>NC_054707.1:47025216-47750216 GCF_016097555.1 Gigantopelta aegis | reverse complement strand
TTCTGCACCCCATGAATAATTCTGTTTAATACCACTTCTACTTTTATAGCACTTGTTAATGATATAATTATTTTGATAACAAACATTATATATAACAAGCGGTTTGCCTGCAGATTTAATGGGGATTGTTCAACAGTGATTTAAAATGTTTGTATCATTGAAGAATTGGTATTTTAATTAATAGCAAGCATGAAAGGGGCCGCAGCCCTAAACATATTTCATAATTTGTAAATTTAATTATACATTTTTAATACACATTTCATTTAAAATATATATTGTAATCATACAACATTAAATACACAATTTTAACAAGATGAAATCAATTTAATTCCAACATTTTATTATTAGAAGCATAAAAATTTATGTGTATCGATACGAAATGGTGCAAGAGTTTCCAATACGGGACGTAAACAACATTTGACCGGCCTCGGTGGCGTCGTGGTTAGCCATCTGTCTACAGGCTGGTAGGTACTGGGTTCGGATCCCAGTCGAGGCATGGGTTTTTTAATCCAGATACCGACTCCAAACCCTGAGTGAGTGCTCCTCAAGGCTCAATGGGTAGGTGTAAACCACTTGCACCGACCAGTGATCCATAACTGGTTCAACAAAGGCCATGGTTTGTGCTATCATGCCTGTGGGAAGCGCAAATAAAATATCCCTTGCTGCCTGTCGTAAAAGAGTAGCCTATGTGGCGACAGCGGGTTTCCTCTCAAACTATGTGTGGTCCTTAACCATATGTCTGACGCCATATAACCGTAAATAAAATGTGTTGAGTGTGTCGTTAAATAAAACATTTCTTTCTTTAAACAACATTTCATCTCTAATTAATGAATATCAAATTTTGTAATTATTTTTAAAACTCTTGCTTTTACTAAAAAACCCACCTAAATATTGAAAACGAAAGAAAAAACATTTCATATATAATAACACTAATCAGAACCACGATGAAATGCTTTATTGTCATTAAAATTTCTTTGAGTATTTTAGTATTAATTTCGTATGTCTTTCCTACCGACTACAAGAGTTCTATTATATTGCTCACAAACTACGATTTCACCGCAGAGCATATCAGTACATTGTTATGTGTAAAATGATTACAATAAGCTGCAGTATGTATAATTGATCATAAGCGTACGAGACAGGAGGCAAAACCTCAAATTCGGGCAAAAATTATTGAGATATTCGGGGGAAATGTGCTAACCTGAGACCTTTTTACCAGGTATTTCCATCATTCTACCCTCAACATTAGTTGTAATTCACGTAAAAATGCGTAATGATTCGTTTGCAACCCTATACAGCTGTTTGGTGGTAATGCTTATATGAATAAATGTTGTTATCCAGGTTCTGGCATTTTCGTTAATTCGGGCAAAAATCAGCCTCTCCTGCAAACATGGGAGCCCGTATGCCTATGATAATGAGGTATAAATCGCCGAGAAAATACTTGACCTACTAACAACACTTGTCCACAGCTGTCTTTGTATTGCTACCTTAAGGTTACACACCACCATTAATAACTCCATGCAGTTCAAGACTATTTCTGTCAGAATATATTCTGTGAAAAGTACAACACTATCGAGAGGGTCGTGCGACTACTAATTTTTGGGAGTTCTCTCTACTGGCAAGTACTGTGTAAGAAATCAACATAGGTTGACCACGAAATATTTCAGTTAACAGCCATCATGTCTGATCTCCGCCTCGTGTTGCAGTTACACAAGTGGCACCATACCACTTGCACAGTTATTATCAGTTAGAACTACACATAACAAGTAACATCAAAGTAATGAGTTATACGACAGAGGTTATACTACGTGTAATCATCAAAGACAAATTTCAAAAAGCATATCAGAAGTTTGTAGCATTTTTTTATGAGGAACTATTTCCAAAAACGACACGACAAATGGTAGTGTGTTGCCTTTAGTCTGCAACTTATTAACAATGGCAACAAAATCAGCGCAGTCCTTTTAACATTTAAATATAATCAACGTCTTTCAGTAGAAACAGAAGGCTGGAACAACATCTAAGTAGAAGATCGACTGTTCACTTTGAGACAAACATGACATACCAAACCATGTCCAGTCAAATACAAAATATTAATGTACAATAATACAACTAGGTGTAAACTCAAGAAAACAAGTAGAGGGTCGGTAGACTTTTGGTAATTATCTGCTAGTGTGATACCATTTTGTGATACTATTTTAGCAAGTTTTCATCACACATGACTGCTAAATATTGTTTCAGTAAAATCTCACCCATGGTACACGCAACTATTTTGTGATACTATTTTAGCAAGTTTTCATCACACATGACAGCTAAATATTGTTTCAGTAAAATCTCACCCATGGTACACGCAACTATTTTGTGATACTATTTTAGCAAGTTTTCATCACACATGACTGCTAAATATTGTTTTAGTAAAATCTCACCCATGGTACACGCAACTATTTTGTGATACTATTTTAGAACGTTTTCATCACACATGACTGCCAAATATTGTTTCAGTAAAATCTGACCCATGGTATACGCAACTATTTTGTGATACTATTTTAGCAAGTTTTCATCACACATGACTGCTAAATATTGTTTCAGTAAAATCTGACCCATGGTACACGCAACTATTTTGCATACGGCCGATTTCTTTCTCCCTTTTTTCGTGCATTTACGTAAACTTCCAAACTGTGCATTTTGGGTAGGATCTGTTATACGTTGGTTCGCTCTAAACTCTTAGTTAAATCATTAAGTTTAAGAACTCGCCACTAAGTTGACTCCTTACATCGGAAGAATCTATATTTTGTTAACCATGTTTTTTAAAATTAATTTTATTGAATATAAATATACGTACGTACGTACGTACGTACATATTTACGTACATACGTACATACATACATACATACATACATACATTGTAGTAGATGTGTTCTGTTTTGTGTCCTGTATATTTTCTTTCATTGTACCTAAACGTTTGTGTCTGGTATAATTATTTTCAATTGCACCTAAACGTTTGTGTCTTGTATATTATTTTTTATAATACCTAAACGTTTATGTATTGTATATTATTTTGCATAGTACCTAAACTTTTGTATCGTATGTAATATTTTGTGTCGTATCTATATCAGAAGCATCGGAAACAATTAAAAGCTGGTACGGCCATGATAGCAATGCATATGAGATCTATACTATGCGAGCGCCATAGGAAGAGGGAAAAAACGTTCCTGGCACAAAAAGTAATACCAGCCGTACCGCTTTTGACGCTGCTGTATATATCTGAACCAACTAAAACGTTCTATGTTAAATCTGTGTTACAAGTACTTGAGTTTTTGTATCTTTGGGAGTCTGAAGATGTATCAACTGTGTCACCACAAAGCATTAAACAGAGACATAGAGACCAGTTAATGCAACATGTGTTTGCTTATGTTTTAACGTTTTCACGCTTAACAAACTATTAAGTACAGTTTTGAAGCACATTTAGACGGCATATTTTGTACAAAATATAGGATTGCATTGTTTTATTTAAGGTTTAGCGAGTTAAATATCAGTATTGAAAATGGTAGACGTAACAATATTCCTAGAGAATAAATATGTACTCTTTGTCAATTAAAAACAAAATTGTAGATGAATATCATTTTATATTTATTTGTTTGTGGATCATGATTCTTAAAGAAATACTATTGTGTTTGGCTTTTCTATAACAAATTTGTAAATTTATTAACAATAAAATGAAACAATTTGTATTAGATCTATCAAAATTTATTTATGTTGGAATGATATGTTTTTATTTCTTATGTAGTTTGGTTGATTTCAGGTTCCGCATAATAAACTGATTGAATGAATGAATGATTGATTGTTATTTACGATCCAGACGATCGAATCTCTGTACAATGATGTCGGGTGAGTACTGCCGCCATAGCTGTCAAGTCAGTTATTTCATCTAAAACGATCAACAAATGTGCAAGTGTTTCACCAAAAAGATGTAAAATTATGCACAAGTTCGAAATATGAAATAGCATCAGCCATCAGTTTGGTCAGTCGTGTGCCGTAGTTAGTAGATATAACCACCAAATGTCTACCATAAAACTTTTTGAATGCCCTCGGGAGTCCCTGGACATCATAACCCTGCTGGAACAGAAGAAAGAAATGTTTTATTTAACGACGCACTCAACACATTTTATTTACGGTTATATGGCGTCAGACATATGGTTAAGGACCACACAGATTTTGAGAGGAAACCCGCTGTCGCCACTATATGGGCTACTCTTTCCGATTAGCAGCAAGGGATCTTTTATTTGCGCTTCCCACAGGCAGGATAGCACAAACCATGGCCTTTGTTGAACCAGTTATGGATCACTGGTCGGTGCAAGTGGTTTACACCTACCCATTGAGCCTTGCGGAAAACTCACTCAGGGTTTGGAGTCGGTATCTGGATTGAAAAATCCCATGCCTCGACTGGGATCCGAACCCAGTACCTACCAGCCTGTAGACCGATGGCCTAACCACGACGCCACCGAGGCCGGTCTGCTGGAACAGCTTCTATACCAGAATGATATGGCGTTGTTTGAAATTTGCATACAATTAGCATGG
Organism: Gigantopelta aegis; assembly: GCF_016097555.1. Lineage (NCBI taxonomy): Eukaryota > Metazoa > Mollusca > Gastropoda > Neomphalida > Peltospiridae > Gigantopelta > Gigantopelta aegis. The sequence goes on along the minus strand of NC_054707.1, from coordinate 47,745,641 downwards.
CCTAAGGCATCATAGAGGTTGTGACACAAACAGATGTACTAGAAGGTATATTGCTCGACATAAAGGGAAAATTGACCATTTGAAAGTTGAAGTCATCCCGTTTGAAATACAGTTTATAGTGGGCCAGTTAACAAAATAAATTGTGCACTATTGGTTAATAGCATGAACCGTAATTTGGAGGTCAGTGTCGCTTTGAGTTCTGTTAAACTGTTAATCACTGTCAACAAAACATATATATATATATATATATATATATATATATATATATATATATATATATATATATATATATAGTCAAACCTGTCTTAGCGGCCACCTGTATTCAGCGGTCACCTGCCTTAAGCGGTCACTTTTGTCCCTCCCAAACGATTTATAACGTAAATGCACCTGTAGTAAGCGGTCACCTGTCTCACGCGGCCAGCGGCCACACAAATCGCTAAAATACCTGTATTAAGCGGCCACAGTAAATGTTTACTATTATATAAAAGTTATATTTAACAACAGCGATAAGGTGCAGCAAATAACCGATCTTCACACCTTCGGGTCCCGACATCTCTACTGTGTATCAATTAAGAAAGTATGACTATGGAAAGCATATAATTGCCTCTGGGCAGGCTACGCTTGACATTTGTAGATTAATTTACTATGACAATACACCGCATGAAGTAGAAATTAAATAATTAAATGGAAAGAAAAAATAAACTTGTTGAGAACGATTTAATACATTCCAGATGCCGTTTTTCCTGAATGAGGCGACATGTCAAACGTTAATTTATAGTAAACTGTGAAGCACACATCCATTAATTAGCAGTACAGACGCTAAAACAAGAAACAACAACATATGTTTTAAAGACTATATGTCGCAACCTGTATTCAGCGGCCAATAGTATTAAGCGGTCACTTTTATCTACTCCCTTGTGTGACCGCTTTGACTATAGACAGGTTTGACTTTATATATATATATATATATATATATATATATATATATATATATATATATATATATATATATATATATATATATATATTCCCCCTAGGGATTTTTGGAGACAAATATTATATATCAATTGAATATCTTCTTGTCTGCAGCAACAATGTTGGTAGAATACAAAAAAATCTCGCAATTTGAATAGGAGTATCCTAGCACATTTTGTATCCCTAAAATACTGTGAAAAATGAAATGTAGCGATAAAATTGGCATCCATATATATATCATATATATATATACTCCATATTTCATCCATACTTCAATAGCAACTTAACACTGAAAGCTGTCCAACGTTCAGAAAACAAAACACGTTACCCACTAGTTTATTTGTATGTAAGTAAAAATCATCTATAATAATAATATGTATGTATGTATGTATGTATGTATGTATGTGTGTATATATGTATATATACTCAAATTTTGCTAAGGATCATACCATTTTTGTAGGATAAAATTATTCAATGACCCCATATTGAAATATATCTATTTACACTAAATGGGTAAGCCCACTAGGGCCTCAATCACACGCTTGAGTGATCACCATGCGCCTTTGAGGTCACGGTATGCACGTGCAACTTGACAACCTCTGTACTGGCTTGCTGAGACAGCGTCGTCGTACACATGTTATTGAAACATTAGCATCGGTTTCGATAACTTTTTTTACCGCATTTGAGGTCCTCAGTGCCTCCTCAACGTCAACGTCGTCGGTTGACCACCGAAGAATTGGCCAGGGCCATGGGCATGCTGGAATGTGGGTCTTCACAGCGTAGGGTTACCAACGTCTTTGGTGTGACCCAAAGTGTGATAAGCAGAGCATGGAATCGCTTCCAGAGGTATGGCTCAGCTACCCAGCGCCATGCTGGTGGTCGACAACGAGCAACCACGCCAAGAGAGGACCGATGTCTTGTGGTGCAGGCCAGACGTCATCCCTTCGTGAATGCGACTACTCTACGAAATGAGTTGAGGAATGCTGTTGGCGTTAACATGTTCACGCAAACAGTTCGTAATCGTCTTCGGCAGTCTTCGGTCTAGGAGAGCATGCATTCGCATTCCCTTGACCCGACTTCACAAACAGGCGCGTCTGGACTGCGCACAAGATCACGTCAACTTCACTGATAACGATTGGGATCCTGTACTCTTCACCGATGAGTCAAGGTACTGTCTTTACTTTACAGATCCACGTGCTCGAGTGTGTAGAAGACGTGGGGAGCGATTTCAAGATGCCAACATCTCCAAACATGACCACTATGGTGGAGGCTCCATCATGGTGTGGGGTGGTATCAGCAGAGGTGGAAGAACAGACCTGCACATCATGATAAGAGGCATGGTGCAATCGGACCCCAGTTCATCCTCATGGACGACAACGCTCGACCTCATCGTGCCAGGGTGGTTGAGGACTACCTCCAGCAGGAGACCATCGTCCGTATGGAATGGCCAGCACGCTCACCTGATCTGAACCCGATCGAGAATGTTTGGAACATGCTACAGGTGGCGATTTCGCGACGTCAGGTCCAACCAACAACTCTCGTGGAACTGGGAAATGCCCTCACTGAAGAGTGGAACAATCTTGAGATGGCAGCCATCCAGAGACTCATTGGAAGCATGAGACGCCGTTGCCAGGCTGTGATTGCATCACGTGGGTCACACACAAGCTACTGACAGTTGTTGCTGCTGGTAATTGAACTGTTTGGGACATTTTCATGACTTGGAGTAACATTCTGAAACCTCCATTTTGGAGGGGGGGGGGGGGGGGGGGGTGTCTGCTTCTTTGATGACAGAACGCGTGTTACCTATTGTTCAAATTTGGTATACAGCAATGAAATTCAGGAAATAAACATGTCCTCGAATACATGCCATTTTTAGGTTTCGTGTGATACCCATGCCGAAAAATATAATACCACCCTAAATAGTGATTCCTAGCAAATTTCGAGTGGTATATATGTATTTATGTATGTCTATATGTCTGTGTGTGTGTATGTGTATATATATATATATATATATGTGTGTGTGTGTGTCACGGGGATTCTATAATTCCCGTAACCGAATAAAACACGATTATCAAAATCTCTCTCCTAACTGTATATCTATTAGATCTCTCTGTAACAGGCTGTTAAACCTAGTATGGCTCGTCTCTAGGTATGATCAGAGATACGATCTTATATAAAGTATATATAATATAGCACGTTAGTTCTCTAGAAAACACAACAAAAACACAATACACTTTGGAATCTGTATTAATCTACGCTGACAAATGTACAGCCGTAGTAGTAAATTAATAACAACAATAATAACAACCCAGAACTGATCACTTAATTAGTTAATCTCTGGGTGTCTAGTTACACAATATGCGAATCACTTCACCGTTACACCACACCCGCACGTGTGATAATTGAGAAACGCTTACAGGAGAAGTTAATTAATAAAGGAATTACAACACCATTCCTAACTGGTTAATTTATAATTAACCCTTACTACTCGTTCAGTAACGTGTGATAATTTAGGAACGCTTCTTGGGGAACTTAATTAATAAAGGAATTACAGCTCTATTCCTAACGGGTTAATTTTTAAATTAACCCTAACTACTCTTCAGTAATCTTGTAACACAGAATTAATACTTATCACAATAAAGACAATAACCTACAGTGTACCTAGGGTCTTCTAGGATGACTGGCTAAGCTTTATATTACCAAATACTCATATAATGTTAGAACAATAAGTCTACGATTTACTTCGTCAGATGACCGAAGACACTGTCTAAAGAATATTGGTATAATACAGTATTAAAATATTTAAGTCACATCAATCACATCAAGGTTATACACAGAGCAGAAATGATATTTACCAAAGTCCAAACGGACTAACGTTCCTCCGGAGCCTTCCTAATCGTTCTCCTAGATCTCTCTAAATTCTAGCTATTTATTCCAAAATCAGAATTGGCCTGAGGGAACAAAGCGGCACCTCACGTATCATCTCATATTCTACCTCGGTATATTTCTCTCTGATCGTCAGACTACTGACGCCATCGTCGCCAAAATCACGGTCGTCGAAACCGCACTCGCAGAGGTATTACGTAACTACTCGCAACATGGCCTCCACAGCGGGGCTAAGTGCATATTGGAATTACGTAACAAGTTGTCCACCTGGCTACGGGCAATAAACTGCACACGGCCCTCTAACACAATTAAAATCGCCACAGGCGAAAACAAATTAAGAGCATGTACCGTGACACACCCCCACCTCAAAAAGGATATTTCCTCTACTCTAGGAATAGGGAAATATACTACATTAAAACAAAGGGGTGCGTTAACCGACGCATACGGACATTTATAACACATGTAATAATAAGGTGACTACCAGTAATCACACTGAGTCTCTGAGTCCCTGGTATACAAATAAAATATATATAAACAAAACAGAAATAAGGAATGTCAACACATTATCATAACGTTCAACTTCGGGACAGGGCATCAGCGATTACACTGGATGTGCCCTTGATATGTCCAATGGTAATTGGGAATTCCTGCAGAAGAAGACTCCATCTCAACTCTCTCTGGTTGGAGGCTTTCATTAGGATGGTCCAGTCCGTCTTCGTCTTCTGGGAACAGCACAGCTCCAGCACCCACGTCACTGGCACCCACAGCTAGCTTGAACGGCATTCGGTAGTCTGGTGCTGCCATCACGGGAGACGAGTAGCGCATCTGCTTGAGACGGTTGAATGACTTCTCGCATTCACCTGACCAATGGAACTTCGTTTCCTTCCTTTTCAGCGTCGCACGTTTTCCCGGTTTTCTCCGATAGGCATGATGTCGAATCGGTGTAGCGTTGGGTTCCAAGCGCACATCTTGGCTTAAGGTATTGGTAACCGTTGGAAGGTCCCGACAAATGGAAACATTGTCTTGTATCAATGTAGTCAGCTTTGCTGGCTGGGGGTTCAAGTCTGCTAGAATCTGGCCGTTGGCCAACTTGCCCTCTGCAGTCTTGACGTCATCACAGGAAATTGAGTGTCTCTCAATTTGGACAGGCAACACTGGAACTATCGGCAGTCTGTCAAAATAACCTTTTAGCAAATTGATGTGACAATACCTACGTTTCCTAACCCTATCAGGAGTGTTTATCACATACCCTGTCTCATTAACTCGTTTGTGCACAACATAGGGCCCGAAATACCTGTTCTGCACAGAACCCCGTTTAATGGGAAGGTACAGCAGCACCTTATCCCCTGGTTTAAATTCCCGACTCCTAGTCTTCCTATCAAACACTGATTTTATTTTGCTCTGAGCATGGCTCAGTTGCTTCCTAGCCTTCCTATCAAACACTGATTTTATTTTGCTCTGATCATGGCTCAGTTGCTTCCTAGCCTTCCTATCAAACTCTGATTTTATTTTGTTCTGAGCATGGCTCAGTTGCGTCCTAGCTAGTTCGGTCGCCGGCAACCTCCGATTTCTAACTCTCTTATTTAGTAATACTCCCTTGTCCACCGTTAACAAGGTAGTGCGAGCTGCCAACAAATTTGGATCAGCCCCCTGCTCTAGTACTAACTCTTGTCTAATACAAGGTAAGTCCCCTCTATCAAACACAACTGGTTCAATTCCCCTCTGCGGGAGATCAACAGGTTCCACCACATTTAATTCCTCAGTTGACTTGTCTACAATTTTACTGATAACCTCATCCACTCCAAGTTCATGGCTCACACACGTATCAGACAAATCACAAATATCCTCTGCGTCTTGTGCTAACCTACTGGTCATATCCCTAGTCATTACACACGCAGGATATTTAATCTCATCAACCTCACACTCTTCTATTGGTAACGTGCTGTCTTTAATTAACAGTTGGTCACATTTCGGCTGACAACACTGACTAGTCAAATCATTTCCCAACAAAACTCCTATGTTTTCAACAGGCAAGTCCTTCACAACACCCATAATGACTGGTCCCGTCACAAACTTCGAACACAAGAAAACCTTATGTAACCTGACAACCATTTTTTCTCCAGTAACCGAGCTTAAAGCCAAACTACGTCCTATGTCTGAATTTTCAATACTAGCTAAACACTCTTGCGTTATCAGACTCTGACTACACCCGGTATCTCTATAGATTGATATTGCCTTAGGACACAACTCTTGTTTCAAATCACAAACCATACCAGTGGACACATACGGGTTTACTTTCTCTGCCATGGGACTAACCATTAACTCTCTCGCTAACGGAGCTGACCTCACTAAACCGACCACTTGCGCATTATCGCGTTTCCTTTTAAAACAGTCCCCGATAAGATGGTTATCCTTTTTACAGTAACTGCAATGTGGACGAAACGTTCGTGCATTGGCTGATAATGCAGGCCTATCCTTACTTTGCCCACCAGGTGCATTCCTTGCCTGACTAGCTGACCAACTAGATGACTCTCCCCGATAGTTACTTTCCCGGGAAAAACCTGGCTGAAATTTCTTCTTATCACCCTGTTGTAAAGAGCTACCCGGTACTGCCTGAGCTTTGTGTATTAACACGTAATCATCTGCCACTATGCCTGCCTCCTCTATCTTTTTGACATCACGATCCTCTAAATGAATACGTAAGCTAACTGGTAATCCATTTTTAATGTCCTGTAAGATCAACAACTCCCGTAACTCGGTATATGACTCTACCTGATGAGAAACAACCCATTTATCAAACATCCCTGCCTTCTTAGCCACAAACTCACTATAAGACTGACCCTGCGTTTTTCTCAACTCGCTATACCGTAAACGATAATCCTCAGGTCGTAATTCATAAGTCCTCAACACCGCAGCCGTAACCAGGTCGTACTGACTTGCTCGCTCATCACTCATTGAATTATAAGCTATACTAGCCTTCCCCTTAAACTTAGACACGGCTAACAATGTCCACTTAGACTGCGGCCAATTTAGCTGCTTAGCGGCCCGTTCAAAAAGTTGAAAGAACATATCTATCTCCTTATCGTCAAATACAGGCACTGATCTATAAGCCTCCGACATGTTAAAACCATTTCCTGCCTCACGTCTAACTTCTTCAGTATTCAACTTTAACTCATGTTCCACTTTTAATTTTTCTAACTGGAATTCTCTATCTCTATCCCTATGTCTATCTTCTCTATCCCTATCTTCTCTTTCTCTCTCTCTCTCTCTCTATCCCTCTCTCTATCTTCTCTATCCCTATCTTCTTTCTCTCTATCTCTATGTCTATCTTCTCTATCTCTCTCTTCTCTTTCTCTCTCTCTCTCTCTCTATCTCTCTCTCTATCTTCTCTATCTCTCTCTCTATCTAATGCACGTTCTTCTCTTTCTCTCTCTTTCTCTTCTCTTTCGTACTCAAGCTTTTTAAAAGCTAATTGTTGTTCCACACTTAACTCATTTATCTCTATCTCTGGAACAATCTCACTGTCTTCCATAACAGGCCTATCACCAAAAACTTCCTGGATAATAATTGTCTTTATATCACCTAAGGTTTTAGCTGATGTTAAATCAATTTCTCGCTCACCCGCGATTTCAACTAACTCGGCCTTACGTGCTCGCTTAATCTCCACTACACTGAGCGTAGGCCTATCCAGCAAATTCTTATCCATGTTTAGATATGACACACTTATTATTAATTAATTTTCTAGTGAACAACGTGCTACTTCTGGTTAATTTGTAAAAATAATTTATAAAGCCCCCATTTACAAACAATACTTTTTTAAATATGCATGTCCCGTTTCAGATCCGGGACGAGCGCCCCAATTTTCTACTCCTGTCACGGGGATTCTATAATTCCCGTAACCGAATAAAACACGATTATCAAAATCTCTCTCCTAACTGTATATCTATTAGATCTCTCTGTAACAGGCTGTTAAACCTAGTATGGCTCGTCTCTAGGTATGATCAGAGATACGATCTTATATAAAGTATATATAATATAGCACGTTAGTTCTCTAGAAAACACAACAAAAACACAATACACTTTGGAATCTGTATTAATCTACGCTGACAAATGTACAGCCGTAGTAGTAAATTAATAACAACAATAATAACAACCCAGAACTGATCACTTAATTAGTTAATCTCTGGGTGTCTAGTTACACAATATGCGAATCACTTCACCGTTACACCACACCCGCACGTGTGATAATTGAGAAACGCTTACAGGAGAAGTTAATTAATAAAGGAATTACAACACCATTCCTAACTGGTTAATTTATAATTAACCCTTACTACTCGTTCAGTAACGTGTGATAATTTAGGAACGCTTCTTGGGGAACTTAATTAATAAAGGAATTACAGCTCTATTCCTAACGGGTTAATTTTTAATTAACCCTAACTACTCTTCAGTAATCTTGTAACACAGAATTAATACTTATCACAATAAAGACAATAACCTACAGTGTACCTAGGGTCTTCTAGGATGACTGGCTAAGCTTTATATTACCAAATACTCATATAATGTTAGAACAATAAGTCTACGATTTACTTCGTCAGATGACCGAAGACTCTGTCTAAAGAATATTGGTATAATACAGTATTAAAATATTTAAGTCACATCAATCACATCAAGGTTATACACAGAGCAGAAATGATATTTACCAAAGTCCAAACGGACTAACGTTCCTCCGGAGCCTTCCTAATCGTTCTCCTAGATCTCTCTAAATTCTAGCTATTTATTCCAAAATCAGAATTGGCCTGAGGGAACAAAGCGGCACCTCACGTATCATCTCATATTCTACCTCGGTATATTTCTCTCTGATCGTCAGACTACTGACGCCATCGTCGCCAAAATCACGGTCGTCGAAACCGCACTCGCAGAGGTATTACGTAACTACTCGCAACATGGCCTCCACAGCGGGGCTAAGTGCATATTGGAATTACGTAACAAGTTGTCCACCTGGCTACGGGCAATAAACTGCACACGGCCCTCTAACACAATTAAAATCGCCACAGGCGAAAACAAATTAAGAGCATGTACCGTGACAGTGTGTGTGTGTGTGTGTGGTGTGTGTGTATGTGTGTGTGTGTGTGTGTGTTTATGTATGTATGTACTCGTACATATGCATGTGTGTGTGTGTGTGTGTGTGTGTGTGTGTGTGTGTGTGTGTTAAGAATGAATGAACGCACTGGCTCAGGAATTTTTTTTAAAACTACAAAATTATTACTTTCTAATTTTGCCCCCAGTGATTCGAAATTGATTTTAAATTGATATTTGTCGTATACAAAATATAACTGTTTTTCGGTCAGTCTTGTTTTAAATTTATTTGGCTAGTACTATGTTTTGTTTATCAGCCGAATACGATGTATTTGTTTTTAGAAGATTGTTAGGAAAAGAGATAAACCAACCAACCGCTGAAAAATGGACTGGTTTAGTCTTAGACGCAGGCTTAGGCGGCGAGTAGTCGTGTGGAGACTAAGATATCCTTGAGACATGGATTTTTTTTCTGTATGTATGTATGTACTCGTATACATTCCCAGTCTGGAGCTCGTCGCGGTAAGACGTGTTTGTGCACACTGCACGTGCTTTCGCGGCTCGACTTGGGGATCCTTCACCTTTGTTGTTTTTGTCAGCGAAGCGAAGTTTTCTACTGGGATGTATTTGGCCATTGGAACTGATTGAACGCTGGAACGCTTCTCGTCTGCACCACCAGGTTGGATTCCTTTTTTTAGCGAGATTCCTCGCCTCCACGTCATTTATCCGTCTGACTATGATGACTTGTTTTTTTCGTGACTCGTATGACGGCCATTCTGCAGAACGCCACGGTTGTTCGCGTTTAGTCTCTACATGTCCGAGCCTGCCCTAGCAGCAATGGAAGATTGACCGCCCCACTTTAAGAAGAAATAGGAAGCGGGGTCGGCCCCTATTACTCTTTTCTAGACTTTACTTTGTTTTATTGTGATACCATCTCGTATCCTCCAGAGTCGGGCAAGTCCGCACCACTATACTAACCCATGACGACTGGACTATACCCTAGTCTGATTCTCTTTCTCGTTCAGACGGATCCGGCTTCGCAAGATCTGTATTTCAGCACAGCACTACACCTTCAACGTCTATTGACTGTCAATCTAGGGGTTTTCTTGACGGGATGCAACCCATCTCGTCCCTACAAGCTGTGCACCCTAACGGCCTTAACGAGGTCACTCACGTGGACATTCGTTCAAAAATTTATGTCGAAATTACTTTCTCTTTTTTAATATTATTAAATAGTCCGATCCTCTCTTCTTTCTCTTATTTATTTTTGGACTGTCCTTCTAAAATGCTCCAAATTTTATAAATATTCGACCGAGCAGTCAATTATTTATAAATTCTGCCTATTTTCAACTCTTAAAAATTATTCGCACTCGCACTGTACTCGTGTATATATATATATATATATATATATATATATATATATATATATATATATATATATATATATGCATGTGTGTATGTATATGTATATATGTATGTATGTATGTATGAATATCTATATATTGTATGTATGTCGAGGTTGACTGTTACATACATAGATATTAACGCACTAGCGCAGGGGATAATTAAATCCTTTCTGGCCTCACAAATTGTCCCATACTGTTGCTGGGACTCGAACCTGTTGCACCGAATCGCCGCAAATTGCAAGACTAGCCACGATGCGCTCTGAGCTATTGAGGCATACATATATGTATGTATCTATGCATGTATGTGAGTACGTGAGTATGTATGTATGTGTATATATGTATATATGTATGTATGCATATAACACCTACGTGGCGGCCCAGAGTTCCTTTTCCTTATTAACATTCTAGACCGTATAAGCGCTAAATTAACAAAGTACTTACATGTTATTACACGAACATTAATATTCCTTTTCTTTTTTACACAAATATATCCTTTGAAACAAATGTTGTAAAGTTGTAACTAATTATTTGCTTTATCTTGGAAAATCGTTAAAGGGACATTCCTGAGTTTGCTGCAATGTTTAAAGATGTTGTCGACTAATAAAAAGTTTCTACGATTAAACTTACATATTAAATATATTTTCTTGTTTAGAATATTAGTGGCTTTATATTAAACGTGTTTCTGATCGTTCTAATATTTGTACTAGGTTAATTTTCATTTTATTTCCTAAAACAATTTTTTTCGTATGTACGAAATTATTTGAAGACAAAATCCAGTTGGGGCTTCTTACAAATATTAAGACGACCAGAAACACACTGAATATACAGACACTGACATTCTAAACAAGGAAATATATTTAATATGTACGTTTAATCGTAGAACTATTTTATTTTTCAGAAACATCTTACAATGCAGCAAACTCAGGAATGTCCCTTTAACTGCTAACAGTATTAGTTAGTGGTGGGTTTTTTTTTAGCAATCAGTTAGGATTACAATCGATTATAGTGTGTGTCCTTCAACACGTCGAATATTGATACAGATATAGGTTATATGCTAATGTTCCGAACTATTTCCCCTCCTACCCTTCCGACCACCAGTAGCCGAAGGTGATCATCAAATTCTATTGGCGAATGCGGACACATGTATTCCTCGGTGTCAGGTATGACACTTGAGCTTTCCTTTTAAATGGACTTGTCCTACGTCTATATATTATGCCTGTATATGGCAGTTGCGATGGACGTTCTATGTATGAAGAATTTCTGAATCAATTTGAAGCGAACAGTCTGTGATTTAGCGAACACATCTTTACAATGAAGGTAGAAGTAATCATTTTCCTATTAACATTTTTATTGCCTATATGTCTGTATATGTGTCTGTCTGTCTGTTTGTCTGCGTGTATGTGACATCGTTATTTCATTTGCCGTGTTCCTGACACCTCTCTCTCTCTCTCTCTCTCTCTCTCTCTCTCTCTCTCTCTCTCTCTCTCTCTCTCTCTCTCTCTCTCTCTCTCTCTCCATTGCTGCCATCTGTCATACGTGAATCTATCTTTGTATATCTCTGTCTGCTGTTCATCTCTCTCTCTCTCTCTCTCTCTCTCTCTCTCTCTCTCTCTAATATATATATATATATATATATATATATATATATATAGAGAGATAGAGAGAGAGAGAGAGAGAGAGAGAGAGAGAGAGAGAGAGAGAGAGAGAGAGAGAGAGAGAGAGACGTGTGTTGGTGTCAGCATGTCTGTCTGTATATCTGTTTACCTCTGTCTATCTCAGGAGCAGGATACGATTTATTCCCCTAGATGGAGCCAGTTAATTTGTTCCGTTCCAACCAGTGTCTCATGACTGGTATACTAACAGTCGCGGTATGTGCTTCCCTGTATGTGGGGAAATGCAAATAAAAAGTATACAAAGAGTAGCTTATGAGAAGGTAGTGGCTTTGCTCTAATATTTTAGACCAGGTGTCAAAACGATCACGTTATAAAACCAAACAGCAGTTTAAAATGTGCTGAGACAGCAAATTTAATCACTCTTCAAAGACCGGCCTCGGTGGCGTCGTGGTGGGCCATCGGTCTACAGGTTGGTAGGTACTGGGTTCGGATCCCAGTCGAGGCATGGGATTTTTAATCCAGATACCGACTCCAAACCCTGAGTGAGTGCTCTCCAAGGCTCAATGGGTAGGTGTAAACCACTTGCACCGACCAGTGATCCATAACTGGTTCAACAAAGACCATGGTTTGTGCTATCCTGCCTGTGGGAAGCGCAAATAAAAGATCCCTTGCTGCTAATCGGAAGAGTAGCCCATGAAGTGGCGACAGCGGGTTTCCTCTCAAAATCTGTGTGGTCCTTAACCATATGTCTGACGCCATATAACCGTAAATAAAATGTGTTGAGTGCGTCGTTAAATAAAACATTTCTTTCTTTCTTTCACTCTTCAAAGATGAAGTAAAACAAACTTTACTCTTTGCAGTTTAGTTATATTTGAAAGCTAGCTATTCAAATTAAAAACTCTGTTAGTGAATGACATATTTGAGGATATTCTATATATCGACAGAAATATTCCCTCTAATGAGCTTAGTCAGCTGGCTTATGGCCATCTTTGTACACTTTTGAAAATACCAGCAGTTTGACTTATATTTATGGATATAGAAACACATCGACACCAACCCTTGGGAGCAACGTGTTTCCCGATTTAAGATAAATGTATTTTAAATCACTGTAAATGTATTAGGCAGCCATTTCAAATACTTTTCTCCAAGAACACATGATGAATATTATATGGTAGTCATTTTTATTGGTGGGAATATTGGCGTTATATTCAAATTTGCGGCATACCTTCATTAGTTAAAAGTAGTACTAAACCAAATAACTTCCGGCTGGGTCAAAGTTCGGGGTACACCGAACTTTTGATAGAGAAGTTAATACCACAAGTCCTGTGATTGGTGATAAATATAAGTGTGTTGGGTGCAAAAAAGAAAAACCCATACCTTCATCTGGACAAAAAATGTATGCAATTTTATTTCATCTCGTACCATTGTGTCAATTAGCCTTGTGCTTGAAACATGTGAGGGGTACCTGTAAAAAAACAGTAATCAAATTTTGTGCGGAACTAGGGTAGTCATAGACGCTACCCGTTATCTTTGAAATGAGTAGCTTCACCCCCATTGTTTTTTTTTTTTTTTATTCACTTTAAGAGTGAGTGGTGGTAGTGTTTATGTCGATTGATACGCTTTAGGTAGGAGTTTTAGCCACATATGTTACTATATTCGTCAATGGGATTTGATTTGGTGGTATACACCCTATATGTAAAATTATCTCATATTTGGGACGGCATTTAGCTCAGTCGGTTGAGCACTCACCTGAGGTTCATGTGGGAAAGTGCATATAAAAGATCCCTAGCTGCATTAGGAAACATGTAGCGGGTTTCCTCTTATGACTACGTGTCAGAATTACCAAATGTTTGACATTCAATAGCCGATGATTAATTAGTAAATCAGTGTTATATCCCATACAGACGTTAAGGGAAACGGGGGGGGGGGGGGGGGGAGGGCGATGTCAGCGATCAGTGCATGCATCACGTGTGTTGCTGAGTACTGAAAGATGATAGTTGTAGTTTTACTAGTATATAATTAGCAACATGTTTCCAGGAACCAATTTCCTAAAATAGTGTAGCTTTACAGGGGTGCAGAAATGTGAAATTGTGATAGTTGCCCGGTGGGCAACCAGTAGCTGAAGTTTGGTTGCCCAACATCATCTCTTGGTTGCCCACATATTTCATAAAACATTTTATGAATATAATTTTGAACTGTCTTTAAAATGAAACTGAAATTTAAAATGTTTTTATTATTATCATTACTTATCAGTTTAGTTTTATTTCTTTTTTAACATTATTTATCTACAGGTCATCTTCGCTTAGGCTGAACAAAAGTTTGTTTTGTTTAACGACACCACTGGAGCACACTGATTAATTAATCATCGGCTATTGGATGTCAAACATTTAGTAATTCTGACTCGTAGTCATCAGAGGAAACCCGCTACATTTTTCCTAATGCAGCAAGGGATCTTTTATATGCACTTTCCCACAGACAGGAAGGCACATACCACAGCCTTTGTCCGGTTGTTGTGCGCTGGTTGGAACGAGAAACAACCCAATCAGCTGAATGGATCCACAGAGGTGGTTCGATCTCGCTTGGGCTGTCACAGTCATAATACTTGATGAACTGAGGGCTCATTCAAGATTACAAATACCTGTTGCCAAAAGAATTGCCAAATGGGATTTTTATTTGCCATAATGAAAATGTTTTACCCAAAATTGTTTTGTGTAGTACTGTATAGAGTATTTATATATGAATATGAAACTTGTATCTTTTTAAGCTAATTATGTACAAACTGGAATACATCTGAATAACAAAATTATCCCCGATCAAAATCAAAGACAGCAATGGGGTTAAGGGCAGTTAATATATTACTTTGCTTTTTCAGTGGGTGAGGGGAGATATGCAGAGTTGGAAGCCAATGCCCTCTACAAACACACCCAAAATTCTAAGGCCTATGGCATTAATAAAAATCTACGAGCAAATACTCTTCTTTTTTTAAACAGTGCTCATTGTTTCTGTAAAATAGCAATCTTTATTTTGGGTTGAATTGCTTTTAATTGTATTTTAAAATAACCCATCTATTCCACACCCCAACAATTTCGTAATTTTCGCCATTCTGTTGATATCCGCGTCCTGTTAAATGCTTGTTGTTGATTTCAGCTTGTAAAATACGTAGCCTAAGAATGCTGACTTCACGTTATGACAACTATTTACGTCAAAAGGTTTTGATTAAAAAAATAATGAATTCAAATTTTACGGTCTTTTTAAAATCTAGCTAACTTTTGAGATGTCACCTCACAGTCAACAAATTTATATAATATTTTATCTAACAAATATCATGATTATTGTGAACTAATTGTATTCAGTGTACGTTTAACCGCAATTTGTATAAATACTGCATGTTCCTTTCCCGCGATCGCGAAATGCATGAGTGCGAAATTAACAAAGACAACGGAAATAAATAAACGAAACAGCAATTAAGTATTCATTAATGCGAACAACTATTTGGTGGTGGGGGTTTTTCTCACAAATTTACATCAAAATTTACTTGCGTGTAATCGTATTGTTTAATGTCTGCAACAATGTCTTTTGACACGTGCAAGTCTCGGCTGACTGTCAAGCGTGACCTATATGCACACTGAGAACAGCCAACGAACGTTTTCCAAACGTTCGCGAACTATGCGATTGGTTCCCGACGTGGACATTGGGTTTAACGTGAATCGCATAAACCAGTTTAGCGGACGTTTTTGTTTTGCTCGGTCTACCTGAACTCGGCCCTAGCCTACTTGTCTTTGACCCTGAACTAGCATGTGTATTGAAACTGACACGCAATTTCGGTCCGTTTTTATTACTTTGGCTCAAAGATTTTACAGAGTTAAAATAACACGCTACAGATTTTTTTTTTGACTTTTCTTGCATACATGTTGCCGTTAAAATTAATAACTGTGATTATTAAAATAAGCAAACCTTGTTATGCTGAATTCTTGCTGACACCGCTTCTCGTTACCAGTTGCGAGATCCCTGTTAATATTTGGTATTATTATTATATGTTAGGTGTCGGATAGATTATGTAACCGATTGTTCACATCGGAAGATAGGAAATGGCTTAGCCAAATTTTTAGTTCAGAACTGGATGTTTGTTGGTGTAGTGTGTGGCCTTTCACATGTCGTGTGCCCAAAATCCATGGGGGGGCACTAAATTTTATAAATTAATTTAACATCAAGTTATGGTAAGATATGCAATATTTATTGTGTACCAAGCAAATAAGAAAGTTCACAATCATGTGTCGTCGACTTCAATCAAAGCGTTCGTGAACGTTAGGGACCGTCTCAAAATGTCATCACTTCTCTCTAACCGAATAACCCGCGGAAGGGGAGAGAGGGGAGGAGGGGGGGGGGGGGGAGGAGGGGTAAAACGCCCATGCAAATAAAAAGTCGAAAAAGGAAGTGTCCAAAAGTTCGTTTTTTTTTTTTTTTACTGTTTTTTTTTAATTTATTATTTATTTATAAAGTGAAATTCTAAACCTGTTTTTCTATCTTTTAATATATTTTACTAATGCAAAATACAAGTAAAACTGCTGTTTTAATAAACTCGTGTGCGTTTTCAATCAACGAATAACGTCCACTGTCAACATACATCGCTCACATTTTGACGCCATTTTCCTATATATTAGTTCTGGAAGCGGTCAGCCAAACGGCAGGTTAACAGAGAAATGGCGTCAAAATCTGAGCCTTGCGTGTGGACAGAGGACGATATTCGTTGATAGAAAAAAAAACTGCACGAATTTTTTTAAACTGCAGTCTTGCTTATATTTTGTTTTAGTAAAACATATTAAAATATAGAAAAACAGACAAAGCACCTTTAACAAACATTTTCACGAACTACACGTAAACTAGTCTCGGCAAAATATACGTAAATGTCCTGTTTCCGATTTGTTTCAAGATTTGCCGAGTCTGTCATTTAAGATACACCTTGTCAGTTTCGTCCTACAAGTGTTGTGGCACAAAACATTTCAACACCTGCTTTTTCCCTGACTAAATTAGTTTGGATGGGGCAGGGGGTGTTGAAAAGTATTAGAGGGTTATTCCTTTAAGGAGAAGTGATGACATTTTTAGACAGTCCCTTAGTGTTCGTGAACACGTGTCGGTGAACGCAGCTTTGACAACGCATGCCTTGCTGCAACTTATGTGCACGCATTTTGTTTCTGGAAACGATTCTGTAGGAATACAGCTATATTAACTCACCTCATTACAACAACAAAAAAACACCCAAAAAAACCCAACACTTTTATATTATTTTATAATAGTAGGGACAGTAGTAGTAGGGTCTATTAAGATGATTAGGCAATATACAATCAGCATTAATTTTATTATTCAACTGAACACATCGTGTCCGTGACATCGATTGTGTCAACATTAATGCAAATGGTAATTTTTCAAGACTTGACAGCAACTTACCTTGTTGATTTGTGAAAAAAAGACGATACACTTTGCTGTGTGTATCTCTTTGCCTTCTTAGCGCTAGGCGCATCAGAAATTGGAGAATTGGACATTGCCATTTTAGATTTTGTATTCTCGAAATATCAAACTATTAGGGTTTCCGTTATGCATTTCCTGTTCTATTTTTAGCGCGTTGGTCTCGATATACAGTATTATTATTTAATATGGACGGTCAGAGACCTGTAGCCGTATAACATATTATAACCTCTAGAATATTACCTGAGCGTATGACATACAAAATACAGGGAATTAAACACTATACAAATTAAACCCTGACATTTCTATGCTATTACTGGAGATATATATAAAAAAAAAAAAAGGACAAGATTCTCGGGGGGGGGGGGGGCAGCTGCCCCCCCCCTGCCCCCCCGGAGGGTACGGCCCTGTATGTCTGCATTGAACTCGTCAAAATCATGCACGGTGGACGCTGAGTGGATGGCAGCGTTAGGGGATATTTAATTTATATTGCCTGTCAGTCAAGTTATCAGTTTCAATACTTTTGAATTGCTCGTGACTGTCCGAGTATCGGGAAGTTTTGTTTTTCATTTTACTTGTTTTATGATTTTCTTGGTTGCCCGCCTGGGCAACTGTTTGACAAAGGATGGTTGCCCGCAACATATTTTGGTTGTTCCGGGCGCGCGGACAACCGATTTGTGCACCCCTGCTTTACGTTTACGGTTAGTAGTGGAACGTTTACAACTATTTGGTATCTATTACACGCGCAGAACATTATGTTAGTATGGAAGGTCGGTCAGGGTAAGGACAGAAGAACGTAACATTGTGTCATCTAACTAATGTGTATTGGGAACTGTATTATTTTTCTTATACGCCAGTTGGTGAGAACATCATTCGTTATTTTTGATAGCATACAATGTTAACATATATATATATGCGATAACATTTTAAAGACACACGACTGGCTGCTCCTAGCTGATGACCAGGTGTCCAATGTCATACCATCCAATGTCGAATCACTCTGTGACGTACATGTTAACCTGAAATTGACTTGTCTGTGACACACAAGTTAAATTTAAGGCATAAGCGCTAGCGCCTACTTAGGTTTTAGTTGAAAAAGGCGTTTGTCACGGGGATCCTATAATACCCGTAACTGAATAAAACACGATTATCCAAATATCTCTCCCAACTGTATATCTATTAGATCTCTCTGTATCGGGCAGTCCAATACCCGAGTAGCTTGGCTCTAGGTATATCAGAGATACGATGTTATATATATATATATATATATATATATATATATATATATATATATATATATATATATATATATATATCACGTTTAGTTCACAAGAAAACACAACAAAACACAATACACTTTGGAATCTGTATTAACACTACGCTGACAAATGTACTTGCCGCAGTAGTTAATTAACGACAACAATATAATAACAACCCAGAGCTAATCACTTAATTAGTTAATCACTAGGTGTCTAGTTTACACAATATTCTAATCACTTCACAGTAATACAACACACACACGTGTGATAATTGAGAAACGCTGCCAGGGAAACTTAATTAATAAAGGAATTACAACTCTATTCCTAACTGGTTAATTTTTAATTAACCTTAACTACTCATACAGTAACCTTGTAATACAGAATTAATACTGGTACATATCACCATAAAGACAATAACCTACAGTTTACCTAGGTCCACTAGGAAGAGTGGCTAGCTTTAATATTTTAGAACAGTGAACCCTACAATTTACTTCGTCAGATTACCGGAAACACTGTCTAAATAATATTGGTATAATATAGTATTAAAATATTTAAAGTCACATCAATCACATCAATGTTTTAATATTGCTAATAAAGACATTGTATGTTGTTGGGTTCCCAGCAACACTCAGTAACTGGTATTAGGGGTAATGAAAAAACAACAGCTGTCAAGTCTGCTCTGGGTTTGCCTCATGTCCGGGTTTGTGTGTCCTGCGCTGATACCTATTTTAAACATGGCGAGATGATTGGAACGGCTCGGTCGCGAACATGTTTCATTGTGTGAAGCCAGTTCAGTGAGTGGCAGTCCTCCTATAGGCGGTGCAGGAAGGATGAAGTAGTCTTGTGTCGTACTTGAATTGGTTATACATACTTGGCGCATTTATTTATTCTGACCCCTGCGCGTGCTGTAACATTCTTTTTGAGAATGGCCAATACAGCACAAATTGAAATTTTTAGTAAAAGTCAGTATCTATCTGTGATATTTGTGTTTTTGCACAGTTCTTTACACTGTTTTTATTTAAATCTTGAATTTTTGTGTTGATGTTGATCATCACCTTGTTTGTTTGCATTGCCAAAGTTTGACACCCAGTAGCCGATGTATTTTTCGTGCTGGGGTGTCGTTAAACGTTCGTTCATTCATTCATTATTTATTTATTCTGAAGAACGATCCTCAACCTTAGTGTGAACAGTCTATACTGACCCGTTCACTAGATTTTGGTGGAGCGTAATCATTTCAGACCGATCAGTAAATATATATTTGGTAGACGAACATATTTTGAAATTTTCATGAAATGTTTATTTTTATTCCAAATTTTAATATTACCTGTTTTATTTATATTTTTGCATAGCATTTTAGACTGTTTTGACTGAACTTAAATCTATTTATTTAATATCTTTTCTTTCACATTCGCGTTCCACGGGGGGCGATAATTCGTTGTCTCAGTACGGCTAATTCCGTCGATCTTTATTTACTCTCCCACATACAGGGTAGGATATAGCACGGGTTTTGATATACTAGGAGCAGTCGTGCAACACCGGAATTGTCTATAGCACTCCTTATTTTATTTGTTTTATTTCTGTTGGGTTGGGTTGGGTTGGGGTTTTAATATTATTTTTTAATTGGGGGGGGGGGGGGGGGAAGGGTTAATGTTTTTGTTAAGTTCGGATTGTTGGGTTTTTTTTGTGTGTGGTTTTTTTTGGTGTTTTTTTTTTTTTTGGGGGGGGGGGGGGTATTGTTTGTTTTTTGGGTTGTTTTTTTCATCCTATAAAAACCTATTAAAAAGAAAAGCTTTTAACAGAAGTTTGATAGGCTATGTATTCAGAGCTGTTCTACAACTGATCATATAGGGCAGGGCGCGGGGGATGTCATTTTATATGCGCACTCCACTCCTAAAATAAAACGTTGTTTAAACGAAATATATGGAGAGAAGGGTGCAGCAGACTTCGTAAAAATCATTCTGCCTTCCACTTCTTCCAAGTGATCGATTCAGTAAGCACAATAATACACTGACATTTCACCACTTGAGAATTATTGCAAAATACACATTATCAGAAATCCTACACAAAGAAAGAATTTGGGTTTTCCTTCCTCGATAATGTTTTTTTTACACAAATATAATTTGCGTACTTTCGTATGATTTGCGTATACACAGCAAATTTAATCACTCTTCAAAGATGAAGTAAAAAAAAACTTTACTTTTTGCAGTTTAGTTATATTTGAAAGCTAGCTATTCAAATTAAAAAATCCGTTAGTGAATGACATATTTGAGGATATTCTATATATCGACAGATATATTCCCTCTGATGAGCTTAGTCAGCTGGCTTATGGCCATCTTTGTGCAATTTTGAAAATACCAGCAGTGTGACTTATATTTATCGATATAGAAACACATCGATACCAACCCTTGGGAGCAACGTGTTTGCCGATTTAGGATAAATGTATTTTAAATCACTTTAAATGTATAAGGCAACCATTTCAAATATTTTTCTGCAAGAACACATGATGAATATTATATGGTAGTCATTTTTATTGGTGGGAATATTGGCGTTATATACAAATTTGCGGCATACCTTCATTAGTTAAAAGTAGTACTAAACCAAATAACTTCCGGCTTGGCCAAAGTTCGAGGTGCACCGCGTTGTTTTATACAGCAGTTAATACCACAAGTTCTGTGATTGGTGATAAATGTGAGTGTTGGTTGTAAAAAAAAGGTTTCATCTGGGAAAACAATGTATGCAATTTTATTTTATCTAGTACCACTGTGTCAAGTAGCCTTGTGCTTGAAACATGTAAAAACTGTAAAAAAAAGAGAAGAAAAGTACTCACATTTTATGCAGGGTAGTGTGAAGAATTCCCATAATTATTTATTTATGTTTAAATGTCTGCAACCCCAAAACATTAATAAAGATGACGATATAACAGGCGCGTATGCAAGGGTTGGGGTGGGGGTCGACCCCCCCCCCCCCCCCGAAAGAGAATTGATTTAAATAAAATTTTCCGGGCAGCATGGCTTGACACCTCCCCTATAATCTTTGCTCTTCAGTCTAGTCCCTTCTTCTGTATAACTTCCTGGACAAGCGTTTGTATACTGCTATTAAAAAAAAGAAGAAAAAAAGAAAGAATTGCGACTTCTGAAGAGTAGGCAGAACGTTAGCGACCAACCATGCAACCGAGAATAGGATAGGCGCTCTTGCCTATATTTGCAACGCGGTGAAATTAAAGTTTTGGGAAGTTTGTTTTTGTTTCACGATACCACTAGAGGACACTGATTTATTACTCATCAGCGGCTATTTGTGTCACACATTTGGTAATTATTGACTCCTAGTTTTAGAGGAAATCTGTTACATTTTCCAATAGAAGTAAGTGATCGTTTGTATGAACTTTTCTACATACCATGGCCTTTGATATACCAGTAGTGGTGCACTGGTTGGAACGAGGTGGAGAACCTTTCAGAGAATGGGTCCAGTGAGGTGGTTCGATCTACGACACACGTACCTTGGGAAACCTTTGTGCCATGTGAGCTAGATTCCAGATGAGCATGGAACGTAATGAAGATAGATAGTATCATCTATAGACTTGTTACAGAATTAGAACTCGATGAATATTGATTCCACCACAGTTTGCTGTTGTCAGGACAATTTACGGAAGTCCACACCACCTCGTCCCAGAAATACATTAAGCTTGTGTCAGCTTACAGCTCACCGCATATTAATATTCATATGCTGATGGAGTTAATAGCATTTTTTAAACAAAAATATTTCAGATACAAATCTGATCAAGGTATTTACAGAGTGTTTCTGATCGGTGTATAGAATGTATTTATTTATGCTATATTAGATGTCATATTCAACTAACTTTGTGTAAATTAACCAGGCCCGTGCGAAGCCCAGAGTCCACCATGCATGAAGGATGTGAAATAATGCTCCCTCAATCTAGTTTTAAAGACATACTTTTTGCTGCGCTCTCGGCCAGTTTGAAGCAGTGTTTGGCGATATTTCAAGAAGGATTAATGACACCATGCAATATTATTTGTTTTTCTACGGCCTTGTTCAGTCAGTGATGGGGCAAGATCTAGCTGACTCGTCTGAGGTGTTTGCATCGTGGGATCAAATCACCTCAGTGGACCCATTCTCTGACTGTGTTTTCCCCCCGTCCCATCTGGTGCATCATAACTGGTATATCAAAGGTCGTGGTATGTGCTGTAATGTATGCGAGAAAATGCATATAAAAGATCCTTTACTACTAACGGGGAAAATGTAGCGTGTTTCCTCATTAAAGGGACATTCCTGAGTTTGCTGCTTTTTTAAGATGTTATCGACTAACAGAGACTTTTTAACGATTGTAATTACATACCAAATATTTTTTTCTGTATAATATATTAGTGGCTGTATATTAAACGTGTTTATGATCGTTCTAATATTTGTACTAGGTTAAATTTCATTTTATTTTCTAAAATATATTTTTGTTGTACGTACGAAATTATTTGAAGATGAAAGCCCGTTTGGGCTTCTTACAAATATTAAGACGACCAGAAACACATTGAATATACAGACACTGATATTCTAAACAAGAAAATATAATTAATATGTAAGTTTAATCGTAGAAATATTTTATTAGTCGGAAACATCTTACAATGCAGCAAACTCAGGAATGTCCCTTTAATAATATGTCAGCATTACCAAATGTTTGACATCCAATAACCGATGATTAATAAATCAATGTGCTCTAGTGGTATCGTCAAACAAAAACAAACTAACTTTAATCAGTGACTGTTATTCTTACTTGTATTAGTAATTCGATTTAAAATTTAGTGTTAACAAAATCACTATCTAAAAAATAAAACACGTCAATTGTCAGAAAAATACTAAAACTGAAAGTCGTGGCTTTTTTCGCAGTCTTTTGAAAAGGTTAATTATCACAGCCGTAGTTTGTATGCGATTCATCGCGAAACACGTCACGTTTCAGGCACGACATCATTTATTACAATATATCTGACAGTGGCTATGATGGGATCTTTTGCCATCATTTGCATCACGAATGTGGTATGGGTTTCTTAATACACCATACCCAGTGACCTATATAGACTCTCTTTATGTCTACTCGTTTCACTTGCAACGGCTTCCATCTTCATTGTCAAGGAAGAATCAATCTTCAAAACGTTTTCTTTTTTTATCCAAAATACACAATAACCAATTTATCAAAGTTTTGTTTATGCTATAGGTGCCATATTTGATGTTATTAATTAAGGAATAATCTTACATCATACATCTATTATTGAAAGCAAACGGTTTGATGTATGATATAAAAATGTTCTCTCTCTCTCTCTCTCTCTCTCTCTCTCTCTCTCTCTCTCTCTCTCTCTCTCTTCATTGCTGCCATCTGTCATACGTGAATCTATCTTTGTATCTCTCTGTGTGCTGTCCATCTCTCTCACTCTGTCTCTCTCTCTGTCTGTCTCTCTCTCTCTCTCTCTCTCTCTCTCTCTCTCTCTCTCTCTCTCTCTCTCTCTCTCTCTCTCTATATATATATATATATATATATATACATGAGAGAAACGTGTGTTGGTGTCAGCCTGTCTGTCTGTATATCTGTCTACCTCTATCTATCTCAGGAGCAGGAAACGATTTATTCCCCTAGATGGAGCCAGTTAATTTGTTCTGTTCCAACCAGTGTCTCATGACTGGTATCCTAACAGTCGCGGTATGTGCTTCCCTGTATGTGGGAAACTGCAAATAAAAAGTATACAAAGAGTAGCTTATGAGAAGGTAGTGGGTTTTCTCTAATACTTTAGACCAGGTGTCAAAACGATCACGTTACAAAACCAAACAGCAGTTTAAAATGTGCTGAGACAGCAAATTTAATCACTCTTCAAAGATGAAGTAAAAAAACCTTTACTTTTTGCAGTTTAGTTATATTTGAAAGCTAGCTATTCAGATTAAAAACTCCGTTAGTGAATGACATATTTGAGGATATTCTATATATCGACAGATATATTCCCTCTGATGAGCTTAGTCAGCTGGCTTATGGCCATCTTTGTGCAATTTTGAAAATACCAGCAGTGTGACTTATATTTATGGATATAGAAACACATCGACACCAACCCTTGGGAGCAACGTGTTTGCCGATTTAGGATAAATGTATTTTAAATCACTTTAAATGTATAAGGCAACCATTTCAAATATTTTTTCTGCAAGAACACATGATGAATATTATATGGTAGTCATTTTTATTGGTGGGAATATTGGCGTTATATACAAATTTGCGGCATACCTTCATTAGTTAAAAGTAGTACTAAACCAAATAACTTCCGGCTTGGCCAAAGTTCGAGGTGCACCGCGTTGTTTTATACAGTAGTTAATACCACAAGTTCTGTGATTGGTGATAAATGTGAGTGTTGGTTGTAAAAAAAAGGTTTCATCTGGGAAAACAATGTATGCAATTTTATTTTATCTAGTACCACTGTGTCAAGTAGCCTTGTGCTTGAAACATGTAAAAACTGTAAAACAAAGAGAAGAAAAGTACTCACATTTTATGCAGGGTAGTGTGAAGAATTCCCATAATTATTTATTTATGTTTAAATGTCTGCAACCCCAAAACATTAATAAAGATGACGATATAACAGGCGCGTATGCAAGGGTTGGGGTGGGGGTCGACCCCCCCCCCCCCCGAAAGAGAATTGATTTAAATAAAATTTTCCGGGCAGCATGGCTTGACACCTCCCCTATAATCTTTGCTCTTCAGTCTAGTCCCTTCTTCTGTATAACTTCCTGGACAAGCGTTTGTATACTGCTATTAAAAAAAAGAAGAAAAAAAGAAAGAATTGCGACTTCTGAAGAGTAGGCAGAACGTTAGCGACCAACCATGCAACCGAGAATAGGATAGGCGCTCTTGCCTATATTTGCAACGCGGTGAAATTAAAGTTTTGGGAAGTTTGTTTTTGTTTCACGATACCACTAGAGGACACTGATTTATTACTCATCAGCGGCTATTTGTGTCACACATTTGGTAATTATTGACTCCTAGTTTTAGAGGAAACCTGTTACATTTTCCAATAGAAGTAAGTGATCGTTTGTATGAACTTTTCTACATACCATGGCCTTTGATATACCAGTAGTGGTGCACTGGTTGGAACGAGGTGGAGAACCTTTCAGAGAATGGGTCCAGTGAGGTGGTTCGATCTACGACACACGTACCTTAGGAAACCTTTGTGCCATGTGAGCTAGATTCCAGATGAGCATGGAACGTAATGAAGATAGATAGTATCATCTATAGACTTGTTACAGAATTAGAACTGGATGAATATTGATTCCACCACAGTTTGCTGTTGTCAGGACAATTTACGGAACTCCACACCACCTCGTCCCAGAAATACATTAAGCTTGTGTCAGCTTACAGCTCACCGCATATTAATATTCATATGCTGATGGAGTTAATAGCATTTTTTAAACAAAAATATTTCAGATACAAATCTGATCAAGGTATTTACAGAGTGTTTCTGATCGGTGTATAGAATGTATTTATTTATGCTATATTAGATGTCATATTCAACTAACTTTGTGTAAATTAACCAGGCCCGTGCGAAGCCCAGAGTCCACCATGCATGAAGGATGTGAAATAATGCTCCCTCAATCTAGTTTTAAAGACATACTTTTTGCTGCGCTCTCGGCCAGTTTGAAGCAGTGTTTGGCGATATTTCAAGAAGGATTAATGACACCATGCAATATTATTTGTTTTTCTACGGCCTTGTTCAGTCAGTGATGGGGAGAGATCTAGCTGACTCGTCTGAGGTGTTTGCATCGTGGGATCAAATCACCTCAGTGGACCAATTCTCTGACTGTGTTTTCCCCCCGTCCCATCTGGTGCATCATAACTGGTATATCAAAGGTCGTGGTATGTGCTGTAATGTATGCGAGAAAATGCATATAAAAGATCCTTTACTACTAACGGGGAAAATGTAGCGTGTTTCCTCATTAAAGGGACATTCCTGAGTTTGCTGCTTTTTTAAGATGTTATCGACTAACAGAGACTTTTTAACGATTGTAATTACATACCAAATATATTTTTCTGTATAATATATTAGTGGCTGTATATTAAACGTGTTTATGATCGTTCTAATATTTGTACTAGGTTAAATTTCATTTTATTTTCTAAAATATATTTTTGTTGTACGTACGAAATTATTTGAAGATGAAAGCCCGTTTGGGCTTCTTACAAATATTAAGACGACCAGAAACACACTGAATATACAGACACTGATATTCTAAACAAGAAAATATAATTAATATGTAAGTTTAATCGTAGAAATATTTTATTAGTCGGAAACATCTTACAATGCAGCAAACTCAGGAATGTCCCTTTAAGAATATGTCAGCATTACCAAATGTTTGACATCCAATAACCGATGATTAATAAATCAATGTGCTCTAGTGGTATCGTCAAACAAAAACAAACTAACTTTAATCAGTGACTGTTATTCTTACTTGTATTAGTAATTCGATTTAAAATTTAGTGTTAACAAAATCACTATCTAAAAAATAAAACACGTCAATTGTCAGAAAAGTACTAAAACTGAAAGTCGTGGCTTTTTTCGCAGTCTTTTGAAAAGGTTAATTATCACAGCCGTAGTTTGTATGCGATTCATCGCGAAACACGTCACGTTTCAGGCATTTTAAATTTAAATATAAAAAAAAATTTAAATTTGAGAGAAATTTTTTTGGGGTTTTCCTTATTTGTTTATTATTGGAGCAGGATGATTTTATTTCCCCTAGAAGGGCCATTTTTTTCCTTAACCAGGTTATATTCCTAAAGGCTATGGCCCCTTTGTGGGCAATAATAAAAAGTTACAAAATGTTTATAAAATGGGGGGGGGTTTTTCCCAAATTTAGAAGTTAAAACGTTGTTAAAAACCAAAACCATTTAAAATTTTCAAACAATTTAATTTTTTAAAGTGGGTAAAAACCTTTACTTTTTGCGTTTTTTATATTTAAAGTAGTATTAAAAAAAACCCGTTTAATAAAAGGATTTTTATTAACCAAATTATTCCCCAATCTTGTGTTTGGATTTTGGGTGTTTTTGAAAAAAGGTTTACTTAAATGTAAGAAAACTCACAACCCTGGGCAAGTTGGTTCCCATTTAGTAAATGAAAATCACTTTATTTTAAAAATTTCAAATTTTTTTAAGAAAAGTTTTTAAAAATTTTTTTTTTTTCTTTTCTTTCGTTCCTCTTTTGTTCCCCCTCTTCCGCTTTTCCCTTCATTCTCCCTTTTTTTTTCGCTTTCCCCCTCCTTTCCCTTGGTGTTGTGTTTTTGGTTTAAAAAAAAAGGTTTTTTGGGAAAACATTTATGCCAATTTCTTATAGTATTTTTTAAACCCCCAAAAGTTTAAATGTAAAAAAAAAGACCACATTTATCATAGTGGAAGACCCCTTTTTTAATTTAGTTTTAATGTCTGCAAAAAAACCCCCCACCTCCCTCCCTCTTTTTTTCTTCCTCTCTTCTCCCTTCTTCTCCTCCTTGTCTCTCCCAAACCCCCAACCCACCTTCTTTTCCCCTTTTTGGGGTTTTTTTAACAAAAATAAGCAATTCCAACCGTTGATGTCCCAAAGGGTTTGGTTTTAAAATTGACGGTTTGTCTACCTGTACCGGTCGGGGGTGTGTTACCCATCGGATCGATGATGAAATTCCAGCCGAGTCCCATCACTACTTTGAACTAAACTAAATGCTTCGTCTGTTTCAGATCATCATGATGGTGTCTGTGTGGACTCTGATGGCGACTAAAGTTTGTTCTGTGTTTGGCGGCGCCGCCGACAAGAAGGATGTCGTGCTACAGACCGACAGCCCGATCGTGCCGTGGTCATGTCCGTACGAACAGAAGTGGATGACTCTCGGGAACAGTTTCTTTCCGTCTCACATTCCGTACGTCGAGTGCCTGTCTTCGGTGTGCATCGAGGGTCACTATGCATGCAAGCCCGTGGAGTATAGCGTGCTGGTGATGAGGACATGTGCTTCTAGTGCGTGCAATGACCACAGAATACCTTCAAATCTACGACATTTGATAGAGTTCATCAGCATTCCTGTTAACGTGTCTTGTGTCTGCTCCGATTGAGGAAACACTTGTTATTGACATCAGTTATATTAATTAATGTTTAGTGTTTTTTCTCGAGTTATGTTATGGTTTCTTTTCATATTTCACTATTTCCCCTAACAATGTCGCAGTATTCCTGAGTTTGCTGCAATTTTAAAGATGTTATCGACAAACAGAGACTTTTTAACGATTGTAATTACATATCAAATATATTTTTCTGCATAAAATATTAGTGGCTGTATATTAAACGTGTTTTTGATCGTTTTAATATTTGTACTAGGTTAAATTTCATTTTATTTCCTAAAATATATTTTTTCTTACGTACGAAATTATTTGAAAACAAAATCCAGTTTGGGTTTCTTACAAATATTTAGACGACCAGAAACACATTGAATATACAGACACTGTTATGTAACTTTAATCGTAGAAATATTTTATTAGTCGGAAAAAATTTACAATGCAGTAAACTCAGGAATGTCCCTTTAATACTTAGTCACTCATTGAATACGTATAAAGGGCAGACTTGAGATCAGTTGCCAGAGTGCTCACCCGAGATGCTTGGATCGTAGGGTCGAACCTAGCCCCCCCCCCCCCCCCCCCAACAAAAAAAGAAAGGGAAAGCGATCGTGGCCGATATAACTGGTACCATCGTCTATCATATTAAATCCATCCAACATTAAGTACATAAAACCAGTCTGGCGAACAACCGCAATCGCTATCCCTCCCTAACACACCGCCGGACGTCCGTGTTGACGAAATGAAAAAAACGGCTGGGGATAAAACCCAGATTTAATTTAGCTGTGCAGTGAATCAATCATCTTGTTTCACTATCTTGCATCCATTTAAGGTTCAAACACGTTGTGGGTACAAACACTGAGATAGCCATTGTTTGCACCCCAAACAAAAGGGATAGGGAGGGAGAGCGAGAGCGAGAGCGAGAGCGAGAGCGAGAGCGAGAGCGAGAGAGAGAGGGGGAGGGCGGGAAAGAGAGAGAGACAGAGAGAGACTGTGCAATGGGAAAAGCTCCGCTTTTGCCCTATGTTATTTTCTACACCAATGCGAACATACAGACATGTAACCATCTGTGCAGGTACGCAGGATGATGCTCATGCCATTGCTTGTGTCATCTTGAAGACATCATACGAGTGCTTCGCTCCTTCACATGCTACAAAATTCAATTATACTTAGTATCTATCAAACCGGTGCTACAGAGATTTAACTCCAACATAGTTTCAGATGCACGTGCAGGGGGACGGTTTGAGGGTCGACTCCCACACCAACCTGCTGCTCCAAGCAAATTTTTTTTTCTTCCAATATATTTAGCGGGGTAATATGACTGGATCCCCCTTAAAATCATCATTCACCACAGCTACAGAGATTTAACTCTAACATAGTTTCAGATGCATGTGCAGGGGGACGGTTTGAGGGTTGACTCCCACACCACCCTGCTGCTCCAAGCAAATTTTCTTTTCTTCCAATATATTTAGCGGGGTAATATGACTGGATCCCCCTTAAAATCATCATTCACCACAGCTACAGAGATTTAACTCTAACATAGTTTCAGATGCATGTGCAGGGGGACAGTTTGAGGGTTGACTCCCACACCACCCTGCTGCTCCAAGCAAATTTTCTTTTCTTCCAATATATTTAGCGGGGTAATATGACTGGATCCCCCTTAAAATCATCATTCACCACAGCTACAGAGATTTAACTCTAACATAGTTTCAGATGCATGTGCAGGGGGACGGTTTGAGGGTCGACTCCCACACCACCCTGCTGCTCCAAGCAAATTTTCTTTTCTTCCAATATATTTAGCAGGGTAATATGACTGGATCCCCCTTAAAATCATCATTCACCACAGATTAGAACTCCTCCCTCTGCACAATTTATTGCATAAGCGACTGAGTTTATGTTAATGCACTGTAGTTGATAATGAACCAAATAAGTCAACAATAAATATTTTACAATTTTAATGTCATAAAAATTAATGCAACAAAAAATATTGCAAGTCAATATTAATCTATTAAGATATGTAAAAAATATACACATGTAATGTATACAATATATAAAAACAAGTGAAAATTAATTTCTAGTTGTTAGCACCATCACAAGCTAATATGCAGCTAAACAATTATCCATAATACTGTAAATAAGTTGAAAGACACATTAACTGTACCACATGTATATAAAAAATATAGCAACAATGACAGAATCAGTCCACCACATTAACTGAATAATGATCGAATTGTTTAAAATCGAATATGATTGAGTTTGAAAATAATTTTTCTCTTATACTACAAGCAAAAATTTATTTATTTTGTATTTCTGAGCATCCATTTTTCAATGTAACATTGTAAGTACTAAAAACCCAGTACCAGGACTGATAGCTGAGTATCAGTTTTGATAGACTTGTACCTTCATTTTTTAATGGATATCTTTAAGCAGGCCAAAAAGTTATTATCCAACCAGGGGTTGAAATATACGCTGTTCCGAAATTTGTGATTTTCCAGAGTAATAAAATAAATATTCCAGTATTCCATCATTAATAGTTGCAGTATAACACAAACACCAAAATCCACAAGTGACTATTCCATTGTCACATTTTTGGCCACAACAATATTCTGGCTCAAAAAAACAGAAGAGATTATACCACACTATAGGCTGTACATAACATTTTGTTACCAAAATACATGTAGTTACAGTACATGCATATATTGACATTAGAAAAAACATATTTATAAACTGTAATACCTTGAGCATATTTTAATTGTTAATGTAAACATTAAGCTGTAAACATTAAGCTCTGTTTTACATAATACAGTGAAACCCCTCAAAACAACAGTCCGTCCCATCATTCTATAAACATGTTTTTTGTAAATAATTTCAGTTTTGTTTGACGTAAGATGAAAATCAAGTGTTTTTGAAATGATAAATACACTATTTTTGTGTGCAATTTACAAATCAAGCAGCTCAGACATAAATATCTTGTAGTAAATTCCATAGCATGAAAAAAGGCATTCCATGTGGGACGGACTATAGATCTCCAGTAAACCGGACATCTCAAAATCAGATACTTTTCATGGTCCTGTGATTTGTCCATATTTTAATATTAAAAACTAAAACTAAAAACTGAACATCAGAGGAATGGTCACATTCCAATGAGTTTATTTAATGTAAATTGTATTCCCGAAAAGTGGACCATCAGAATGATATCAATCCTAATGGTGCCACTAGATGTAATGGCTCCACATGCATGGTGTTAGACATGCTGACAGCTAATGCAATGTGTGCATGTTCAAGTTAGCTGTCCGAGTTACATGCAATCATTGTGACAGGTAGCTTATGTTGACAAATTATGAAATAACAATTAATACAAGTTCAGTTGGCAGTTTTGAAAACATCAGAATACACTGCAAAAATCAGTGTGGAAATGAACCATTTTATCGACATTTGATTAGTGTTGTTTTTGACAGTTTAATCAGTTTTTAAGATCAGTACAGAACAGAATTACATAGGAAGGAATTAAAAACCTCGGTACCCAAAATAGCTCTATAACTGGACCATTTACTTGCTTTTAGATGGCTTTCACAGTCTATAAATATATTTTTTAAACATGATACACAAATATCCATACACACAACAGCTAGCATATTCTTTTATTACTTTGTTTACATACTCAAAATGCATTACTTTTAAATACCCATTCCTAAAGGTACAATTGCAATTGTTTTGCTATACCACTCCATATATACTTATAGATTTTAAAATTAGTTTTTTTTTTAAATCATTAAATTAATTAGGTCAGCTATATTTATTATGGATGTTTAAATAAATGTTCACATTCTCTGAATCATCACTTTCATACACATTTAATTAGATAAAAAACCCAAAAACACAATCAAAATGAACCAAATAATAATTTACATCTGTAAACAAGTTTGTGGTTTTAATTACCAGTACAATTCACAACAGTAAGGAAGACTGATTTCGATGATCAACAAAGAAATTTGAATCATCAACAAATAATTCACATGGTTAACCATGTCAGTGGTTTGAATCAACAACTAATTCACATGGGCAAACAAGTCAGTGGTTTAAATCATCAACAACTAATTCACATGGGCAAACAAGTCAGTGGTTTAAATCATCAACAAATACATGTTTTGTATTTCACATGGGCATGAAAGTCAGCAGTCGGAATCATCAACAGATCATTCCCATGGGCAAGGAAAGACAGCAGTCAGAGTGATCAACAGATAACAGTTCCCATGGGCCAACAAGTCGGCCGTTTGAGTCCTCAATACTTTAGACTTCACATCTCCTGCTCTGGGGTACTCACCTCCTCAATGGTGGTCTCAGCCAGCAGCTCACTGTCGGTATCACACGGATCCTCCAGAGTCAGGTCCTCCAGCATCAGAGCGGGAGACAGACCCCCAGGCCCTTTCCCTTTCCCCCGGGACCGAGTCTTGCGCAAGTTACGTTTGCCTGGTGGCCGCCTCCCACCATGCACAGCGTCCTGCTCCGAGCCCGAGCTAGACTCTGCGGTGAGGCTTGCTCCAAACTCAGCCTTGTGCAGCACACGGTCCCCAGACAGCTTGAACGGCTTCAGTCTCGGGCTCACTCCACTCAGCGCCTTCGCAACATCTATGGCTGGGATCTCCCGCAACCCGCCATGGATCGATTTTGTTGGTTTGTGGGGAATTTCTGCTTTGTTGTAAGACTTTGCTGCAGATTTGTGATCAGATGATGAACTTGAGTCCGCTTTTGCTTGCATCTTCTCGTTTTCTGAACTCTGTCCACTGGCATTTTCAGAGGAAGATGACGGTTTTGGTTGCACCGGATTAGGAACTTTTCCAAAGATCTTAATATTATGTCCTGTAGGTTTAGGAGGCAAAGGTGGGTATGCCCTCTCACCACTAATGGTCCTGCCTTCTTGTGGAGTTGCTTTCTTTTTATCACTTTTTACAGAATCCAAACAAATGTCAGGAAAAACAAATTCTGTATTAGCCATCATCAGTTGGTGTTCTAAGGTCAAGGCTGGGAAATATTCAGAGGAATGTTCATCCTGTGAAGACTTTCGTTTTGGTGAAGATACTGAAAAATAAAATAAACCTTACATATAATCCATGTGATATGTAATTTCAAATTAATAAATTACTAATACAATTACTTGCACCAGAAACAATGGGTTATATACTGAAGGCCAAAAGAAACTATCATTTTCAATTTGGAATTTAAGAAAAAATTAATTGTTTTTAAAAAGTAACTCAATCCAAAACATATAGCCCAAACACAACAATAATGTATGCAGAAAATTATACCCGCTCACTGCACATTTTGGGTGGAACACCCAGTAAAGTGAAAAATTTGTTCACTATGAACAACAGCAATGCACATGCAATAAGGGTATAAAAACGGTTTAGACGGCATGTCAGACATCCACACAGATAAAAAAAACACCATAGGAATGCCACGACTGACACCAGAACAACGCGAGAGAGCCCTGGGTATGATACAGATGGGAGCCACTCATGCCCACATCGCCAGAACCTTCGGTTGTTCCCGTGTTATTGTTACAAACTTGATGCAACGCTACAGGCAAACAGAACAGACATCAGACAGGCCAAGAACAGTCAGACCCAGGGTGACTTCGCCCCGCGATGACCGGTACTTGCGTACCTTGCATCTACGAAATCGCTTCCTGACAGTGACGTCATCAGCAATGAATGCCTTAGGTCACAGGGTTAGTAGACAGACAGTGGCCAGGCGACTCAGGACTCATGGAATAAGGGCTTACAGACCATATAGAGGACACTTACTGACACCACAACATCGTCATTTGAGATTGACATGGGCTAGGACTGTACGATGTTGGCAGCGACGTGATTGGCTGCGGGTTCTTTTCACTGATGAAAGCCGGTTCTGTTTGTTCAGAGTTGATGGAAGACAGCGTGTGTACCGCTGTAGGGGAGAACGGGTGGCGGCTTCTTGCGTTCAGGAGGTCGTGCCATATGGTGGAGGGAGTGTCATGGTGTGGGGAGGTATCTGTGCACAGGAAAGGACACCATTGGTCATCGTTCACGGAAACTTGACAGCTCAACGTTACAGGGATGACATTCTTCGTCCAGTAGCAATACCATTTCTCCAACGGCAGCCACGTCGTGTCATTTTTCAGCAAGACAACACCAGACCTCATACAGCCAGAATCGTACAAAACTTCCTTAGAGCCAACAACGTAAACGTATTGCCGCGGCCTGCACGCTCCCCAGACATGTCCCCAATAGAACACCTCTGGGATGTTTTGGATCGCCGTGTTCGACAACGACCACACCCTCCAGCCAACCAACAGGAACTGATCCAGGCCCTTCAAGAAGAATGGCAACGCGTCCCACGTGACCTCATCAAACGGCTGATTTTTTCTATGCGTCGGAGAATTATTGCTTGTATTGGGGCAAGGGGTGGTCACACATGCTATTAATGTGACTTGTTATTGGACTTGAGTGATTGTCTGTATGCTTTGCATGTCGTCCATGAAGTTGAAAGCTCGATTTGTGTACACCACCTCGCTTTGGGAAAATGTGACGTCATTATCAGATGCTGAATAACACTCATTTTTAGTTATGTTAATGTTGACATATTGATCTAGTCAATATATTTTACCTCGTGCGACTATCTTTTGTTGTTTTTACACCAGAGTGATTTAAAACTATGATAAAGTTTCTTTTGGCCTTCAGTATATATAAGTAAAGCATTTTAATTAATTAACTTTTTTCTTATTGTGCACTGTGCTAAAAGAAAAATCATTTTTAAATACTATCCACTTCAAAATGTTTCTCCTTATTTTCAGTTATATAATATTTGTTTTCTCTCTTTGTTACATAGTGGGTCAAAAATTATTTTCACGTTCAACATTTACCGATGTAACAGAATCCAGTAAAATTCCTTGAGCTTTCTCAATCAATGAATCTCATTGATATTTTAATTAAAAACAATTTCGCAAATTTATCCATATTCAGTTTCAAATGCAGGGATGTGAGAGGGGCTGGAACAAGAAAGCTTACTGCGGCCGGGGTGCAGGGGCTGCTGAAGAAAAATTGTTTGCAACCCCTGGAACTGCCAAAAACTACATTCAATGCTAACAAATCTAAACTGGTTATAACTTATCATATATAATATAAGGCACACATCATTAAAACTGAGAAAACATGCAAATGAACCTTGTGTGGTCAACAGTACTGAACATAATTTGTTTGGTTTTTTAGACAAAATTAAAAAGTGCATTTCCGCATAGCTCTCACATCCCTGTAAATGGTGACATTTTTTTCCACTGTTT
This sequence comes from Gigantopelta aegis, assembly GCF_016097555.1. Taxonomy (NCBI): domain Eukaryota; kingdom Metazoa; phylum Mollusca; class Gastropoda; order Neomphalida; family Peltospiridae; genus Gigantopelta; species Gigantopelta aegis. The sequence continues at coordinate 47,709,549 of NC_054707.1, read as the reverse complement.
TAATTTTATGAAAGAAAAAAAAAACAATACAAAAAAACAAAAAAAACCCAAATCAAACCCCTATGCCACAACAAAATATAAAATAAATCAACAGTTGGGAAGTGGGTTCAAATCTTTCACAATACCGATAATAGTATTAGCTTACCTGATCCTGGTTCATTGCCAGTAGCGGGCAGCCTGAAGTCGAGGTGTCTGTTCTGTCGACTGCTGCTGGACCCAGACGACGGGGAGCACTCGTTACTGCTGACGGCCATCTTCACAGCACAATTCTGACCCGGCTTAGTCTGGCCAGACGACTCCTGTCGATGCATCTGCAGCTGTCGAAATAACTCCAGCTCCAAGTGGGACCTGAAATTGAGAAGACACATTGAGTATAATAGTCTTAGGATTTCTAAATATAAGGACATAATTTGGTGGGACAAGAATAATAGATTGATATTTTTAAACTACATTTCTTTGATACAAAGCTCTAGTATCATCTGACATGGTAACTAAAGTGTATGTATGCTTCAAGGTCCACGGAATAGAAGTTTGAACAACTGGCCTTGGCAGCATAATGTTTTAGCTGTCAGTTTTAAAGTGACAGACCCTAGTTTCAACCCGTGAAAATTAACACAAATTTTAGTTAATCTACAAACCTGTAACACATTTGGATAAAGTTACAATTGAGTGAAACATGAGTCTGTTGTGACTTTGAAATGGTGAATTACCTTCTAAAAATTGACTAAAACGCGACTCCATAACTGTTACTTCTCAGATGCACTTGGGTTTTTAAAAATATGAGAAATGCATTTTGTGATATTAAGAACACCAGGATGACCAAAAACACTTCGAATGTACGGAAATGGATAATCTAAACAATAAAATCTAAGCAAAGTATGATTTCAATTATCAAAAACGGCTCTAATAGTACAAAAATATGTCTTAGCGTTTAAAAACTAGGGTATGTCCCTTTAAAACTGGTAGTCCCAGGTTCGCATGTCAGTACACATGAAGTTACAACATTGATGGCCATACACAATTTCACAGATTAATCCAAAATCTGTTCAACAACCTGAACTATTAACCTACCCTAATCTAATCAAGAGTTTTGCAGAGAGATTCATATACTGTAAATTGGCAACAAACGGAATTCATATTCCTGTAGTTTTACAACTTGGGGGAGTGGGTGGAAGAAAAATGCATTTATGAAGACAACACTAAACTCATGTGATACATACCGTAGCTGTTTTTCCTTCTCCTGTGCAAGAACATCTGCCCCAATACTGTCGAGCTTGAGGAGCTGAGCCAGGTACGGTTCATTGGCACACAGCTTGTCCTCAATCTTGTGAACTCTCTGTTCCAGACGGTCGGGATCCACCATGGCACCATTGTCCTGTACACACAGAGGAACAAGGAAAATTACTATTACTTCAGTCAGTTAAAGTTTAAAGTTTATTTTGTTTAACGACACCACTGGAGCACATTGATTAATTAATCATCGGCTACTGGATGTCAAACACTTGGTAATTTTGACTCGTAGTCATCAGAGGAAACCTGCTACAGGAATGCACATACCATGGCCTTTGATATACCAGTCGTGGTGCACTGGTTGGAACTAGAAAAAGCCCAATGGGCCAACCGACGGGGATCGACCCCAAACCGACCATACAGCAAGCAAGTGTTTTACCAGTGAGCTACATCTCGCTCCTTCAGTCAGTTAAAAAAACCCACCCCAGGATCATTTGTTTAATGGCACCTCACCCCAGCACAAAGTAAACTACAGCTACTGAACATCCCACACATGGTACGTGAACACTGGGTCTTTAGAGCGAAAAAGCTGTCGTCATCTAATCTTATGTTTAATGACTCTTACATGCAATTTGCCACAGAAAGGATTCATCACATCTCAATCAAGAACTCTACCAATGAAACACCTTCTATTCCCAAAAATATATTTGAATTAAAAATGCACCTATTAGAAACATTTTATATCCCTAACACATACCTGTATAGCACATATCTTTAGCAAATCATTCCAGTCAAAGACCAATATTTTTACTAAAATGTGCACTTTAAATAAAATAAGTAAATTATATGATATGGTACACACTTGTAATTGTTTAGTCTATCTTAATTGCTAGCATCTGTAGTCAAAGTACATGCAATTAACATAGCTGTAAAGTCAAGATCTATAAGAATGAGTCTGACCATGTGCTCACAGAACTTTAAAGTCTACGATCAATGCTTTATGAAAGTCACGCCCATACAAATAGCATGCAGTCTGGTGATTTTTCCCCAAGTCTAGAGTCTGGATTTTAAAACTTTTACAAGCAGGAGCCCTGGTAATCTGGGGCCTAATTAATAAATCTTTCTTAGGTTCTCTTATGCAACATCACATCATCTTGGCATGTCCTTTTGCACTGCACTGACAGTGGTTGTGACAGTTTGGTGAATTATACCCTCGTGACTTTAACTGGCTTACCTCGGACCCCCCGCTAGATATTCCATCATCGCCACCGTGGTCGCCGTGCGTGGTGTCGGAGTCGGTGAGGTAACCGTGGGGTTTCTCGGGCAGCCCACTCGTCCCAGACAGAGCGTTCATCCTGAAGAGCAGCTCGTCCACCTGGTACTCTATCTCCGCCATCGTGAACTCCTACAACAGATCATGGACAAAATGTGACAACCATTTCCATCATTTGTTTTATCTGCAGGGAACAGTTTGCAAATTTCTGAGATCACTACACAATTCTAAAACATTAAATACTAGCTGCTACTGAATTTTCAACTGATCACCAATTGTCGCTAAACAAGTGTGATCAAACATTGTTTTGTTTTATGTTTTGATGTTTATCGTTTTCGTTCATGATTCAAGATAAAAATATACAAATGCCACTGATTTTTAAAAACACCATTTGGCAAATATTGCCTTTTAAATGATTTTATATTTAAAAAATGTATTCCTTTCTTCCTCCCCCCCCCCCCCCCCAGTAGTGAGACCGGTTGTGGACCGTTTGATAATTTTATTTCCCCCCACCCCTGCTTCAGATACAACATAGCAAGTACCAACTTTAGACCCAACACTTTAACAAATGTGCCATCATAAGGCTGGTATTATATATTACAAAGAACACCACATTTTCCTACAATTACAATTACCAATGTATTTTGGGGTAAGAACCACCAAAGAAAAAAAAAAGGAATAAAATATGCACACTGAAAACTGTGTATACTGAGACTGACATTCCACTGAATCCACACATACACACTTTATAAGGACATAAGAAATTACAAGATGTTAAGACATACAAATTATGCTGTCTGGTGAGGAATAAAAAGCATGCTCATTGGAAATGGATATACACCATGGCCATAGGAACCGTGGGATGGGTGGAGGTGGGGAGTCATACAGAGTGCACATCACTTTTTCAGTTCATATTTGCATGATTTAAACAAATATATTGTGTTAAATTTCTAACAGAATTTATTTTAAAACATCCAATTGACACTGATGGTTATCTGCTATCTTCACCATACAGAGAAACTCCACGAGGATGTTGCCACCCGTGCACCAGGATGGGGAACAGCACTTGCAGAAGCTTAGAATATGATGCCTTGTAGGTCTACTGTAACAGTGAGTTTAGGGTTTTTTAAATAACAAAAAAGGTAGAATTACGATATATATATATATATAAAAAGAACAACAACACCACAACATTCATGTCTGTAACATTATACTAGAAGTAAGTTTGTTTCTCTTGGTAGTTGAAAACCCCACACAAAAAACCCTTTTGTTTCAGATTAAGTTCGAACTCACAGCTGGCAAAACATTTTCTGGTTCTTGTGGAAATTCTTGCTGCTGGATGCCTGACCAATGAAGGAACTCTTTCCACAGAAACCGGACCATCTGGCAACCACGCATTACTAAAATATCTCCCTGTTTGTGGGTTTTTAATCGTCGGGTCAAAACAGCAACCATCTGGCAAAAAAAGAAAAAGAAGTGTTTTATTTAACCTTTTTTTTAAGGAGCAGGAGCAGGATGTTGTCCAGTTGTAAAGTGCTCGCTTGAAGGATCGATGCCCGTATTTCTCGTTCCAGCCAGTGCACCATGACTGGTATATTAACGGCTATGGTATGTGCTATCCTGTCTGTGCGATGGTGCATATAAAAAACCTTGCTACTAATGGAAAAATGTAACAGGTTTCGTCTTTAAGATTATATGTTAGAATTACCAAATGTATGACATCCAATAGCTGACGATTAAAAAATCAGTGTGTTCTGGTTGTGTCGTTGAACAAAATAAAGTTACTAAACTCCAGGCATTTGTATTTAGTTATATGGCATCAGAAATAAGGTTAAAGACCATACTGATGAGAGAGGAAGCCTACTGCTGCCATGCCATGGGCTACTCTTTTTGATTAGCAACAAGTGATATTTATGTGCACCTTCCCTCAGACAGGATAGTACATACCACTGCCTTTGTGAAGGATTGGCTGAAACAAGCAACAGCCCTATGGGGCCACTGACAGGGATTGATCCTCGATTGATTGTGCATCAGGCAATAACTTTTATCTCATCCACTTTTGCAACAGAATACATTTTACGAAAATAACTTTTGTTGATCGCCGTAAATAAGATTGTGTATAACTGTAAAAAGTAGTATGAAGAAGAAGAAGAAAAAAAAGACACATGCAGATAGTAATCCATATGTTTAACAGCGCTCCTAAGTATGTCACCCAAGATGTCACTGTGTTCCTACATATTAAAATATTTATCACACTGATAGGTTTCTGAGACTATTTTCTGCAACCTATACAATATACATGTACAAGTAATGATCTAGACATATTATCTTTTGATTATTAATTGTTTTCAATATGGCATGACATTTGCAAGAACTATAACAATGAAAAATACAAATCAATCTAACTACATAGCAGCAGATATTTTTACTAAAATATTTTTTTAAGTATATAAAATGACAATATACATGGGTTGAAAGAGTCTAATTGACAATGCTTTGGTACACATGTACTCATGTATTTAGTGAGAAGTCCAACACTGAAACCATGAACTCACGTAGCTAATGAGAAGTCTAACACTGAAACCATGTACTCGCGTAACTGGTGAGAAGTCCAACACTGAAACCATGTACTCACGTAACTGGTGAGAAGTCCAACACTGAAACCATGTTATCACGTAACTGGTGAGAATTCCAACACTGAAACCATGTACTCACGTAACTGGTGAGAAGTCCAACACTGAAACCATGTACTCACGTAACTGGTGAGAAGTCCAACACTGAAACCATGTACTCACATAACTGGTGAGAAGTCCAACACTGAAACCATGTACTCACATAACTGGTGAGAAGTTCAACACTGAAACCATGTACTCACGTAACTGGTGAGAAGTCCAACACTGAAACCATGTACTCACATAACTGGTGAGAAGTCCAACACCGAAACCATGTACTCACGTAACTACTGAGAAGTCCAACACAAAAGACCATGTACTCACGTAACTGGTGAGAAGTCCAACACTGAAACCATGTACTCACGCAACTACTGAGAAGTCCAACACAAAAGACCATGTACTCACATAACTGGTGAGAAGTCCAACACTGAAACCATGTACTCACGTAACTACTGAGAAGTCCAACACAAAAGACCATGTACTCATATACTGGTGCGAAGTCCAATAAAGCTAGTAGGTACTGGGATTGCAGCCCGATACTGGCTCCCATTTTCAGCATGTTTTAACGAATCAATGTATAAGTGTATGACCACTACACCCTCTTCTCTCTTACTTAACCACTTTAACTCACTGTCCGGAACTGACAGCCTAGATAGCTCAAGTGTGTGCCCAGGAAAATGTGCTTGAATCTTAATTGGATTTTTTTTTAGGGGTTTTGTTTAATGACATCACTAGAGTACACTGATTAATTAATCATCGGCTATTGGATGTCAATCATTTGGTTAATTCTGACACGTAGTCATCAGTGGAAACCCACTACATGCTGCATGGAATCTTTTATATGCACTTTCACACAGACAGAAAAGCACATACAACGGCTTTTGGCCATTTGTGGTGCACTGGCTGGAACGAAAAAAAACTAATTACATATAAGCACGAACATTAAGTTGAGAACGAAAGAGAGAAAGCCGATGTACTCACGTAAGTGGTGAGCAATCCGACGCCGAAGACGGTGTAGCTGAGCAGGAAGATCTGAGGCCACACCAGCTGCTGGTCGGCCAGCTCCTCGTAGCTGTAGACGCGCGTCATCAGTGCCGACAGCGAGAACAGACTGACCCACAGGTTCCTGAAGCTGTTACACACCGTCCCGTACATCGTAAAGCCAAAGCCAGAAAACGCAAACAAGATCACCACAAACAGACCCTGAAATAACAAATTAAATGCATGTATTATAAAGCCAAACCCAGAAAACCCAAACAACATAATCCAAACAAACCATGAAATAATCTTGTTAAAATGTTTTAACAAGTAAAATTGTTTTACTTTTCATACAATCCAAGATATGAATTTTGTTTTTGTTTTTTTTCAATTATGACTATGTTAGAGAAGACAGATATATATTTTTTTTAAAAGAATGAACAATTGGTTTTTGACAATGCATATTTTGATTGTAAAGACAAACATCCAGGGATAAAAATAACCGTGGATGAAAATTATTTACATGGTCATGAAAAGTATTGGGTTTGTTTTGTAAAGATCAGAACGAATGAATGAATGTTTAACGACACCCCAGCATGAAAAATACATCGGGTATTGGGTGTCAAACTATGGTAAAAGCAAAACATTAATTGATGAACCACATCAATATAAAAATTCCAAGATTTAAATAAAAACACAGTGTAAAGTGGATATAATCGAAATGATTCCATCACATTATGTTAGCCAAATATATCTTTTCGAGTTTCTTTCAAATACTGACACTCCACCAAAATGTGGCGCACTGTCAGAGTACACTGACAGTGGTTACACTGAGGTGGAGGATCCTTCTTCAAGATAAATGAATGGGTTAAATAAGTATGACCGATGCGAGCACAACACAAGACTATTTCATCCTTCCTGCACTGTCTATAGGAGGACTGCCACTCTCCCAAGACTGGCTTGATAGAATGAAGCTTGTTCGTAATTGCACCGTCTCAATCATGTTGCCAAGTCGAAAAGATAAATTCGTTGATATTATGTTTAAAATCGGTATAAGGCACACCAACCCTGGCATGAGGCAATTCAAAGCAGACTTGGCAGCTGAATCTGCCTTTTCATTACCCCTGATACCAACATGGCTTGACTCCCAACAAAATGCAATAACTTTATTAGCAATGGATAAAAAGACACACTTTCGTATCACCATCCCAATTAAGGGATGATCCAGCTTCGTATTGTGTAAAGCTTGGAGACACAAAAGTGAGTCGGTAAAAATAATAAATTTGGATGCAATCGAATCTTTGATTTCTTCTAAGGCTTTAATGACTGCCCAAACTTCAGCACTAAATTTGTAAAGAACAGAGACGGGGACAATTTTTGATTGGCATTAAAATCTGGAATTCTGAAAAAAAGTTTTTCCATCCATGAACATTGCGAAGATTAGGCCAGTGAAACTGGTGCAAAGATTAGGCCAGTGAAACTGGTGCAAAGATTAACACAGTGAAACTGGTGCATACCGAAAACATGAGTAGCTCTCTTCTGGATCTCTTGTACACCTTGCCGAACCTGGCAAACAGTTTGATGAAGCGAAGCAGACACAGCGAGCTGACCATCGCCATGAACAACAACACGCCCACGAACCCACGGAGAATCTGAAACCCAACGTAAATAACCATGTTAGCACACTTTTACAAACATGTCTGGCTCATTTCGTTATACAAAAAACCCAAAGTAATTCTTTTCATTTTGTCTTTTAATTTTTTTTTTTAATAGAATTATTTAGTTAATTGTTATAGGTAGCAACATAGTTTGTGTAACTTTAATAATTAAAGTGTAATCCTAAATACTGTAAAGGAATTACAAGAAAAATGTCATATTATTTCTCACTCCACCAGTAATACATTTGAGAATGAATTATCCACATTTGAAATTATCAATATGAAATTATCAATATAACAGCAAGTTATGACAATCATTTACATATGAGCCTGAGAAATGTCATATATATCACTCGCATTGGAACATGTTTTTAAAAGCCCGTTCTAATGGTTTTCAAACTCTGTTCAGTTGATGCAGAAGAATACATGTGAGATTTGGTATCAAACATATGTTCAATAAAATATTGTTTTATTGTATGGTGAGAATTGTGTTTATTAGCTCAATGGTAGAGCATTTACCTGATGTGTTTAATACCTCATATACTGATTACCATTAGTGTGGTAGAGCATTTACCTGATGTGTTTAATAAGTCATATACTGATTGCCATTAGTGTGGTAGAGCATTTACCTGATGTGTTTAATACCTCATATACTGATTGCCATTAGTGTGGTAGAGCATTTACCTGATGCGTTTAATACGTCATATACTGATAGCCATTAGTGTGGTAGAGCATTTACCTGATGCGTTTAATACGTCATATACTGATAGCCATTAGTGTGGTAGAGCATTTACCTGATGCGTTTAATACGTCATATACTGATTGCCATTAGTGTGGTAGAGCATTTACCTGATGCGTTTAATACGTCATATACTGATTGCCATTAGTGTGGTAGAGCATTTACCTGATGCGTTTAATACGTCATATACTGATTGCCATTAGTGTGGTAGAGCATTTACCTGATGCGTTTAATACGTCATATACTGATTGCCATTAGTGTGGTAGAGCATTTACCTGATGCGTTTAATACGTCATATACTGATTGCCATTAGTGTGGTAGAGCATTTACCTGATGCGTTTAATACGTCATATACTGATAACCATTAGTGGCCCAATGGGGTTTTCTCTTGTTCTAACCCATACACTATGACTTGAATTTGGCTACAGATAATTTGACCAAATTTGCCAAACTCCTGACAATATTTGGGGTCCAGCGTAAAGCCTAACCCTCTGATAGATTACCTCATCCCACAGTGTGAGGAATGAAATGTTGATGAACTCTTCATAGAAGCTGTCTCGCAGGTTCTCTACAATATCAGCGACCAGAACAAATCTGTACACGTAGCAGCCGATGAAAACCAACGAGATAAAACACATCACAATCTGAAAACAAAGAAACTACACTATAACAAACCCTGATACAATAACTACAAAATATATCGTTGAACTCAGCTGAATGAATAGAATAATGTATGTAGGTATGTATGGATGGATGCATGCATGGATGGATGCATGGATGGATGGATGGCAGCTAGGTTGTGTGTAGACATATAATAGATGATGTTTAAATTGGGTAAATAATTTAAAACGTACTTCACTACTTGAGCTTAAAAATGTGATTTTGTTTTTGTGTGTATATGCAAATGGATGTAAAACCAAATGGTTTGCTAATGTCAGTTTAATTCAATATTAGAGAGTACATACAAAAATGGCAACACATTCTGGAAATATGCTTATTTATAACAAAAATATCAAATAATATACAGTTTAGTACATGCATTTTTGTTTTGTTATTGAGTTCAGTAAGGTTTCCTTTTTTTTTAGCTTAATGATATAAGTAAAAGTTGGGATATGGATAAGGGGACACAACTAGGCTTTTATTTAACAAGTTGTTGTAGATATCATAAATGTATTTCAAGTAGTTGGGTAGTTGACACATTGACACTTAATTGGGGAGTAGTTATTTTGGACAATGACAGTCACTTTTTGTTTCAAAAAGGTAATGTTTTTGATATAATACCTTTGATGAATGGTACTTTTTATTTCTTTCATCTTTTAAAATTTAAAATTAATATTTTTGTTTAAAATTATCAAAAATAAAAGCATACTGTCATGTACACTGCATTGTCTACTCTCGGAACTATTTTGACAATGGTCAAGGTTAATAGATTAGTTTTTATTTTAATGTGGCAAAGATTTTAATAATATAGCTAACTTTTGAATTTGAATGACGTCAGTAATCCAATGACCTCACTTTGCATCTCTTTACAATAACTATAAATTGGGTACATGACGTTTCTATTTTAAGAACGCTGGAAAAATTGCAATGCAAAATTGCTATTGAATTTTTTATTTATTTAAACATTAAACATGCATTTGAGTGTCTTTGACAAAAATCTTGTAATTATAAAATTGTCCTATTTAAAAAATGTAGATTTCAAGTGAAATTACCGTAAGATATGTTATTTTTATTATGTACGAAGCAAAAACATGGGTGCAAAAAGTGACTGTCATCAACAGTGTTGTTTACCAAGTTAACATCACTTTCTCACTACAAGCCTTACCTCAATGTATTTCCAGTAATTCTGAAAGTATTGTTTCTTAACTTCAGTCATCTCACATAATTCTTTCATCAGCTTTAACAATGTCAGAATCACAAACATCAGCTGGAAACAGAATATAAATATTTCATAATGTGCATGTTACAAAAACCCCACACTCCCACAAACAATATATCATCTCAGTGTACCATTAAAAGCCACTAATTCATTTCAAACCGTGTTTTTCACCAGGAATTTAAGGCCACGGAAGTGAGAGTAAGACCACGAAGTTGTGGCTGAAATGTCTTGCCTACTATAAACTTGTTCAGTGTAGTATAGTGTAGTGTAGTGTAGTGTAGTGTAGTGTAGTGTAGTGTAGTGTAGTGTAGTGTAGGTCCAAGTTTCAGTGACCTAGGACTTACAGTTTGTGAGAAACTGATCTAAACACAAAACTTTAACACAAAAGTTGAAACAATCGTCATCATTGCCACTGCCATAGGAAAAGTGACACTCCCCTTAGTACTTATATCTCTCCTTTCTATTTTGTTCAGGTGAGACAGTTGTAGAGTTGAGACAACTGAACACACTCACCTCACATCCCAAAACAATGTTGTCCCATCCGGAGATGTATGAAAATATCCGAGTGGAGGAAATGTGTGCCGAGGGAAACACACTACCAGTTGCTGGCATCTCCAACAGCAGAGTTACTGAACTGTAAAATAAAAAATAAAATATTGCATTAATGAATGTTTAACGACACCCCAGCACAAAACAATACACATTGGTTATTGGGTGTAAAAATATTGTATACAACAATATATATATATAAATTTTGACTTGCATGGTCACAAATAATTTTAATGTTAAATTCTAAAATTTATCTTATATCATCAGTACATGTATCTATATAAAAAATCCAAGGGGAAATTAATGAAATATCAAATATACATGTCATGTTTGTAATTAATAAAAACAAATATTTAAACCTGATTTAATTTCTCACAGGCATTAAAGAGGTTCTAAAGTTTGTAAAATATCCCAGATAAATATTAGGGAATGAATGTGATTTACAAAATACTGCTTGCAGAAATAAACTGCTGCCAAATTTAAAATTATAATCTAAAATGTTTCTATATATACATCTTATCAGATCTATAAAATGAAGGCACCTACCTAAATAGGTTTGTTGGTACATTGAGAACAGTAAACTCCACAATGATCGCTCTTGTCTGCAAGTCTATCCACTTTCTCATTTCAAGATCCTTCAGCTGGGCCAGCGATAAACTCCTGAAGTAAACAGTATTAGTAAAACAACAAAATCAGTAACTTTATGTTGTACATTCTTTAACATGTCATCAAAAGGATAACAATCAGTCACCATAGAAACATAGATGCATGATTGTTCTGGAGAGGTTGAAGACCATATTGGGATATAAACATAGCATTTACTGGCTACATGTAAACCTACTGGTCTAACCAATGAATGCTATCAGGGCCCGTTTTGAAAATACTTTCTTTACTCAACTAAATGAAGGAAGAAGAAGGAAGCAATGTTTTATTTAATGACACATTCAACACATTAACTTATGGTTACATGGCCTCCAACATATGATTAAGGACCACAGATATGATTGGAGAGGAAACCTGCTGCCGCCACACCATGGGCTACTCTCATCGATTATATCAGAAAAATATGTTTTATATGCACCGTCCCCCACAGACAGGATAGTACATACCACAGCCAACTAAAATGATGTCAGTGGTCAGTTATGTGGTACTTGCTAATTGTACAATATATTTATTTTCACTGTAGTGACATCACTTATTCCAATGATGTCACTGGTTAGTTACATGGTTTACTAGTAGTATGGGGTTTTAGTTTTTGTTGTGGTTTTTAGAATAAAGGTAAAAATTATGAAAGTTATAGATTACATAGAAAATATCTATTATTTATTTATCTGTATATCTCTTTCAACTTGCCTGCTGTTGTTCAGCTGCACAGTGTATCCTGAGCTGTCGTAGATACTGTGGCGTCCCCATATCACTGACCCTTCAACAGCTTCGTGTTCCCAGGAGGAGTTCACTCCAAATGGCAGGCTGGTCTTTTGGCCTGCACTGTAGTCATAGCGACAGGTCTTGGTGGGTGATGTGTACTTGTAGATTGTTGGTGGGTGGAAACAAGGCGTTTCCTGGACACGCAGCTGTCGAAGATGTACATGACCAATCAGGTGATTCCTTCCTTGGTCGATAGAAACCTGCAATACACAAAAACTCAAGATAAGTAATAATGTAACAATGATAATTATTTATCAGGACAGTTTTCATGGGTCATCTTATATCAATACATTATTTAAATAAAATAAAGATGTGACAAACACTTGGTGTATTTGGACAGCTTGAGAAAGTTTAGTTTGATACAAAATCCTAGTCACCTCCAACTGGTCTGCTAGGGGACTAAAATGATTGCTCAATTCTTGAATATCTATTTGGCTAATGACAGTCTGCATCCTGGATGACACAAGAAAATTAATTTTCATTCTTTAATGACTTGACTTTTCTCTTAACTAAATTTCGTTTTGAGAACTCCAAGGTTTCAATAATGAAATTTATGATGGCCTGCTAAAGTATGCTTTATTTAGTGATAATTAATATATACAATGTGCAAAATACATGTAGGCTACCTGAGTGTGGACTGGATGTGACTGTTTGTTGTAGTGCTGGCCATAGATGCCATCCAGTAGAGATGTCTGACTCCATTGGTACCAGTCATCCGTGGTGAGCAGACCTTCAAATGGATGAGGACCACTTCTGAAACATTAAACATTCACAATCGATGAGAATATCAGTTAATAAAGACCACCTATATTGTTAAACTTTAGAATTTTTATACCGACAGTGAACATTCATTCATACTTTGGCATACAATAGCTGATGATTAATTGATTGATTTATATATGTCTCCAATAGCTGATTGATTGATTGATTCATTCATTCATTCATATATGTCTCCAAAACAAAAAATATTAGTTTTTCACACCTATTACAGAAAGGAAAAGAATGTTTAAGGACACCCCAGCACATTTTGACAGTAGCTATTAGATATTGGGGCGGGACATAGCCCAATGGTAAAGCGATCGCTTGATGCGCGGTCGGTTTGGGATCGATCTTCGTCGGTGGGCCCATTAGGCTATTTCTCATTCCAGCCAGTGCACCATGACTGGTATATCAAAGGGGGTGGTATGTGCTATCCTGTCTGTGGGAAAGTGCATATAAAAGATCCTTTGCTTCATTACAAAAAATGTGGCTGGTTTCCTCTGATGACTATATGTCAAAATTACTAAATGTTTGACATCCAATAGCCGATGATTAATGAATCAATGTACTCTAATCCCTTGCTGCCTGTCGTAAAAGAGTAGCCTATGTGGCGACAGCGGGTTTCCTCTAAAAAAATCTGTGTGGTCTTTAACCATATGTCTGACGCCATATAACTGTAAATAAAATGTGTTGAGTGCGTCGTTAAATAAAACACTTCTTTCTTTCTTTCTTTCAATGTGCTCTAGTGGCGTCGTTAAACAAACCAATCTCTCTATTAGATATTGAACACAGTACTTAATTAAAACACTTGGTTTATCGAGAAAAAAGCTGCTTCTGCCACATGGCTAATCTTATTATCGATTCACATGAAATGTGCCATAAATATTTCATACTTTGTCTTCTATTTTGTTTTAAAATATAATTGCTGCACTTAATTAAAAAATCATGCACTTTCAGATACCTTTAAAACAGGGCAATAACTCTGGTCAGACTAATCTCCAGAACATAACAATTGAGTAAATGTTCATCTATGGCTGCCAAATAAAGCATGCACATATTTGCCATTACAAATGCATTTGACCTACATTACGTATATTATGGATTAGTACCATCAATATCTGAACCTAACGAGGATGGATATGCTGTTTGTATAAAGTAACAAGACATTTTTTAATGATGTAAGAAAATACAAACATCTTTTTTACAGTGTTGTTAAATCCCAGCAAGAATTAAAAACTACCAATGAGCTGTAGAGAACATTGTGACTAACAAGCATTTTAAACAGTCAAACGAAATACATTCCACTACTCTGTTATTTTCAATATTGGTCAATCACTCACTATACAATAAATACATGCATCTACACTTACTTATTATTCAAATAAAAGTCAGCAACTGTGTCTCGAAAGATGAACACTATACATGTAAACCTATTTTGATTATTTCAATCCTGCTTAGTAATAGGGTCTAAATGTTCAAAGAGAATCTTTATAAATTATTTTAGTATGTCAGTAGGCGTCAAGTTTTTAAAAAAGAAGAAAAAAAGTATATTCATCACTGACATTAGCACCGATGTCTGCAATACTGATCTGGATCTGTAATAAATGTTTAGGCACCATGCATTTATAACTTTATTTTCCAACACTGGTCAGTAAATGTCTGGACCTAATGCATCCATCTATGCTAATCTGTCCCGCAGTAATTGGTGGCTATCTGCGGTGTTAAACACAACATGCGCTCATGCATGTCCTACTTAACGAAAGTGTTCTGGGGTGTTAAACACAACATGCGCTCATGCATGTCCTACCTAACGAAAGTGTTCTGCGGTGTTAAACACAACATGCCTTCATGCATGTCATACCTAACGAAAGTGTTCTTGAGAGCTTCATTGAGGTAGAATGGAGCAGATGTGTCCTTCCCATACCCCATGAAACAAAGCAGTATCAAAACGACTCCCACAGACACGCTATCCCTGAATCAAAGACAACACTTCTACATGTACGTGCACTGACAAAACACAATGTTTCTCAATTTAACATCATGAGGAGATATCGAAGGCAAACCTGTAGAAAATACTTACAGGGTTTGAAATTCAAGGTTATTACCATGAGCTTTTCAGTAAAGAAAAAAAATCAGGTATTTCAGAAAAATCTAGTTTTTCACCTCTATAGTAGGCAACATAGAAGCCTGTGTAAAAGTCAGACTCGGTTATATTAGATGAACAAGACTTTTTAAATGTTTTTTTAAGTCAGGTGGCTGTATAAAAGAGGTTTTTTAATGGCGATTTGACTGCAAATGATAATCCAAGTGCCTGCATAACTGAGGTGGCTAATAATCCATTCATTATTTTCTTTATTTTCAAACTATGATTCAAAACTGCATTATAATAATCTACCAATTTCTTCATTTTTGTTCAAACCATAGATTAAAAACCACCAAGCTAAAAAATATCTGCCTACTACAGTATAATTATGAATACAATAGCACACATAATTGTTCATATAATCAATGGCTGTTTCGATAAAGTCTCATTAAAATTCACTTTGCACTGAGCTGACCATACAAAATAAGGTGACCAAATGAAACAAATTCATCGCTAAATATCTTACCAAAACAGTGAGAATGCTGCCTTTTCTTTGAGTGTTTTCTTTCTGGCTTCAATGAGCTGTTTTTCTTGAGGAGGTCTTGCAAACCGGAGGTATCGAGATCTCTGTCTGGCAGCAACACCCTGTCAGTGAAGAGAAATGTTTACAAACCCTCGAAACCTGGTAATATTACCCTTAAAAACTATAATGACCCCCCCCCCCCAAAAAAAAACCCAAACAAACAAACATTACAATTCAAAAATATATCAAGCTTTGGTTATCTACATTAATTTTACTCACTTAATGCTAAAGAAAACATATAATTCGGTTAACAACACTTTTTAATGGTGTTAACTCTTAGCTCTTAAATCTAAAACACTGGTTCAGTCAAGTTTGAACAACAAATACAAATACTTATAGTATATTAAATGAGCTTTTATTGCATATCATGTTTATGTCCCGAGTGAAATATTTTTCACGAGGGAAAAAACATGATACGAAATGATAGTAAGTTTAATATCCTATTTATTATCCCTAATCGATCTAATTTATATCGCTCATCTCGTTTCGTTGATGTTCCTGTAATCCAATCAATGACATCATCGTGTGACGACAAAAGTGTTATGTCCCACTTGGCACTCTAGAAGGACATGTCACTTTGAGATGTACCAAGATATTTTTAACCATATGGGTAATAAATAGAGGATTCGTCACGAGTATTTTTTAATATGGCAGAACCTCGACAAATACCGATTAACACAGACTCGGTTCATATTGTACATATTAAAAAACACGAGTAGCCAATTCTATTTATCCTATAAAACTTCTTAAATAACATTTTAATTAAAACATTTTAGTAAATCACAGTACTAAAGTCGCCACCATCACGATTAGCACAGATTAGTTTGACGTCACGCATTTTAAACAAATCTTTGAAAACGTTACACTCAGGTACACGGGTCTTATTGGCTTGTAAGTAAATGACCCATCCACAGCAACACATTACCTAGAGACACTTGTCCTTACTATTCTACAAAATTATCTAACCATGTGCAGAGTGAAAATGTGTATTAAGTACCATTCAGATAATTTTGTAGAATAGTAAGGACAAGTGTCCACTTAAAATTGTTGATTGCTACAATATTTGAATACATATGCATTATACAGAGTAACAGAAAACATCCACTGCGTGTAATTAATGATACAAACAATTCTAAAAAGCAGTGTTTTGTGAAGAAAATAGGAACATGTAGTTCTATGGAGTGTAATTAAATATGACTAAAGTGCGCACCCTCTCCAAATCGGTGCATTCTTCAGAGCATTCTGCATCTTTCTTCTTCTTCCACTTTGGTTCAGCTTTTCTTCCGTAAAAGCCATCTTCATGATGATCCAGAATACTGGGATCATTTCGGAATCGTAGTGCAGTGTAGATGATGGTCAAGAAAATCTGAAAAGTAATTAAAAGGTTTTATTAGTTGGTTATATAAAACACAATATAATTGTTACTTTGTTTTATTTTTTCCGATGTGTGTACCTAATCTTTTAATCTGTAAAACTATCTCACAGAGATTGTGTAATTTGACAAGTTTTCTTAACTTTTCTGTATGTCAACTTCAACGTTTAAGAAACCACAATGCAATATTAATATAATACTAGTGAAGTTATTTTCATAACATCATTACAACCCACTGGCCTCGGTGGCGTCATGGTTAGGCCATCGGTCTACAGGCTGGTAGGTACTGGGTTCGGATCCCAGTTGAGGCATGGGATTTTTAATCCAGATACAGACTCCAAACCCTGAATGAGTGCTCCGCAAGGCTCAATGGGTAGGTGTAAACCACTTGCACCGACCAGTGATCCATAACTGGTTCAACAAAGGCCATGGTTTGTACTATCCTGCCTGTGGGAAGCGCAAATAAAAGATCCCTTGCTGCTAATCGGAAGAGTAGCCCATGTAGTGGCGACAGCAGGTTTCCTCTCAAAATCTGTGTGGTCCGTAACCATATGTCTGACGCCATATAACCGTAAATAAAATGTGTTGAGTGCATCGTTAAATAAAACATTTCTTTCTTTCTTTCTTTCATTAAAACCCACCCATTCAGTAGTACCTGTATAATGAAATACCGTATAACCGGAAATTTTCGTGGTCTTAATTTTTCGTGGTTTGGGGTATAAAAACATTTCAAGGTTTCTTATTTTCGTTGTTTGCCAAATCTAAATTGAAAGCGATTTTATTTTCGAGTTTTAGCAAGTCTACTTGCGAGAATACTTGCTATTGTTGATTAAAGTTTCACTTCGGCTGCCAATTGTTCGATACTGACGTGTAAAATTAAACAATAGAACAGTCACCTGTAGCCTAATTGGCCACTGTAATACCCGGTATGATATTCGACAGACAACTGATTCAGTCTTTGATTTTGTGTAAAGCCAATAACGACGTATGTGTGAACAAAGCACTTAAGGACGCCATGAAGTCTAATTTTACCACATGGTATTCAAAGCGGGTTTCCCTGGCTATGAAACACGGCGAAGTTGTAACGGACATCAAGATCGAAATGCGTACTTCGGCGATAAAACCAATTCATGCAAGGTGGATTATGAAAGTTATGGCAGAATTAAAAATACGCCAGGAAATGTTGAAATCAGCATTCATCCATGCCAGAATCTCTGATGCAGTGCGGGCGGACATTGACAAAAACAATATTACGAAATTTTAAAATATTTCATTATATTCTACAAACAGTGAGATTCACTCAATAACTTTTTAAAAAGTCTAACTTGTTGTGTTGACTATACTATTCTCTTGTCGTATCCGGTGGACTGCGCATGAAAGGAAATAAAATGTTCTGGTAAATTGTCAGTGTGTTACGGTTTTCACAATAAATATTTTAGTTAGAATTTGTTGATTGTTTCAAATATTTTCAAGGATTTATATTTTCGATGCGGACTACTTACCCTCGAAACCCACGAAAATAAAAATCCTCGAAAATTTCCAGTTATATGGTATGTGTAACATATACTTTTTATATTTATAAATAATCAGTATTAAGACTTTTTTTTTCATTTGAGATTAGGAATATGTCAATTTCGATACAGGATACTCATTTTTGTGAACACATTGAACCACCAATATAACACAAGATGTCTATATATTTACCATAAGAGGATGTGCAATGAAAAGACAGATCATGAAACTGAAGTACAGAGATTTCAACCACATTAAACTTTTGGCTCGGCCAAATCTGGAAAAAACAAAAAACCTAAATTAAAGCTACATATACAAATATCAAATAAAAGCCACAATCTTGCCTTTCCAATAAAACATGATATCCCAATACAAAATACAGTTTAGATGAACTTGTCTGTTTTTACCATTAACTCATAGTGAAGTAACTGACTTGTTTTATGGCAAAGTCTGTCACCATTTGTATAACTCATTGTTACACAAACCGGCCTCGGTGGCATCGTGGTAGGCCACTGGTCTACAGGCTGGTAGGTACTGGGTTCGGATCCCAGTCGAGGCATGGGATTTTTAATTCAGATACCGACTCCAAACCCTGAATGAGTGCTACGCAAGGCTCAATGGGTAGGTGTAAACCACTTGCTACAATATTATACTATCTTTTTTTCTTAAATTTACTTTTGTGAAAACTGAGCCATATTGCAAATTTTAAATGAAATAAGATACTACCCAAAGATTTCGTTAAATCAGAAAAGTGTCTGATGTCTATGCACTTCTTAATATTGGAAATTTCTACAGCCTCTACAGTAAATCATGCTAGTTTTGCTTGTGTTTTCTTCCCACAAAAAAAATAGGGGTGGGTGGGGGAGAAACGTTTTTAAAACCAACTGGTTGCATGATAACACAAAGGTGTAGGAAGGTGCCAAAAAGTGGGGGGTTGGGGGCACACACATATATATATGAGGAGTTCAGGCGCAAAACCTCGTAAACGCCACATCCATGAAAACTGAGATAACCGTTGGAGACAAACCTTCTCAGTCCCTGGTACCCGATGAGCAAATACATTTTGCTTCAAAAGCCTGTTAGTCCCATTCTAAATCCAAGCTAGAATACGATTTCTTTGCAGAACCTCGTAAACGCCATCTGAGTCTGTCTGCAGAACCACCAATCATATGTGCGCATTAGATCACATGACGCATAAGATGGCCATGCCCATGATAAGCATTTTTGCGCGCTGAATTCGTATAATTCCTTCAGATTTTTGCCAATTTATCCACGCTAGTTATGGAAACTTATGATGTAGTTGACGAACCTGTAATGTTATCACCAACAGAAAAGCGTAAACGACGTCGGCCACAAATTTCGGCCCGTTCTATAGCCAAACAGCTCGCTACAGTGGTGAAGGTTTGACTCCTCGTGTAACATGCGCACATATAACCAAGAATTATGTGGTGTGGCAGTTTGTTCAATATTGTGAAAAATTACTTTAACACTCACTAGCCCAATTTAAATAAATCGATGGATGTGTGTTTAAATTGGGGAGGGGGGCGAGATGACTGACTGAACTTTCGTGTAATCTTTTGATGACTTCCAATGGGGGATGGAGTATGTTGTGACCCAACTGGCATTATTTTCCAGTCATCTTTCCATAATTATAATTCTAGAGTATGTTACTGTCATTGTTATTACACTGGGATGGCACAATCGTTTTAAATAAGTATCAGTTTTAACGCTTTGTGAAGGCTAGGAACAATAGGCCAGCAACTGCCAAACTTAGGTATATTCATGGACAAGTAAAGTTCTTCTTTTGTAAATGTTTACTTCAACCTTCACTTTTAAGATGTTTCTAATTGTCTGTTGTTTGATTCTGCAACATCACCGAAGGTGGACTTACTTGGTTTTGATGAAAAATCAATCACATTTTGGTAATTACCAAGTTTTTTAATAAAGGTTCATTTTTTACATTAATATTTTTTTGTTCTTTGCTCCACAACCATTTCATGACACGAAAAGTGGAATTAATGAGAATTAAAATTACTATCAGGTAAAAATCTTCATTTTAAAACAAACGAAGTCAGATGGACTTACTGGGTTTTGTGCCTGAACTCCTCATATATATAAATATAAATATATATAAACCATCACTGCTGCTACTGGATCCTACGCCAGTGTAACAATGTTTAAATAATGGTGCAATAGGCTCCCTGAAGCTCTTCAAATAAACATGATTTCAAAACCTGGTAACCTGATAAGTATTTATTTATAGCACTCACCTAAACCCATAGAAGATGGTCACTCCAGCACACCCGACAGTGATGGTGACACACAGGAACCAGGCGATGTAGCGACACCAAAACGGAAGAAACAGTCTCCCACGGTCTCGGACTCTGGGTTCTGCAACTACACAATTGAGGTGTACTTAAGCAACAATGTCATTTTACTTGTTTATCATCAAAACAGAATTTAAAAAATAGTAAAACAACACGGCCTATATATGAACATAGTATGATGAGTTCAAACTGATAAAACAGACATTAATCTGCTCAATATTAATATGTAACAATATCATTCAGAAATACCACTCTAAATATACAGATTTGGATGATTACAAAAAAGGATTGAATAAAAATAAATATGTGGACAATTTATTCCACAAATACATTTTCAATATTGTATGTATTAAATCTGATATTAAACTAAAGTAAATGTGTTATCGGATGACCTGGACAAAAGAATGAAAGGGTAGTCACATGACTGGAAATGGGTATTTTTGACACAATATCAGATTATAGTCATTTGACTCGCTGTTTGCATATCCGGATCAGTACATGGGTACATGTGGTTTGAGGCGAGGTTAATGTATACAAGAAAACCAGGCATACAAACCATATAGCAGTCTCTGCTGATGGTTACTGCAAGAACTGGGTCTGGCAGATGCAAGTCAAGGTGTGGGTGTGTATGGGAGGTGATAATTCACTTGATGTGATGTCAGGTTGATGTATAAAATAAAAGCAGTCATACAAACCATGTAGCAGTGGTCTCTGCTGACGGTTGCTACAAGGGCTAGCTGTGGCTGGTGTCAGTCGAGGGGTGGGTGTTGGGCGTGGCGTGGGCGTGGGTCGGACACGACTTCGTTCCGCGGCCGCCTGTGACGCTGCCTGACTCTGAGAATCCTCAAATCCACTGGACGCTACATCTGTCTCTTCCTCTGAAAACAAACATTTACATCAGGACTGAAAAGAAACCGCTGGATGCTACATAAGTCTCTTCCTCTGAAAACAAACATTTACATCAGAACTGAAAGGAAACCGCTGGACGCTACATCTGTCTCTTCCTCTGAAAACAAACATTTACATCAAAAACTGCTGGGTGGATGGAACAGACTCCTTTCATTTCAAAATGTCTGCCTGGGTATCTAAAGAAACATGTAGTTATTCTGATTGTGATAGACTGGAATGGACGAAATTGGATTTGTGTCAATAATGTTCATCTTCCCTGGGTACATATGCTGAACATGATTCGATGCGAACTACATATGTACTGTTAAATCATTATCTGTGGAAAATTAAATGTTTTGTGTTCGCTTGACAGAGTTGGCTTGAAGGACTACCTGTCCATGATTGTTTGAAATCTAGAAGCTTATACACACATAGTAATAAGAATGCAAAGTTTTGGGGGTTAACAGAACTGTCAGGGTTTAAGGGAGATAACCTACCCTTTATAAGGGTCTTCACAATAATATTAAAGCTGAAAGCATAGAACTCCCTGGGTATAAGGGAGATAACCTACCTTTTGTGAGTGTTTGCACTATATCCAATAATATAATAGCTCATGTCAAAGAAGTCTGGCTACAAGGGAGATAAACTACCTTTTGTTAGTGTCGTCACAATAATATTACAAACCGAAATGACATAACTCTGGGTACAAGGGAGACAACCTACTTTTTATGAATGTCTGCACAATACTATTACAGCTGAATAAACAGAACTATCTGGGTATAAGGGAGACAACCTACCTTTTCTTCAGTGCATGATGGGGTTGGCTGGGGGCATGGTGGGCCTCTGGGTACAAGAGAGACAATCTACCTTTTTGAGTGTCTGGAGTGTGCCGTCTGTTCTACTGTCTTGGTATAAGGGAGACAACCTACCCTTTCTGAGTGTCTGCATGACTGGGTTGGCTGGGGGCGTGGTGGGGCTGTCTGGGGTGTGCTGGCTGTTCTTGATGCTGCTGTTACTCGACCGGACGCTGTGCTGCCTCTTGATCCACTGTTTCTGGGCCCAGTCCTGGATGTTCTGCCAGTTGACAATCGACTGATCGAGCAGCGAGTAGGTCATGATGGGCTGCACCGCCTCTTCGTGCACGTCTGATGAGTGCTCGCTGTTTGCTTCCTTTCCACTCGGATAAACCTTATCAGGTGTTGAACCAGGGTAACGAATCTAATTACACACACACAAAAAAAGAGCTAAAGGTTAGAAATATATTATAAACAAATAAATCTAAAATAGATTACATGTATAATACATAAAACCTTTATAAAACTGTCATCAAATTAGACTGATATACTTCCAAAAGAAATACAATATGTAAAACCTGTAATATATTTTTTATGAATTTTAACTCTAACTTAAAAAAAAAATATATTAATCAAATCTATTCCATAATGGTTTTAAAAAACATTCTGCCTGTGTAAAAATAGTTTTATACCCCAAACTATAGCCAACTGATTAACAAGTGAGAGTATTGTTCACAAACCTTGCTACGTCTGAAGAGAAAGACAAGGAAGAGATTCAGAGGAATAAGAACAGCACAGCAGATTCCTCCAACACCTATGTTCTGCCACGACAAATCCAGCAGGCCAAACTCACCACGGTACTGAAATATAAACATATATTTTAAAACTGGTGGAAATGGCAATTCCAATCAGCAAGCCATTTCTAAAATGATATCAGGTATTAATGTAGTGGTTAAACTGTTGATTTGCCAGTTGACATTGGATCTGACAAATACATTTTATCCACACAAAAAAGCTTATTGAAGAAGCAGATACATGCATTTAAAAACCTTAATTTGATGTTACAAAATAAGACCAAAAACTACTGAAAGAATTCCCCTGCTATTTGGTGTTAAATGTAACATATTGTCGAGAGCATGAAAAGCAACCTGAAAGGACTTCACATATCATGACAAACTGGTTGAAATGGAAAATAACCCAATTGTACATCAAGCAGATTGACTGGACAACCTCTCAAGCCTGTGTGCTCATGAGCCAGAGGTGAAAATAACATAGGACAAACAACCTGGAAAATGTTGAAGGCTCTTGAAAAATAGGGAGTTCAAATATTGAATAATAAAAAAAATACCAATACCATGCAGAAAGACATGTATGGTCAATGCAATGTTTTTAAGAAACCTTTGTGAATTAGGCCCGATTATTTTAATGTGTACCACAAAGCTAGATTTTGCTACCACAAATTACAGGAAAAGTATTTTAGAATAAAAGACCAACTTCGTGGTTAACAAGTAAAACTGTTATAATATTACTCACCTCTGTTTCGTTTGCCTGGTACCACATGGCGTTGAGACACATGTATGACATGAGTAGCGTGAGGATGCAGGTGAGACGCTGGGCGCGGGTAAACCGACTGTAGGATGGACACGCCACGACCGACATCCACAGGTGGTAGTCGGCCATGTACTGGATACCTTTAACCCAGAACACCTGTCAACATACACAAAACACAGACATTAACTGTGGGACCAACATCCACAGGTGGTAGACAAACGATATGTCATTCGTGTGGTTTTAGTGTTTGCACAAACGATTTTCTCAAGCGGTTCAGATACAAATGAAAAGGTTAACCGGCAACGGTAATCAAATGAGAATCTAAGATGGGCTATTTTCGTAGCTTTTCTCCAAATTCTTATCATAAATACTAAATTATTATTATTATTTGGTATACTGGGACTAACTTGAAAGCTGCCATTTACATTTCAGCACACTACCCCATCGGTTCTGTTACAGGGGAGTACTTGTTGGCGCCAAACAATAGTCTGAATGAAACAGGGATTTCCCGGAAGCTTTGAGCTTCCGGGTGTGAACGGAAAGACCCGAAGTTCTGCGAATCCTCGATCGATCCAATTGATGCTGCAACTCAGTGTTTCATCATGTTCTAATTTCCACTTCGTTATTTTAAAGTCTCTTATTAAACGTACTATTTTCTTCGCTGTGTATGTCATATTTTAATAAAATGATTTAGCAAGGGTTGTTTTCATTACAATACATGTTTCAGAATTAATGTATACATTTTAATGTAACCATACAGGTGTCAAAAAGTAAATCAATATACAGAACTTCACATACGTTTTTTTCGCTTCCTATTTATTGCACGAGTTAATTGTGCGCAAGAATATTATGGTATGTTCTTGCTCACAATAAACGTGTGCAATAAATAGGAAGCGAAAATAAAGTATGCGAGGTTCTGTATTTATTACATACCTTTAAAAAATATATATCAGCAATGTATCTCAAACCGCTGTTCAATGCTCCTTTTATGAGCTCAGTTTCAGCATAACGTGCGACTATGTTCCTAAATGTTACTGACACTTCTAATGACAGTGCCGACTTTGTAATTGACCGCAATGTTGAGTTCAAATGGATACATTGTTTTTGTTCTCACACCTGCAATGCTAGGCCTGTTCTCTTATTATTTTATTCCAAAAATAGTTATATTAGCCAAAACACGTCAGTTTACATTTTATGACGAGCGATTATAGGTTTTGCATGAACGATCCGTCGTTCGTGTCGATATTGGTTTTGCATAACCGACAGACAAACAACAAAATCGTTCGTGCCAAATTTTATGCCCTGGAAAGTACAACAGCCTAATTAGTGACAATTGCCATAATTGCAATATGAATTGCTGTAGATCACAGGCTTTACCAATGGAAGATTTTTTGATTCGAATAAAAATTACTGGCTTTCATTTTTATATTTGTTGCAAAAGTTACCGATTTAAAACTGCCACAGGTAAGCATTTTTACTGTGGCAAAAACATTTCAAAATTGCAGTAAATAGCTAATATCTTAAGTTCAAGCACTAAGGTATTGCTAGTTTGAAGATGTGTATGCATCCTGTAATACCTGAGAAAATCCAAGATTTCCTTCCAAAGCCATTATTTCCCGCTCCACCTTCCCATCATCCTCCTCGACCGCAAACCACTTCTCACAGATGAAGTAGAAGACCTGCCCCGTGGCCAGGTCCCGCACAAGGACGTGACTCAGGTACCAGCTGGGGGATGGGCCCGAGTTGTTGTGCCACAGCTGCACCTTCCAGATCTTACCAAGACTGTCCGGTACTCTGAAACACAAACAAACTAACTGATAGAGAGAACATATACATCCACCAGCACTTTGTCTTACAGAATTGTACCAAAACAAACTGAACCAATTTAACAACAAAAGTTGAAATAAAATTGCTCATCAATTCCCAAAATGAGAAATACTAGAATACATTTTAATTAATGTAAGAAACATTGTTCTCAACTACTTTTAATACAATTTGATTTTAGCCCTAATTATCCCCTTACAACAGTACCCCTCCCAAAACTAACCTACATATACCTTAAAAACAACAACCCATTGTACTAAACCTGAAATTTTAGGTAATATTCTGTTTCTAATAGTAAATGCAATGTAATATTTTTTTTCTTGCAATACTCACGTAATGATAAATTTATCCCTGGAGTTCCTCTCAAAGAGAGGTCGGTCATCGTCGCTGACCAGCTCTCTCGTTTCAGACATCCCTTCCTCTCCGTGCAGTATGATGCTGATCTGAAAACAACACACATTTCTGTATACAAACAAGAGCTGGGAAATCCCTTCTAAAAACAACACATATATAGTTGACCATCCACTTGAGGACTAATGGGTGGTAGAAACACTCTTTCGTGGACAATCTGTGGGTTTGTTTTTTGTGCATCAAGTGCCAAATAGCTGGTATATCAATGGCTATGTGCCATCTTGGAGAAGTGAAAAAAAACATTAGTTTTAATGACACCACTAGAGTACATTGATCAAGTAATCATCAGTTACTGAATGTCAAACATTTAGTAATTCTGACACTTAGTCATCAGAGGAAACCCGCTAAAAATTTTCATCAGCAGTAACAGATCTTTTATATGCACTTTCCTACAGACAGAAAACACATACCACAGCCTTTGACCAGTTGTGGTGCACTGGTTGGAACGAGAAAAATAGAGAAGTGAATGTCACAGGCTTCTTGGTCTTAATTAAACAGAGTAACCTATTTCGTTTCTAGTACTAAAGACAAAGTATTACAATGACCAACAGCCAGTGTAAAAACCTGTGTTTGAGGTGAAGTTAAAAAAGCAGTGCTGTCCACAAACAGGAAGAGAAAAACTCACTTTTGCTGTGGTGCCAGCTCCATGTCTAAGACCAGTTTCTACAATAACTTCGTATCTCTGCCTGTCGTTGCCATGGTTATCGGCGAGGTGCAGTACTCCCCCCTTCTTAGCATCGTGCTCATCAGCTTGTCGACACAGATAGAGCAGGAAAAAGTAAATCACAAACACCGACCCCACCAGAATGATAGTCACTGGGTTTTGGTTCAAACTGAAAATACACAACAACAAAAACACTTTATGAATATGATTGAAACTGAAACTTTTTGCACAACAGCAGAATATCAATTGTGTGTCTACAAAAACAAGCTGCCATTTTTATTTAGTACAATAAGATAGCTTGGACAAACTTTATTAATCGTGACCAAGGTAACATGCATATGTGATTCGTTATTGCATAAATGAACATACAATATGCTATTATTTAATAACCAACAATGAGTAGAAATAGAATTAGGTTTTATATGAACACGACTGGCCATTGTTTTGTTTTTTATTTTGAGATAGAGGTTAATAGCTCACCCCAGTTCATTTATGACAGGTCATGGCATGTGATGTTAAATTGTGAAACATGATGTTCTTTAAATCAGATAATTTCATTTTAATGTTTGAGGTAGGTAACTAGTTTAATGTGCACATATACCACTGGGGTTTTGAACACTCAATGTTTGAAATGCCAACCTCACTCTTTTTGTTTTCAGAAGATAAATTATTCTGCTGTAACTAAATTTTAAAATGTTCAACATGTTATTATTTACAGGAATTAGAGATGAAAATGGCACACTAGGAGGGTAAGACAATACATACTTTAATATTTAACATTGTAAAATGTTTAATTTTTAATTTTTAATTATTTTTTAAATAGTGGATAGTTTTAAGACAAAGACTTTTCTCTTCCTTAATTTTACTACCAAAGATAAAAATGAAGTTGATAAAAAAAAAACCCCACCAACAACTGAAAACATTTGTAAGGTTTTAAAAAAAATACGTGACTTATAAAATGTAGAATTCTGGGGTTTTCATCCCTATACTTACGCAAAAAACATATCCACATCAGTAAAGCTCAAATCATTTATAATTCGCTTGAACTGTCCACCAAATGCAGCAAGATGATTGCATCTGAAAGAAATAATAAAATGACTTAATCCATTCCTGTGATGTCACACCAACTGTAGATTATTTTTAAAATCTACAGCTGTGAACAAAGCAGTTAGAATGTGTGTTTTCGGGTTGGGGAATCGAACCCACAACTGACTAACTCATATATTGTAAACAGATGCAGCATTTTAGCCCAAGAGGCCAGACACATGCATCATTGAGTGAGCATGCAATTTAAGTCTCATAAACCTGCATTCCGAGTATTGAATACTTAATTGGAAATCACAGATTACATGTTTAGCACATGCATTAGGTTTAATCCCAGCCATCCACTGCTAACGATTTACTGGCTGAATATTCAGGCAAGGGTCAAAAGGATCCTGCCATTTTGGGATATTAGTTTCGTAAATACAAACCAATTTTTACATTTAAAAGTATGTAACAGAATTGATTAAGTTGCACTTAAAAAGTGTAAATTCATTAAAAAAAACTCAACTGGTCCGAATGGGCCCCATGAATTATTTCTAATGAATCCACACTTCCTCATACATTCTCCACTATTTAGTCTCAAAAAATAATAATTAAAGTGTACAGATTAGGTAATTTCTTCATAATTTGTAGAATATATACTTGAAGATCATAATAAAAACAGACAAAATTATTTATTATGAGTGTGGTTCATTCAAGTTTTTACAGACAATTTGAAAAAAATGGTCATTAGCTTTTTTTGTTGTTTGAAAACAAAAAATCAGTTACCTGCAGTGTATAGAAGATGTTGTAGAATGGTCAGTCGTCTGACAGCCTGCAGAGCTCCATATACGTAACTTCTCATTCCAGAACATGCAGTCTCCAAACCACAGCTTCAGTGTGTAGTTGCGGGCAGTTATCTGCCCTTTACGAAGTCTCCCAGCATTGTAAGTGCAGTCAACAATTCCCATGTAATACATTCCTGTTACTGTAAAACAAAAAAAACAAAAAAAAAAAACAGTTTCAATAAAGAATAATTTAACCATTATGTAATATATTGGCACGGTAATTAACTGTCAAATACACAGAATATTTATCTGGTGTTGTGTGGCCACATGAAACAGTTTGTTACAGCCTTGAATTGCAGAAATGCTTTATGCCTTAGATGTTTGTAAATCCCCTCCCCACTCTCTTTGCCATGGGTGCCAACAGTTTAACTCCAGAAATTTAGCACTGGCATAGGTTGAAAGACATTGCTGTATAATAAAGTGCAATTAATGCTTTATTATCCTTTTTGTCTTTGCAAATGATGCATAACGTAGCTTACAAGTTTATTAGCAGAGATGAACATAACACTGGGAAAAAAATCCAGAAAACTTTGCAGGTTTTTAAAAAGTAGGCATTACTGTGACCTTTCAATCAAAGAAAACAGACAGGAGCAGTTTCGGGGTAGTAACAAAATCTGGAATTGGAGAACATTCATCTATGAAGTTGGTAGTTTGAAATAGAGGTACCAGCAATGTTGGGAATGGGAGGGTGCCTGTTCTCTCAGAAAGTGGAAGTGATGTTTCAGTAAACTAAACTCACATTGTTTGGAATGGGTGAATGTGAGGGATATGTTTGTGTTTTTTATTATGAAAGTACTTCAGGATGTTAAATTACTAATATTACTCAAAGGCTAGTATACCGTAATGCACCGTTTCATATTAAATTTCAAATCAATACAAGTGAAATGAATATTAATAGCAATGCAAAAAAGTGTGGGAGTTTTATATTGACAGTTGTTTAATTAGTAAAGTACTATAATTGTACATGTATAAAAATTGAAGTAAAGTGTGAAGTCGACTCCAATACAATTAATATTATCTTTATTATTTAAATCTTACCGTTGAATGTTCCTGCAGGCATGAACAACTTCAGCTGATCTGCACCTGGCTCAAAGTTGTATTTCAAGTTGTAATTCTGTGGTGTCGGCTGGGAATTTAAACTGAAATATGCAATAAATGACTTGGAGATTGAACTCTTCATCACAATGCTTTTGACAATACATGTATATATTTTTAGATCTAAAACATTATTTTGAAGTACATGTAAAAAATGGTCTCCTACAATTACTAGAAGTCCTGGGCCCAATTTCACAAAACATCGTAAACCTAGTTTTGCACGTAAACGTAAATCTACGACTAAAACACAGTTTTTAATACTTATTATAGTACAACAAATATAGTTAAATGTACACATATTTCATTTTCTTTTGTCCTTAGAATGCTCCATCTTCTGTAATGATATAATTTTCTGTGTGAAATAGATGCCAAACAGTGTACATGTATAACTGCTAGTCGCAGATGTAAACTTACGATGTTTTTGTGAAATAGACCTCAGGTACCTTCTTGGGATTCTAAGAAGACAGAGAGCCAAAATAGATTGTAAACCAGTTCACTGGGGTTTTTCACTACACTTTCATAATTTTGGTTTCACTGGAAAAACATTATTCACCACTGATTGAAATTAAAATATTTTTGTATACAATATGTATAAAAAAGGCTTGGGTACAAGTTAACCAATTTACGAGACCCTATCCTATCAACTACTAGAAAGCTGTTCAATGTTATGAGGTAGCAACTTTCAACCAACATTAAAAACCCCCAACCCAACAAAGTTCACAAAACAAACTGTTACCTCATTGTGATGCCTCCACTGCTGATGTATGGAAGTCAGAAACACCTGAAACTTTGCTCACCTTGTTTTAAAGCAGGCTTGAGCCAAATTTCAGGCACTTCCGACAAGCATATTTATTAGGCATGACCTCAGATATTCACATGACATAAAAATATTTTCTTATAATAATTTTCATTACCATAATACTTCCATAAATAAACACTCTACACTGTGTTATTGATATAATGATATAAAAGTACATGCACTGGATGACAAAAACCTATGATTTTAATGAAATATTCTCTTTTTCCCGGATGGGTCTTCCAGAGTCATTGCTGAATAACACTGCAAAACACCTGTATCCATTTTTTTAAATCCAGCTGTCATGCCCATTTCTTAAAATCCATCCATTTCCAGTTGTTGAATGGAGTATTGTGAGATTCCAGATATCTACTGCCATGTTGTTTAGTCCTTCGTAGTTGCACCTGAGCCTTTGCTCACCTTACGTCTGTCCAGGCAAGAGCGAAAGTTCAGGCACATCCATCAAAAACATCATGGTATCTTCAGTGAGCTCTTCTTCCAAACTTCGATACACAGGTATGTGCTGTTTGATCCGATTTGTTGTGTTGATGCATCATTTCCTGAACGCACCTGAGCCTTTGCTCACCTTAATTCTGTGTAGGCTTGAGCGAAAATATCAGGTACGCCCATGAAACAAATCAGGATACTTGACTGGTAAACGACCCATCCGAATGATCAGAGTAAATCTCCAGATTCAACAATTAAATAAATTAATGTTTACCTAGCAATGTAAAATCTGTCATTTAATCTAGTACTTTTTTTTATCGTTTAATGGAAGTTAAAAATATATATTCAAAACAAAACAAAACAATGTCCTACACTAAAAGTTATCATCATCATCAAAAGAAAGACACCTGCATTCGATTTCATGGACAAGTCAATAAAATCTCTTGAATGTTTCTTAGCAAGATGTATTGCATATAAGGAATTGTTTCATTTTTTAAAACTATCTAAATCATTCCATTTAGGATTGACAAGGACTTACAGACAGACAGACAGACAGGAGACAGACTGACTAGTTCTTCAGTGGAGAAAGCATACTCTAAAGTGTCCCTATTTCCATGTACCAATCTGTGTGAGACATTACGAACCTGATAAGTAGACAGATGGGGAACATGCGTCCTGACGGCACCGGGTCAAGCTCTATGGCAATGTGGAGTGACTGTCGGATGTTCTCTGACGTGATGTTAAACTGGTGGGTGTTCATCATACTCTTGTGTAGTGTCGTGTTCAGAAAGTGATCTTCCTGCAATAAATAAAACACAAAACATTTCATACATAATATAAAGGGGGATCTTAAGTGGTTTAATTAATATGTATAAATTATAAACACTGAGGTGAAAAAGATGCTGGAAAATTAGTTTTTAAATTATGTTGTAACAAAATTTATTTTAAAAGTTATTCTTTTTATAATCTAATAATTATTGTCAATTAGTTTTATTTTCGGTTAGCAATTGCAGCTAAAGGAGAATGAAGTATACATGTAGCACAATATTAATGTGGTATCTGTTCTAAATTAATTGCAGCTTAAACATATTCTATATAATTTGTAAAGCTGAGACAGTGATCATGTAAAATGAAAGCATTAAAATTTCTAAAGCTGAGGGCAATGACTGTAAAAGTAAAGCATGGCCAGAAGCCAGCCGACAGGTGTGAAGTGCTGACCTTCCCCTCCGACACTGGGATCTGTATCTGTACCATGTCCTCTGGTTTTAGGTTCGCTACAACCACGCTCCTCCCTTCACACGTGTACATGGTCAACACAACCACCTCAGACTTAATCTGAAAAGCAACATCATCACATGAGTACATGGTCAACACAACCACCTCAGACTTAATCTGAAAAACAACATCATCACATGAGTACATGGTCAACACAACCACCTCAGACTTAATCTGAAAAACAACATCACCACATGAGTACATCGTCAACACAACCACCTCAGACTTAATCTGAAAAACAACATCATCACATGAGTACATGGTCAACACAACCACCTCAGACTTAATCTGAAAAACAACATCATCACATGAGTACATGGTCAACACAACCACCTCAGACTTAATCTGAAAAACAACATCATCACATGAGTACATGGTCAACACAACCACCTCAGACTTAATCTGAAAAACAACACCACATGAGTACATGGTCAACACAACCACCTCAGACTTAATCTGAAAAACAACACCACATGAGTACATGGTCAACACAACCACCTCAGACTTAATCTGAAAAACAACATCATCACATGAGTACATGGTCAACACAACCACCTCAGACTTAATCTGAAAAACAACACCACATGAGTACATGGTCAACACAACCACCTCAGACTTAATCTGAAAAACAACATCATCACATGAGTACATGGTCAACACAACCACCTCAGACTTAATCTGAAAAACAACATCATCACATGAGTACATGGTCAACACAACCACCTCAGACTTAATCTGAAAAACAACACCACATGAGTACATGGTCAACACAACCACCTCAGACTTAATCTGAAAAACAACACCACATGAGTACATGGTCAACACAACCACCTCAGACTTAATCTGAAAAACAACACCACATGAGTACATAGTCAACACACCCACCTCAGACTTAATCTGAAAAACAACACCACATGAGTACATGGTCAACACAACCACCTCAGACTTAATCTGAAAAACAACACCATCACATGAGTACATGGTCAACACAACCACCTCAGACTTAATCTGAAAAACAACATCATCACATGAGTACATGGTCAACACAACCACCTCAGACTTAATCTGAAAAACAACATCATCACATGAGTACATAGTCAACACAACCACCTCAGACTTAATCTGAAAAACAACATCATCACATGAGTACATGGTCAACACAACCACCTCAGACTTAATCTGAAAAACAACACCACATGAGTACATGGTCAACACAACCACCTCAGACTTAATCTGAAAAACAACATCACCACATGAGTACATGGTCAACACAACCACCTCAGACTTAATCTGAAAAACAACATCACCACATGAGTACATGGTCAACACAACCACCTCAGACTTAATCTGAAAAACAACATCATCACATGAGTACATGGTCAACACAACCACCTCAGACTTAATCTGAAAAACAACACCACATGAGTACATGGTCAACACAACCACCTCAGACTTAATCTGAAAAACAACATCACCACATGAGTACATGGTCAACACAACCACCTCAGACTTAATCTGAAAAACAACATCATCACATGAGTACATGGTCAACACAACCACCTCAGACTTAATCTGAAAAACATCACCACATGAGTACATCGTCAACACAACCACCTCAGACTTAATCTGAAAAACAACATCACCACATGAGTACATCGTCAACACAACCACCTCAGACTTAATCTGAAAAACAACATCACCACATGAGTACATCGTCAACACAACCACCTCAGACTTAATCTGAAAAACAACATCATCACATGAGTACATAGTCAACACAACCACCTCAGACTTAATCTAAAAAACAACATCGGAACGAGAAATAGCCCAGTGGGTCCACCAACGGGGATTGATCCTAGACTGACTGCACATCAAACGAGCCAGGGATCTCAAATGCCCTGAGACAGATATTAACACAAGACACTTAGGAAATTATACAAGTCCATTTTAAAACAGAACCCACTGT
This sequence comes from Gigantopelta aegis, assembly GCF_016097555.1. NCBI lineage: Eukaryota > Metazoa > Mollusca > Gastropoda > Neomphalida > Peltospiridae > Gigantopelta > Gigantopelta aegis. The sequence goes on along the minus strand of NC_054707.1, from coordinate 47,674,925 downwards.
AATGAGACATGGTCTTGACCATTATCAAATTTACATACAAATGTCTAACAGAAATGCTAGCATGAGGTTTAACTTGCTGTAACAGACACCATGTATAACAACCACATGTTTATCAAGGATGTGTCAGGAATATTCCCTCTGTTCACAGATTTGGGTATTTCACTTCTTTATGCTTATCTGGACATAAAAAGAATATTTTTGTATTCCTTAGTTGTTGGGTTTTTTCTCCCTACCCCATCATGTTATAATCTGAAGACATACATTTTTGTCTATCTCAAGAACAGGTTTGATGTAAATCTTTTTTACAGAAAGATAAGCTCACAGATTTGTTTTTCTGTTTAAATAATAAATAATTCAGATCGTCTTCTTTTCATTCCTTCTTGTAATGACATCACAGGGAGATGTTTGCTGCCAGATTATTTCACTTTTTTGTTTGTTGTTGTTGCAAAAATCTGCAGTGATTTAACGAGAAAAGTTAAAGGTCTTTTCTTAGACTAAATCAATCAGCGAATAAAATGGGATATCAATTTGACACACTGATCAACCAACTAAATATTTTTGCCGGCACCAAAGCAAAGAGTCATTGGAATCCACTTAAGGCTCAAATAGGTGCATTATCGAGTGTGTGACATCACAAGATTTCTATTAATCACAGTTCAGAGGAAATCAATTTTCAATAATGTCCATCCAAGTTGACGAAATGAAACGTCTCTACACCACTTCTCCTACAAACCATGGTGAAGGAAAACTTTAAATTGCTCGGTGTAACGTTCCAAGTCGGAAGTGAAATTGCTGAATGGAAATTGATGTTTTGAAACTACAAAGTTGGCAAAACAGGCCAGTCAGTCTGAGAGGACAAACATGAAATATTTAAACCTGTATTATATAGACATCACATCAAAATAATATCTCACTAAAAGTTATGTTCATTTTAAAGGATTAAAGTATATATGTGAATATACACTCATTACTCATAAAGGTGTTGGATTTTCTTCATATATTACCGGTTTTCAAAACTATTAAATTCATGTGATTAAATTTTTTATACAGTCATTCTGTTTTAGATAGTTGCCAGGTTGTAAACTTTACATACACTCATCCCTCATAAGGTGTTGCATTTTCCTCGTACATTACCAGTTTTCAAAACTCTTGAATTCATGTGATTAAATTTGTAGAATCATCCTGTTTTAGACAGTTGCCATGTTGTAAACCTTACTTGTGATTTCCTGGAAAATGGGTTTCTTTTGAAAGATGTCATGTGAGCTTGAAAGCACTCCTCTTCTTGCGATGAAGATTCGGAACTTCTAGACATGTTTCCAATAGCGCTGGTTACTGCCACAATGTTTGTAGGCAGCTTGAATGTAGCCCCATCTATTGTGATTGGCTCCAGTGAGTGTGATGTATAGTGAGATGCGAGGACAGAGACAAAGTCCGATGCTTTGTGGATGGGCTCTTCTCCCATTGAGTGGAACTGGAGTTGTAACTGCAAAACAACAAAAGGAGAAACAGAGTGTATTTCTTGCCGCTGTCATATTAGTTTAAATTAACTAGAAAAACGGTCAGAGAAAATGTCATCAGTTATGGCAATTTCAATGCCTGTTTGGTACAAGGGTACAGGGATGAAAAGAACATTAGTATTTTTCTTTTTAATCAAGACATTAAGTTACTGATTTGATCATGAAAGAAGAAATCTACAGTTACCGCATTACACTTTTATTTCTGTTGGCAAAATTAATCTTTTACGTTTTATGTGTATACTTTCCTATAGAACAAAAGGCAATGTTATTTTCTGTGTGAATGGATCTCATACATACTACAGTAATACTGCTGAATTGGGCAACAAGATTAAGTGTCAGGCAATACATAAGAGACCATCAATTAAATTTACTCTTTTTTTAGTTTATTCATTATTCAGTCTAATAAAGAAAAAACAACTTGGGAAGATTTCTTCTGCTGTCAAAGAACATGCAAAATAAAAAAAGCCTTCCATCACCTTATCTCCCGTTGCTAGCCACGTATAAGCAGCATTTAGCAATGACAAGCTGGCACATTAAATGCTCTTATCTGAGCACAAAATTAGCACAACAATAAATTTTCGTTTTAAAAACAAATCTCTGCATGCACGAGGACTGGAAATAAATTGAATCATTAATCAAAGAAATTGTTTCTGTCTTACTTTGAGCAGACTATTGAGAACGGTTATCACGTGGGCTGTGAGCGTTCTGGGCAGCGGCCTGCGCGACATGGCCGGACCGGTGGCGGCCTCCATAATGCTGGAGATGGCTTGAATAGCCAGGCTGAGCAGGTCCTCGCTGGGACTGCCATTCTTCACGTATAGATCCACCGCTTTCATCTGCATTGATTCGAGGATGTCTAAGGCTATTCCCAATGCTGGTCCACTTAGCTGAAGTGAAGAAAAGAACTTTTCAGTCAAGTGGTCGATTAACTGGGATCCAAACTAACAGATTGGAGCCTGCATGGCTAGAAAGAATGCAGGGAGGCCATTCGGGGCGATTCCAGGTTTAAAACTATTAAAAGTACAGTAGCACTTTTTTTTGTACAAAGCAAGAACTACAGGAACCCAATTTAAAAACAACAACAAAACACAAACATACACTTCTAGATTAGATATATCACCTACCCCTTACCCGTAACATTTCCACCCCCCCCCCCCCCCCCCCCAAAAAAAGCCTATAAAAACTGTATCTCGTGATCCAGTGAAAGTAAGTCTCTTTTCCAAAAGAACTGGCTGCTGACAGGAATTCCAATGATAGTCAGACAGAATTACATTCATTGCTGTCATTGAAGATTTCAACGGCAACGCAACAAGAGGAATAATTCTGAATGTCATGCAATTCACGTTTCAATAATATTCTGTTGATTATTATTGATATGGAAGAAGAATGTACTAACAGGAATTTTCATGGCTTTACTAACGGTCCAAAATGGAAGTCAATTTTGTTACAGCTTTGGCTGCTCTTTACAAATTAATAATTTTATGGATATTATGGGCTTTCAACTCAGCAAGCCTTACAATAATTTTCACAGACATCTCGGCAGACAAACATAACATACATGAATTTGATGTAATAAAGAAAAACAACCCTGTTTTCTATTACGCGAAATATCTGACTGCTGTAAAGGACAATTACAGAAAAAGGTTTTGGGGATATTTTACTTAAAGCAACACGACTTAAATAAATAATTCTCCAACCCCCTTGGCTGATAGTAAGACATGTTTTATATGCAAAAGATATATTGTCATATTCTAGTGGCTAGTGGTTCAACTGATATCTGAATAAATTTGAGATAATCATGTGTTAATATAATAATTGACATGCTTAAAAACATATTTTTCATCTTCTTTTTAAAACAAGGAAAACTGAAGAAAATATAAAGCAAGAAGAAAATGAACGAAAAGAATGAGTATTTTTTATGACCTGGTTGGATCAAAGCAAATAATTTAACTTTTATAGTTGGGCTAATTAAAGTACATTATTGGAACATTTATTTATTTTATTATTATAATCCTTCCCGGCATGATTTTAGTTATACGCTAAATAAAGAGTATATTATTTGAACAAATTCCTTTTTGTATTCCAGAGCAACATCTTAGTGCTGCTTGGTGAATTAAAGAAATCCACCAAAAGCACGTTATAATTGGTGAAACGAAGAAAATGAAAACTGACCAAGATTGTGTTTCAACAGTTTATCGATAACCATAGTCTGTATTTCATGCTTTATGGCAACATTTTCATCAACTCAATTACATATTGATTACTGGCAGTCCAGCAAAATGTGTTTTTATAAATAGACAAAGCCATTATTAATGGGACATTTCGCAGACGCCGACTGTGCCTTTTGCTGGTGATTTCTGCACCCAGGAAACCCCTGCTCCATGCTAAGTAGGTGCAACGTCTGACGAACCACTTGGCGGCAGAACCAGTGATGTCACGAACACTGCGACTATAATCACGAAGGAATTTATTCCCGGTTTTATCCTCTCCTCCGACCCACGTGCAGATGTTTGGTTCTCATGGAGACTACACGATTTCTGTCTGATTAAATTGGTTTGTTGATAAGGGACAATGAACAAAACACAACCAATCGATTGTGCCTTTCATGGGCCGTAATGCTGTAAGTATTATCACCCCATAAAAAGCTTAGCCTGTCTGTTCCATGTGCCAAATATTCCTCAAAGCTGATTTATCCACCAAGCATTGTTTACCATCTCATTTGTTTCGGTTCTGCTGGACAGAAACATCTTATTTTCCACACTGAATGGTCATACGGAGAAAGCTACAAAGACCACGACAAGAAGCAGAATGTCAATTCATAAGACTTATTGCATTAAAGCTAAGCTTCTGTACATTCAATTATATCTTTTCTTCTTCTTCTTTCTTCACAATTTGTTTCCTGGGGGAAAAGCCGAAAGAAGCTTTAACTGAAGTGCCTTCAGGATCATTTCCAATACAGAGCCATTGAAGACGCTGATAACACCATTTGCATGTCAAATATTAAGGCCCAAAATTAATAAGTAAATATTATACCCATTTTATTTTTACCTTTGCTATTTTGCAACATAATTTTCAAGACCAACAGAATTAATTAATTTTGGGGTTGTTTTCAGTCCAATAGAATGTACCAATATATATACATATAGCTAAAGTTCCATCAAGTATTGCCATCAAATATATACTCTGAGTAGAACTCAGCCTTTAATATAATTAGGCAGTCACTATTAGTGTATTCAATAAGTGCTAAGCCTGACCTTCCACTTCTTTGATGGAAAACCTTTAAAGATGTAGAAATTTACTAGAAGAACATGTGAGTTAACTGGTCTATAAATCCCTCTCATGTTTGAGACATTGTCATTGTTTGATACATATTCAGGTAGTGACCAGCCAACTGCCTTATACGTTCTGACCTGTTTAAATGGTCATAATACTCATATACATGTATGTAAAAGTTTGTTTTTTTTATATGGCAAAGATAAATGGCAGAACTAGACATATGAAATTCATGTGATTTAAAAATAAAAGTATATAAAAACCAGCATCATTGTTTGCAAACATTTTAATTAAGATAACCATGGTGAAAACTATCCTCAAACTAGATTAGTGTCAACAAAAAGAAATGTTACCAATCCCCAGAGAAATCACTGTCTAGGCCATGTCTGTAGATTTTACTAGCCAGCTCTAACCATGTTTAGAAACAGTGTTACTTACCAAAGTGCGTTGGAGATGACCCAAAAACTATTAATTTAAAAATTAAACATTTCTGGGAGGAAATGTAACTGGATTTGATACATCATCTAAATTGTAGACACAAATCAATTTCCATGTAGATGTATGCATCTTGCACTAACTGCACGATATAATTGTCAGCAGACTGAATGCTATTTTATTAAATAAATCAATTGGAAATAATACAAACTGCATTATTTGAAAAGCATTTAAACTAAAACTAATGAATGAACAAGATAGATATGGGTTTGACCCACATGTACTAGCAGCATGTAAACACTGATTGCTGTGTGAACCCGTATCCACATATACGTACATCGACATATGTCCAATCAGCATCAACCAATGCCTGTCGTTTACTTAATTACTGATCAGGATCTACCCAAGGAAGTTTTCAGTAAAACATCAAATGTTGTACACATAATGTACATACACAGCATGTTAAGTGTTTTTACCACACATCCTGCACCCACTGTTTGTATTGACAGAGTATGATAAAGCAAACTGACATCCTGCTAGTAGTCAAATATGCCTTGTTATGTGACCTGTCCCACTCAACTCAACTTTAACAAATGTTCTTGTAAATATCCAGTATATATTAAAAAAAAATCTTACACACTCATTGGTGAGAACATCATGCATTAATTTTGATAACACATGGGTACGTGAGTCAACAATTTCAAGACATACAACTGGCTGCTCCTAGGTGATGACCAGGTCACTAGTGCCAAGTATCCAATGAAAAACAACACAGGGATATTACACAATGATGTATAGTTAACCTGACATTCATGCGTCTGTGACGCGTAAGTCAGCTACAAGTGCAACGGCTGTAAATAACTTTTAGTCGAAAAAGATGTTAAAAATAGCTTAAATCCTCTTTTTTGAGGTTATGTAAGAAATAGAATAATACATTAGTGTTCGTTAGATACCATTTATCTCACGAGTTGTTTAAAAACGTATTAAACTCACTTTCGCTCATTTGATACATTTTAAAACAACTAGTATGATATCTAACAGCCACTCATGTATTATTCTCTATATACAGGTACGTTTATATAGGAAAATCTAGTCTTGATATTGGAAAAACTAGTCTTGATATAGAAAAATCTAATCTTGATATAGAAAACACTAGTCTTGAACATGACAAATATTAACTACAAGAATGAAGTCATTAATTTTTTATGTCATAATAAAAATTAAAAAAAAAAAAAAAAGTGCTTGCAAATTTAGCTTGAGCTAGAAATAAAGATGATTTCCCAACTTTTCCTGTCATTTTACTGATTAATGACGTAGCTTATCAACTTTATTTTGTTCTGGACAAATGGGGAATTCTGCTTGCTAACGACCACTTTCTAAATAAAAGGGCAATTAATACATAACAGGAAAGGCCTATTAGTTTAACAACACTTCAGCACATTTTAAAGTATGGTTATTTTGTGTGTAACAAATGGACATATCGGCACTTGGCAGAGAGACAGGAAACCCATTGCCACTACATAAGTTACTCTTAGTGAACAGCAAGGAATCTTTTATACACGCACATTTTCAGTCAGAGTACCATGCATCATAGCCTTTTATATACCAGCAGAGAACACTGGTTGGTATGTGGGGGACACTGGTTGGTATGTGGGGGACACTGGTTGGTGTGTGTGGGACACTAGTTGGTATGTGGGGGTAAAACACAGAGATCGACTGACGGCTATCAGTGGTATATTCAGGAGAATGCCCTACCACGTCGGCAAATAAGAAAACTTTGAAAATATATTATGAATATATTATAAAGACATATTTCATTGTAATGTTATTTTAAGTTGTTTGCAGTGCCACCTTTCCTTGGATATTTGAGAATACATATAAAATGTCCAGCTGAAACACTTTCAATCAATTAATTAAACAATTTTGTAATGTACACTCAACTAGCTGCATTCAGTCTTGCTATAATTTGACATGATGTATGACACTGAAAGTGAAACTATTTATCAGTTTCAAGTAACGACAAACAATTTATTGCCACAGTTAATACAGAATCCATTACGTCATGTATACGAAAACGACCTCACTGACAAATACAAATATATCAACTTGAAACTGTCAACATCTAATTACTTGTTGATTTGAAAATCAATTTTATTTGTAAGTGATTAGTCATAAAATAGTGCTAATGGGAAGGCAGGGGTAATTTTTGTGATAAACGTAACTAATTAAAGTAAAATGTCATCAACATCAATTTATACCAATATTATAAACAACTGTCTAGATATTTAATTAGTGTTTTGTGACTCATTTGATTCTCTCTTTTTTTTAAACTTTGATTCCTTTTTCTTTCTCTTTTTTAAAATGTATTATTCACAAACACAAAAACCCTGTTACAAGTAACTGCCCCACTTAAGGTATTTTTTGGTTTTAACCTTCCAACTATTGGATTAATTTTTGACAAAAAACACATTGAGTTTGTAACTTGTTCTCACATATTTTCACTTTAAAAGTTTATAAATATATAAAATAATGTTCATATATTTTTGTGGCCAAATGTCCAGTATTTACAGCCATTATTCCCAATCATTGAGTTTTGCTGACCACAATGTGTTTTGGAAATTATTTACAATTCATATCCCAGTATTTTGTGATTTTCATTGTTGATAAAATGGTCAAATTTATTATTTTGAGGAACTGATAGCTGATTTGACAGGTGATACAATAATAAATTTGACCGTTTCACAATTGGTGACAGCTGATTAATAATAAATTTGACCATTTCACCAAGCTGTACATACATGTAGCACACAAGTACATGTAAAGTATTTCCATTTGAAATGATATAAAAAGCTTACCTCTTGTGCAACAGCCGTGGTTGACACCAAAGACTGGGCGGTCTGTATGACTTCAGCCTGAAAGAATGTGTTAATAAATTATGTAGATCCAGTACCCTGTACCCTCTTCTGTCAACAGTGATGCCGAACCACATAAACTATTCAATTAAGATCCTACCCTGCACCGTGTTCACAAAATGCTTGTCAGCTAAAAATATGCATTCCAGGGTAGGTTTGGATTAAGAGGTATTCCAGAAATGAAAAAGTGGGGTGGGTGGGACATAATTCACAAGATTGGGTTTTTTTTAAATGCCTGGCAGATCTGCCAATTTTAATCTTTTTGTTAATATATATATATATATTTTTTTTTTTAAACACATTATGAAATTAATATAACTGCATGTATCACTTTATCTGCATAGTCTGCATTACAGATCTCATGGAAGTTTTATACTCCAGTCATATTCACCAATGGTGGATCCATCGATAACTTGGTATTGTGCATTAGAATGCCTCTGAACATCCATATTTTATTTGGTCTCTGTGGTAATTGCCCTATCCTGATAAATCTTGTTCCTAGATGAACAGAGATGAAGAGAGATAGTCTGAATTGTATACAAAAGTCAAACATCAACAGACTGATTTATCCATGGGCTAAACATAAATTAATAATTACAAACTTTTTGTTTTCTTGTTATCTGATTTACTGGATTCAGGACATAAAAAATGGCATCGATACAAAGGATGTACAGTACAAAGGATGAAAATAAAGGATTTATGTGTATTTCAAACAATATTATTTCTAAATTTTACCTGTACAATTTGTAGTAATTGTTTTTAGTTTGGGGTAATTTATCGATATATAATGTTCAGTAAAACCTTTTAGTATAAAACTGCTTCTACATTATAAAATTAAATACAATTTGTGACAAACTGCCCAAAATGTAAAAACGCCTATGATTTAAAAATCCACATTTCTAAACAAAAATATATCAATAAAACAAGCAGGTATCAACAACACAGGTAATTAAATACGATACAACAACAACATCAATCAGTAACTGTTCCATTAAACTAATATTTAATAACATATTGTACTATTAACCGAGTATGTATAATTTATGCACCTAACAGTGAGCAAATGAATGTGAGGCATATCCTAAAATACTGAATCACTAGCTTGGAAAGGAAAGGAATATTTATCAACACCTCAGCACATTTTAAATTATAGCTACATGTAGTTGGTCTCTAACATGATTGTTATGACATTTGGCCTAGGGAAACAGAGAAGAAACATGTTGCCAACACACAGGCTACTTCTACTGGAAAAACAGCAAGAGATATTCTATAGCCACTTTCCCATAGACAGGACAATACTAACTACATTTGATGTACCAGTCATGCAAAACCTTCATCATTTGTGATTGATCCTATGACCTATGATAGGCAGTGTTTCTGTCAGAAAGAAATGTTTGGGTATGGCACCATGGAAGTGAATGCAACCACAGTCAATAGGGGGGTATGGGGGGGCCTCCCCCAGAAATAAAATGGGTTAAGTTTAGGGTTATGGTTAAGAAAATCATGCAGTGATGATGAGTGTCATTAATTTTGTCAAGATGTTAACTTAAAAAAATTAAATCTGCAAAAAACATTGGGTATGGTGCCATACCCATTTTACCCTCTAGCAGAAAGCCTGCCTGAGTATGACACCTCAGGAAGAGTGATCTAGATATACTGTGACTGAGCTAGATCTCATCCCCACTGAGTTTAGAGACATGACATTAAACCATCAGCCTCCAGGATGGAAGGTACCAGCATCCATCCAAAGTGAATTTGTATCACTCAATAGGGAGGTGTAGGGTCACTACAATGAATTCCATCTCACTAACCATTACCTCCCTGTTCTGGACACAACCCAGGCCTGGTGCTTATAAAATGTTTACAATAAAATAGAATAGATGTTTAACGACACCCCAGCACAAAAAATACATTGGCTATTGGGTATCAAACTATGGTAAATGCAATAAAACGTTTTAGTCTGGACTCAAGACACTAATAGAGTCTGAGACTTTAACGTAATGGTAACGCCATACAAACTGTATGTGTGTGACAACATTAAAGATTTATAAGCACAGGCCCTGAAAGGGTGTCATAGGGAACAGACTGGTGGAACCATAAATCAATATAAGCACAAAGATCAAGTTAAAATGATTGAAACACTGAATCGCAACGCCTAGAATAGTGAATGAACAGAAGAAGTGCTGGCCCAAAGCTTACATCCTGACCTGTATCTCAAAGGTCATCAAGGTCCTTCTTGTGTCTACCAATCTAATCATGTGTAACCTTCTACTGACGTCTGGTCTAGCCGGGTCTACAGTGATCAACGGGTCTACAGTGATCAACGCATAGAGGGAATGGAAGGCAAGTTTTTCCAATACCGACAATTAACACTAAAATTGGTTCATTTAAATCACAGGCAATATGGTACCTTCACCCTTAATAGGTACCTTTTTACGGATAATACTAAATGGAATAACACAATGTGCTGATTTAAACAGAATCACACATTAAGTCAAACGAACTCAACTTGCATGGTTGATAATGTTTCCTTACAATAATACTTACAAAGTCTATGGAATGAAGGGATGAATAAATGTTTAACGACACCCCAGCATAAAAATACACATCCGCTATTGGGTGTCAAATATAGTTAAGTATATAAATACAAAGTCTATGGAATAAAAGGAATATGACCATCCAGAATTGGGGTTGGTGTTTTTTTACATACACTTCAGATCAACAAATATACTTTGTCCTTTCCACATGGTTATTTTACATCCATTTGCTCTGATGCACATTAGTCTCTTTTAAATACAGTAAAACCTCTCAATATCGGACCCTCTGTAAACTGGAATTCCCTCAAAACCGGACATCTTTTGTGGGCCCCTTTTAAATATCTGTACAGAAGAGAACCTCTCTGAACAGGATTCCCCTTAATAGCGGACGTTTTACTTGGTCCCGAGAGTGTCCGGTTTAGAGGAGTTTCACTGTATATATATGTACATATAAATTTTAAACTTTTTTGGGTGAACAACTAGGAGCCATTCAATGAAACAAGTAAGACTGAAATTAACTGCTCTTTAACACTTAAGTTAATCAGATGCTCAAATGTAGTCAATAAATTTTAGTTGGAAGAGACTTTTAAATTTCATTTCAACCAGGTTTTTAACAATATGCAATAAATACTACATTAGATACCATTTATCTTACAAACTCATTGTTCCAAAATGTATCCATCTTACTTTCACTCATTAAACATATGTTTTGAAACAACTCGTTGTAAGATAAGAATAATATCTATCAACCACTCATGTAGTATTCTCTATTTAAGACCGTCCCGGCACAGAGTCCCTGCTCCTTGTTATATTAATTAGACATCTCCTCAGAGAGTTTCAGCACATCACTTTCTGTTTTTGTAAAGACCTACATGCAGGTCTACAAGACGACGGTGCCACAAGATAATGCATTGTGAATGCAGCTCATCTGTACACGTCGGAACCATGGCCACAACCTAAATTGATGGACCATGTTTCGGGACAAATTGATATTCTCCGCAGACTACAAAGCCGTCAAATATTTATACAAATAATTGTACCTCATCTCTCCTGGGCAGTAAAGAAAGCAGCTCAAGAAGAATCTTCCTGATGTCAAGTCGGAGTTTCCAGTCGACCGGTGAGGCGGACCGTTTCGGAAAGCGGTTCAGTCGGGACGCGAGATAGCTGATGAGAACGCACGATGTCTGGTCATTGCCGTGGTGCACGGACTGGGCCAGTAATCCACTCGAGTTCGCAAACACAGTTGTCTCATTATGTCTGAAAAAAATTACACAAAATGATGTGCATATAATTCACATTTAGCTTGATGTGGCAGTTTGATAGTGTAGTGTTAACAAATGGTAAAGATAAAATGATTATTAGGTATACGGTTATAGAAATATAGTGTTGAAAGCAGGAGCTCACTAACAGAGATCAGGATTGATGTTCTGGTCAATCAATATACCATAAAAAAATAATAATAGTAACAAATAAAAAATTTTTTAAAATGAAGGTTTTCCTGTTCCAACCTATGTTTCATGACCGACATAACAGAAGATGCTATCCGTGAGAAGATATTAATTATATGAACAGAATACAGCTGAAAAATTAAATTATTTTCACAACAATATATCTTGGTAGAATTCAGCCACAAAAGAAAAAGAATGCTTCATCTTTACCAAATTACATCAGCAATGTTTAATCATTGGCTGTAATGATCTGATTAGACACCCACTGCTGCCGTACAGGCCATTTATTCCAATGAGCAACAATGTATACTACTCAAAAGAATTTAAGGGTCAGACGATATTTTCGACATTATTTTCTGAATGTCAATTATATTAGCTAGACCATAATGTCACGCATGGTATTGTTCCATTTTGACGAAAGTGGGTCTAAGCAACCCATAAATGAATTAAAATCCACTGTCAATGACACTGTCGACTAGTTCTAATGGCGAAAACATGCTTACATTTGCACGTAAATTAGGGCGAAAGCGAAAGGTCTGCTAAGTGCCCATAACTTGCTTTTTCACAAAGCGCTTCATTTGTACGCTTTGCATGTGTATTCCATGTTCCCAATGCTGAATTTCCGTATAATTGGAGCTTGCGTTCGTGTACGGTGCACACTCCAAATTCGACAATGGTACGACATCAACTGACTATCGAAGATCGAGGAAGGGCTATTGCTTGGCTTCAGGATGGCAATACGCAAAGAATTGTTGCTCTGAGACTAGGTGTCAGTCAGAGTGTCGTTGGCCGACTGTGGCAACGGTACCAAGCAATGAATTCTGTTCGAAATCGTCCACGTTCGGGAAGACCCCGAAGCACTACAAATAGAGAGGACCGCTACATCACCAATATGGCTCTACGTCAACGCACAACCACTGCACGCCGATTACATGACAATCTGCGGACTGCGACTGGAACTCGAGTGTCTGATTAAACCATACGCAATCGTCTGAGAGCCAATAATCTACGCTGCCATCGCCAGGCTGTTCGACCACCACTCCTACCACGTCACAGAATGGCCAGACGTCACTGGTGCACGCTTCATCTGCGGTGGCAACGTGTTAAGTGGGGTCGAGTGATGTTCACTGATGAGGCCAGGTTTAGTCTCCAGTTCAACGACGGTCGGGTTCGTGTCTACAGACGTCCTGGGGAGCGCTTCGCTGACGTTAACGTTAGACAACGTCACCGGTTCGGTGGTGGCAGCGTCATGGTGTGGGGCGGCATCTCTATCCACCACAGGACCCCCCTCTATGTGGTGGATGGCAATCTGAATGGAATCCGCTATCTGAATGAGATTATCCGGCCGTTGGTTCTCCCAGGCCTTCAGCAGATTGGCGGCGGGGCAGTTCTGCAGGATGACAATGCCAGACCCCACCGCACCAGGGTGGTAACGGACTTTCTCAGACAACAAGGTATCGCCAGGATGGATTGGCCAGCATATTCGCCTGACTTGGCCCCAATAGAGCACGCCTGGGACGAATTAGGCAGGAGAGTTCGGGATAACCATGCCCCTCTGGCCAACCTTCATGATCTGGGTCAACTTCTTATGGCAGAGTGGCAGGCCATTCCCCAAGAGTTCTTCAGACATCTGATCAACAGCATGAGGCAACAATGTGTCGAGTGTATTCGCGCCAGGGGTGGATTCACACACTATTAAACGAATGTTCTAATGTGTAAAATTCATGTTTGACAACCTACAAATTTGACACCATGTCATGTGACTTTCTTGTATACAGTGACGTTTATTTGTGTTTTTTTGTAAATATGGAACAATAAATAAAAAAATTGGTGTAGTTTACATCATCAATCTAATACACTCTGAAACTTATTTGGTTATAAATTTTTGACCCTTAAATTCTTTTGAGTAGTACATGTATCTCTTTTATGTTCTTTTCTCACAGACTAGACAACATAAACCACAGTCGTCAGGAGCAAAGTATCTTTTACATGAACTTTTCCCACTCACAAGACAACACATACCACAGACTTTAACAATCTGTTCCACTGCAAAATCCTTTTATAAAACTGCATCATCAACAGCATTGTTTTCCTTATCAGGTATTTACTTTGTTATTATCTATACTACATTGCCGTCACAAGATGATCTGAATTCCGAGAGCTGCTTTAATTTAGATATCCACTAGCACTGGTTGAAATAACCCAATGTGTGAACTGAAGGGGAACGATCCCATGACCTGTCACGCCTCAAACCAGTAATTACCAAGTAACGTTACTAAAAACAACATCATCATCCTTGTGCTTTTACTGGAGACAAGTGAAACACACATGTCTGCGATGCTTGGCCGAAGTTCAACTGTTCTCTTACAGCCTTTCTCATTTAATCCAGAAGACAATCGATGGGCAACCACTTGAAGATAAAACAGCTCCCGACAGCACAACAAATTACTGATTTATAATTGATCAGAAATCAATTCACTCATGTCATCTCCAGACATAATCAAACACATGTGCATGTGCCACATGAATGTGGACAAAACAACAACATGTACTGCAAAACATATTGGATGTAGCTTATTTATTATGTTTGGAACACTTCTGAAGAATTTGATTCAATCTGTCTAACGATGGTCTGGGGAAAATCAATTTTAAACTCCAAAGAGAATCGTAAGTTATACAAAAAATATTTGTTCTTCACTTATAATATCATGTTCCTCAAATAATGGAAAAGAAATTATAAATATATATTTCGATTTTTAAAAATGCATTCTATACAAAATATTTTAAATATAACCATAACTGACTGCTTCATAAATCTATATATACCATATAAAATGAAACATTTTTGTCTCAATAAAATTATCTGAGAAAAATCTACCGTATATCTTCGCCTATAAGTCGAATTTGTTTCACCCAAAAATTATTTTATAACTTGGGGGGTCGACTTATAAGAGGGTAAAAAAAATTCACCAAAAAATATTACTGTTTTGGGGATTATTTTACAAGTTTTATTGTTGAAGTATGCCATGTATTTATACTCAAATATGTTAATTTGACACATTTATTTTTTATAACCTTTTTTTTTTGGCATTAGAACGGTTTTGGTTATGCGAAAAGGCGTACGATCTCACTCACATGCCAAGACAACAGTCCACTTAGTTAAATTAACAGTCATCACTAATAGTAAAAATGTAAACAATACTAACTACCTATTGCCTGAGTTTATTTTGAAATCTGGTCACTGGCATTAATGGTTGTTCAAACAATGTTTTGGCGGTGATTAACTTCATGAATATTACTGAGCTTTTAAAATAGACTGATCTCTGCAATTCACTATCTAGAGCAATAGGGACACACATCATTTGGTACAAAAACCAGTGTACTTTCCAGAGTTATCCTCCTTACATGTATTAATATGGCGGCAAAACGTGATACTTTCAGTTTTATCGTAGTGATCTGTTGTCAGTGTTTATAAATAAAGTTGTTGTCTGTGCACAAAACCATCTGTACAGTACTATACAGTAACAGTCAAACAGCTTTCACTCTCTACTAAGGGAATATTTCGTTTTGATGCTATGTAATAATGATAGTTTGATTGGAATAGTCTGATTATATTGCGATGTACAAAACGTGAAAACCGAAGTTTGTAAAATAATTTTCTTTTGTTCAAATATTATTGTTCTCATGTGCTGAAAATAAGAAATATTTCAATATTTATAAGTTGTTTTTCATGGGTCGACTTATAAACGGGTCAATAAAAAAATAAGTTTTCAGGGCTTGAAATTAGGGACTCGACTTATAGCCGAGATCGACTTACAGGCGAAGATATACGGTAAATGCTGCTGATTTATATTTCTCGGAAATGCACTTGATTAACTGAGTGAATGGATTAATTATTAAGTGGTCTATTTTTAAGATAAAACCAACAATGCTTATTTCCAGAGAGTCTTGGTTTTCAGTTTCCATCCAATGACTGCTGCCAGAATCACAGTATCATTATAATGAGTCAGTCAGCCTTTACTATGACTGTCATGCTATCCTTTTTTTTTCTTTTTTTTTCTTCTCCTGTTTTTTTTTCACTTCCAGGTTTGCTGCGTTTATTTACTAGTTGGTTTGAAACCCATTCTTGTCTGGAATAAGAGTATAATTTCAAATGACACTATTAACAAGTTTGTTGCATTTGGCAAAAACAGATTCTGGCAGATTATTTAACCAACAGGATCTGATCGAATTGCATGCCAGTCATTGTTACCATGGATGAAGACACGGTCCAGTCAAATGTTTTAAGTTCCAGGTTATACTAAACTTTCTCACCAAATGTGTTTAAGTCTCTTATTGGTTTCTATATAAAAGCTACAACAACCAAAAAAAGCTATATATATTATTTTAAATGCTGACATTTAAACATTTGTTTTTGTTTTTGACTTCTGCTGTTTATCTCTGGATCTTAAAAGCAAAGCATAAAACAACACACTTGTTGATTAACTGTATAACTCCACTGCATGCACATACATACATACATATACCCAGATACATGTATGCATGCTGCCTGAGCAGGTGCAGAAACCGATACCGAGGAGGTGAAGTTGAGAAGAAGTTCAGGAAGGTTTGGCCAGAAGCTTGTGGAATGTGAAAAGACACACTCAAGTCTCTGAACAAACAACTGCTGTTGAGGATGAAGACACTCTAAGTAGGAGGCTCTCCATTCAAACAGAGACCAGCTGAATGGAGCCTTGCTGGTGTACCAAAGAGAGAAGACATTTCTCATTTGGAACGGTGTTTACCTTTCTCCTGCCATCCTTTCATACATCACGGAGTCAGCTCACCCTCAGACGGAACAAAGACATTCACACACAACAATAGCAACTATAGGTAGGTTATACCACTATCATTTTCATCGAGGTGTTACCTACGTAAATAGCTCTGTTAGGTTAGGCACAATGACAATGGACAGTGTAACTCACATATCAGTACTTAGTCCCCTGTTTGAAAAACGACTTTGTAAGTTTTGATTTGTGCTACTAAAGAGATTAGAAGACATATAAAATATGTGGAACACAGTAGTTGACAATCTTCTAGGATTCCCTCCTGCCCTGGAATTGGTCACTGGCAAAGTCAGAGGCTAAATCCGGGGTGGGCGTGCCTGAACCTCTGTGGATAGAGGCACGTAAATAGAGTTCCCTTCCCCTTCCCTTCTTCTAGGATTGAAACTGTTGACATTTTATAAATTACACATCTGTCATGTATAAGACAAAATTATATTATATTAATAATTTATATAGGTAAGGAATGCTAATATTTTTCTTTAAGGGCGCAGTCAAAACTTATTAACCCCAGTTTTCCCCATTTTTTAAATTTTGGAGTTAATATTCAAAATTTCAAAATTGACACTATCTGTTAGGTTATCCCTGCCCCGAGTCAGACCCCCGATCCTATCGGAGGCCGGACTCGGGATAGGCGTGTTCGAAACCCTAGTGGTATATGGACTGGTTTACAGTTATTAAGCTAAGCTAAAACACAAATAGAAAGTATTTAAGTAGTTTGATGATAGTGGTTTTAAATAGTTAATTGTCAACAAAATTTGTTCATTACTTAAAAGATAAGATAAAAGGCAGATTTTCAATGGTCTCAATGACAAAAATTAATTTTAAAAACCAACACCTAAGACTTTCTGCATTATGCATCTTAAAACAAATCCATGTTTTACATTTTTATCTCCAATTAAAACAAAAATAACCGTATAACAATTACCTGTCTATAATTATAATCACTCCAGATGGTCCCGTACACAAATGCTACATTTCACAGTCCGCTTGTGTAGCCTTTAAATAATTTGAGCTGCAATATATCTGTGTAATACACTTGCAGGTAGCGAGATCAGCGCAGGCTGTACATGTCCCAGGATCAATACCTGGACATCCAACTGCCACATTCTCAAACTGTCTTGTACAAATTAGGTTTTCAAAATATATCTCACTTCAAACATTTGTCATCTTCAATCACTCTGCGAGATTGTAGGCTGACTGTTAAATTTTAGGAGTGAATGTATCCAAGGTTACAACTTGGAAGTCCTATTGCGATACCACAAAGGATCAACTGTTATCATGGAAATGTGTAGTGGGTGTCACACAAAAATGGATAAATGGATGAATGGATGAATGGATGGATGGATGGATGAATGGATGGATGAATGGATGGAGGGATGAATGGATGGATGGATGGGTGGATGAATAAGTGGGTGAATTATAAACTTGTACCCACTCAACTTGTTGTTTTGTCAAAAATTAATTCAGTAGTCTAACGGTTAAACATTCATTCATTAATGACTAACAAAGTATTTTTATGTGACCCAGATGGCGTAACGCCAATTCAAACCAGAGAATTTCACATCACAAGAAGAAACATAAACAGGAGGAACTATTCTAAATGTTTAAGTATTAAGAATACACTCGAGAGTGGAGCTTTAACAACAGCAGGTACTTTCTGATTATTAAATACCACCTGTAACATGAGCTTCTTATGCCTGCATATAAAGGGATCTATTAAGAGTGTATTTACCTATAATTACAGCAGAATGACCAGAAATCCATTAACATCAAATAGACATACTTCACATCTATTAATTAGTCAATAACGAAGATCAGAAACCCATTACCTCTATTAAATAGTCAATGAAAATGTCCAGAAGCCCATTATACACACGTTAATTAGTCTGTGACACTACTATTATAGATAAAACACCTGCCTTGTTTCAGTTTATGCACTTTCAAGTTACTAAAACTGTTGAACAAACTGCCGTCATTATATCTCACACCTCTATTTTTAAGTTGAACAAAACCAACAATTGCTATATTCCCCTTTCCCCTGCCGCAATGTTAACAAGCACTCTTTTGTTCACAGAACAAAACAAGCCAATTCAAAACGAAAGCTGAAAGCTATTCATATTTCCGTGGAAAGAATGAAGAGCTTCACATTTTCATGTAAAGTCAATGGCTTAACATGAATGGCCTGCCATACGAGACTTGTTCTCTTCAGTTCAAGGGGAGCGGTGCACTCCGTGATGAATGCTTCATTCAATATCTGTAACCTAATCATGCTTATAAAGACAAGACACATTCCAAAACATACAGCAAACCGGCCACAGTAGTGTATAGTACTTTATAGCTTGGAGGTGCTGGGTTCACATCCTGGTATTGACTGCATCACATTATGAATGACCGCACAGCCCAATAAGGCCACTACACGGACATCTGTCTTATAATCAATAACCTATGTCCTGGACAGTCAGCCAGTTCTTTAGTAATGCTAGGGTTGTCTTTAACTTAATTTATCCAGTTTCAATAAACGAATGGAATAGTGGATTTTCTGCAATCCAGTACATTGTTTAATCAATGGTATCTAATATATGTGAAAACAATGTGTAGATATATATGTGTGTAAGTATTATATAAATAAAACACATTTGCTTATACTATCCCCCATGTGCGAACATATTATAGTCTACAGGTATATAATATGTGCATACCTATATATTATAGTCTGCAGGTATATAATATGTGCATACCTATCTTACAAGTTACATGTTTGCCTATTCTGAATGGTTTTGGTAAACAAATAATATTTGATAAAGAAACATTATTGTATCCAAAATGTTCAGCAGAGTACTATTTAACAAAAAGTGTCAGAAAAACAAATACATGTTTTTAAATCAAAAACCAGAACTAAGTAGATTAATTTATAGAGGCTATATACTTATGACTGTAGGGTATACATTCTTAATATATATTATAAAAGAAAAAGAAAAAAATCCTCCTACACAATGGAGGTGAGAGGTTCTCCCGGGGTTGTTAAAACTCTTGTAAGAAAGAACAAGTCTTCACAAAATTATCCAGATTTCAAGATGAAGGGCAACAAAACATTGTGAATGTTCAATACAGTTCTCAACTACTCTCATTAGCAACTGCCTTGTGCCCCCCTCTTCTGGAGAAGAAAATATCCTTTGTGCAAAAGTAATCAATCTATCTGGAGCAGTGTTCATGTCAGTGTCCACACCACCCAGCCTCAAAACCACCACCGTCTATTTATTGGGAGTAAATAGTCAAACTGGCCAGTAGCCCAGCAACAAGAAGAACACAAGTTTTGCCTACATCCCAAAACATGATGAATGAAAAGCGACTTTGGAAGTCGTTTCTACAGCTGCTGCGTTTGTGAACTGGTTGCCCAGTGATGGAAAATTTCAATGATATGAGAGCCTTATCAATTCTTCGTTAGGTTTATTGGATCTATGGAGATTTCATTAACTCCTGCATGCAGGAGAACCGTGTGGTTATAGAAACAAGCACCAGTGAAACAATGATAGAATAGAATCCTATAAATTGCTCATGCATATTTTACTCTAAAGATAAATATATACAGGGGTTGCACGGGTTGCACTCACAGCATGTCGTTTGATCAAATATTTTGCGAGTGATGTTTTATGCATGTACATTTATAGACTGCACAAAATGTCATGGGCAGATGTCGGGCAATCACATCCATTATGCATACATGTATATACTCACCGAATTAATTTTCAAATTAAAAACAAAAATCACCATACAATTAAAATGTTTTTAGCAAGGATGAAGACAACCATTAAACAAGTATAACCAAATTTTTAACAAATGCAACCGTTTTACGGCAAGCTCTAACCACAACCACAGAATGCAGAATCCTTCATAGAGTTTCTTTTTGAAATTTAGAAAGCTATTTACAAAGGTTGGTATTGGAATCTCCATACACAAGTCTAAAATATCTCAAGTGAAGTCTTTTCAGTATATGTGGATGTACAATTGTACATGTATTTAAAATTTCAGTATGTTACAGAAGATGATGATGTGTGGGCAGAATACTGTGAAACTGACCAAATAGAACTTGACAAACAGTAGATACCTTCACTAAATGAAGTAAATTGTCCAATTCACTGAACCAAACAGGACCAAGAAAACATATAACATGTAGTTTACTGTGTCTCATTTAAGTTTTATTTATTTTTTCACTGACATCCAAGAAACATGGAGCAAACAGTTACTGTCCAAAACACACACTTCACCATCATGAAACTGGGTCAATATATCATGTTTTCTTCTTGGCTTTGTTCACTTCATTTATTCAGTACAAAATGTGTTCCGCGGTCCACAGGAAGTCATTACCACGTTCAGTTTAGTGTCAAAATGAAAAGGTATCAGTATAGTTAAGTATATGTTATTTTCTACTCATGATAATGAAGCCATTGGAAAGAGAGGTTGGCTAAGTAAACCCTAACACCAGGGTTTTACTCAATTATGAACTAAAATAAACTTCTTCTTTTTTCAGAATCCACATGCAACTGACAAGATTTTTTTTTTTCCTCACTTTTTCTAAAAAATCCACCCCCCCCTCACCCCCCCCCCCCCCCCCCCCCCCCCCCCCCCCCCCCCCCGCCAATTCTATTTAATAGATGCTGGTTTAGACAAAGTTCACTGCAAGCTGATAACACCCATTGAATAACCTGGTCAAAGTTTGCCTGAAAATGAAAGGAATAATCTAAGTATTTCTGTTACAGCTAAAAGTCAATCCAAAGATCACCAAAACAAGCAACTACACAGTTTCTATAATTCAAAGTATCAACATTCGGACAACACGACATAATCAAATTCTTTCAACAAATTAATTAAAACAAATTTGTGGAAAATCCAATTACAATGGGCAGCAGTGAATTTGCAATATCGCCAAAGCTTTCCTTTATTACCAGACTGTAACAAAAATAAATCAAAGGAAAATTTTAATCACAGTCTTTCTTAACAGAGCTATGAGGAACAAGTGCATAGCCAGCCTATGAAAATGTATACAGCAGCAGATAAAATTGATGTAAATCTCTTTTTATTTACATGAACTAGCCAGTGGTGGGACCTGTCCATCAGAGCAGAAACATGTTCCACATTTATTTGCCTGTCAAAAGCCAATAAAGCAGCACTCCCACTTCACATTGATCCTCATTTGCAAATATTCAATTAACCATTCTCCAGGCCCACTTCCCACAACGTACAGCCGCTCTCTTCTTCCACGATGAAAATTAATCGCTCAGCCTTCGTTTCAAGAGGTGTTTCGTCTTTCTTCCTTGTTGTGGAATTAATTTCAATTTTCTTAGTACAATAACTTGAGATGTTTTATTTTAAAGTAAGTTTTTATTTCCTATTTTTTAATTCATTTCTTTTTTAGAGAGAATGACAATATGACATTTAACAACAATTTATCATGGCGAACTGTTGGTGTTACATTAGTTATTGGTATTTTCTGGTGCAAATGTGAAAAACTAGCTAGTTATAATTTGGTCTTTATGTAATGATCTGTACCATGATCTAGCCATATGTGTGAATACTGTTATCAGCCCAATTACTCCAATATAAAGTTAACAAATCATTATGACATACCTAATTATTATGAAATACATACCTTCTCTTTATTGACAACCAAAATGCAATAACAGTTAAACACCACCACTAGAGCACATAGATTAATTAATCATCAGCTATTGGACGTCAAATATTTGGTAATTTTGACATAGTCTCAAAAGAGGAAACCTGCTACATTTTTCCATTAGTAGCAAGGATAGCACATACCATGGCCTTTGATATATCAGTCACAGTGCACTGACTGCAATGAAAAATAGCTCAATGGATCCCCTGATGGGGAACGATCCCAGACTGACTGCACATCAGGTGCTTTACCACTGAGATACACCCTGCACTCTGGTACAATAGATACTGAAAGCATATAGACTAACCCCACACCTACAGGGCATTAAATCGGACAAAGAACCATTATGGTAAATTAATTCAATGTGTTTGTGTAAATTTGACAGCAGTCTATTAGAATGGACTACAGAACCAAATTAGCAGAACTCCATTAATCATAAAAAATATAAGACCAAAAGCATATTCTGTAACAGGAAACAGACCAAAAGAATGCGCTAAGTTTTATTCTGACGTATTCATCTTATGCGCAGACATGAGTGGGATCTGGTGCAAACACCGACGAGGGGTTGTAATGTGCACCAGCATAATCTCCCATAAAGCCAACCGATTTATTGATCTCTAACAAGTATATGGATTTCTGATGTTTTCCCAGGTGAGGTGGGAGTGAAGTGTGAGCAAAACGTGCAAAGGAAAAAGTGAAATAAAAGACTTTATATGTACATGTATGCTCCAGTTTTGACAGTAGACAAGAATTTGTTTTGAATTAAATGTCTGGTCTCCTATAAAGTTACTATTAGATGCTGCTGACCGTTGAATCCACAGATGTTCGTCTCAATGCATGTTTTAAAAAATTCAATTATATAAAAAACAATAATTAAATTAAACAAAAAATTAAATGTTTTAAAATTCAATTAAATATTTTTGTTCATTTTTTTCCCACATGTACATCGCGATGAACATACATAGTTACAAATGTAAACCAAGTTTCACTACTGTAGACTTTAACATTTAGCTAACCTCAAAATACCAGATAGATATTGACTCAATGAGAGAGAAAATCAACTGCTGGCATTACAATGAGACTACTCTTTTGAATTAGCAGCAAGGGATCTTTTATATGCACCATCCCATTGACAAGATAATAAATACTAAGGCCTTTATTACAACTGTGAAGAATTAGCTGGAACATAAAATAGTCCAAAGGTCCCACTGACAGGAATCGATCCTTGATTGATTGCACATTGTCCTGCTAGTAAACTGAGTAGTCTTTTCTATAATGTTCAGTAAATTTATTTATATAAAATATTTTTCAGGTGTTATTTAATAATAACATTAATAATATTTTTTAAATATTTAAATACTGAACTTAAGTCATCATGCAGCAACATGTATGAATGAACACTTAATGACACTTCAGTATGAAGACAAAAAGACAACAAAAACCACAATATCACCATCAGCTGTGTGTCATCTCGGAATTAAAATTGTTTCTTAATTACTGTGTTTTCACGCACGAGAAATTCCAGCTACATGGGTAAGACTGAGACTGCAAACGTGACCGCTCAGTGCTGCTATGGTGTGAATTAGCAGGAATTACTTGTACCAGGGTTTCCATTATGGGCCGTATTTGTTTTGTCTTTGCCATTCCTGTGGGCCGCCCTCGGCAAACGTGTTCAGTGTAGACATAAGGGGATAACAGAGCTTCAATGGTCAAGACTTTGATGGCAATTTCACAAGTTGTGCTGGGTACCTTGTGTCCACAACCAAAACCAAATGGATAGGGGACAATGGCTGCATAATGACGTTTTCTTGTTACCATGCAGTGTACAGTAGTTTTAAGACCTGCATGACTCATGCTTCCTAATATGTGTTATATATATATATATATGTGTATGTACCTGGTCATCTGAATGTTCTGCACCATGCTAATAAGGTCTACCAGTATGTCAGTGTTATTAGAACTTACAAACAGAACATGTGTGTGTAAAAAGGACAAAATATGACAACATGCTGGTTTAACTACGTACCTACCTGTAAATACTGTTGAACTGATTCAGGTTATAGACAACCAGAATATTTCTGTTGATTTTTAGTTGCAGTGAAACTCCTCTAAACTGGACACCCCCCAATACTGAGTAACAAGTCCAGTTTTAAGGTATATCCAGTTTACAGTTGTTTTGTTCTGTACTGATATTTAAAAAAGGATGGAGAAAACATCCGGTTTTAAGTGAATTCCAGTTTACTGAGAGTCCAATTTTGAGGGGTTTTACCGTATTTAGCAAATAAAGTTAGTGACATCAACAATCAATCATGAATTTAATATAAATTCCAAGCATTGAATAGGGCATGCTCTTTACAGAAGTATAGTGAAACCCCTCAAAATCAGACCCTCTGTAAACGAGAATTCCCTCAAAACAAGACATTTTTCTTGGTTTCTTTTTAAAGCCACACACCCTAGTTCCATCCAGTGAAAATAAATTATAATTTGGTTAATCTACAAACCTGTAACACACTTAGATCACGTTTTTATCAAATGGAGTGAAAAAGCAGGTTTTATATCGATAAATACCATGGGAATCCCCATGTCCCAATTGCTTGAAATAATTTTGAAAGTTAGTATTCTGATGTCACCGGTAGATGTCGCTCAAAGCACAACAATGCCTACATCACAACAAATTTCACAGACTTGGGGTGCGTTCCTTTCACCTCTCCTGGACATGTTCCAACGGTTCTGTCCTGGTTGTATCCCCTCTCCAGATATTGTAAGACTTAGCAAAATTATTGGTTTTAAGGGTTTGTAACGTTTTGTATTGAGACACTTACTTGTCTGAACTTTATTGTTACTGAAAATGTTCACGAACTGTGAAGAAAAATCTCACAAATGAACAACAACAAATCGGATGTTGACTGCGCGAACCGTGCACAAGAAAACAAACCGAACCAAAATGATAACGGTCACGTGGTATACCAACGTCTGTGACATTGAAATGGAAATATCCCCTCTAAAAATAGATTAGACCTTGTCTGCTCAACGGTTTTTTCTCAGAGGCCCATGCCATTTTATGAAATATAAAAAATGCATTTTGTGGTATTACAAAAACCAGGATTACCAGGATTACCAAAAAACACTTCAGGTGAATGGAAATGTATATTCTAAATAATAAACGGTAAGTAAAGTGCAATTTTATTTGTGAAAAAATGGGTTTAATAGCGAAAAACAATGCCGTAATGGTTAACAACTAGCCGTAACTAGGGTGTGTCCCCTTAAGAATACAGAATGTAACCTCTCTAAACTAGATACCCCTTGAACACCAGACTTTTTACTTGGTCCCACTGGTGTCCGGTTTAGCAGGGTTTCACTGTACATGTACTCTGTTTATAGCTACCCATTTGCAATTAACCTTTTAACAAACGTTCTCGGTTTCCACCAACCTCTGTTCTAAGGAATCAATAACAAGAGCTGGATAGCGATATCATAATTGACATCTATAATTATGGTCATTATTAAGCAATTGACAAACGTAAATCAACATGATCGAGTCTATTAGAAAGCTTCTGTTGTAGAATCAAGACCAATCAAAAATAAAGATTTAACAGTTAAACACAAAAGGACCTTTAACAGCAAAACTGAAAACATTTACATTCATTAAAAATATATATATATATATATTGTTTTCTTTGTGTGCAGTTACATTTAACTTCTTTCCTATATATTATGTTTTAACAAATTTACATATAAAAAATAAATAAACAAATATAAATAAAAATAAAAGATTTAAAAAACAAAAAAACTAACAACAATACAAACAACAAAACCCCCAGAAAAAAACACAAACATCAACAAACACAATAGTTATTTCCTTTTGATGGGTCAAAAATATATATGGCACGACACATTAATAATTTTCATGATGAATATTTAAGAGACATAAGAAAAAGTTCAAGATATCATGGCAAGCAAAGATGTGCAGAAAGTGTCTACATAAACAAGTATGTACAACGTAAATAATAAGATCACTTCGTGGAACAGGGCCCTGAACCTTACTGTACACTTACTGTATTGTTCTATAGCATAGATACACTTCCTCAGTTTAGTTGGGGTGGGACATACAGCTCAGTGGTGGAGCACCCACCTCAGGTATTACGACTGATAGGATCAACATAACCTTTGATGGACTGTTTCTCCCCCTCTATTCTACCCAGTGCTCCATGACTAGAACATTAAATATTGTTTTATGACTGTCTTCTATATTCTTTAGTGTACATTAACATCAATCCACTCACGATTTTCAGTAGAAATAACTTATGTGGCAATAGCAGGTTTCTTTTCTCCCTATCCTGACCATGGGGCCTAATTCACTAAACTGTCGCAAATTTGCGATCTCGCAGTGCAATGCTAACATGCTTGCAAAGAGGATGCTTTGCTGCAAAGAGGATGCTTTGCTGTCTAGCAGAGCCTAAGAGACCTTTGTGAATTAGGCCCCTGGTGTTGAACACCACACAGCCATAGTTTTAAATGTGTTAAAGTATATTAAACAAATATTCCTTTTGCTTCCACCATTTAGTTATGTCATTCTGTGTACTATTATTATTATTAATATTACTGCCACATAATGCAGGAAAATAATTTATCTTTCCGCGCCTGTAGGAGTTGAACGGATAGTGTTATCTTCGCACACACAGGAGCTGATTGAACGCCAGTGCGGTGTGTACCTGGCGTGGGACTGCGATATAACGCACAAACGACACTGTCAACATGCAAGCATATACAGCTTGCCGGCAGCTGTTTCATGTTGGTTTTGTCAACCCAAAAACAAAGCCATCATGTTTGCTGTATTATTGAGCTGGTAAGTAATCCATATACACCCATTGTGAATTGTACACCCTATGTTTCTTCGATTTATACCTCATAAAATAGTTCTGCCAAGTGTGTTTGTTTTAATTAAGTGTGTTTGCAACTTTTTATTGTCATTTTCTATGTACGTGCATGTAGGGGTGTGTGTGTGTGTGTGTGTGCATATGTGAGTGTCTGTGTGTGCATATGTGAGTGTGTGTGTGTATGCATAAGTGAGGGTAAGTGTGTGTGTGTATGTGTGCACACGCACATCTGTACATATATGCATGATAATGTATGTTTATATTCAGTATGCATTTTCACTGGTAAGAGAAATAATATATTGTCATATACAAATGTCTTATCTATAGCTAATTTTATTGGGAAATGTATGAAAAATCTGTCACATACTGATATTGTGTTTTGAAATTCAATCCACTATTGCTATACCTTAATGTGCACACATACCCTTGCAAGGTTAAATTCAGAAGAAAAGCAAAATATATGCAGATATGTTTATCAATCAACAGACAGTTTTGTAACAGGAAAGGCATGTTTGTGCACTGACCTCCCAGCACACCGTTTAATCAGCAGGTGTTAGACGTTACACACCTGGCAATAGTGACACATCACACAACAAATCCAGGTAGGCTCATTTGTGGAGGGTTTTTTTTAATTACCAGCAAAAAGAATTTTAAATTAACAATTATCACAAAGAAGTAATTAATATCTTCTCCTTTTTTTTTTTTACAAGGAATTATTTTATGGATATTTCCACAAAATATTTTGTATAATAATTTCACGAAGAATTTTATCAATTTTCACAAATAATTATTTGCACATTATCAGCATTTAAAAACTGGTTACGGAAGAGAACATAAAAAGATTTAATTAAAGATAAATGTAAGCACCTGAGATAAATCAGTTAACAAATATCTTGACCTCTATATATTACCTGTAATTCCAATGGCACTCCTACCATTATGCTTCTTTATATTACACTGCAAGTTAGGACAGTTAATTGTAGTTGTACTATACATATAGACATGTAGATATAGATACAAATTAACTTATATAACAATAACATGTACAATGCACACCAGGGCTGCCTAATTAGCCAACTGCTAGCTTTTATACAAAGTAGCTACAACAATTGGTGTTTGGATAATAAAACACTCCTTAAATTAGTCACATTTAAATAATTTCCAAGGAAATACTCTATGTTTTAAAACTGGCTAAACCCAAATTTTTTCCAGTGTTGAGTGCAGGCACACACACAAATGCATATATAAAGGACACTGTACAACAGCCACCTACATGTATCTATGAACGTGAAAAATGAGAGAGACTTAGGTGGCCTTTATGGGCACACTTAATCAGGTGGTCTTTATAAAGAGGTTTTACAGGACATAAATCCAGCGAGTGAGCTGAATGATTTCCCACTGCACATACGGAGAACGCTGTTACAGTATTCCTGTACTAATTATCATTCCACCATGGCTTCCTCACACCTGGGTGACACACAGTACCCATCAGACCTGCGACACTTTGTCCTTTCACCGACAGTTTTTCCCATTAAGGAGACCGAGTGAAGTTTGTTTGTTGTCAAAATACATCAAAATTCTGCACCCATTGCCATCCCTTCCCGACGTAGACGTGTGAAAAACATGAAGAAAATGGGGGTGGACTTATGCTACACACACACACACACACACACACACACACACACACACACACACACACACACACACACACACACACACACACACACACACAAATGGTGACATCCTCATCAGTGTCATGCTTACAAATTGTCCATTAGCACAGTAGAAAAAAATATAATGTTAATGATCTACGTCGGTCTTAATACACTAAAACATTTAATGCACACAAATATATGGTAATTGCAAAAGAATTAAACCTGATTGCAGGACTTAATACTTTTTTTTTTTATTATTCTAATGGATACAAAGACTTCAGTAGATTTCAGTGGAATCAAAGAGCAGCCCAAGGCAATAAAGCAGCTGCTGACAATACACTAGGTATGAGGGGAACATTTGCTTCACTGCATGGTTAAAAGAATTTAGTCATTACGTTTGGACACATACAAGCTGTATACAAATTTATATGGCATTAAAATCCATATATCTTTAATTTTTAACACCATAATTACAAATTTTGGTGACCTTAGGTTTTCAATGTCTCTTACATGAGTGAAAATGAAATACAACGAGCGAGAAAGACAGAGAAAAAGACAGAGAAGGAGATAGGGACACACACACAGAGTGTTAGTTACAGGTTGTTTTGTTTAATACCACCACTAGAGTACACTGATTTATTAATCATAGAATACTGGATGTCAAACATTTGGTAAATTTTTAAATATAGTCTCAGAGGGGAAATCTGCTACATTTTTCCATTTGAAGCAAGGAATCTTTTCTATGCACTATCCTACAGACAGGACAGCACATACCACAGCTTTTGATATACCAATCATGGTGCACTGGCTGGAAGAAGAAATAGTCCAATGGGACCACCAATGTTGATTAACTATGCATCAAGCACTTTACCAATGGGCTATATCCCGCCCCCTCAATAAAAGACAGGCAGAGAGAGAAAGAAAGACAGAGAAAGAGGCAAACACACAGAGAAATAGAGACACAGACTGATGGATAGAGAAAAAGTTATGTTTGTTTTGTATAACAATACCACTAGAGCAAATTGATTAATTAATCATTGGCTATTGGATGCCAAGTAGAAAAAAACAGAGACACAGAGAGTAGGTTTAGAGAAAAATGGTATTATCTATTAGCTCTGTATTTCACTAGTATTTGCAAGATGTTTGCACGTTGTGCAGGAAAAACCGAAGTGCATAGGACTTTTTGTGCAGGAGGTTCTCCAATCGATCCCACTTGATGGACCAGATTGGATGTTTTTCCCACCAGGAAGTAGCAACAACTTCTGGCATTGCATCAAAGGGTAAATCATCTGAACCAAACACTAATGACAGACACTTGCTATTCTCTATTACCATTAGTGTAATAGGTAGCAACAGCTTGTCATGTCTCTCTGATTTATATTATCTCTCAATGACCCAAATCTGGCGGCTGTGGCAAAAACACATGTACGTTTTCAGTGCAGCTTAATGTATTGTACAAATCCATATTTTACAGAAATTACTTCCTCTCATCAAGTCATTATGAATGGCAAAACGTGCATTATCAGGGACCATGTTCTACTTAATAATATTAATAGAAGCCTATGTGTCGGTCAGGAGAATTACACATTTCATCCAGTCAGTCTTCAACAATGATGGAGACAGCGACATGCTGTGGGTACTATACCACATGGGGGTAATTTTCTTGTCTCTAAATTGGAACTCCTTAAACATATCTTTGTGAAGCAATACACAACATAGTAATTAATATATAATGCTGTAGCTATAGTGAGTGAAGGATTTAAAATAACAACAGTTCAAAAAATATTTGCAAGGTTGGGGGAGTGGACAGAAATTTAAAGAAACAAATGAGCATGAGCATGGTTTGTTTCAGCAATGAAACAAAGGCTACATGAAGTGGGTGATTAAATCCACACATACAACCTATACATCTTCAAGACTAGTTTCCTGGCTATGAAAAAAAATCTTACAGATCTTAAATTTATAAATTCTCAATTCCCTCCTAACTACATTTTTAATATTAGTAACAAAAACAGGAGTTTGATATTTTTAAAACCTAAACAAAACCTCAATGTCAGTGTAAACGTTTGTAAACCTTATTAAAACTGTTATTTGTTGCATGGATGAATTCAGAATGTGTGAACTACACATGCTAGTATGTGCACATAAAACTCTGTGAAGCCCAGCCTGATTATAAGATGATTAGAGAGATCAATCACCAAGCAGCCGATGACCACAGAAAAACATTCTCCAGTGATGAATTGTACTGCAGATTGGTTATAAGAATGGTAAAATTGCACAATTACTAATACACAAATAAGTAATAAATTGGTGACAACTCTGTGATGATCATCACTCAGGAGATTCAATCCATAAACAGGGCAGACTCCAGTGTAATGTGGGCAGAATATTTATGGCTTTTTTCCCTCGCTATCTTGTTAGCTACAACTTGAAGAGCCTGGCGGTTTATTTCTTATTGACAGTTTTCTTGAAATCACGCACCCACAGGATATTATGAGCCACTTGACCTGGGCAAACACACCCTACAATTGCAGTCAGTCAACTGAAAGTAATATCTACAACTCGCACTATTCTGGAGCTAAAGTATTACCACACAAAATGTTCAAGTTTCGGCAACCGTATCAGATATCATGTCCAATATGTTTGTGATTAGATTAGAAAATCCAGATATTTCATTTAAAGAGACATTCCTGAGTTTGCTGAAATCTTTAAAATGTTATCGACTAACGGAGACTTTTTAACGATTGTAATTACATATCAAATATAATTTTCTGCATAAAATATTAGTGGCTATATATTAAACATGTTTCTGATCTTTCTAATATTTGTACTAGGTTAAATTTCATTTTGTTTCCTAAAAAGTAATTTTTCGTACGTGCGAAATTATTTGAAGACAAAATCCAGTTTGGGCTTCTTACAAATATTGAGATGATCAGAAACACATTGAATATACAGACACTGATATTCTAAACAAGAAAATATATTTAATATGCAAGTTTAATCGTAGAAGTATTTTATTAGTCAGAAACATCTTACAATGCAGCAAACTCAGGAATGTCCCTTTAAAATTTGTTTAGTGTTATAATGATCAAAAGCCCAAAACCAGTAAGTTAGTGATATTAAGAAGTCCAGCTACTTCATTTAAAATTTGTTGATTCATTTGTCCTGTGCTATTTTAATTCAACAATGTCAGTTATAAAATTGATATATGCTGGAAAATGGTTATCAGATACTATGTCATGTGTGTTTTGCACTGTGCTGAAAAACCTAATATTACCTTAAGTGCATAAGGTAACATACACTTAAGCTGATCTTAGCACTAAGATCACTTCATGGAATGGGCCCTGGTTTGTAAAGATTGCTGATACTATGTGATAGGGGAGATAAATCTATGATTATCTGGACATATGATATTAGGAATAACTGAGTAGCTAATCTACATTTATAATCAGTAATGTAAAAATAAACTATAAGTAAGATTGGGTAATGAATTGTTAAGGAACAAATAAATCCCTTATCTGGTTACATGGAAGGCAGGTAAAGGGAAATTATAAGCTGCATGAAACAATGCAGGACAGGCCATCAGAAAAATTCAACCCCTGCTACAGCATACTGTATATTATCAGTTAGTGTGTATGTTGTAAATCATACCAAATCACGCCAGGAACATTGTAAACAATGTATGTTAAGAGTAGCTTAGCATGCCAGGTCATGACTTTCAAGATCAAAGACATTGTTAACTCGAGTACTCAAATATGGATAGTTACCTCAAGTACCAAGATAAGGATATATATAGCATTTGGTTTGGGTGATGAAAATGTTACAAGTATTAATACCCTGTCCACAGCTAATAAATGTTTTTAAATAATTAATAATTTTTTATTTAACTTTTTTTTTTTAAATAATAAAAAATAAAAATAAATAGGTAAAAAAATAAAAAAAATAAATACAAATGTTGATTACTGTTTGTAAATTGTATCCTCACTGAATATGAAACACACATTTGGTTTTATTATTAAAGTTGTTTTATTTTAATCATGATTTGAAATACACGACTTGATTCTGAAATTTTGACACAATGTGAGTGATTGTACCATTGCATTAGACATGATCTAAGTAACAGACTTTCATCTCACAGTAGACATATAAATGCTAACTTGACATGATTTGTCATATGCCATGGCATCCTATTCCCAAGGGTAAATCAATTTACTTGTTATTTATGGCTGGTGGTCCTCACAATAATGTTGTGGATTAGAAGGACAGCATGAGTTATCATGTTAATATCTGGAGGATTAATTCCATCATATTCGTCTCCACCAATTACACACAGACAAGCATACAGGCTTGTAACATTAAAGATGAAACACTGCCTGGTGAAATATTCAGTTCTCTCACACTTTCTTCATTGAAACCCGGTATTTAAGTAAGCCAGACATCTACCTAACCAGACTGTTCATCATCATAAATTGGATCATAATGCTTAAAAGAAAGTCTTCATCTATTCCAGGACTCTGCCTATATAAATAATAATAAATAGCTGGCATATTTTGTCAGTCCAGCATTTATTCAATAGACTACACAGTCAAGAGTTTTACTGGAATGGATTTATTAATATTTTAAAAAATGAAGAAAAAATTAAAAATAAATAAAATAAATAAATAAAAATAAACAAATAAAATAAATAAATGAACAAAGACAAAAAAACAAAAAAAAACCCAAACAAAACCAACAATAACAATAACCCACATACAAAAACAATTTCATGGATTTTAGAATACCCAGTACTTTGTGTACTTTATTTTTGTTTTTGTTTTTTTCAGGTCAGGCAATCAAAGGTAATTTGACAGCTCAATGGTGGCATCGCTATAATAGATGTAGTGTTTAAAGAGCTATTTTCCTCATGGAAGTAATAAATATGTTTAGGTAGCCGAGAAAGATCATCAATCACCCGAGTTTAATGGAGACAAGTGTAATTCTGCCTTAACAAAAGTAACTCTGTGATCCCATAATTGGGCTGCTGCATAATTCACAAAGGCAAGATAATTAAACAGTGAAAGATTCTAAAACAACCATGCTATTTGACGGAAACTTTGCATGGCCATTTGTAAAAGCTTTATATAGTTGAGATTAAATATTTATGCCAACGTAGACAGGTATCTGTGTACGGCTCAGTCAGTAGAGCCATCATCCTATCCGTCATAGGATCGAACCACCTTAGTGGACCCAGTTTCTGATTTGGGTTTTTTCCCTATCTCAACCAGTGCCCCACAATTGGTATATCAAAGGCCATGGAATGTGATGTCCTGTCTGAGGGAAAATTTGTATTAAAGATTCCTTGCTGCTAATGAAAAAATGTTGCAGGTTTTCTCTAAGATGTTTTGTGTCAATGTTATCTAGTGTCATTAAACAAAAAAATAAAAAATAAAAAATAATTTTTTTTATTTTAAAATAGCAAAGGAAACATTTTCAACTCAAATTTAAACACCAACATCTCAACCAAAGAAAATTTATTTATTCACAAAAATACTAGCCACAACACTACCAAAATTCATCCACCCATCAACCTAAACAGTAAATCCATAAACTTTGAGGCAATGTCCATTAACTCTACCTTCAAGATTTTAAGCACTTTTTAATGCCTCATCATGGTTTGGAATAGATTACAACATTTTCTAGACAGGAAATTGACTATTTAAACTGATTTCGCTTGATTAAAAACACTGTATAAGGGCTAGGGTATTGATGACATTTTATTCTGAAAACAGAACATTCATACATTATAAATGCCGGACCGAGGGAGCAGGAGACTGGAGTATGCTGTACCAAGAACACAAAAATCAATGTGGATGAATGCAAAGTCTTGTAAATCACAATTTCATCAAGATTGCCCAGTATGAGCAGACATGAAAACTGCTAGACAGGGTCAGGGTTGCACTGATGATATTATTTTGGCACTGACAATAAATGTATTCAATGTGGTCTGATAAATGAGTGGGTTGTGGCCACATGAATCAAAACTGCACATGCATGCAGTCACACCTGTTAAGTAGATTCTCAAAAGTACGATGGGTGGCTGCTTCACATGGGTCATTGGATTAAATTTGGAAGCACAGTAAGATGTCCTCTTAATAGGCGGCTCTCATTAGATTCATGAAATTATTTGGGACCATAATAATTTGTTTTTCATAGACAATAACTGATTAACAGCCATTCAGTATTAGCAGTATAAACATAAATATATAGAGTACTAGAATAGGTGATTTTGTCAAATAGTAGGGTAGGATATAATAAAATGTATCTAGGTGTTTTCCTGTCTCAACCAGTTCTCCATGACTGCTATATTAAAAGTGTGAGGTATGTACTATCCTGTCTCTGGATAAGAGCACATAAAAGATCATTTGCTGCTGTTTTGGTAAGAGAAGCGTATATGGTGGCAACCGGTTCCTCTTTCACTTTAATCCCTAATATGTCATACAACAAATAACCATAGTTTATAATGTGTTGCTGAACAAATATTCCTTTCTTTTCTTTTCCTATCCTATCCTATATCCTATCCTATCCTATCCTATCAGACAGAAGGCTGGAAGAATGGATGAACATTATTGCGCTCACTCAAGTATATATGTAAACACTAGCAGGACAGAAACAGGTATAATAACTTGGCTATTTTCACAAATAAACACCCACGGCAGTTAACATAATCCACAGACTATAACCAACATACACTTGGGTAATTTGTAATTCCCACAGGTCCGTGTGAGTGATATATATATATCTCGAGAGAGAGAGAGATAATCATTCTGTGATCAGATACAGATCCATACAGAACTGTACGGTATGGCTTTGTACACAGTGAATACACAGTGGTAGCCATGAAAGGGAACCAAGCTGTGTCGGACCGACATCACTCTGGATGTCACTCGAGTTAATGAATAGCCCAAGTCGGACGGAAAATCTACATGTACTGACATCTATTAAAGCATATAAACCAGGCTCAAAGCTGCACAGTGGGTGAAATCAGTAAACGATACAATGAAATTATCATCACGGTGTGGAAGCAGATTCTCTGAAACATTCATGCTCAATCACATGATGTGGTTGCCATGCATATAGCCAATAAGAACAAGTTGAGGTTTTTGTTTAATCTGCTGTTAATGCTCTAGAAATTATGTATGGTGAGAATTGTTTTTTTTAAATAGATATACCACCAGCCACAAAATAAAATTTGATTTCAACCATATTTGCACAAAGCAATTAATACAGCTTAGCCACCAGGAAAAAACACACCATTATGCGGACCCCTCCCCCACCTAACCCAATGTGCTAATTTCCTTTGTTAAAACATCTACAACTGTATAGACCAACAGATACGTAACATATTAATGAACAGGTTATAGAGTAAATTAGTTTATCTACATTATGTTTTCCTTACTTCCAAAATATGAGAATTAATTTTCAAAAGGGTTTTAATCTATTGGCTATAATTGTAAACATATTACAACAAATGACAACATTCATAACACAAACCTTAAACATATTTAAAACCAAAGCAAATTAAGTGATCATCTCATACAGCATAACCTAAATACTATTTTGGTCACTTAATTTTATCCCTATCCCACTGCAGAACAAACCACTATTACCTTACAACAGCGAGCCGAGTTGAACAGCACACCGAGTTGAACACTGCACACCACTATCAGAGTCACACTATCCAGCAGACGCCAGTATCACATCAAAGCAGACGGTTTGTCACTGAGTGTGGTGTTAAAAAAAGGAAGAAGAGTAGAGTAAAAAGTGCAAGTACTTACAACTGGACCTCGGCACTGCGGCTTCCGTTCAGTGGCTTAGGCAGCACAACGAGGGGTATGAGACACACAGAAGTCCTTGCGCCCAGGTTATCCAGTATTGAAATGGAGACCAGCACTGCAATTGGAAGGAATGGCTACAGTCAATATTTGTACAAGGAAAATCCATATAACACAGACTGGCCCTTGAAACAGCCCACTCTGCTTTTCCCACTAGTTTCCTCGTGGAGTTGGGCCGTGACAATTCAATAACGAGTAGGTAACCCTAAAAGTGTGTTAACATTAACTTGTTTTGGTACATATAAAATGTACATACTAAATTAACCACACATCATACTACGTATGTATAGGTAATCCTATATATTGTAAAAGCTACCTTGTGGTTACTATACTGTATTTACACTGGTATAAAGTCTTTTCTGTATGAATACACTAATAACTACATTTCATCTTCTGTATAAAGACCACCTGCAATTCTGAAGGGTGGTTATTATAGACAAAATTAACATATGGATAAAAACTAATTATTAAGCACAGATACTTGTATATATAAAACATTTTCAAACATTCTAACATAGCAGGGTCATAGTTGTTTTTCTCAGGGGTGGGGGTGGGGGGGGGGGGGATGCACAGGTCTTGTTCAAGCAACTGTTAAGTATATTTGATTATTTGCTGTCACATTATCACAATTCAATAAATTTATTTAGGTTGCAGTATTATGAATGGGAAAAGTCAACCCTAAGCCCCATATTTACAGCAAATACACAGCTGTACAATTTAAAAATAGTTTTTAAGAATCTGAAAATACAACTGAAAAATAAGTAATTCTAAAAATAGGGGGGGGGGGGGTTCATTGTGGAAAAATAATATTAATGTTCAAAACAAATATTCATTTATTAGTGGATCAACAGGTAATAAATGCAGATACCTACGGCACAAAATAAAAAGTACTATGTACAATGTATACCAAACATGTACCTATAGTGCACTGGTCAAGTAACAAAATACAATGGCAACTCTTAAAAAACCCTCTTTCAGACTGCCTAAGAATAAACCAACAGATATTGTATAATATGGAGAACCCAATTATATCCTGTGACAACACCTATTTTGTACAAAATGCAAACAAATGTTACAAAGTGAACTAAGAATTTCTTCTAAGAGAGTAAAGTTCAAGACGAAGCGTATCGTGTAATATTACACACTCAGGTGATTGTAGTGGTCGTTTCCGTGCCCGTATTGAAACAGGCTTTATGGAGGATGCATGACTGATCGGGGACACTGGACTATCCTGGGTACAGAGGTGCGCTTCTTTGAGGCAGCCACTGCCAGCGTTATTGATCGTGTCGCGGCCACACAATCTGAAACCTCAAAGTGCTTGGCAAACAGTGTGTGCTTTTTGGAACAAGTATGTGACATATGACAGGGAATACTGTATCACTTTAAAGCACCAGGCTTGTCGGGGCACTTCAGCATGTTAATCCCGTGAAACCACACCAAAGGCCAAATACAGTCAAACCTGTTCGAGTGGCCACCTACATGTATATTTAGCAGACACATAAACCTGCAAAAGTGGCAGAAATTAACCTCTACTAAGCACCAAGTCAAAACTGCTCAAGCAGTCCCCTCTATTATGCAGACATAAACCTGCAAAAGTGGCAGAAATGAACCTCAACTAAGCAGCTAGTCAAACCTGCTTAAGCAGCCACCTCTATTAATCAGTCAACCCTTGTCAGACGGTCATTTTTATTATACTGTTAGTCAAACTTCCTTAACCTTCTGACTACTGCAGGCGAGATATCTCGCCCGACGTCACGTCAGTCGATATACTGTACACTGTATACAGTGCATTCCCCAATTCATATTTCTCGCCGTTTTGCACACGACACTCACCGGAAACGGAAATATAATTAAAGAATTTTTTTTTTTTTTCAAAATGGTGGTTTTTGTTTTGATTTTTTCAACTGAAAATACCTTGAAATTTTGAGTTCAAAAAGTGGTTTTCGGCAGGTAATTTTCAGGGATCGATAGCTGATTGTAACAGCTAATTTAATAATAAATTTGATCGTTTTACCAACAACGAAAATTACCAAATATTGCAATATGAATCGTAGTTTGGGTTTTAAAAAAAATTCTGGTCAGAAAACCACTGTTATCGGGAATAATGGACATAAATACTGGACAGCTGGCCACAAATGCCCGTAAGTAAACGTAACTTTTTCGATTTTTTGCCTAATTTTAACCACCATTAGCCGATCTAAAACAATAAAAATTACAAAAAAAAGACACGAAAATAATACTTACCGATTCATATATGAACTTTATTTCATGTATTTATGAAACATTTGAGTGAATATATGTGAGTAAAAATTATAAACTTGTACCCACTCAACGTGGTTTTTGTTAAAAATTAATCCAGTAGTCTAAAGGTTAAGAACCACCTCTATTAAGTAATCAGTCAATCCAGCTCATGAGACAATTTCTATCAGTCAGCTAGTTTTCTTAAGGGGATACTTTTTATGCTTTTTCACTCTACGTTAAGTGTTTTCAAATAAATATAAATATCCATAATAATAAACCAAATACAGTTCTGCATTCAGTATATATGTTGACAAAAAAGTTGCTTTTTAAAAATGTATTTATTTATTTTAATTAAAAATATTATTGTAATAATAATAATACAGCTCTTTATTACAATAAAGGAGCACCTATCTTCCATACCCTCACTACAAACTTTGGATTTTTTGGTGTGGGTTTTTTTGGTAACAGAATTAATCAATTCGTAACAGGGTTCTTACACTTGAAAAAACATAAAATTCAAGGACATTTCCACAACTTTTTAAAAAATTTCCAGGACATGAAATGTTCAATCAATGAACGTTATTATAACAAATTGTTGTCTGAATTTAGACAGGTTATGAGGACAACAAAAGTAAAGATGCTGGGAAGAAAAACCCACAGAAGTTTTCACCAAAATTTCCAGGACATTTCCAGGATACAATAAAAATTTAATGCTTTTTCCAGGACATTAGAGACCTGGATTTTAAAATCACAAAATTTAAAGACATTCCAGGATTTCCATGATGTGTAAGAACCCTACATAAGATCAACTCAAATTACTTCAATAATTCATGGGATTTTCTTAGATTGGTGGCAGATTGTCAAGTTTATATTCATTCACGAATTCCTTACTTTAAGTTTGTTTAGTACAGAGTAAATTGTTTTACATTTAATCTGTTGTGACTAGCTGTAAAGTCAACCCCGAGAGGATGTCTCTAATGAAAATATTCACAATGTCCACCAATACCATCTCGCATATTCACAATGTCCACCAATACCATCTCCCATATTCACAATGTCCACCAATACCATCTCCCATATTCTCAATGTCCACCAATACCATCTCCCATATTCACAATGTCCACCAATACCATCTCCCATATTCTCAATGTCCACCAATACCATCTCCCATATTCTTAATGGAGCCTCACAACACATCACTGACAATTGTTTTTTGTTGTAGTTTTTTCATATTTTTACGACCTTTGAAAACAGTTTTGCCACAAAGTGCTACATGATGACTTAGACTAATTGAAATTCATGAAACTTTTGTGGTACTTAAGTAAAGACTTACATATCCCATTCTTGATTTCATTTATAAAGCTTTTCAAATAGTTTTCCTTTTTGTGGCAGCTATGGCAGAGAGATTAGTCATAAAGATAAGAAATCGGGGAAACAATGCCAAGAAAACGATACACATTGATCAGCAACACAACCTTTGGAAGAACACAAGATGGCCTGTGTGGCAACTCA
Source organism: Gigantopelta aegis (assembly GCF_016097555.1). Classification (NCBI taxonomy): domain Eukaryota; kingdom Metazoa; phylum Mollusca; class Gastropoda; order Neomphalida; family Peltospiridae; genus Gigantopelta; species Gigantopelta aegis. Next base: position 47,634,150 of record NC_054707.1, on the reverse strand, counting down.
CTTGACAATACAAAGCCGCTATTTAAACTCTATTTGTAAACTTGTACATCTAATCAATAAGCATGACATTATAATTCCATTTGAGTATCGAGCTCCGCACACACATAAGACATTTATATACGTCTATATGCCTTCCATATTCTGATGATCCTATCTAAGACAGGTTCAGGTATTGATCGGTTTAATATTTGAGTCAAACATCAGTCCATTAAAATCGCAAAGTGTCTTCCGCAATCTGTCACATCACCATCAATATGACACAGAAATGGTGTGTCAACAGCACATAAGAGCGAGCTGTGAAACACACAGATAGTGGTAAAAACGACTTGTAGCAAGATATTCAGACTACACCGACACAGGTTAATTGAGTGGATTGATTACTGCATGCTTTTAAAGGTTTTCGCCAATCACAATGAACACTAAACGAAGAAAGCTTAAGTTTTGTTTGGTCTCCGTGACCTAAAATGTACAGGGTTTTTTGTTTGTGTTTTGTATCAGGTAGTTACAAAGTGCAATACCTGTATGTTCATAACTAACAGCAATTTATTATTATTATTTAAAAAGTATAATCTGCTCAAGGAAGAAATTAGCTGAAACACAATTGATATTTTTAGTGACTCTAAAAAACAAAATTCAGTGTATTCATTAATAAATATAAATACTTGTTTTTGAAAACTAATTAATATGCCGAAAAAGAAATAAAATATTAACTTTCCTGATTTTTTATGCAATGCTTGTTCAGATTTCTCAATTGTCATAACCAGTAATAACTAACCCTATGTATTGGACATACAGATAAAGATAGCTGAGGTGTGTGTGCCCAGAACAGTGAGCTTAAACTTTAACTGAATACAAGCCCAAAATAAATATAAACAAAGAAACCCACTCCAATGCCATATAACCATACTTACAATGTGTGGAGTTTGTCATTAAATATCAGTTCTATTTATAACAAACTGATTTTTGCATTCTTGTGGAAACAGTGAACGTTCTGTTTTTTTTCAAGTTGTTTAAATCTTGATTAAAAGTACAAATAAAGCTGCTAATGATGTTACAAATATTTTCTTTCATACTTTTCCAAATGAACTGCCTGTACTGGTAATGGTAACATCATCACCCATTTAATCATCATCATCATAATAAATTTCTTGTTCTAGCCAGTGCACCATGACTGGTATATCAAAGGTCAAGGTATGTGCTATCCTGTCTGTAGGTTGGTGCATGTATAAAATCCTTTGCTACTAATGAGAAAAATGTAGTGGGTTTCTTCTCTAAGAATATATGTCACAATTACCAAATGTTTGACATCCAATACCTGTGGTGTGGTTAAGCAAAACAAAAGTTTTTCACTTTCATCATCATTGTTGTTTCCACAATATTTGTAGGTACAATGAAGCAAATATTTCTTAAATTCAAAGCCTATGATTCGTCAACTTTAAATAGCCTGTATGTTGGTAACAAAGTCTCCTCCAGTGACCTAGCTAACATGCAATACTTACATACACATGACATATGACCACAGCTATTCTATAATTAGCCCGGCTGCCGTTAACCATCCATTCCATTATCTCACAAAACAAACTCTCATGCTGCCAGACATGAAACCATTCACACACGATATATACTTAATAGCAAAAGATTAAGCGAAATCAAGAACTAAGTTTAGGAAATGATCAATGATTAACCAAAATCAATGACAGAGCCCAGTGGAGACCCCGAAGGCGTAATCATCAATATCGTTAGGAGAATTGTCACTAGGAAACAAAGTGACAGTAAATGTGGAACTGCTGTCACAGATGGGCAGCAACCCCTCTTTTTTACAGTCTGCCACTGTACGGGGAGGTGGAGACCCACTGATTCACCCTCTGCAATTACCCCCACTAATTACATTACCCACTGGGCTGCGGTGTTTACCCAAGCACCTAGTGCAAACAATACCAAGATGCTTTGAAAAACTTAATTTGCGTGAAAACCTGTTTGGATATTCCACCTAACTACGTGGTTAGTCCGTATGATATTATGTTGCTAAGCAATTATTTTAACAAGATTTGAATTCTCCTTAATCCCAAGTGACATTTGAAGATAAATATGGAAGTAGAAAATTGTGGGACACAGTTTTGTTCAAATACTTTCTAAAGTGGTCAAACTGATTTTAAAAAAAAGGAAGAAGCAAAAAAGAGGAAGAGAAAAATACCACCTAAAAATAAATCAAAGAAAACAAACTACTTCGAATAAAAATAAATAAAATTTGACATGTAAGAATTATGGATCTTATTTTATTCAATATTTTATTGCCCTCAACTCATAAAAAGCAAGTTACAACAAATAATTCACAATGGCTAACAGAGAAGATGAAATGTACCCCTCACGTTTTCAGGCAAAATGTAAAAACCAATTGAAAAAAGAGTCTGCTTAAACAATGTATTATAACATTAAAGTAATAATAATTTGTCACACAAGCTATTAGCCCTGGACACAAATCAAGCCTTTAATGTAAGAGGCTGTTCCAAATGGCTCATTTTTCATTCATTCATTTCAACTTATTTTCGTGCTTATATCCAATTGAAGTTCAAGCACGCTGTCCTGGGCTCACACCTCGGCTATTTGTGCTGTCTGTCCAGGACAATGGGTTAGTAGTTAGTTGTTAATGGTTAGTGAGAGAGAAGTCGGTCTTGTGACCTTAAATCTACACATTGAGTCATTAAAACTTGCTCTTAGTGAGAGCCGGTACCGGGATGCGAACCCAGTACCTACCCGCCTTAAGTCTAATAGCTTTACCACTACAACAGCAAGGCTGATCTGTTTACACCCACATATGGTTCAACCAAGCTCTCCTGGGCAGATATCACAGAAATGTAGACAGAGTTATACAGTTAGTTGTTAGTGGTTAATGAGGCAGTGTTGGTGTATCAGTCTCACACCTCTCCAAAGAGCCGTTAAAACCTCACTCAGAGTTGAAGCCAGTACTGGGAAGAGAACTCGTCACCTACCAGCCCTAACTATTACCAACAAGGCCAGCCTTACTAATTAACAGCAATGGATATTTTATTTGTACTATTTTACAGACACGACAGCACATACCACAGTCTCTGATATATGAGAAATACAGTACTAGTATTCTCAAGTGGATTGTATCTCCAGATGATCTTCCATCCAAGGCAGTCATCCTAATAGTGTAGAAATCCAGAGTGAAGATTATATTATGCAAGCCAGACCTCTGGCTGATGAATTCTGTTAAAACATTTTGTACTTGTATGTGTCAGAAATATTAAAAACAAAAACCTTACCTTTATGCTCGTTACTGACATTGCCTGCTGGTAGCTGGAACTGGATCTCCTGACTGAGACCACGATACACCAGGTTGTGTCGATCTCCTTCATTCACAATGTAACTTACTTCAAACATCAGAGGTACATGCTGAAGATAAACAGAGCATTACACTGAATACAACAGGTTAAAAACATGCACACATACAAACAGTGAACTTTAGCAAAACACTAATGAATGTCTGATCAAATAACTGTGCTACAGTAATGGACATTTCTTTTCAGTTTTACTTTTTCAAGTCCCAGACCCTAGTTTGAACATGTGAAAATAAGACACTAACTTTGGTTAATATACAAACTTGTAACACAGCTGGATAGAATTACACAGAGTGAAACAAAAGTCTGTAACTTTTAAACGGGGGAAATATCCTTTATAAATAGACTAGAGCTTGGTTACGTAACTATTATTTCTCGGAGGTTCATACATTTTTTGAATTATGAAAAATGCATTTCTAGGCATTACTAACACCAGGATGATCAGAAACATTTCAGATGTACCGAAATGGATATTCAAAACAATGAAATGTACGTAATATGTCTGATTTCAGTTAACAAAAATGGCTCTAATAGTGAAAAACATGCCAAAGGGTTTAAAACCAATGGTCTGTTACTTTAAACAAAATATAAAACATTTTTGTTTGAAATGACAAAAATAAAAATCATAATGAACTAGATATTGTTTGAATGAAGAAAATCAATCTAACCTCATCCTGCCAGGCTCTACAGAAGACTGTAAAGGTCGTTTCCATCTCAATACCAATCTGAGGTCGGATGTCACACGCACCTTTCCGAGGACTCTCGTTAACTTTGAAGTAGGTCATCGCCAAACCCTGCACTGGATTAGGTCCTGAAACAAAACAAAAAAACTAAATCATTGAATAGTCAGTATTTGATAGAATAAAACATAGGCATTTACTTCCAGAGTTGAGTGTTCTTTCTGTGCCAAATTATTACACACATAATGCATGTACACACCATTCGCTGCAATGAAAAACGGCAATAGCTTTAACAATGGTTACAGTGATATATTAGTTCCTTAAATGAAAAAACTTGTATCAAAAATACTGCTTTCCTATACCCACTCACCCTGCTTTGCCAGCCACCCACAAACTTCCATTTCACCTCAAAACAAAACCCCAGATGAATCCAAACAGGATATGAACATCACAGTATCTATTATTAATGAAGTTTACTCACTAACAAATTTAAACCCAATACCTTGGTGAAAATAAATAAATTTAAAAAAACCATCAGTGAAAACAACAAAACTGTTTTCTCAGCATCACGTGCCAAGTTCTCAAGAATTTGAGATGGAGAAAAACAAATACAGACTGTTGTTTTTAAAATGTGCAGTTTATACCACGGTAATTATCAAGCTTAATCAGTAGACAGGGGCATAACAACAGTCACTCAAAGCTTTTCTTATTAAAGCAAAATGTATTTAAAAGGAATTATAATTAATTCTTAGAATTAACATACATGTGGCAAGTGAATGGTGTGGTGATAGCAGGTTTCCTCTCTAATTATCTTTATGGTTCTTGAATGTACTATATATATACACCATATAACAGTAATTAAAATGTGATGAGTGTGTCATTAAATAAACTGCTTTTTTTTCTTTCTTTGTTTCTTTCTTCCATCCATCCACCTACCTACAATGTATAAACCCATACATGTACATACATACATATCATCCACCCATCCACCCATCCATCCGTCCGTCCGTCCGTCGATCCCATATTGTTTGTAACCCCCTTTTAAAGTTAATTATTTATTATAAGTTGTTATATATACATGTAGTCTAGTAGGAGTACCAGATATTTGGGTTAGTGCTTTATTCTGTCAGTTTCCTTTTTTCTTTCTGTCAGTTTCCTTTGCTTTCCAAACTAATTTAAAAAAAAAGAAAAAAAAAAAGACGCTGAATGAACTGTAATAGAATAGAGATTCAAGTGCACAGTACTGGTTGAAAAATAAGAAAAACAGATTAATTTCCTGTGAAAATGCTGTAGCTGGATTGATCTGAACTCATTTCCTGTCCGTGCGCCAGACTCACAGAATTATTTTATTAACGCATTCCTATACACATACATGATCTGTTCGTAATTTTCAAAAGCCAGCCATTACAACCAGAGCTTTTTTTTTCATCTACTGATCAATTTAAATCAGTAACCATTCCTACTAGGAGAGAGTATTACTCGCAAGAAGGAAAAACATTTCTTAAAAACAAAGATTGTTTTTCGTTAAATTGTATTTACCAAATCAAATTGTTTCAAGGATGTTTTTGTTACCACACAATAAAAATAACCCACAAACTCAGAGTTAGGCTTTTAGAAGTCAGGCAACTAAAATTAACCAAGACGTTGGGTTTTTTCTTTCTTTTTCCTGCCAGTTTATTCTATATGATATTCTAGCACAGAGAATGAATATTCCAGTGCAAAGATATTTGGGATCATTAGATTTTTACAACCTGGCAATCACTTTTTCTGATGTCATAATCAGAAAAATAGGATGTTTTTTTAAATCCCATCAAAATGTTGAAATTGTCTGTTTTTATGCTACAGCTATTTATAACACTGTAAACAGGAAACATCCATAGCCTGTAACAATCACTTATCTAAAGTGTAAAGTTAAAACAAACATATTAATTATGTGGACAAATCACGATATATCACACAACTACGTAACCAATAGAATGAATAGCAGGATTTGTTTTAATGCAAGTATATATGCAATGCATGTTTTGATGCTCACATCGAGTTAATATGCTCAGTATATTTTCATAATTTTTATGGGGTTTTTTTTATTATATTTTATTTAACGAAGCACTCAACACATTTTATTTACGGTTATATTGCGTCAAACATATGGTTAAGGACCACACAGATATTGAGAGGAAACCAGCTGTTACCACTTCATGGGCTACTCTTTTCGATTAGCAGCAAGGGATTTTTTATTAAAAAAAAGTTTGTTTTATTTAACGACGCCAATAGAGCACATTGATTTTTTATCTTATCATCGGCTATTGGACGTCAAACATATGGTCATTCTTACACTGGTTTTTAGAGGAAACCTGCTGTCGCCACATAGGCTATTCTTTTACAACAGGCAGCAAGGGATCTTTTATTTGCGCTTCCCACAGGCAGGATAGCACAAACCATGGTCTTTGTTGAACCAGTTATGGATCACTGGTCAGTGCAAGCGGTTTACACCTACTGATTGAGCCTTGCAGAGCACTCACTCAGGGTTTGGAGTCAGCATCTGGATTAAAAATCCCATTCCTAGACTGGGATTTTTTATATGCACCATCCCACAGACAGGATAGCACATATCACGACTTTTGATATACCAGTCGTGGTGCACTGGCTGGAACAAGAAATAGCCCACCGACGGGGATCAATCCTAGACCGACCGTGCATCAAGCAAGTGCTTTACAACCCTCACCCCGAGGAAGTAGTCATACATGTATACAAAAGTATATTTTGTTAAAAAACAACAACTTTCAAATCAATTTAATTTTTTAAAGAAAAAAAGAAAAGATATATATACTGATTATTTTTAAATTGGATATATTACAGTATGGTATGATTGCCAATATTGACTATTTTAAATTTAGAAGCTCTGCATATGTTTAAATGCAATCAATTTCTGCTTCTTACATATACATGTAGCTAACTAACAATTCCCATACTACTGTTTTGTCTTTGTGCAATAATATAGCTGTTTTAGAACTTGAATGGTGGGTTTTTACATCTCCCTATTATTGACTGAGTGCATGATGTGTATGTTTTCAGAATGCTACAAACAAAATAAAATTAATGTAAAATTGCTATTGGAAATTGAATTATTTATATGAAGATTACTAATGCATCTGATCGTGTTTGAAAAAAACATTGCAATTTTTTTAAATGTATCATTTAAAAATATAAATATATGTATATGAAAAGGAATTATGGTAAGATGGTGTATTTATTGTACACAAAGCAAAACCAATGATGCAGAAAATGGCTGTTGCTGATGGTAATTATAATTAAGAAAACTACATTCAGACATTTTGTCCACTGAGAATTAACAAGGTCTATCCACAATGTGTTTGTAGTTAATTATCAGTGCTATTTATAAAAAAGACTATCAGTACTTTTGACTATGAATTTCTTTACTGTTAGTGCCTCATGAGTGTTGCTGTATGTCTGTCTGTCTGAGGGTCTGTCCATCACCTATTATTTTACAACTAAATAACAACAAATTAAAATAAAAAGCAATTTTCCACTTTGTTTTTAAATGTGCAGTATGCTACCACTACTGCTGTTGAGGATAATATGATGATGATGACGACGTTAATAGGACAGTAATATTAACAGTAATATTAACAGTAATATAATTGACAGTCATATCCGACCATCTGACTAGCCAGCATGTTTGCTAAATTGCTTCATACTTCTCCTCCAACGCAATACAATATAATGCAAATCCCACAGACTGATGGAATACAGTACACAGAAAATGTGATGACTGGAATTTCCCTGAAGACAGTGGAGAGATAGAGCTGATCAATTCTGATCTCAATTTCCGACTGCTTCTATCGAACTATCAACAAATACCGGCTAATGAACAAACACGGAAACATGCCCATTATCACCTAACCTAGTATGGGTTTGGGGAAATTGGGGAAATGTCAATTAATATTTGGTTCCTATGTCACTCCCCACTGGAGCTGGACTATCCAGACAAGACTTGGCAGTAGCGAAGAAGCACATACGCTTAATAGCATTGTTTGCTGAAGGTATTTTTGTTTTTTCCACTTGTATTCAGTGATAGTGTTGCACGTGATACAATGCCCATTACGATTTCTCCAGTCAATAAGGCCTGATGGACGAGGGAAATGGGACTTCTCTATTGTAATCATATTATGAAGTGATCTCGTTTAAACGAGAACCTAGATGAACTGAACAAAACATGGGCTGTCTTAGAATGCTGGATTAAGATGAGTTTTGTTAAATGTCATAAGTCAAATAGGGGATCCATGAAATTAGACAAATTTCTCAATTAGAAAGCCTGCAAGATAGAAGAACACATACCGCGGCCTTTAACCAGTTGTGGTGTACTGGTTGGAACAAGAAAAAAAAAACTATTTAGTTAAATGGACCAACCGAGGTGGTTCAATCCTTCGATGCAAGCACTCAACTGACTGAGCTAAATCCCCCCCCCCCCCAAGTTCTGAAGTGAGTTCTCTACCAACTGAGCTAAATCCCGCCCCCCCCCCCCAGTTCTGAAGTGAGTTCTCTACCGATTGAGCTAAATCCCCCCCCCCCCAAGTTCTGAAGTGAGTTCTCTACCGACTGAGCTAAATCCCGCCCCCCCCCCCAGTTCTGATGTGATTTCTCTACCGATTGAGCTAAATCCCGCCCCCCTCCCAAGTTCTGAAGTGAGTTCTCTACCGACTGAGCTAAATCCCCCCCCCCCCCCCCCCCCCGTTCTGATGTTATTTCTCTACCGACTGAGCTAAATCCTGCCCCTTCCCCCCAAGTTCTGAAGTGATTTCTCTACCGATTGAGCTAAATCCCACCCCCTCCCCCCAAGTTCTGAAGTGATTTCTCTACCGACTGAGCTAAATCCCGCCCCTCCAAGTTCTGAAGTGAGTTCTCTACCGACTGAGCTAAATCCCCCCCCCCCCCCCCCCCCCAAGTTTTGAAGTGCATTCTCTACCGACTGAGCTAAATCCCCCCCCCCCCCCATGTTCTGAAGCGAGTTCTCTACCAACTGAGCTAAATCCCGGCCCCAGAACCTGAACAGATGCATCACAAATATTAATGCTGGACACACAACCTATCAGCTATAAGCTGGACAAATACAGTTAATTCCCAGCGTGTTTTGTAGCAAACTCAAATAGGGTTTGCCAGTGCAGCAGAAAATAAGTCTTACAAAACATATAGACAAAACAGTCCCAAAATAACAGTCAAACTTATCAATGATGATTGCTAAGAAAGAAAGAAAAATGTCTCAAGTCAAATACTTCATTTAATATAAACATGAAAGAAAGTGTACATATATTGGATATCAATAAAGCATTAAAGAAAGACGTAGCACTTGTAAATGGAATGCTAATAAAGTCTGATGCCAAAGACGTTTTTGGTCTGTATTTTGAGATAGAGATGAAGTAACACAATTGAAATAGAACCGATACAGAACATGTGAAAACATATCTTTTTCAGATGAGAATATTAGAGCTTTTTTAACTACTCAATCAATGAAATCTATTTAGCACTAATATGGCTATTTCACGTAGTCAAACATTCAGTTACCAGATAGTCAATCTGATTTAATGGAAGCAAGAAAAAAAGTAAAGAGAAAAAAGACAAAGAATAAAGGCATATTTTTATTATATTTTTTATCTATTGAAGTCTTTAGCAAGTGCATCTTGGTACAAAGAATTCAACCTATTACATTACTTGTCATACAACAATGGTGTTTGATATTTATTTATGCACATTTCAAGCAGAGACTCATGACTGGTATATCAAAGGTTTTGGTCTGTGCTATCTTGTGTGTGGGGTTCATGCATTTAAAAGACTCCTATCAATAATAACTATATAACAAGTCATGTAGAAAACCATAAAACAGTTGTTAAATTAACTGGTTATGCAACCATATGATCTTGGGGCAGGACATAGCCTAGTGGTAAAGTGCTCGCTTGCTATGCAGTCAGTTGAGGATCGATCCCTGTCGGTGAGTCCATTGGGCTATGTCTCATTCTAGCCAGTGCACCACGACTGGTATATCAAAGACTGTGTACGGGATGGTGCATATAAAAGATCCCTTGCTACTAATGGAAAAATGTAGTGGGTTTCCTCTCTAAGACTATATGTTGGAATTACCAAATGTTTGACACCCAATAGCCATAGATTAATAAATCAATGTCCCCGTGTGGTGTTGTTAAACAAAACAAATTTTAAACAAACTGTTTTGATATTTATTTATGCACAATCCAAGCAGAGCTTTATGACGGGTATATCAGAGGTTGTCGTATGTGCTATCCTATCTTTGGGGTTCATGCATCTAAAAGACATCTATCAATAATAATTGATAATTACAAGTTACAGGGCATAAAATTTGGCATGGACAAACCAATATCAACATAAACGACAGATCGTTTGTGCAAAAGGTGTAATCGACATATTTATAATTTTCGGGAGTATGCTGACGTCACAATATTTGGTGTCTGAAGCATGTCACAGAACTTTTATGGGTAGTTTCAAAGAATATTATATTATATATCAATGCAATTTCATGACACTGATAAAACAAAATATGTTTAAAAAATAATTATAGATGTGTGCTATGAAAATCTCTCTCACTGCTATTCCAAGCCAATTGGAATAAGTCGGCCAATTGCGGATTTTCCACAGAGTTTGACACATGTAGCTTCTTTCAGACTGATTCAGGTCTATTAACCTTCTGACTCATGCAGACAAGATACCTCGCCAAAAGTCACGCCAGCTGACATACTGTACACTGTATACAGTGCATTCCCCAATTCATATTTCCCGCCGTTTTGCAAACGACACTCAACGGACACCATTTATTAACAGGAAACTGAAGACAACTTAGCTTCCTGTGTCTTTAGATTTTTAATTTTCAGTAGAAAATACTTTGGAATTTTGAGTTGGAAAAGTGGTTTTCTGCAAGTATTTTCGCTTGACAACAATGGCGGCATGTCATGGCCATTTTCAGGGATCGATAGCTGATTGTGACAGCTATTTTGATAATCAATTTGATTATTTTTCCAACAACGAAAATGACCAAATATTGGAATATAAATAGTAGTTCGGGTTTTTAAAAAATATTCTGGTCAAAAAGCCACTGTTATTGGGAATAATGGACATAAATACTGGACAGCTGGCCACAAATGCCGGTAAGTAAATGCGAAAATGCGAAAAATACATGAAAATAATACTTACCGATTCAAATATGAACTTTATTTTAGGTATTTATAAAACATTCAAGTGTTTGAGTAAAAATTATAAACGTGTACACACGCAATGTGGTTTTTGTCAAAAATTAATCCAGTAGGTTAATAGCAAATGTGATGACATTCTAGCGACGGTACCTAGTGTCGGACAAAATGACCGCTAATATTAACTCTGCGACTATCAAAGCATGCATACACATAGCAAATCTGGCTTATCCGAGTGCCTGTGCAGCTACCGTTTAAAACCCATTTTGCCTGTCACAAGAGCATGTACCATGTATTACAAACATGCACTGCAGTGTGTGATATCTCGTGCCACCTTCACGAGAAGGTTGTGTTCTCCTAACTATGAATAGCAATTTACAGAATTTCTAATTTGCAATGAATCGAAACTGACATTAATATTTAATTTTGGTTTAATTATATTAAGGTTTTAAAATGTTTGACAAATATCATCTATCAAATATCTAAGATCAATATTACACTAGTTTAAGCTTAAATCGAAACTGGTTAAATATTTAAAAAAAAAAAAAAAAATAATAATAATTCACAAAGGAGGTCAAAAAAGATTTTGACACGGATCGATTTCCGTGGGTCGGTTGGGTTAGGACAAACAAACTTAATTTTTATTTTCACCTGGCTGCTTTCAAGTTAGTCCTAGCACACAAAAAGTATATTTTTTTATTTATGATAGGACATTTGATGGAGAAAAGCTACAAAAATAGCTCATCTTAGATTCTCTTTTGATTATTGTTGCCCATTAACTTTTTCATTTGTATCTTAACTATTGAAGGAAGTCATTCTTGTAAACACTAAAACCACACGAATGACATATTGGTTGTCTTCAAAATTCAATTTTTATGCTCTGAGTTAACTGGTTATGCAACCATATGTTTTTAACCCTTAATCAACAGAATATAGCTAGGTGTGCTCGATATCACAACTAATTATCATATATTTTAAATCTCATGTCAAACAGTGACGACCTCAGTAAGACTGCACCCAACTCATTAACAAAGCACACACGAAGCTAGAACCAGGAGAAGCTGACATCAGCAGGGACATACCAACACGAAGTACTGTTTACCTGAACACTATTCCTGACTACGAATTTCAAACTCTGTTGACATACATGTTTTCTCCAGTCATCATTATGTGTCAAAACACAGTGGCAGTATCAGGTTGATTTTACCAATAACTTGTTACAACTGTACCAGTATTACATCTGTTCTAATATTTAATCAAATATTTTAAAGTATACAATTTTAGAGCATCTACATATACAAAATGAAATGCCCATTAGATTGCACATATCATGACCATCTGTTCTATTGGTTGTTCTTTAAATTGAACACCTGTAGGTCAAAGTAGATGCATTTGTTGGTATGTCCATCTATTCAAAGATGTGTGTAAAAAGTTGTTTTTGTGTGACTACCAGATTTTCATTGATAAAATATACTACTACATTAAATGTTTTGCCAACCATGAACAGAACAAACTGTACATGACAAATCTTCCAATTTATCCATCTAATTCATTTAAATCTACTTCCACACAGCTGTAAAACAATAAAAAAAAATATTTAAAAAAAATTTAACAACATTTTTTTAAAACTTGTACAGAAAGTACAGTGACCATACAAGTCATATATTCCATCCTGTGTGTACATTAGACTAAAGTTCATATTCTTGAACTTGGGTATAACCCTCCAAGCCCGTGTAAAGCCATTTACGAGTGTATTTACCTGTAGATTCCACCTGGACCTGAATGATGTAGGTCCTGCCCTGGTGTAGAACCCCGGGTTTAATCACCAGCGACTGTTTGTCTAGGCCGGTGCGTGTTTGGTTTGGGCGGAGAGAGATCGGGTAGCGGTCCTTGCTCACCAGGTGCTGCACTGAGGGGCGTAGCAGCTTCTTGATGTGGTAGTCATCAGGGTCAGGTCCGTCCGTCTCCTCACCTGAGAACGACAATGGGAAACATCAGTAAAACATTCTCTAACCATTCGCTGGAGCAGAATACAGCACAGATTCATAAACCTAGATTTGTATGTAACAAACATTTTCTAAAAACTCTTTTGCTGTAAAATGCAGATACTTTAAAGATTTTGTTGTGCAATTATTTTATAACCCACAATGAATGAATTTAAAAGTTAAATCCTTCAGTTTTGTTTGGTTAAATTGTTTTGTTCAATACATGTACAATGTATGACCACTGTATACTTTTTAAACTGATTAACTTTTGTATTTAATAAATACAATTTTACACACCCACCCTTCTTAAAAATACATACAAAATTTGAATAACAGATTCCTCATCAATGTTTTAAGAATTCCACAGAATTAAATATCTTGCCTGTTTGGCAGAAGCAGATCAGTTCATGAAAGTACAAAATATTTCAAATTGTTTTTTCCAATAGTGAATAATTTGAATCCTTAATTATTAAGAACAAATATTCAGCAAACACTATTATCAACATTGATCTTTATTTTTATTTTTAAAAAGTAATAATAAATAAAATTAAATACATTTTTAAAATATTCTAATAAAATAAATAAATAAATAATGAAAATAAATAAATAAAACCCCCACATACTTTGATTAGGGACATGGTTCAAATCCACTTTCCTGCCCGACCCAGGGACTTCATGTGGATTGTCAATGCTGCCACCTGAACAGAATGAAAAAATACATTATTAGTAAATCTGTAATGTAATTTTAAAACCGAGCAATAAAAGTATTCAATTAATTTTGGCTGCTGAATAAGCAAATTGCATTAAGAAAGTGCAGTGAGCTGTATCACAGAGTTAATCTAATACTGGCTATAATCGGATGAATCCACAGCAAGCAGCAGGTGTTGCAGGTTCAGCAGGCTGATTACCCGACCTCCCCACACTGAACCAAACTAGCCACACAAGGCCTATTGATCGGACCCTTAGGATTATTTTGTTAACATGCATGTACATTAATATTCAGCAAGGACGAGCAGCTAAATATATTATTCTAATTTAGGTAGTACAGCCAGTCAAATAAAACTGTTCAAAGAGAAAAGACTGAAATAATGAAGCTGAGAATAGAAATAACTGAATAATATTTTTAAATTACATGTTAAGCACTCAGTAACTAACTATAAGGAAAAAAGCTATTTGTATAAAATACACTCTATAACATATACGTAGAAAAATATACTGCAAAAAAACACTGATAAAAAGATCTGAATATGTGAAACATTAGATAGATAAGATTACACATACTACTGAGCATAGATGAGAAGAAATTCCAAATAGGCTTATTGACCTATAGTGCTCCACTATTTAATTTTCAATTTTGTCATTAAATTTTTATTTGAATTTTTTAAATTTAATAAAAATTAAAAACTTCCAAAATATCTCTCTATTAGATTGTGAATTCTAGAAGATATAGATATTGTCTTGTGATGTCATAATTTATCAGAACGAGTTGATAAAAGTATGAAATCCGAGGCTTTTTATGCTTTTATGAACGAATGCTGATAAATTATGATATCACAAGAAACAAGGGGGTATTCTTTTTATCATCCATTATCATTTGCAACAATTGTAAACAATGTCAGTAATGTGGGTTGAATGTTACTATATTTGGCAGCGGTAGTTAACTAGCAGAACAACAGTGGCATGATGTCACTAATGATTGGTTTAACATTGAAACATACACATTCACAAATTCAAAATTTCCCAAATATTTCTCCATTAGTGTGTGATGATTGCCCCAGAGAATCATAGTCCTAAAGTTTCAGAGAATCATAGTCCTAAGTTTTAGACCTATCCGATCAAAACTCTAGGAGAAAATAGTCTTTCAAATTTCAACTTTGAATTTTTAAAATAGTATTTCAAATTTGATTTTTCAAAATATTTAATAAAAATTATAAATTAAAAAATTTCCAAACATATCTCTATTAGTTTGTGGAAAGCACCCCAGAGGATCACTGTACCAAGTTTCAGAACAATTCAATTAAAACTATAGGAGAAGATAGAATTTAAAGGAAACGTTGACATACGGCCAGATGGACGCTGCACAAATCAGTATTAAAAAAGGTCTGCTGATGAAAGTTAAAGCAGAGCCAATGCAATTATCTGGATATGTTAAATATTCAACACGTTACATAAACAGCACATACTACTGTTTGTACAAACGACAAGGAAATTAAGAAAAACTGTGAAAAAATTAATAAATCCAATAAAAAAACATGCCATTATTTTCTTAAATTCCTGAAATATTTTTTTTTTTTTTTTTTTTAACAATATTTATTTAAATAAATGAAGTGAATCGGCAAACAGGTGGTAAGCCTATATAAATGCCTCTCCATGAGATGATGTTACATACTGTAAAAATTTCAATGAATGAAATCTGGGACAATGTTAAATAAGGAATAGATGTACTCTTTTAACAGTGTGCCTTGTTTTTTTCCAGATAAAACAAGTTGTGTTCTATAGATGGTATTCTAAAAAAAAAAACATAATTGTTTTAAATTTATTTAACAGTTCTCCATCCCCCAGTTTCTGCCACATATAGATAATTAAGGAAAAACAGACAGACCACTGAAAAAAGATACTTCTTTTTTACATCAGATAATCTAACTCAGACTGCATGCTGTGGGCGAGGGAAATGAGATGTAAACGTAGTGTATGGAGGACAATTACAGTGGCAAAAAAACAAAAGAATGTTTGTGTTTAATGGCATACAGCTATCATACTAAATGGCACAACAAATTACTGCCTGAAAATATCTAAAAAAAAATTGCAATATGTAGTAGAGGGATGTGGTGTGAAACATTTGACAGATTACATAAAAGCAAAATTAATACTACTGAGATTCTACAAAATAAAAAAAACATAAAAAAACAACATTATCACCATCAAAAAAGAACAAAAACACAAATAAACCCTCCCCTTTCCAAAGAGCAGCTGCTAATCTTTTTATGAGCAGCAAGAAGCCTTATATATATACACACACACACTGCACACAAAACAACTTAAGCCACATTAAAGTTTTTTCCCATAAATTCATAACTACAGACTTTTGTTATTTTTATTGTCTCTTTATTTGGCTTCAACACCCCTGGCAACATGTTCGAACCTTGCTTGGATGTGACGTTGTTAATATTATTTACACTGCCAACACAATGTTAACATACATTATATGAGAGAAAAGGCTGAGTTGTCATCTCCACGACTTGCTACACTCACCAGGCCCAAGTTTCCGTCCATGGGAGCTGCCACTCACTCCAGGAGACCCCTCGTTGGGTTGAGGAATGTCTCCAAACCCCAGGAACTGGTCAGACGAAATAGTGTTGTCTGAAAACAGTAAGTAATGGACATTTCAAAAACTTTCTTAACACCACCATCACACATTGAGAGGCAGTAATTGCAAAATGTTAAAGAAATTCATTTCAATAATTATTCGGTGCTTGGAATTTCAAGAATGTAGAATATGTTTTTAAAACCTGACATATAGTACAAATTAATGTCAAATGTACGCTTAATCTAAGAAAACTGAATGGAAAATGCCAAAATATCAAGATAATAAAATCTTTGTTACATTGTGTAATTGTTAATGGGTTTTTCATAGTTCTCTTAAATTAAATTATTAAATGCCCCAAACTGCTGATTTGGAACAGACTCTGGTAATTAAAACTTTTGAAAGTTAGATTCCAACTCGGTTAATGTGAATTTTAACCATAATTTAGGTCAAGGCATCCAAATAATGCATCCCTACCCCATATCGTAGTTGATAGCTGTAATTTGGTACAAGTGAAATGAAGTTACAGGCATATTTATTTATGCATTTTGACAAAACTTCAGACACTATTGGTATATTCTCATTATGAAATATGAATTAATTATTTGCTGACTGCTTTGAAAACAACAAAGAAACATCAAACTAATATTCACAATTGAGTAAGCTTGCTCAAATACATATATGTATATATTATAATCATCAACGAGTATAATTGGCAAGAAAATAATGATGTACTCTTGTATTTTCTACAGAGCAAACACAAAAGGTAAATAAAGACTGAGTCTGCATAAACAGGCTGAAAGGACGTGGTCCGATACCTAGCATGTTCATTTACAATGCTAACAAGCTGAGAATGCATTCTGTCACAGCTGGCTTCCACGCCACGGGATGTTCAGTGAGTTAAACAAATAAGTTAGAACACTTTTAAACACATTCTTACCTCGTCCTCCAAAAGTGTTGCTGCCTCTTCGCAACGGATCAAGCCTTCCTAGAGAGGAAAACAAAGAGCCATTTGAATAATTGGGGAAAAAACATTATATTCTTATATGACACATGAAGAGTCAGGTGACAGAAATACATATATATGACATAAATTCTTAACAACATGCAGTTTGCTTGTAAAAAAAAAAAAATATTATTATAAAACAGCAGTGACATTTCAAGGTGTTTTTAGGACTGAATAATATTTGTATTTGAAAACTAAACCAAACAAATCAAATGCTTTCAAAGATGATCATGCTGTCAAGCTATTACCTCCACATGCACCTTTATCAAACAAAACAAAAATAAAATACACATTTGTCATTTATGCCCTCCCTTCCTTTCATTCAGTTTTAATTTTCTTCATGCACTAAAGACACTGATTAATAAAAGTCGACGAAAAAAATAAAAAAGATTTAAAAGGGAAAACATTATTTATAAAATTTCTGCGAAAGTATGTACATAAATGTCAATCAATGCTCCACTTGAGCAATAATGTTTTAATATTTTGTGAATATTTCATGACCCAGCGGTTCTCGCCATCTCTAGAACTCACCACTCAGTTTTCTGCCTCGGGAGCTCCCAACATCGCCCGGTTTCCCTTCTCCTAACATGGAAATTATGTCATGGTTGGGATTCACAGATTGTAGAATGGTATTCTCAGATTCTGAAAACAAATATTGTTGAAAGTAAATGCCTTTTGAAACTAGAACAGCAAATGAAATAGGTGGCTGCTAAAACATTTAAGATGCAATCCAGTCAATCTGCTGGATAACAATCTCCTGTCAAGAGATAGCACATGAATTATGCTCTATATCGGTAAACTCCAAAATAGGACTGACTGAATGAATGAATGTTGGACGACACCCCAGCACGAAAAAGATATCGGCAATTGGGTGTCAAACTATAGTATCCAATAGGATTAAGTAACACCAAAGGGACATCATAGATACTATGTATTATTTTATAATTATTTTAGTTTTTTTCTGGTCTTAAAAATGATGCATAGGTATTAGGTAGTATGTTTTTATGATCGTTCATAATTTAATAGTTTTGGAGTGGGATGTAGCTCAGTCGGTTGATCTTCCTGGAAATTGTCAAAATCGTGTATGAGGCAACTGCGTGATGCACATGCAAACTATGGAATGTGTTTCATCGGTGTGTTGATAAACCGACCTGAACGTTCTTTACTACGATGTCTGTGGTTAAAACGTATGTTCGGTCTAATAGTTGATATTAACATTAATATTTCAGGTTCCCTTACCTTTTTGAAGAGTATATATATTTTAACTATTATAGTTATCTCCCTTTTCAATTGTTCTAATCAAGACAACTTACCTGTACCTTCTTGCACAGTCTGAAATTCTTCTGGAGAGAGGGACCCTTCTCTAATAATGGTTCCCTCTCCAAAGTCGTCCAGTTCTGGCAATAGTAATGGTACTGAATCAGGTGTCGTTGGCTTCACAGTTGCTGAAATATAAAAAGAATATGGCAAATGAATGATGCTGATTAATAACAACAATAGAAATATTAACCAACAAATGTGTGTGCTTAAACAATAACAGCTTAGGATTTTTTTTTTTTAAACATTTGCTCTCAAAGTCCATTTTGCTGGGTCCATCAGCAAAACAATTACTTTAGGCAACACAGAAAGTATCTCAGTATCTATCTTAAGCCCCTCTCCACACAATACAAATAAGTTATTCATTAGAACTAAAATATAAACCATCGTGGCCAAAGAATTTGATAATATAATGGAACTTAACAAATATATTTACTTGGTTGTTTACTATTGATGAGTTTCAGTAGGAAGATAGTAGGCGAATACTATTTTTATTTTGTTACAGGTATGAACACCATGGAGTATAGGAGAATTCATTCTGTTACATTTATATACAAACATTTTATTTCTAGATAAAAGTTTTGTCTAACAAAATCTCATTAATATAGCACAATAGAACACACAGACCATGGCACACACTACTAACATTTGTCTTAAGTGAAAAAACAATTATAATTTATATAATATTTCATCCTGATTTCACATTAACAGAATGAGTTGAATACCTCGAGTTGGAGTTGTCGTTTCTGTTGTTGGTTTTCTAGTACTACGAGTCGTGGGTGTCTTGACATTTGCACCATTGGATGCCAAGGCAATGAGCTGTTCATTTCTTGACACACATATGTCAAAGGTCATCTCATTATCATAGGTCCAGTCACTGTGTTCATCGGCCACCATGTTGATCTGCCAGCGGTACTTGGTCCTGCCAGGAGGACAGCCGACGCACTTAGTCTGCAGAGACACCTGGTGGTTGGCGTTCACCCATCGTCCTTCACACTGGTGACAGTGAATGCTCAGACTGTAGTAGCAAAATATATAGAATAATAACATATATATATATATATATATATAAAAAAATAATTCCATGAAATAAAAAGCCTCGCCTACCATAAAATTTTTCAGTAAACTGTGATAAGCATCCTTAGATACAACTATAAACCAAGTTTCATTGACCTACGATTTATATTTTGAGAGTGCTCCCCCAGGCTCAAAGGGTAGGTGTAAACCACTTGCACCGACCAGTGATCCATAACTGGTTCAACAAAGGCCATGGTTTGTGCTATCCTGCCTGTGGGAAGTGCAAATAAAAGATCCCTTGCTGTTAATCGGAAAGAGCAGCCCATGTAGTGGTGACAGCAGGTTTTCTCTCAAGATCTGTGTGGTCCTTAACCATATGTCTGACGACATATAACCGTAAATAAAACGTGTTGAGTGTGATGTTAAATAAAACATTTCTTTCTTTCTTTCATGTTTTAAAGCAAGCCTATTAATTACATTTATGTTTATTTCAATTGATGTTTTTCTTTTACACAAATGTTAACAAGCTTCTAATATTCGTTTAAAACATACTTACCTAATAACATTATGATCTGGAACGACGTGAACCACCTGGTCGGTGCCGGACTGTTTCCCATCAGGCGTGGACACCGTCAAGTTAAAAAGGAACTCCTGTTCATCACTCCTCAACCACATGCCTGGGAACACCAGCGTCGATGTGTTCATCACAACATGACCAGATTCAGAACGGTTGAAGCACGTGTCGTTGGGAGACTTCAGTGTGGTGCAGTTCCATTGGAATCTGTGACAACATGGACAAAGTACTTTAAATATGATGGCCCCATCACAGTTAAACAGAACGTGATAAATACTGAATGCTATTAAATAATTGAAGTCTTTGATTGTGGTATATCTAAGCTGAATTAGGATACATGACAAGGAGGATTGGAAAACAACAACATTTCATATGGTTAAGAAGGTGGACATGGCAAGAAACTACTATAGGCCAGGGCCCTGTTCCACGAAGCCATCTTAGCCCTACTATCCTCGTAAATACCTACCATCGAGACTTTAAATGTTTTCTACGATTGTCAGCCCATTCCACGACATGGCGAAGCTTACTATAGTTGTAAATTAGTAAACATTTACAATTGGTACGTATCTGTCGAATGATGATTTGGTCATTTTCTAAGAAGGATACTAACTTTTTGTGTAAAAATGGATCTAATACTAACAACCTTCACACGAAAATACGGGAAATAACTCTCATGTCTTATGCATTCAACAATTATCGCTTACCAAATAAACTGACAAAGTTACTTCATGGGTCTCCGATACCAATGAATACAACATGTTCCGAAAAGTCGGTAACCAATTTATTATTTAACTAATTTGTACTTCTTTGCAAATAATATATTAATCATTAAACGAGCACTTACGACTAACGTAAGGTTGCTTTGTGGAATGGCTGTAAAGTTTAAGGTGCCAGTTGTAAAACTCACCTTAAGTCACTACAATTAACCTTAGCTACAATTATTTTGTGGAACGGGGCCCAGGTCCTAATATGAATTTTATTCATCCATTTTGATCAATTTAATTTCTAGTTTCTTTACACTTTGTCTCTGATCCAGGGAAAGAGTACAGAGGTGAGACATGAGAACTTATTCCCTTTCCTATTCATCCTCACACCTAAAAATATTTAAAGACTACCAGACTACTAGGATAGCACTTTTCAATGAGCATGATCAACAAATGTTTTTTAGGAAAGCTAACTTTTTATATTATATTATTTGTTTCTACTTTTTCATATTATTACTTTTGTTTGACACCCAACAGCCAATGTGTTTTTCGTGCTGGAGCGTCATTAATCAGTCATTTATCGATATCATTCTAAAAGCAACTCACGTAATATTTGAACTGTGTGGATGATCTGGGTCGGAGGACTCTGACCCATCTAGCAGCAAGATTCCACTTCGACTGACTCTCCTCAACACACCGCCCTTAATGATGCTCTTCAGCGGAGAGGAAAAGATCCTCACATCGGCCTCCTCCTCGGAATACACCAACGGTAAAGTGTTCTTCATCTGAACCTAGAGGTAAACAATTCAAATTAAATTAATTCAATGAGGAATGAATTAATGAATTATTTCATCAATAATTAATTTTGATTCTGACATACCTTGTATTTGAAATACAATCCTACGGTACTGTCTAGGAAGGAAGGATAGCTAATTATTTTTAGAAAAAAGGACCACTCAGATGGATCAAACTTTAAACCTTCAAGTAATGTATCTAAATTTAAAGATGAGTTAATGATAACCATTGCCAAATTAAACTATAAAGCTGGTCATTTCATCATCTTATTTATAAACTTACATAAATACAGTGAAACCTGTCTAAATTGGATCAAGCTGGAGACCAAATATTTAGACAGGATCCGGTGTTTAAAAGGTCACATTTTAGAATTTAGAACATTCAGGACCATAAAACTTGACCTGTTTTGACAGAATTCCATTTGTTCGGGTCCAGTTTAGACAGGCAGGGTTTTAGTCAAAAGGTAAAACATATTTTATTTTTTTAAGTTGACCTTTCGACAAAATTAATGACTCCTCATTATTATATGATTTTCTTAATCCTAACACTAAATCTAACCCAGTTTCTTTCTGGGGGAGGTCCTCTATATCCCCTGTCGACTGTGGTTGTATTCAGCACACACATTGTAAATATTCAATTCCATAGCACAATACCCAGAAATTTCTTTCTGGCAGAAGCTCTGAGAGGTTTCCCTGTATATTGACTGGCAACTTCAAACCCAATATCTATGACTTTGTGTTGTGTGACATGGTTGGTAGGGGCCTTGTCACAAGCAAATAATCACCAAGAGCCTGCTTACCATCAATTTGGCCTTGTACTTGCCGAGTGGCAAGGCTACGGCTGGAAGAATGAGGACTTGGTGGTACAATGTCTCGGTGTCCTTCACTGTCGGAACGACCACCCGGCCAGTGTCGGCACTGCGGAATGTCCAGAAGTAGATCACCTGGGAGGTAACCGTACAATTCACAACAACTCTCGACTCAATGTGAACCATTTCAGATTGCAGAAAATTAAACTGAAAATAGAAAATAACTTTCTGCAAAACATGTTCTCGACCACATGCAGTAATTGAACTGCTGCATCAATGTTTTCTTCTCCAACCAGGCACCTGTATATAGCATGGGGTTTGTACTTTATATAAATTAACTAACTCAATCTGTTCCTTTCCATAATAACATTCCAAAAAATGTCTTTTCCTCCAAAACAACACTGGATCAATAACATTTTATAATTTTTTTAATATCTAAAGTACATGTCAGATCCTTTAAAACTTGTAGTAGTAAAAGAATCCTAAAAATCATGGTCACTTGTTAGTGCCATCATTAGGCTATCAAACACTGAAAAAGCAACTGATTGAAATCAACTGACCTCATTTTATTTCAGAAGGCAAATGCAGTTACTGCCTTCCAGCTAATAAAAAAGTCTTTACTATGCACAATGCTTATTAAGTGTGGCAATAACTTAAAGACGGAATTCAAGAAAGACAACAAAAAAATCACACAGCATACAAAGATTGATTAATTGCTACTTGGGAGTATTAGTGAAGATCAGAATGGCTGAAGGCTTAGTATTATGTGACAACTACAGTCGACATTCAATAAAACACTCCAACACAGAAGCTGCAAGGAGGTGTTGTCAGCTTGTTAAGAAATGTGAACATTCTGACAGGAAAGAAAAAAATGGCAGTTGACTGAAATGGCGACAATTTGTTTAATCAGCAGATATTACGTTGTCGAACATTCGTTAATTATGACACTTGGTCTAGACCAGCGCTTCTCAAGTACTTTTACCCCATGCCCCTCTAATGAGCCAATTGTTTCACTCAACCTCTTCTTCATGACTTATTTTCACAGTAGGCCCTTTATTTCCGCATTTTTCACTGGCCACTTATGCTCCTCACCCCTACCCTGGAAAAAAAAATCTTGCATCCCTCAATAAACTCTTGCTCTGAAGAGAGAAAGAGAACTCCATTAACATGCCCATGTACCATGAAGGTTTTAGGCACACCCATCCTGGGCTTAACCTCTGACATTTGCCAATGACCAAGTCCAGGACAGGATGAGCTCTACAGAATGAAAGAAGAGACATAGGCTATACCTGATTAGCAGCAAGTTTGTCATTTACATGGACTTTCCAAGACACGACTGCCAATACCAGTTTTTGTTATGCCAGTTGTGGAGAATAGGTTGTATTGGACAATTCACAACTTGTGGGCTTACCAATTTTTTTTGGGGTGGGTGGACCCTCTCAAGAGTGGGTGGACCCTCTCAGGGTGGGTGGTCTAACAAATGAGCTACATCCTGCAATCAATTCTAACTGATTTTGGTTAAACTCATTTGGCTTTTCACTACAAACAATTTGCCAGTAACTAGTAATATAAACATTTCCAAAATAGACACTGCTTATTATTAAAACTACTTTCTAAGAAATACCACTCCAGAATTATTTCTAAAATCAGATATTGATACGGGTTTGGTGACTTCACACACAGGAATCACACCAAAAGACTATCATCAGGACATTGCCAAAAATGTCAAAACTATTCCAACAGCACCAATTCAAAGACTGTTTTCAAACATGATAGTATACAACAGGTTTGTTTGTCATTATGTATGCCGGATCTGCAAACTTACACTTGGATAGCTTTTCCCCTGAGGCTGCACAATGGATATTTTAGGCGGCTTGCAAATCTGCTGTAGAACAAACAACTTGAGACTGACGGACTCGGAACTCACTGGATTGGCAGCTGTGACATTCACTACATACACTCCAACCCTACAAAACACGGTTACAGAAACAAGCTGTAAAGTCTTACATTAATTTCATGAACCAAGCTGTAAAGTGTTACATTAATTTCATGAACCAAGCTGTAAAGTTACATTAATTTCATGATTCAAGCATTAAGTCTGACTTTAATTTCAAGAACTTGACTGTAAAGAACTGCATTAATTTCATGAACCAAACTGTCAAGTTTTACATTAATTTCATGAACCAAGCTGCAAAGTCTTACTTTAACTTCATGAACAAGTCTGTAAAGAACTGCACTAATTTCATGGAGCAAGCTAAGCTGTAATGCCTTGCATTAATTTTGATTAGATTTTTTTTCTCATTCACAATAATCAATGCCCATTTAAACACTTTAATATAATCCTCTTTCACAAGTAGCTTGTACGAAGTGGATAATCTGTTCAGCAAACAATCACCGTTATTTGCCGACTGGAGAAATAATGCGAAAGAATGGGTAGACTTCCAAAGCTTCATTCACAGTCTGTGATTCCTTTGTTTTGGATTCTGTGCGTTCTGGCTGCTAGTCGAGCAGTGTGACAATCAATCAGTAACAACTTAAGACTGTCAATAAACATTTGTCACCTGTAAACATTCACAACCAGCTAAATGCAAAATGACAGTGTGTACTTTTTTCCTTCTTTTTTTATGGTTTAGTGATTTAATCCCAATAATTAATACTAAATGGAATTCAACAAACAGGTTGGTATGACACACAGGCTGTTATTCTTTATTTGATAAATATTGAAAACCACATATTTTGTGGAGTACCAAGTTGAAAAAGATATATGGGCCAGTGCTTATACAACTTGAAAGTCTAGACTCCAGCCAAAAAGTATGTAATTACTGTCTGAATTTGGGCCCCGTTTTTACGAAGCGATCTTAGTACTAAAATTTCCTTAAGTGCATCAGGTAGTTAAGCACTTACGGTGATTTTGGCAATAAGATCGCTTCGTAAAATGGGGTGCTTGTCTTTTAAGACTTTTCACAGTCAATAGAAATCTAGTTTAATAATTGTAAATATTTAACTTTTTTTACTTTTACATTTATTTGACATGCCTATATCCAATTACGGTTCAAGCACTCTGTCCTGGGGACAGAAAGGATTACAAATGTAATGAATGCACCCTATGTACATCCCTGTATTTTTAAAGCCAACAAAACACACAACAGTTAATACAATGTAGATGAACGACATTCACTTACTTCTGGAAGATGTGCCAGACTGTGCTGTTAGTAACAGTATAGCTGGGTGTCCCATCTCCGAAGTTCCACGTGAAGTTGAGGTGATCGCCTTCCCACGTGGCGGCTGTGAAGTTGATTCTCTTCATGACCAGGCTATCACCGACACTAGTGAGACTCAGTTTTCGAATCCGACTCACTATCTGCAGGTCAACGGGGTCCGATACAGCTCGGCCATGACAATTATGGGCCGATACTGAAACGGTGTAACTGCAACACAAAGTCTAATGTTTTATAATGTGTACCAAAACAATGCAATGTATAGAATGTATAAAAAATTCATTAGCATATTTAAATTAATTTAATTTAAATTTAATTATACATAATGTACTGGTAGGATTTAAAGAATAAGAGATGTGGTTTCCCAAAAAAGAAAGAAAAAGCAAGTACTGTAAATCATGAAAATAAAATAAAACAGAACTGCATAAAACCTGATTATATTCCACAAATAGACACCTAACTATTAGATATTGGACACTGGCTGTCTGTCTTACTCCAATTATTTTTTATACCAGATATTTGTAGCCATTCTGGTTCAAAATTGCTGCTAAAGTAGTTACAAAAATGAACGTGCTAATAAAGCATGTTCATCAATTTCCATTAGACATCTTGTTTCACACAAAACAGACCTTTTTGTTGTACTTTAACCAATTTCTTGTGATTATACAGGTAGGACTGGGAACCTAATGGTTATTATGCATGAAATAAATGTTCAAATTCAGAATTTAAGTAGTTAAAGTGTTATAGAAATTAGGTAAACAGTTACGTCATTAACAGAAATAACTGTTGATTTTTAATGTCATAATGACACTGATACCGACACCTTAGAAGATAACCAGCCAATATTAACCAATCAGAAACAAGCTTGTAAAAGCCTGTGACAAACTAAGCTGAACAAATATCAACCAACTAACCTTCCTGATTTTGAAAATCTGTAAGCAATTGAATTTTCATTCTGGTACGGGTTTGAATTTTTCTTCTGATAAGGGTTTGATCCGAAAAACCACGTATAGTACTTCACGATGCCAGGTACGTTTGGGAAAGGAATTGCAGTGTACACAGCGTTTTCTCCTGTCGCCAGTATCAGTTTGGGTACGGTCAGGTTGACCCCTTGTATTTCATCAACAACGTGCACCACTGCGCTGTCAGATACCTCCCCCACTTGATTGCTGGCGATTACCTGGATCCTCCTCTCAGCGGCAGTCCGGTACTGGTGCTTTATGCTGGCTCCTGGAAACAACACAACAAAAGAAAGGAATATTAAAGGAAGGAACAATTAAGGCATTTGGCCTGGTATGCATATTCAATGATATATAATGCATATTATTGCTTAATATCAACAAGTATAATCGTATTGTTAATTAATAAAACGGTTAAATGTGACAGCTATTATATATAATGGGCGTGGCCATTTTGTACCATCCCAGTGAATACAGTGCTGTCCGGTGTATCGGCACACCTAAGCATTGAAGGACCATTTTCTATGTGAAATACTTAACAAAATCTGTCTCTCGCCAATGGAACAGTGCATAATCTGAGATACACTACAAATTGTTTTATATCTGATGTAAATAAACATTTTAAAATGGTGCATAAATATAGGCACCCCCTTGTATCCAAAACGATTTGCATGTCCGGTGATTCGGCGTAGTAGATATGAATTGTTGACCCCGCTATTTATAGACCGACCATGACCTCATTTTGTAACCCATGAACGCTACACTGTTGTCCCAGGATTATTTTAGTACTTTTTTGTTCTGTCTTGTTAAAAAATATTACTATGAAAATGAACGATCACACATGACCCACTTCATGATCAGTTTTGGAATCATTTTCTTGAGTGGCACAGTACTGCAGATGCATACATGTGCATTGTCATGCATGGGTAAGATGCCTACATGGAAACAATTTTCTCGGGTGGATTGTGCACACACGTGGATCTTACTTCGCTTTTATTTTTTGTAACAATGTGACAATTGTGAACTGGAATGACTTTCAATTAAGGTGTAAAACTTTCGTTTTGTTTGCATTTGTCCATGTTTTCATTTTCATTTTAAATAAAAATAACCAAAAAAAATATACCATTAACTATAATTTTAAAAATGCGGGAAAGGTGTTTTAGACTGGTTTTAACATTCTTAATATCAAAAAAGCTGACCTACTTCGAGTTTATATATACACAAAAACAGGTAAATGATTTATTTTGGAAATATGATATAATTATTGATAATTCTATTTTTTTTTAATTGCACCCTTAACAATAAATATATTGATACTTGATTACTCATTGAAAAAGGAATTGAACTTTAACTCATTGAAAACACCGACAACTTCCTAAGAATATTTGAGCAAAATACCAAGTACCCCGAATCACTTTATGTTTTGTACATAAATTAACCTATGTACTGAAATAATAATCGAAGTGTTTTCTTGGTTAATTGGTATTTTCTTTCTGTGGCCTGTACCTGTGGTTCCTGATTGACAGGTGTATACTTAGACAGTCCCCAGACACTAAAAAGACGTGCCTCTTTTATAAAGATCATAA
This sequence comes from Gigantopelta aegis, assembly GCF_016097555.1. Taxonomy (NCBI): domain Eukaryota; kingdom Metazoa; phylum Mollusca; class Gastropoda; order Neomphalida; family Peltospiridae; genus Gigantopelta; species Gigantopelta aegis. Next base: position 47,605,600 of record NC_054707.1, on the reverse strand, counting down.
GGTATTGTTTGACAGCATTGCAGACACCCCTCATATCGTAATGGACATTATCAGCCGTCCTGCTTTATTACTGTAAGTAATTCTGTAAAACCCTTTATTAAGTAGACTTTCCCATCTAAAATCACAAAACTGACCAATTACGTAATCCCAAAGAAAAGAAAATTATCACTTGGGTATCGTGAGTGGTCGTTTTTGCTCGAACGTACCCTACCAATAGGCCTAATAATAAACATTTTTTCTTTGGATTTTTTTAAAGAGAAAAATACTATAACTTCATTTCGTTCTATTGATGCAAATTGAAATATATTTAGTTAAATAGTTTATTATACTATCAAGTCATTTATGTTGTTTTACAAGTCAGGTTGATAAAAGCAAAGCACCTTATCGTAAATTAGAACATTTGTTTACACTGTGCTTAGAGGATTTGGATGGAGCTGATGTCACTTTGCCCCAAGCTATACCATCGGACATCACAAAAACAAAACAAAATGGCTGCCCTCAGTTAGCAATATATATATTTCTGCTAACTCTAAAATTACGCGTTTTTCATTTGTTAAAGTGTCGGTATGTATTGGTGGTCCGGGTATGCATCTTTCCAACATATAAGGCTCTTATTTAAGTTTACCCTCCCTTTAAAGAAAAACTCCCAAACAAAGTATTTAATCAGCAGCTGTTAAGTTTTTCAGGCAGTGGTTCATAAATCATGGGAAACGAAAAGAAAGGAATGTTTGCTTAATGACACCTCAGCATATTTTACTGAGCTCTATTGAAGTTAAAGTTAGAGCACACTGATTTATTAATCATTGGCTATTTGATGTCAAATAATTGGTAATTTTGACTGTCTTAGAACAAATCCGCTACATTTTTCATTAGTAGCAAGAGATCTTTTATATGCACAATCAAACATAGCACATACCACAGCCTCTGATATACCAGTTGTGGTTCACTGGTTGGAAGGAGAAATAGTCCAATGGGCCCACAGATAAGGATCAATCCCAGACCGACTGTGCATTAGGTCAGCACTTTACCACTAGGCTACATCCCGCCCAAGAATATAAAAGAAAACTCCCAAACATTTAATCAGCAGTTAACTTTCTAATGCAGTGGTTCATAAACCAAGGGAATGGCAAGAGTTTATTTTTTAATTATTGATTATTTAAATATACATGTGTATTAAAATAATATATATATGTATATGTAGATATATATATATCCCATTACCACAAACATTTAGTACATATGATGAACATGAATGCTATGCAGTAACTTTATGCAGCGTGAATCAATAGGACAGAAATACACTGGTGCAATAAGGAACCTTTATGTATACAAGTACCAACAGCTCGAGAAAAGCAAATACGTGACATTTTATTTTCAAAATATGACTTCCTCGCGTAATTACTGCACTTCATTGATCCATAAATAGCTATCAATTTCCAAACGACAACTTGTGACCTGATAATACACTCTTCTGAAATAGCTAGCATTTCGTTTTACGTAAATCAATACATGGGCAACAGAATCCTAAAGAATCGGCTTGCTGTAATCAACACTTATTGACAAAAACATTACCAGATTCAATACGCAAATAATTTGGCAGCTTTCTCACCTAGCAGCTTTAATTGCACAATTAATGACACGTGACAAATGTGGCTTCTTGAAAGAACTTTTTAAACAATAAATATTGAAATCAAGTTGAGGGTAAAAAAAAATTGCAAATGATCCTGCTAAATACACTGTAGGTGAAAAGGATAGGAGTGTCTGAAAGCCAAGTTGTATGTAAGTTTAAAATACTTAGTTTCATAAATCAATCTTTAAAAGACCAATCATTTTTTTTTTTTTTTAGTATTAAAAGAATAGATTATTGGCTACATTTAACACCACAAAAACGATCACCAATCATTACTGTATTAGATTTGATGGTTTATGTATTCAAACAGGATCAAATTAAATTATGCATAAAGCGAGCACTCAGCTGTTCATCATCCCAGGTATACTGAACTATATAGGTAGGGTAGATAGGCAGGCAGGCAGGCAGGCAGGTATGCACGCACACACAAGAGGCATGACGAAAAACAGAGAGAGAGAGAGAGAGAGAGAGAGAGAGAGAGAGAGAGAGAGAGAGAGAGAGAGAGAGAGAGAGAGAGAGAGAGAGAGAGAGAGAGAGAGAGAGAGAGAGAGAGAGAAAGAGACAGAGACAGAGACAGACAGAGGGGGAGACAGAGACAAACATACAAACAAAGAGAATTTGGACTAGGCATGACAAGAGAAATTAAATCTTAATTTAGGGCTGCCCCAGACTTGGACACATGGGGGAAGGCCATATTTTTATATATATAACAATCACCCGCAAAATAAAATTATAATTAAACTAAACTAAGTATGTATCTAGGAAGAAAACAATGTGACACTCATAAAATAAGTATTGTGTGCATGGTGCTTCTCACTGACAACACCCTCCCCTACCCCCAATCATCAATTCTGGAAAAGTCCTTATGACTGATTTATTTACAAAATATGATGGTAGCCATACCTGCATGAATGAGTTCTGTTTCATCCCCCAGCAGCCAGCTGTAGGTGACGTTGGTGCCTTGTTTAACTTGTGCATGGAAAGATTTCACTTCACCAGACTTAGTACAATACTCCCTGGAGTCAAGTAGTTCATTGTTGCCAATAGGGGGTACTTGCACATAAAACGAAGTTGCCAAGGCAACAGTCAAGTTACCTAGTGGGTTCACAGCAGTCATTTGAACGTCATAAACTCCGACTGAAATCAATGACGACAGAGAAATCTTTACAGATCGGCATTAAATACTATGCATTTTATTGGGTAATCAAAATCTCAATATCCCGTTGTCGGCCCATAAACATCATAAGAATGCATGTAGCGAAGGACCACAACTTTATCAGACATACCTGGATGCAGACCAACACATCTTGCAGCTTGGTATAACCATAAAATAAATACAGCCATTATAAACCATTGTTGTTTTTTATCAAGACAATATAACATTGCAAACACGGTAACAGTACATGTATACGGATTTAATCCTGCCTTTCTGCACCTGGAAACGAACGACCATTTTTGATGTCATGCCAGGTAACTGTGATGAGTTATCAGAAGAGAAAGTGGGTACCACTAAAAAATATATATATTTATAAATGCAATGATTTTAAAAACTGATTTATGCTTTTTCCCCAAAGACAGACAGCATTCATGACTAGACATGTGTAACAGACTTTACTAGTCTGCTTTCATCACTGTCAGTTTTGAAATGTCCATCAAATCATGTGTGTTCATGTTTATATTCAATTACGGTCCAAGACATTAAGTTAATACATTAGTGTTGGAAGCGAAAAACAGCCCTAATATACCATTACATGTGCTGTTCCAACCAATAAGCAACAAGAGATATCTTTTACAGCCACTTTCTCACAATTAGGATAGCATATTTATACCCCTTTCAAATTGCCATTTTGGAGTAATGGTTGGCACAATTAGCTTACAAATATAACAAAATCAACGTTCCAACATAAAAAATAATTAATCAGGTGAGGCCAATGAGTGTCACGCTGGTATTCTCTAGCTGTGTGTAACACAGAGTTAAATCCCAGCCCTTGAGGTGGACACGCCACAGCTGTTGTTAATTGCCACCAAGCAGTCACAGACGCTAATCTACCGGTTATAGATTGATTAACCTGCTGAAAAAGCCAAGGGCAAACTCTTCATTATGAGAAGTGTGCATCACAAGTAGGTGTTACTCAAATCGTAAATGTAAGCATGTAAACATTTTGTTTATCACTTGGTTCAGTATATTTATATTTTTGGCTGCAATAAAATGTTTACTTAATGATAAATCTATACATATAATATAAATTTATTTTTAAAATTTTGGTTAAAACTGGTTGTAAAAAAGATATATACAACAAACATAATATTAAAATAATTTTTTTTAAAGTTATAGTTTTATTGATGCATAAACTTCAGCCAAAACTCTCTGTTGTAGACTTAGATGATAAAGGATTATCTTTGATCCTGTTTCTATCAACTGCCTTAATAACAGACAAGATTTGGTACAGTAACTAAATATTTGTCAAAATTCAATGGCCCTCCCTCTTTAATATTATTTTAGCTTAGATCTGCATGCATGGGTTACAGATATAAATTCTGATGTAGCCATACCTATACTGAGTCAGAGGCTAAGTCCGGGGTGGGCGTGCCTGAACCTCTGTGAATATGGGCATGTAAATAGAGTTCCCATTCCCACTGCCATGCAATGTTTACAAAACAAATATATCACCTGTTTCAATCTTGAATTTAAATTACAAAGCAACACTATACACAATGTATGTAACAGTGCTGTCTGAGTAACAAAACCACACACACTTTGTGACAACTTTGCATAATAAATCAATTTCATGCAACACACATCTCCAATAACACTAAGGAATAACATTATCTTAAGAAGCAGCTTTAGGGCCCTTTCAAAACTGATCTCAAGGGTGTGGGAGACCTTGTAATTATTATTTTATGCCTGGTGGGTATGCCAACTGCTTCTCCCTAAGCATATTGGTTTAAATAGAATTTTATTTTGTGAATGGTGAATAAAATTTTGTTTTACCTCCAACACACCCCCCCCCCCCCCCCACCACCAATCTCCAAGTGATCAGCCCTTAGACTTACAGCAGAAAGAGAAGTAGGTTAATTTTACATATATTTTATTGTCCAGTGATTCTGATCTCCAGGTAGCCAGCCCAACAGCTAACCTCATTGACCTAGACCAATTTTGAGTGAAAAAAAAATCAATAAATAATTCAACAGCAATAAAACACTGTAGGTGTCAACTGGTAACTTACAATGTTAAGACATAATAAAATCAAGTAGACTGGTGTGCATTCTCTCACAGACAGGACTGTCTACTAGCGTACCATTGATTTTTATCAAATACTTCAGATAGTACACTAACTGGAATTAAAAATTTTCTTCTTACAAAATTAGATTAGTTACATATTTGTATTTCGGTGCAAAAAAAACAAATATTAAAAGAAGCCGTTTTAAAGAAAGTCAGACTGTCCAGAGTTTGCTGCCACTGTCACATACTTCTGAATAGTATAGTATTTTTGACAAATAAAATTAAATATTAAATATATTTTTTGGTTTACAATTATTAGTCTGTATTGTTTCTGGCCATCTAATGTTTGTAGTAACCCATACTGAATATTACCTCACAATAATTTCATACATACATAAAAATATATATCAGGAAATAAAATGCTCGTCTTAGCTACTACAAATATTAAGACGATCAGAAACACAAAGAATACACACATCAATATTTAATATTTAATTAAGTAAAAATGTCTTGCTAGTTAAGAACCTCATAAGAATGGCAGAAAACTTGGGACAGTTTCTTTAAAAAATCAATGACAAAGAAAAAGATTTTTTTTAAATTTTTTAAATTTAGCCTTTCTAAAATGCAGATTATAGTGTAAGAAGCAATTTCACTCAAGTTCAGATTTTTTTTTTTTTTTTTTGAACATCGCCTGTTAATATTTTTGTTCATGCAAGCAAGAGAAACTAGAAGAAGCCGTGTTAAATGAAATAATAGTTTTTGCATAATAAAGAATCAATACCTTCAGTGTAGATATGTCTTCCGTGAGCTACAATATGATGAAACATGTCGAGGGAACCATTAACCATCTGTGTGGCGCCATCTCCAAAGTCAAAGAGAAAACTTGCATGAGAGCCTTCAATGACCCTGAGAAACAATGGGTAATAAATTCAAATAAAAATGTAATGGTGGAGCATTCAATGGAAATGGGTTCACTCAATAACATATTACACTATGTTTAAATACATGTATTATTATACTTATTTTCTGCTAAAATAAGAAACTGTATAATTTATTTTCGGAATCTAATGAGTGTCATATTTTGTAGAATATATCCAACAAAAATAAACTTAAATTTGTATTGTTATTTAGGTTACTATACAATATTAGGAGAAAAATCATATAATGTTGAATATTAGTTTGAGGTTTATTTGGCATTCTTTGTTAATAAGGATAATTACTAGGCTGTCAGGTAATGGGTTCATATCCCATACCTGTACAAGTTTCCACCTAGAGTGAATTTGTATTGCATAGGTTTACGGTCAGTACAGCAACTTTTCTCTCACCAAGCACTAATATCCATTAACCCACTGTCCCGGACAGACAGCCCAGACAAAGTGATGTGTGTGTCCATGCTTGAATCTTTATGAGATATAAGCAATATAGCATATTCACACAGTTGGATAATAAGAGTGCACACCAAAAGAACAGAAGAAGTTTGTTTCGTTTAACGACACCACTAGAGCCCAGTGATTTATTAATCATCAGCTATTGGATGTCAAACATATGGTCATTTTAACACATAGAGAGGAAACCTGCTACATTTTTCCATTAGTAGCAAGGGATCTTTTATATGCACCATCCCACAGACAGCATAGCACATACCACAGCCGTTGATATACCAGTCATGGTGCACTGGCTGTGACGAGAAATAGCCCAATGGGCCCACCGACAGGGATCGATTCCAGACCGACCGTGCATCCAGCGAGCGCTTTACCACTGGCCTACGTGCCCCCCCCCCAAGAACAGAAAGTCATAAGACTTGACAATGTTTAATTATTGGCTACTAGGTCTGTAACGTACGGTAATTGTGATAGGTACATGGTCTAGAAAATGAAAGAAGAATCCTTTTGCTTCTGCATGACTATTCTATTGATTAGCATAAATTTTGCAGTGCTAGTTATGCACTTTCTCAGTGAGGATAGCATAAACCTAAGGTTTTTTTTATGCCTGTATACATTAATCATAAAGCACTGGGTGGATTGGCAAGAGACCCAATGAGTCTACAAAGTGACCTCATCACGTTGTGTGTGAAAGTTTAAAGTTTGTTTTATTTAACACCACCACTAGAGTACACTGATTTGTTAATCATCGGCTATTGGATGTCAAATGTCATTGTGTGAAAATTGAGCTACATTATACACACACTCCAACCCACGACTCCCATAAGATGTAATTTCAGAAAGGGACTTACTTTGCTACAAATACAATTTCATTGGTTGCCTGGTGAGGTGCCACACCCAGCAATGGTGCTCCCGAGGTCTGGTGACTGAACATGACGTTGTTGATTTCCTCGACGGCTAAAAACTTGAACGGCAGAGCTTTAACCAGAGGCTCCTGGTACACAGGATTGGAGATGTGGACACTCACCTGGTACTCACTCGGAACATTGAACATGTATGTCACAATACTCGAGTTACTGTCACTGAAAGAAAACAAAGATTTCAAAATCAAATATACTGATGGAAAGAGATAAAGGAACACATGGTATCTGAGACCAAACTGAATTCACTACTAGAGTATAGTTATACCTGAAATGTGGGGTTGAATGTAAGTACTGTGGCAGTGTTTCTGCCAGAAAAATATTTTAAGGTATATGGTGCTATGGAATTGAATGCAACCATAGTCAAAAGGGGATATGGGGAGGGGGGGGAGGGGGCCTAGGTTTAGCATTAGGGTTAAGAAAAGTCTACAGTAATGATAAGAGTCATTAATTTTGTCAAAAGGTTAACTTAAAAACTAAAATCTGCAAACAAATTTGGGTATGGCATACCAATTTTACCTTCTAGCAGAAACCCTGTGTGGGACTGATTGCCAGTCACAGGGATAACTTTCTGATACTGTAGATGAGGGCTTTGAGGGTTTTGGTTGCAGTCAAGTTTTTGTTTAAGTTAAAATTTGCTATTACTATTTATGTGTTCCCTTATTTCTTTTCATAACTATATATTAAAATTAATACTAATATCAGTTTCTTTTAATTTTTGTGTAATTTGTTTTTAGCTGGTTCATTGTCAGTTGGTAATTTTTATTAAAAATCTTTTTCATATTATATATTTCATAACTGTTTTGTTGTTTTCTTCTTTCAATATGTAAATTTATGGGGTGGTAGACTTGTATGCACAATACATACATCTCTACTTTCTTCTGCATTCCAAATACATGTATTTGAGACATTTCAATCAAAAGAAATCTTAAAACTGGAAATAAAATCAAAGTGTATGATCTATTGTAAATGCTATATTAAAAATACAACTCAAAAGCGGTCTTTTAACATGAACTACATGTAGCTTTTAAAGCATATCACAGTAATGATTTGGTTCCTCACTCCAGTCAGAGATCACCAAACGAGAGTAATGCATTAACAGCCCCAAGGAGAGTGATAGAGAAAGTTTTGAAAATGGACCTCGCAGTTTCTCCTACAACTATGTGTTAAAAGAGATATTTGAATCAATAGTGAACTCAATGAGTACTCTCGGTGCCAGCAAACTGTTTTCCTATCACATTTCATAATAACCAGGCCAACTAAGAGCTGTGCACATTGCATGACAACTGCCTATTTAAACCGTTCCAGACTGTATTCAGTTACATACAGTGTAGTACTACTGGTGCTGGGAATGAGACAAAACTTGGTGATTCATAATCATTTGTGCCAATCGATCGATCATCAAGTAGTAATTGATATTTTTTTTTTTTTTTTTTTTTTTTATATTGTACTTTGTGAAATTAAATCTGTTTGCTACTTTATAGTGGTGTTTTTTTTTAGAATAAAACTATAAAATAATAAAGTAATTTTTCTTCTTTTTAAAATTTAAAATTATTTATACACAATTATTTATAAAATTTCACACATTTAAGGTATAAAATGTAGCTGGAGCAGAAGCTGAAATAGCCAATGAATTTTACCAACTGCTGGCTTATTTTAACAAGCATGATAGTGAATTCTACAGTGAGCCAGAAAAGAAAGAACTTTCAAAACAAAAATTTCAGTATATGCAAATGTGAGTTCAGCTGATGAAACAAAGGTCTATTTTAGTATGACCCGACTACTAGAAGACTTATGACCTATCTACTGTAGAGGTGGTTCATTAGCAGGTGGAAAAGACTACTTGGGTAGTAAACAAGACAGGATGAGATACTCAATCATATGTCAAAATATTTCCTATATTGCAATTTGTCTCTTGCCTCTTACATCTTTTTAAAACAATATTATTATTTAGACAATTATATCACTTCTCATTTAAAATTCATTTTAAAAACAGGTCTCAATTAACAAATCTGGATAGCCAGAGAATAATTTAGAGATATCATTACTAAAACAAAACCTATTGGTGTTTGGCTATTTTGCTAAGACAATACGACTATTACCTTGAGACGTCCGGTTTCTGTGTGCTGGCCGAACCATCTCCAGACAATTCCCATCTGAACAAGACATCTCTTCCTGATGACACACTGGCTGTTACCACCACCGGAGTCATGAGGGGCACCACCGATGGCGAGTCTGAGAACAGTTCAACATTTCTAATTGGTTCGCCAACCAGCGCCATCGCCTCCTTGTGGACGCTGGAAACCGTGTTTGATACGTTCACGTCTACTTCGTACTCCCCTATACTGTGGTACAAGTGTAGGACAGACACTCGGTACACAGGGTAGTTCTTGCGTCCAGCACCTTCTTTCACTGTCCTGACCACCAAGTCGGGTGACTCCGATGACAGCACGGTTATATTTCCGTCGCCAAAGCGACATAATACGACAAACTCTCGTCCACCGTGTATTGTAAGTGTGATGTTGGTCATAGAACCATGGATTGTTACAGGAACATTCAGCTTCACATCAGTTATAGGATACTGAATAACAGCAATCATGGAGGCTTCCGCAAAGCTGATGTCGTTCTCTGCACGTACAGTAATTTCCAAAATTCCAGGTTCATCAAAGGTGTGGAAACTATGCTGCAAAACGACATACAAAATAATCTTTCAAAATTAAGAAATAGATAAGGACACCAAATACACTTTGTTTTCTTAAATATTAAAATTTCTCTTTTAAAACACTTGACCCGTTTGTCCTACAATACATGTATATCCAGAAGGATTTAGTAATAGCTATTTAAAGGCATATCACTTGTCACGATGTGAGGTGAAGTAGTTTTCTAAGCTCTCTTCATGTCTACAGAGCTAATAAAAGTATTGTTCAAAAATAATAAAACACAACACACATCTAACAAGTCAGAATTATGTCAAGTAGCTTCTGTTTTATTTCTAGTTCACTATACTTATACTGCATTTTATATCACGAATGATACATAAATTGCATTTCATATCAAAATGTATAAACTGTATAAAATGGGACATCCAGCATGAAGGCAGTCCCAAATTTACTATGATTACTGCTTTTTATCAACATTAGGCTTTCTGCCAGTTTATAATTTGAGGGTATGCAAAAAAAACTAAAACCCCACAGACCATACATGCCCCTACTAGATGGTTATGGGTTTGAAATCTTGTGAAATTCAACACTGTGTTATAAGTACTGTATCCATTAATTTCCTAGATTTTTAGGATACATAACTTTACCCTTTGTACCCTCTGGCAGAAACCCTGTACATGATTTTTCTTTTTGCTTAAATTACCTGAGCCTGTGTGGTGTTTTTAGTGGTTCCATTGTTGAATGACCAGTAATACACAAGGTGTGACCCGCCATCAGCAACTGCTGTCCAGATGTGAGAGTTAACGTGTCTGTAAAATATAAAATAATTCATATCTTTAAAAAACCCAGTACATCAAAGATAAAAATATATTGATTTTAGTAAAATTATATTTAATAAGCATCAAATAATATAAGTGAAACCCTTCTGCAAACATTACATTGAAAATGTAGGTTTTTCTTCAATGACATTTCCCAACCAATTTTAGTCAAACCTGCTCAAATGGTCAAAGAAAGAAGAGACACAAACAAGGTACCTAGCTAGTCTCAAATCATCGAACACAGCATATAAGCAGCTATCTGTCTGGAGAAGCCATGTTTTAATACTGCTTGAGTTTCTGCTTCCATTCTTTCCACAGTACAGAGTTATCCAGACAATCTTACTGTAGATAACATCTTACAATCTTCACCAACAAAGTTGTAAAATAATCTAAGAAATTCAGGGTTTTTGGGGGTGGGTGGGATTTTTTTTTTGGGTGGGTGGGTGGGTGGGGTATCATTTTGGGGTTGTTGTACTTTGGAGGGGTTAAATGGAAAATGGTGAAATTAGTTAGGTTTCTTTTTCTTTCTTTTTTACATTAAAAGATACAAGATAAGCCCGAGTGTTTGAATAACCATAAATGTACATTTTTTAAAATGTGTTTTAATAAGATACAACCAGTGTGAGACTATTGTAACCGAAAACAGACAAATGAATGTACAATAGTGTTAAAGGCATTGAACCAAGACTGTCAAGTAAGCATATTCACATGGCTTAAGAGGTAGAAGTGTACTGCAAACACAAGATTAAATAGATTTTGGTTTATGCAAGGTTCAGTCAGTGCTAGACTGGTCCTAATTATTTCACTGAACAAACAACACTGCCCACAGCAATCGTTAATTAAAACAGAACTCTTTGAAAATCCATCTAGTAAAGGACATATAATGACAAACTGTCTTCATTTTCTGAGCATGCATAAATTCTTTTGGTATTCATGGCCATAACTCGCTATATTTCTATTTTATAAACTAACACTATGGACATACCTGTACATGTATTGCTGACAGAATTTTATTTTCTGGTAATACCCGTTACTATCAAGGTCTTCAATATATGTTTGTTTTCTAATAAACATAATTCACTCATCATATACTATATTCAACAGTAAAATTACGACCTGGGCATATCTTACTGTTTTTGAAATGCATACCGGAAACTTACTTAAATGACAACTCAAATATCTTCATTTTTCTGACCATGTGCAATACAATACACATCCAGATTAAAAACTGATATCGCCTGATATCAGCATTCTTCTGGGACTTCAGTATTTTGCTGACAATAATGATGAGATAAAGAGAATATTTATCATGAGTAGCCTTTGGAATTCTAGACATCACCATAATACTAGAACTGTCATCTTCTGATAGTTTTCACTATGAATTTTAACTTGTGAGTCAAAGGGACTGGTTATACAGCTACCTATGGAAGGTTGAGGTGGTGGTGTAGTAAACGTAATATGTCCATCAGTCAGAAATGCCATATATCAATAGAAACTCACCTGCACTGAAGTCATCTGTACGAGAAACACTTGAAAAGCTAAATTAGCCATTTTATTGATTTGAAACATTAATGGAAGGGCATCTTGCCCTAACATCTAATCACCTGTGCTGTAAACTAATCATTCATTTATTTATTGTCCAGCTTTTACTCAATTAGGTTCAAATATGCTGTTCTTGGCACATTCCACAACAGAAGGTGATAAATAGTGCCTACAGTAAGGTAAATCAGCATTGTGGCCTTATATATCATCCCTATGAGCTGTGTAATCTTAGTTTAAGTTACTAATTCAATTCTTTCTTCAATAAAAGACAATGATTTACACAAATCTACCAGTAAACTGATTTGCAAGGCAAGTGATTTGACATCCTCATCAGTCAAAATCTAAAACATTGAAGTAAAGTATATAAGACTAATGAGTTGATGTCAACTATATGTACCTGTACGTGTAGAAAGACATGTAAAAAGGTGTGAGAAGATAGACAAATTAAAGACAGTGTACAATGTAACATGCAGGCTCTCACTGCATCACTTTTTCCTGTGACCATAGCACTGTTTAAAATGATTGTTAGGAGCAACAAGTTGCTGCTGTACCATTGCTCATCAAATAGCCACAAATAACTTCCCATGCCATCAACCTCCTTGAATAAAATGTATATTTGAGCAGCATATTTTAATTATTTCATAATGAAATTGTAACTCAAACACCGCTTAAATGTTGTTGTTTTTAAATAAGCTGATATTTTCCGTATGAGATTTTATTTATTTTTATGTATTAAAAACTGATAAAAACTTTATATACTTACCAATCGGGAAAGATTTCTTTCAAAACTCCAATACAAATATGTATGTAAACCAGTGAATAGCTAGATCCCAGTAATAATAAAAATCCAGTACATGTTTGACTGATCTGGCGGAGTGGCGACTAGCACATCATGCTCCAAGCTGACAATATCTATCTAACCAGTACTGTACAACCGCAGCCATATATGGCACCACACAGTTCCCGCAACTTCCATTGTATTGCTTCAAGATGTGTTCCAAATGTGGAAAAAATTTGGTGTGCATTAAGCACATGATCAATCGGTATTAAAAATAACCATTCTCCACACAAGACAATGGCAAGGCTATCACGACCAGCGGAAGTATGGAAAGGGTGTGGGGTCGAACAGAATTTCATTCCTATTTTTCTTTTCTACAACATGACTGCTTTTAATATCGCACTACGACAAAACCGATATTGGTTGACGTCAGATGCAAAATTATTTACAGGTTTTCAACCAAGTGGGATCACATTTTTTGTACAGAAAAATTCTTCCCCTTTCAAAATAAATTCCCAACAGAAGTTGCTTGTACAGCTTTCATAGCTGCAGTGGATGCCAACAGTGAAGTTGGCAATGATGGTACTGGGACCAGCCAGTCCAAGATGCCAAGCTTTCGGTTTAACAGACTGTTTTGTTTTCACAATAAACAGCAAATGCCTGCTGGGTAGTCTGCCTGCCACCTTGAAAGATTCTCAAAAAGCCTGGAAATTGGCAAAACTATGCTCCAACCATCAAACACATGTTGAGACAAAAAGCCAGATCAACAAGGCTTGGTGGACACCAGGCAGCCAGCTATTATGTTTCTCTAACAGGTAGCTGTCCTTCCTGTAACTGTTATTGAGAACACACTGACATCCTTTCATCAGCACTGTACACCATCATGGTTCAGCATCCAGCATTTCCTGGCTCTTGGTTTAGAGTAATATTTTGTGATTTTCACACACATATATAAGCCAATAATTAGCTCTTATTTAGTCATTAGAATATTATGATGTTTTTATGTGTCTTATTTGTGCATATGTTTTGCATCCAGTTCCGTATGCAATATTTTTTTTTAAGTTAAACATTTGACAAAATTATTTACTCTTATCGTTAATGTATGATTTTCTTAACCCTAACCCTAAACTTAACCCATTTTCTTTCTAGGGGACCCCCCCCCCCCCCCCCCCCCCCCCACCCCCCCCCCCCCCCCCCCCCCCCCCCCCCCCCCCCCCCCCCCCCCCCCCCCCCCCCCCATTGATCGTGGTTATATTCAATTCCATAGCACCATACACAAAAATGGCTTTCTGGCAGAAATACTAGTATGTGTAATGGTTATATATATATATATATATATATATACACATACACATACACATACACATACATATATATATCTAAAGATGCAAGACACTACAAATATGGGACTTGTAACAATATTGGTCAATGTCAGAAGGATCTAATGTGCCATCATCTCTGATCAAATCAAGTTACGTATAACTCAAAATGTATTTAGATCTGTAAAATGACTGATCTAGACATGATCACACTATGGTACTGGTTTTCACAGATCCAGTTTGGTTCCATTGTTTTAACCTGTTTTGATTATTTTAACCAGTTTGTGTCTAATTATTGATATGACCCATCTATCTCACATGCGTGCATCTTATGCAATATAATGCAGATAACATATATATTTGCTTATTAAGACGATCTCAGCTTAAATTACGTAACTAATTTAAAGCTCTGGAAAAATAAAAATATTTATTGACCTCTTTATAAGTCAACCCGGGAAAATAAACTACAAACATTAAAGCATTTCTTATTTTCCAGAATGGTTAATATGTTCAATATCTGAACAAAAGAAATATTTTACAAATTAATTTTTTTAATGAAATCGCTTACATGTGCTTCAAAATAGATTGTGCCCTTATTACTGCATGGCAAAGATTGTCTCACTGTTACTTTATGGCACTGTACAGCATGGTATTGGGCACAGACAACCCGTTTATTTATCAACATATCACTGATATCCAATGTGAAACTCAAAGTTAAATAAATATCCACTATTTTAAAAATGTAAATACCAAAATTCTGCAGCAGAGCAAATTGGCAAATTGAATAACAAGACTTTTGGAGAATGAAAAACCTTCCTTTTTTACTTTTTATTCTATTTTTATTTGGTTTTGTTAAAGAGGATTAAAATAACTGTACAATTAAAATAATTATTTTATTTGTAGTACCTAATAATATAACAAGCAATTTTCAAAGCAGATTAAAACAAATAAAGTAACAGAAATTAAAAAAAAGGTTTGTTTAATGATATCTCAGAACATGTACAAATCAGCTGCTATTATTTGTCAAGCATGCAATTATGCTGGCAAAAATCATGGTGACATTTTTAAAGGGACATTCCTGAGTTTGCTGCAATTTTTAAGATGTTATCGACTGACATAGACTTTTTGACGACTGTAATTATATATCAAATACATTTTTCTGCATAAACTATTAGTGGCTGTATATTAAAAGTGTTTCTGATCGTTCTAATATTTGTACTAGGTTAAATTTCATTTTATTTCCTAAAAACTATTTTTTCGTATGTATGAAATTATTTGAAGACTAAATCCAGTGTGGGCTTCTTACAAATATTAAGACGACCAGAAACACATTGAATATACAGACACTGATTATTCTAAACAAGAAAATATATTTAATATGTAAGTTTAATCGTAGAAATATTTTATTAGTTGGAAACATCTTACAATGCAGAAAACTCGGGAATGTCTCTTTAATAATTATAGAAATGACAGTAATCTTATATCATTCCTATTTTCAGATACATAACAGTGAATGAAGGAGAGAGGTCTGATTACCAAATTACACAAAACAAATTAACAATATGTTAGCTCAAATGTCTAGACAACTGTGCTGTTTTGTCAAATCCACTTTTATTGAACCCTGGAGGTCAATACTAATTTTATTAAACTGTCTGACTAAACGAAACAATTACTTCAATAAAGTACAGAACTTCATCATTGATAAATATATTATTTATGAAAAAAGTGTGTGCACTTAATGACAGTGGGATTTTTTCGGATGTTTAAAAACCTAATGCATGCACACATGGTGCCTCCTAGAGTATTGATTTCTAAAACTTTTGATAAGAAAAATAGAGGAAAAGATCTTTAAGATAGGAAGTTGAATGAGCCTGAAGCTCCTGAGATAAATAAAGAAATGTATCTAGCCATCAGAAGGTGGAATATGTAGGTTGTTTATTACTACAGGAATATAATATGAAGCCTCAGTTCGCTGTGGCACAACCCAGTTGTCAGGTGTGGTGTTTTCTAACTCATCATTGAAAAATACAATGTGTAACCAGGAGAAGTGGTGGGAGGGAGAGAAGGAAGGAAGACATCTGGCTATGTGGTAAAACCTGTGTTAAACAGCCAACTAAAGGAGTTACAAATATTTGCCTTTTTATTCATTAATTTATTTTAAGTTTTTTCTGTACTCATATCCAATAAAGATTCAAGCACACTGTCATTTGCACATATAGGGAACATTTTCTTCAGTGTCATGTCGTGATTCACTATGCAAGTTTCAGAGATGACTACACAATCCTAAAGGATAAATAGTAGTTGCATCGATAATGGCGTGGTTAAACCATCAGACATAAGCCCGGTACCGGCTCCCACCCAGAGCGAGTTTTAAAGGACTCAATGGGTAGGTGTAAGGCCACTACACCCTCTTTTCTCTCACTAACCACTAACAATTAACAACTAACCCACTGTCCTGGATAGGCAGCCCAGATAACTGAGGTGTGTGTCCAGGACAGCATGCTTGAACCTTAATTGGATATAAGCACAAAAATAAGTTCAAATGAAATGAAAGGAAAAGTAGTTACTAATGAAACTTTCAAGACAAAATATTCTGTGATGTACCTCAGCTACCATGGGCCGACTATTCAGGATGGGGAGTCAGTGGCCTTACACTTACTCATCGAGTCGTCAACATTTATTATGGATGGGAGCTGGTTACCAGTGGTACCAGGTGGCAAACCCAGCCTTAGGTCTGATGGCTTAACCACTACACCAGCAGGACTGGTATAGCCGACTTTTATTACAGATGAATTTGTACTGTATTGGATGGCAATAATCAAAACTTTATTTATTTGAGCACATTGATTTATTAATCATCGGCTATTGGAATGAATGAATGAATGAATGAATGAATGTTTAACGACACCCCAGCACAAAAAATACATTGGCTATTGGGTGTCAAACTATGATAAAGGCAAAATGGCTATTGGATGTCAAATATTTGATAATTTTAACAGTCTTAGAGAAGAAACCTGCTACATTTTTTAGCAAGGGATCTTTTATATACACCATCCCAGACAGGATAGCACATACCACAGCCTTTGATATACCAGTCTTTGTGCACTGGCTAGAATGAGAAAAAGCCCAACCGACGAAAATGAAAACTGTGCAGCCATCTGAAATAATGGTCAAGAGTTCACTCTCAAGACTGACAGCTGCTCAATGAAGGATCATTCCAGTGGTACATCATTAAATAAAACATTTACTGTAACAATAAAGGATCAATGGCAATAGATAAAATGTATTGTTACAGTAGAAAATGTACAGCCATTTGAAAGATAACAAACAGTTGCTTTTTAAGACTGATGACTGCTTATAATACAGGTTAATGTCTATTAGATTAGAGGTTGTACTATATCAAAAGGAATCTCACAGCCAACCAAACTATGATCCAGAAATAATGGATACTACAACACATCCCACAAAGTATTAATGTAAGAAAGTAGAACTTTTCATAGCTCATTTTCAATATAATTGCTAATTGTCACAAAACCCCTAGTTTAGCACACAAGGTAACACAAAATGGTATTTGACACAGTGGTACTGCATAAAATAAAATTGCACACATTTATTGTCCAGATACGGTCAAACGTAAAACTAGTAGTATATACTGCATTATGTAAATGTTATGAGCACTGGAAGATGTTAATTGTACCTTGTAACAGTCCTACCTAGATGGTAATGGTAGAAAATGTTAAGAACCCACCTAAATAATTTTAAGACTGATGACTGCATATAAAAATTGTATTAGAAGGACTCTTTTGTGTAACAAACTGAACACTGCCTTTAAAATTTCACTGTATAGTAAAATTAAATTTTTATTAATGGCCAATATACTACGATAGAAAAATATCAAGCCTTCAGATTTCACAGTAACGACTGTTTCCGGAACCATGTCGGTAAAATCACAGAACTGAAATTTTGTTTCCCATAATTATTATATCGAATATGACTATTAAACAAAAATAATATAAACAGTTTCTGATGGGTTTGAACGAGGATCACAAGGCATGGAACCAAAAAAGTGTTTCCCATGGCCTGCTATATTATTGCTCCAAATACCATGATAGAAACAAGCCTATTTTTAACTACAGTGGTGGAATGTTACTGTTTCAAAGTGTGCTATATTCAGCAGTCTCAATTTTAAGGATTTTGGTTGCTTGTCCAGAGGGCAAGTATGGGTTCACATTGAGGTTGCCCCTCCAAAAATTTGGTTCCCCTGATTTCATCCATGTTTTGAAACTAGAGTTATATTTATATTCCAATAAAACAGTAACCAACAGGTTTGGAATTAATATGTTGTCAATGTAAAATGTAATATGTACTGTCTGACAATAAAATACATTACTTTTTAATAATGTTTTTAAATGTTTGTAGTTATACACATGTACATGTAGGGCCTAATTGCTTAAGATTGTTGTGATTTGGCGACACATCAGCTATGTTCCAATCGAATGCAATGGAATGTTTACTATTCGGAATACTTCAGCTGATTACAATTTTTCCTGATGTCTCACAGAATCGACCGAGGAGTTCCGAGTGGCAAACACGTGATTTCGACTGATGCTTTAGTAGAGGGGATGATTTTCCATTTCAGATTTTGCCACATTCCGTTTCAGATTTTTGCAAATTCCGTGTGGGTTTTTTTCCTTTTTGTGTGTTAATTAGTGTCATGTTTTATTATTATAAACTATATCCATTTGTGTTTTATTGTTCCAGCTCTGAGCTTGTTGGCTATTGCTATTTTTTAAATACCTGTAAAAATTTTTGTTGACACAAACTTAAAAAAAGAAGAAGTTAAGTAATGTTTACTTGCCACTAATAAAGACTAAAAAAGTGATGTACCATATTTTCTGTCCTATTACACGCATTGGTGTATAAACCACACCACTTGGTTTTAGACAAAGTTTCCACCTTCGTCCGTACATAAGCCGCAGTTAAAACAAAGTTACAAACTTAATTACTGTTAATTATTGTTTGTATTTAATAATAATAATAAAGAGATCCATTCTCCCTTAAATTCAAACAATACATAATTGTTTATTGTGTGGCTTTCAGTTTCATTTCATTTAATGGATTATGGTTAAGATTCATAAAGAAAACACACATTTGACAAACCCCGCTATTTTCATGAAAATATTAACAAGAACTTGGTAATGCATTGTTTGTAATCTTACATTAGTTGCCAAAAATATATAAATAAATAAATACATGATAACATTTTATTTGGTCCAGTATGATTACAAAACGTGAACCAAAAAAAAAAGTAAGAATTACTAGTACCCACTCGATTACACATGTATGTTTCTCTGTAACTTAACTAGCGTGCCGTGTGCACAAATTACATATTCAAACATGGTCGGGTCAAGTTGGATATAGGCCAGTGGTAGTGAACCGACACTAAGCACTGTTCTGTCGATCGTTTACAGTTTTGACACTGTTTTATAACTTTTAAATGAAGGCCTTTAAAAAACAAAAAAACAACAACAAACAAACAAAAAACAACAACAACAATTGTTTAGAATTATGTATTCAGAACCAGTTTACGGATTCGCGAGGCCAATAGCACAAATAACAGCGGGGCCCAATTCCCAAGATATATATTTTTCAACCCCTTCGGGGAGAGGGGAAAAATTACCTGGGTAAAATAAATGTACACAATTACTCACCGCGGGACCCCCTGAAACGTGGGGCCGTAGCACGTGCTACATGTGCTACTAGAATAAACCAGTAAGAAGAAAAGTAAAATGCTATTTTTGTGTGCAATTTAGAAAACAATCGGTTCAGAAATAAATAATGTGTAGTAAATTCCATAGCATGAAAAAAGGTGTTTCCTGTGGGAGCGACTATAATTGTGAATTGCTTCCGTACAGACAGATTAACGAATATGCCCAAAGGTTTACGAAATTATGTTTTCCAACGAAAGCGTTGTGTAAATCGGTTATGCTTATGAATCGTAATAAGTATTATTAAAAAATATTGAAATTAAACATACTAGAAATCTTGTTATATAATCAACATTCTAAAATTGTATTAGTTCATGTTTATTTTTATATTTCAAATTAAATTTTACTGTGTAAAGTGACACGGGTAAACAGTCAACATGCTTTGTTACAAGCTTACAGCGTAACTTCCGAGAATGAACGGTTCTGGTAGTGTTTAGGCATACGAAAGTTGGCATACAAAAACACTATATGCGTATATTATTACTATTGAATCTTAAAACTACCAAAAAGATTTATAATGGTGCTTGAACCAGAAATACAACTTTTGAAGGTTGTTTTGTTTTTTTTTCAAAATCGCGAATTCGGTTTCAGTTACTAAATTCCGCGATTCCGTCCGTGTTTTTCATGATCGCGGAAAATCATCCCCTCTATTTTAGATAACGACAGTTTAAAAGCGATTGTGGGCAAGGAAACTGCACATTATTATGCGACACAACTCCTTTTGGTGTTTAAACAAAAGTCAGTCGTCCGACGGGCAACTAGTATCATAGAATTAAGTTGCCCGACTGAATATTAGGTCGTCACAGACAACCGGACGACCATAAAAATTGAGCACTGTTCAGCCATAAACTCAAACATGTAAATACAAACAAAACAAAATAATTTGGTCTAAAAAATGTCTTACATTTTGTCAAGCACCAAATAATTTACAAGCAAATCTCATATTTGCCACAAAATGAAATTACATTCTCGAGGATTAAGTCAAACATATAAAATAATTGAATATTAAAAAAACAAAAATTAATAATTGTGTTATCCTGATTTGTCAAGTTAACCTTTTCAACAGATCAATACAAAACAAATTTTAAAAAACTTTCAAAACGAATGTATCAACACTTACACAAATGAGCAAATATAAAGTTACAAGGAAATGTCTGATAAAATAATTTGAATGTAGTTGTTGAGAAAATTTGCACTGTTTTTCCTGTGAAATCCCAAAAGATATAACAAAGCACTACAATTAATCACATTCAACTTCCTGGAAGCAGTTCATGATAAAGGGATTTGAAATGTAAACGTGAATAATCACGTAAAGTGGTTTTTCAAGTGTGTAATCAATCAAACATTGATAAAGTAACATGAACACCATTATAAAGAATAGTTACCATATAAGCAGTTGTTTGTTTTTCACAACAACAAAAAATGAGATCCTGGAGAATGAGTTACATGAGTTTCCTTGCTATAGCAGCATGTTTAATTTCTCGGGAAAGTGCAGCATCACGGCAATAAATATAAAGAGGAATACTTCAGCTTCAGGAAGTTATAAGGTGGTGTCTGCCTGTTTGTCACTCTTCCCTTGAAGAGTCATCTTCCGGCTGCTGATCTCAGCACTGCTCTCCTTGTTAATGTCATGTTGGTACTGTTTTAAATTTATGCCATTGTTGAAACAAACAAGGAACTATAGTCTGACTCACCCTCCTACATAAATGTTTTTTTGTAAATAATTTTAGTTTTGTTTGTCATAAGAAGAAAAGTAAAAGTGTTTTGGAAATAACAAAACAATACTATTTTTGTGTCCAATCTAGAAAACTATTGCCTCATAAATAAATAAGTAATAGTCATATCATGGTTTTGATGAGCTAACTGTATTTAGACGGCGGCACGAGATGGAGTCGAGTACCCGTCATCTAAATACAGTTAACAAATCAAAACCAATAATATAACTGTTTTGTACCACGCGTCTGTGAGGGGCGTGGCCTAAAAACTTTGCAGTTAACTTCAGTTACTCGCACATGTATTTGGAACCTTTTAACAACCTTGCGACAAGCTTCCTGCAAGCTTGCAATGAGCTACCCGCAAGCTTGCGACTAGCTTCCTGCACGCTTGCGACAAGCTTCCTGCAAGCTTGCAACGAGCTTCCCACAAGCTTGTTCAGTTTAAGCTAGTATTTGGAACCTTTTTACAACCTTGCTGCAAGCTTGCGACGAGCTTCCCGCAATCTTGCGACGAGCTTCCCGCATGCTTGCGACGAGCTTCCCACAAGCTTGCGACGAGCTACTCGCACGCTTGCGACGAGCTACCCGTACGCTTGCGACGAGCTTCCCGCAAGCTTGCGACGAGCTTTCTGCAAGCTTGCAACGAGCTTCCTGCAAGCTTGCGACGATCTACCTACAAGCATGCATCAGTGGCAGCCATCTTGCATCTTGTATAATTCTTTAAAAAAACCAACAATGGTTTTAAAGTGAAAAACATGAACAGTTAAAACAAAAAAATACATGCTACATGTTGTCAGATACTTAGGCTACAAAATTAGTTTACCTGTCTGATAGAATATGCTAAAAAGCTCCTTGTCCTATATTCTTCTTCTTCTTCTTGTTTCAGGTTATATTCCTCCACTATCTGGAGATCCACACAGTGGTGTAAAGTCATTTGTTTGTTTCTTCTTGTTTTCTTTTTTTCTCCTGTTCCACCAAGCAGGATTCAACCAAACTTGGTCCAAATGATCCTCTTATAGACCTGACCAAGTGTTGTTATTTTTCAGGCCAATAAAAATTCCAAGATGGCCGCCCTGGCCTCTGAATAACTGAGACATTTTTAACTTTTACTCAAGTTCCACCATGCAAATTTAAACCATATGTATTCCTAATGATCCTCTCATGGCCCTGACCAAGTTTGTTATTTTTCGGGCAGATTTAAAACCAAGATAGCTGCCCTGGCCTCTGATTGACAGAGACATGTTTTTTGCTTCTTTTCAAGGTCCACCAGGCAGGTTTCAATCAAACTTAGTCCAAATGATTCTCTCATGACTTACTAAGTGTTGTTATTTTTGTGGCTGATTCAAAATCCAAGATGGCCACCCTGGCCTCTGATTGGCTCAGACATTTTCAACATCTTCTCAAATTCCACCAGGCTAATTTCAACCAAACATGGCCAATGTCATCCTCTCATGGCCATGCATATGTTATTACTTTTGGGGCCAATTGAAAATCCGATCATTACAAGATGATTCTGTTTTAACCATATTGTATTATCATTCATATGTATTAATATTAATTTTGTTTTAATTATTATTGTAAATACTATCTAAATCTGTTACATGTATGTTTGGTTGTTTAGCCACTGTTCCCACTGAATTTGATAAATCATATGAGAAGGTTATGAATTTTAAAAAAATAACCATGAAAATTATTTGGACTTCAACTTTTTGTCCACAAGTGTAGACATGCTTTCACAGTTGAAGATATACATGCAGCAAGCTTGCAAAAATGAAAACATGCTTGCGGGAAGCTTGCACATTTGAAGATATGCTTGCAGCAAGCTAGCAAAAATGAAAACATGCTTGCGGGAAGCTTGTACAGTTGAAGATATGCATGCAGCAAGCTTGCGCATGCTTTCACAAATGAAAACATGCATGCGGCAAGCTTGCAGAAATACTGACTACCTTACGCGAGCTAAATGTTAGCTTGCAAATAGCTTGCATTGCTTGTACTACCTTGTCACAACCTTGTAACTACCTTGCAACAACCTAGCCGCAAGCATGCATTTTTGTTTGGGCAGTTTCAGTTATACCATGGTATTGCAGTTACACCCCAGTTGACATCAAAGAGAAAAACACCAAATCATGGTACAACTTGTAGTAAATGCATAGTATGAAAAAGGAAGGACTATAGATTATCATCTTATCAACTTGAACAGTAATTACACTACCTTCTTTTTCTATTTCAGCTGGTGTTTTACCAGCATGACTTGAAAAAAACATGAAAAACCTTAAAGGGTGTTGAGAAGTACATGAAGGCTTTTTCACCAAAGAACAAGGACACGAAGAGGTTTTTTGGTGGCACTAAAAACCGAATTTGAGAAAAATCCTGAGATTGCCATCATTGCTTAAAGACCATTATTTCACCTTAGTTATAATGCAGCTATTGTAATTCAAAACTTTATCCCAGCAAAAGTAAATGCTGAGACAAAAGTAGTTTGCTTCAGTTGAAATACACTTTGCCTCATTTTAAATGCTATCCTAGTCTCTTCTCACAAAATATGTATTAACAAAGAAAATGATATTATTTTAAAGACTGAATACAACTCAGGAAACAAAATGTGCACCTTATCATTTCATGAATTTAAGTTTTATTTATATTCCTTATAATTTGTGGCATTACCAATACAGTCAAGGTTTCTGCCAGAGGGTAAAACGGGTATGGCGCCATACCCAAAAAAAATTGCATATTCGTTTTTTTAAGTTAACCTTTTGACAAAATTAATTACTATTAGGGTATAATCTACCATACATTTTGGGGCCGGTGAATGGCCCCATTTCCCTAACATAAATTCCCAATCCAATACCTAACTTTTTCCCAATTACGACCCAACAGTTTCCCAATTAAGATTCCCAAAGTTGCCCTGTTGAGGTCACTTGAAACTCATAATCCCCTTCACATCCCATTCAACAAGCAATTCTTTTGTCTTGTAATCTGGTGTTGATATTCCACAGTGCTTAGTGATGGCATCAACCCTTTGTTATGCATGACTGGGTACTGGGTGTGTCGGTGTGCTATTGGCAGAATATAGTTCTGCTTGGGAGGAGGGTATGCTAAGTGTTTTGTTTACAAATTTAGCTAATTGTTTGGTGGGTTTTTTTAAATGACATCAAAGAAGTTTTGTTTCACTTTTCCGATCGATTACGAACACGTGACGAACAAGTCTGACCTGGATATGCAAATTAAGTGTATCCTCTTTTGATACAGTCCGTTGTACCGTAGTTTTTAGTAATAATGCCTACATTGTCCGATATAATACATGTTTGGTAGAAGAATACAACTTTTTGTTTTAATTCATCCATTTGTGTTAACACATATTTGGTATCTATCGCAACACGTCCAATCTGCTATTTGCTTAGTCCGAACGGACGTAGAAAGTAAACTATTGACTTAATGTGTGCCCTGCACTACCATTTGCTGTGCTATTTTAAGCAGACGATCTTATTTTGTAAAAAGGTGTGTAGGCCTACATATGTTTCATACTTTTTTTGTCAAATATTTTATTAAAATTTCATTTTTTTAAAATAATTTTTGTTATGGTTTTTGTAATTAAAACCCCCCATTACTACAGTAGTATAGTTTTTAATGCTTTATATGATGCAGATATATATAAAACGGGAGCACTATTTGATCAATGTATTGATTATTCTTGAAAATCCCCTTTTTTGTATTTGAAACGTTATTTTTCCTAATTGACCAGAAAGGGACACTTAAAAAATTGTCTAGATTATACCCTGTAATGTACAATTTTTTTAACCCTAATCCTAAACTTAACCCAGTGTCTTTGTGGGGGAGGCCCCCATATCTGCTGTTGACTGTGGTTGCATTCAATTCCATAGCGCTGTACCCAAAAGTTTCTTTCTGGCAGAAACACTGACAGTACAGCTTATAATGGTATGAAAATATTTCTTTAAAAGCATCATTAATTTTTTTTTAATGCACATCGCATTAGTAAAACTGACCTGTTTATTATACATTTTTTAACAATCTATAAAAACTATTAGTTAAACCATCACATAAAACAATTTGCGTATAGCATAATTATTTGATAAAAAATATAGACATTAAAATAAATCAGAGAAGAAAGACTTACCTTTGGATTTCAACTGCTGATGGTCCTTCCAAATGAAGACTTTTGATTGGTTCCTCTGCTGTAACATACGACTGTAGAGTATATGATTCTCTTGCATGCTCTCCAAATATGGAAACGCCCAACTTGTAGACACATGGAAGTGAAAATACATGCCTCCAGCTGGAAGACAAACAAACCCAGTGCGTCATATGAAGGAACAAATGTCAAAAGTAAAAGTCAGGTCATGTATAATGCAAATGTATGTGGGAGTAGGTAACCGGGAATCTTCAAGCCCATCTCATATGTACTCCTGTAGTGATAACATCAATATCTGTAACAAGACCTAATAAATAGGACAAGCAAATGGGGCCACCATCCAAGCATGCTGATATGTCTATTAAAAAAACTACAAAGCATTGTTCAATGAGCCATAAGGACAAAATGTGGAAAAATATCAATTGCTTAAAATAGAAATGATTAAGCATGTTATCAATCAATCCTTCACTTGTATTTAAATTAAGCATTAATGGATCACTTAAATTGCCTGGCAACAAAATATCTATATTTTCTTTAATTATGTTTTAATCATGCAGACTTTTTAAGATAAATACTCTTGCCCTGAGACCTACTTTAAAAAAATCCCCAAAACTTAGAACTGAGCACGGCTATAACTACTGGGAATTCTAAGATGGGAGGGTTTGCTTTCTGCTTTGGTTGCTTTTGTTAAGTATATTTAAAATATCTGATTTAAATCTAGATTAAATTTATACTAAAATTGGACAAAAATCCCAACAGAGACTGCTTCATCCACTGTTAAAGTGTAAATTAATAGTAGGACATTAAAATGAAGAAAGTAATATGTAAAATAATAAAAAGTCCCTTTGACTGAAGATATGCAAATCATGGAATCTTCTAGCAAAACATTTAGCATGGGCTTCGGCACATTTCATTTAAAACTATGACACATGACTGAAAATGTGTTACAACTTAAAATGTTCTGTTTGTCAGCTTATTTTTTAACCAAGGACAGAAATCTTTAATCATTAATCAATCTAGCTGGTTTCAAATATTAATTACTAACATATATCAGTATAATAGAATTATTTCAACTAATTTCTATTTGTCCTTGGAAATTGAAATAACTATATCCAATAAAGCTTTAATGGTAAAATGTACACTAACTTTAACTGGAGATAGGTTAGGGTTAAGGAATGAGCGGGTAACAAAATTAACAGATTACATATTATTAATCTGAAAATATTTATCACCTAATTGTTTCTTAGTTATTTAGTTGTTTGGAAGTTTCTTGTTGGGGGTGGGGTTCTCTTTTTTTCACAGTTAAAATAAGGAATAAAGTTTGATATGTTTTTTGGTACTATTAATAAAAAATTTTTAAGTTGATGCATAACTGTGTAATCACAAATACAAACAAATATTGAAGTAAGGTATAATTACATTTATTTGTTACCATAAATAAAAAGTTCTGTTATTAAAATAATTGCTTACTTGCTGCATTTTAACTTCTATACTCCAAACATTAATTAAGGGCCAGTAGACTTTTGGGTGATTCTTGGCTAGAGACGTATACATGTAGTTTAGCACTTTTTGATCACAGGTGAATTCTGAATATGGTTTCAGTAGAATCTGACACATGACCAAATCCTGTGCATAAATGGCGGATTGTTCATGCATTTATGATAACTAGTGAAATGCACATTTGGCACTTGGTGTTGTTACATGATGGTTTGTAACAATTCTTTTCATTTTGTTTGCTTTCACTTGTTTAATCAATACGTTTCATAACAGGAGGAGGAAGGAAATGTTTTATTTAATAACACATTCAACACATTTATTATTTTACCGTTATATGGCATCAGATATATGGTTAAGGACCACACAGATATTGAGAGAGGAAACCTGCTATCGACACTTCATGGGATACTCTTTTCGATTAGCAACAAGGGATCTTTTATATGCACCATCCCACAGACAGGGTAGTAATACCATGATCTTTAATATACCAATTGTGGTGCACTAGCTGGAATGAGAAATAGCCCAATGGGCCCACCGACTGTGCATCGAGCGGGTGATTTACCACTGGGCCACGTCACGTCCCAAGTTTCATAAGAAGGCACAACAATGACACTTTATACAAAGAAAGAAGCTGTATTTTTTATGCATTTTTTATTTTTTTATCATATTTAAAGAAAAATGTATCAAAATCTTCTGACTCTTAATTAATTTTGTTGAATATATTTAACATCCTGTAACTTCGCAACTTTTCTTTTGGTTTTTACCGTGTATAAATACTTACAGGCATGTACATGGATATGCTAAGTTTCAAAGAGATAATGGACGTAAGTTAGATATTTAAAACAATATGGCCCAGGAATACAAACATAGCTTGTGATCTTGTTTGACAAAAAAACCTTTGAGAAACCACTGATCAAGGAACTATGAATGTTCTGTTACACTAGCTAACAATAAAACATTACTGCAATACACAATATGTCACCTTATGACATACACCAAACCACACCCTTCAGCCAAAAGTGACTGGAGAACAAATACACATTATTAACTAGCTTTAAATTAAATGCAGTAGTTTCTTTTCCTTACTCTGGTCTGTGAACAGTTAGCAAGCCACAAAGAAAAATTCCAGCTGACCTATAAATATTTGGCAAACAATATATACAATGGCACGTTCGGTGTTTTCCTTGAGCCAGGCAGGCAATCAAGTAGAAAGCCTGGAATATCAGACATGTGGCACCAACATGAGATCAAGTGCAGGACTCCAGTCCACCAGTATTTTCTATCACAAGTGCCTGTCTTGTCCACAGCACCACCAACACACAAACCAACTCACTTACACAATACAACACAATGTGAACCAAGAATGGAGATAAAAAAAAAACCCCAAAACCCCCCCAGAAACCCAGAAACTCCACAGATGCCCACTTTACCTTGGTTCTGCAGAAATGCTTTACACAATGTAGGTGCTGATAAAATTGCACAGAAATAGAAATACAATGTAGTATTTTAACATAATGTTATCAGTTCTGGAATTTGTGTCCAGTAAAGTAATTAAATAAAATTGAAAGGCTTAAAGACGCTCAATCACGGATGGTTGACCTAATTATTGACCCAACAAAATATTATAGGACAATATATACATTTGATTTGTACATAAAAGTACTTTATTGAACCATCTACATAATCAGTATATTCCAATTATTACTGATATTTTATCAAAATAATTGAATTATGTCAACGGTCCATAATTCAGATAAAAATAACGGCTATTTGGAGAGCAGAGGGTGTGACGTATTATTTTGAGTCACGTGACGGGCATTCCCCAAATAACCGCAGTGTCAAAACGATTTACCAAGCTCGTGTTGGGCAATTCCACGGTAACGGAATTACGAGTTGGAGAGATATTTCAGGCATTAAACTCAGCTAGTCCACATAAGAAAAATTATCATAATGATGTAACTATGTAATACACTAGTACTGCACTAGTGCTTGTCATGGGCAGAAGTGAGACTCCCTACTGCAAGGTGTAGTGCATGAGTACTTAATTAAAGTTTGGTAACGGAATTACGTAAAAACGGACACCATTTTTACGGGCACCGCAAAACATCAACAAACTCTGTGAAGTATGATGAAATAATTATTTATCTTCATGATGGAATGATGACCTAATGACTTGTGATTAACAAAATAGAAATTATATTACAAATTATCTCTTCATAATTTTATTGTACAACATTGAATGCCGGTAACGGAATTACACAGTTTGGTAACGGAATTACCACTCTGAATTTACTTTTGAAAAACAATATTTATTGACTTAAATAAGTTAAATAATAATTCAGTATACTTGTTTTAAGCATTCATATTAATATTTCAAATGATAACTAGTTTCAATATCGGTAACATGTACACGTGCATGTATATTATGAGTGGAGATTTAAACTAGCACTAAACTGTGTACATATTACATAGTAAATGTTTAAAATGTTTGACAGCAATTGAAAAAAATTCTTGAACAGTGACATTGTTAATAACAAAGAGAATTACACCAGGTCAGAGGAACACAGGCCAATTAAAATTATATAGACTGACCGTCAAACATCTAGATTGTATTATGGTGTGAAAGATATTATGCCTAATAATAAAATTCCTCATCTATCTGAGGTTATGGTAACATACATGACAACATTCAAAACACCAGTATTTTCTTTTTTGGCCAACCAAACATGCCATCTTTCCATTTTAATAATTTTACTCAGATTAGATTTCCTTGTAAAGACAGCATTAACACTATAAAACGGTTGCTTTTTTTTGTCCATTATATACATTTAAAAGCATAATGTTGGTGATTAGAATGATACTTTCCATTTTCTGGATATCCTGTCTTTTAAATATAAATTATTAAATACATGTACAGTCAATAAATGCCTTTGGATAAAGTAACATTAAAGTTTGCTTCAAGTAGATATGTTATGTTACATTTCCACTTTCTGGACCCTATATATGTTTAAAGATATATGTACAGGGCAGGAAATAGTGGCCTGTAAAAAGTGAAAAGAAGTCTATTTTTAAATCTTGCACGTGAAATAAACATTCACCTGCTAAAATTAACTCAAAATAGCGTCATTTTTCAAAAAACAGATGTATGTACGATCATCTCATTTTCTATTTAGCTGAGGCCGAGCTCATGATTCTGTTACATTTTAATTTTATAATGCTCTAAACTACATATCAGAGATCCTAATTTTCCACACATTGTCCCAATCCCTACATTCACATTGTTCTGTCTTATTTCCAGCAGGCCATTTTTGTTCACAGCAGGCCATATTTCTTTTTGCCTGCTATTTAAAAAATAATAATGGCAGGCCATATTTTACTTCATATTTTGATCCCCGATATAATTCTAGTAGGTGTCGATTATAACTTGAATTTTGTCATGGATATTGCAGATGTTTAGTCAGCATAATGAAGATTTTAAGTAGTACTGTTTGGTTAAAGTTGATAAGATTTCCTTAATTTCTATATTGTTAATGGATGACATTTATATTTGCTATGGGTTTTCCGCAAATGCATTTGGAGCCACTACTAGTACTATTACCATATGGATTTTTAAAAAGATTTTGTATATCTTCCTATTGTTACATCACTTGATGTATTGGTGTATATGGATAAGAGTGTAGCATTTTAGTACTATGTAGCTTTATATTAAAGTGTTTCTTGACAATATATACCAAAGACGGTAACGGAATTACAAACCTATGGTAACGGAATTACATATGTTTACAGCTATATAATTTTACTAATAATGTATGAATTTGAAAGTAAATGTGTCTGATTATGTTCATTAACATATACTCAGAGAATATGAGTTGATTCCTTGATTACATATAAATGAATAATACAGTCTAACTTTTTGTTTGTTTTCGGTAACGGAATTACAAACTGATTCTATGTTTTCTAATTTCCCCTAAATCTAATTTTTTTTTTTTTTTTCATTAAAGTGGATTATGAAATGTAGTACTTTGTTAGTGGTAAAACAAAAACACTAATAAAAAGAATATTACCTTCAATTACATGGCTGTTGTACATAAATTCATAGTGTGTATTACGGAAATGTCATATTTTTAGTGTGACGGTATCCTCATAAAATAGCTAAAGTCAAACACATCCATTTATTTTACAATATTTTATTTATCAGATTTGGATTCTCCAGATATTTTTACATTAAAAACAATCTTAATATATAAGGAATAACATGATTTGATTTTTTCACTCCATGTCCACTTTAGCGTGGAATTGCCCTGTAACGAGAACATTTTACTGTCCTCTGCAACGTAGGGTAAATAGAAAAACAATAACAATGAAAATAAGTTATTAAAAATGTTAAAAAGCATGTACTGAATGATAATAAGCTTATACATTAATCATGCTTTATTTAGATTTTATTGTTTAGGTTATCCATTTCCGTACATTCGAAGTGTTTTTGATCATCCTGGTGTTTTTAATATCACACAATGCATTTATCATATTTTTTAAAATGCACGTCCGTATGAGAAGAAACAGTTATGGAGTAGAGTTTGAGTCTATTTTTAGAGGGTATTTCACCATTTCAAATTCACAAACTCATGTTTCACTCAGTTGTAACTTATCCAAATGTGTTACAGGTTTGTAGATTAACCTTCTGAGTACTGCAGGCGAGATATCTCGCCCGACGTCACATCAGTCGACATACTGTATACAGTGCATTCCCCAATTCATATTTCCCGCCGTTTTGCACACGACACTCACTGCAAATGGAAATATAATAAAAGAAAAAAGATTTTTTTTCAAAATGGTGGCTTTTGGTTTGATTTTTTCAATTGAAAATACCTTCAAATTTCGAGTTCAAAAAGTGGTTTTTGGCAAGTATTTTCGCTTGAGAACAATGGCGGCACGTAGTGGTCATTTTCAGGGATCGATAGCTAATTGTGACAGCTAATTTGATAATAAATTTGATCGTTTTACCAACAACAAAAATCACCAAATATTGCAATATGAATCGTAGTTCGGGTTTTAAAAACAATTCTGGTCAGAAAACCACTGTTATCGGGAATAATAGACATAAATAGTGGACAGCTGGCCACAAATGCTCTTAAGTAAACACAACTTTTTCAATTTTTTGCCTAATTTTAATCACCATTAGCTGATCTAAAAATAATAAAAATTACAAAAACCCCATGAAAATATTACTTACCGATTCATATATGAACTTTATTTCATGTATTTATAAAACATTTAAGTGAATATATGTGAGTAAAAATTATAAACTTGTACCCACTCAACGTGGTTTTTGTTAAAAAATTAATCCAGTAGTCTAAAGGTTAAATAAACTTAGTGTTAATTTTCACAGGTTAAAACTAGAGTATGTCCCTTTAAAAGAATACTCTGAACTAGACGGTGTTTATTTACGAGGTGACTATTTATACGACGGCCGTGTATATAGCTCCGCTGACAAGGACTGGCTATATTCACAGCAAAAATGTATATAGGCGATAAATAAATATTTGATTGATCCATATTACCAAACCATCTGGAATAGGAGGAATACATACTAAGTGCTGTACGAACAGGGGAGACGGGGTTATATGAATCTATGAATAGCGTAATATTGCCCCTACAGTACTAACGAAAAATTAATAATAAATAAATAAATAAATAAAAATAAAAATTACAAATTATCAGCTGCTGAGGTAGATTATCTGAAAGAGAAACTAACTTCGGGCAACAGGGCTTGAACTTAATAAAAAAAATTCCGATTGCAATTTTGAGGCTCCTTAGGTAAAAAAAAAATTAAGTTAATTTTACCGCAAATAAATAAGACTAAAAGGTTATTTTGCTGTATTTAGTCATATTTCAAATGCGTAAAATTGCAAGGGGCAATAAAACTCAAAATACATATTTTTCATACCAGTACCCTCTAAATTTATGTAATGTTTCTGTAACAACTGACCCCACCCACCCCACCGCAACATGATTTTACCAACATTATAATACATGTAATAATAATCATAATAATCATAACAATAACAATAACAATAGTGTATTATTATTATTAATTATTTTTATTTTTATTATTATTATTACTATTACCTTTTTGGGGTGGAGGGGGTGGTATTTTATCTTGGGGGGGGGGGGGGCATCTATAAAAATGCATGATTAACGTGCATGCACACACGCACAAATGGCAGGCTGAACTTGTCCGGCTGCACGCAGAACTGGATTCAACTGAGTTAAGTAATAATTAAGCCAACCTTTAGATGGCAAAACATGCCACAGTAGGCCCTTATACTGTTTTGTTTTTTGGGGTTTTCTTCTTTTTTTGGGGGGGGGGGGGGGGGGGGGGTTACGCTGTACATTAAATCGAATGACCACTTTGCGAATCAGTCAAAATAATTTGCAAACGTCTAACGAAAAATGACTGGCTGGTCGTATGCCACATTTGTGACACTGGAAAACATGTTATCCATTTTCAAACCAAGTACTATAACATTGAAACCGTCTAGACTCTCTCTCCTGCTAAATTCCATGCACACACGCCTGATAATAATAATAATAATAATAATAATAATAATAATAATAATAAATGGTGAGTTCATGTTCCGATTGTTTATTATTTTATTTCAGTGTATTCACAGTTATTTTCGTCATGAAATAAAATTAAAAAAATTATTATTTTATTATATAGCCGGTCCTTTTATGACTTCACAAGAAGACTTCCAAAATTTAAAAATGAAGCATGTCATGGAATTCCCTCGATCGCAGTTCAATTAAAATGTTTTGGATCATACAATAACTAGGTTTGGTATTCCAAATGAATGTAATTTCCATTTATAATCCATATTTAGAAAAACAAGGCCCACTAAATCCGTGATTGAGTGCCTTTAACTTTGTATTTACAGAGTGTGGAGCACTTATGCAAATTACTTTATATTAACTGCAGTGCAGATTAATTATATTATCTGTAAATTTAACTTGTTATATTTTTAATCAATGTAAACCAAGAGACTTAACATTTAAATATCAACATTAATCAAGTTTGGTTATTAAACAGCTGTTTTTTAAAGGCATACTATCAGCACCTTATTTCTCTATAAAGGAAAATTACATTCATTTGGGATGAGGTTGGCCATGCTGTCTTGATACAGGAGATTGGTCAGCCATTCTGACACTGTATGGTTAATGGGGGGTGTGTTCCAAATCTCCATTATTCTACTTATTGGACATCACCCAAATTGATTTTTTTTTTTTTTTTTTATTTTTTTTTTTTCAAAATATCAATTATGAGTGGGATGTGGGTGGTTAAGTAGATTGTTAATGAAGTACTTTTAGTGACAAATGAAATGTATATATTTTCAGATAATACTTTGTTGGGCCATTCAATAGGTCCATAGCCTATGATAATATGCCTTTAAATGATGTCCTGTGGTGTTAAACAAAATAATAATTTCATTTACTCAAAGTAATCTGCCTGTCAAAAAAATCTCACATCCCTACATCAAACAAACTAATGTTCAGACTTCCATAATAAACCACACAACAATAAAAACAAAACCAAAAAACAACAACATTTAGTCAGAATATATTGGTAGTGTGCAAACATATTCTGTATGCAAAAGTTCTTATTCACTTCTCTTTTTTTAATGAATCTTTAAAACATTTTTTTTAAATCCCAGTTTGTTTCTGATGTTGGAAATAAAGTGTCATTTCAATAGCATCACATCACATTAATAGAGGACATTAATGGACATCATGCAGTCAAAATAACAGCAGTTACCTGACAGTGGATTAAAAACACCACAGCGTGGGATGTCATACTCATTCTAGTGACCCATTTTTAGTGTGAATTAACAACCAACCTAGTCATTTACCATTCAAATACTTGTAAACTTACATTATTTATAAAGACTTCAAGGACAGCTAAATCACTGAAATATTTTAATATGTCTATTCGATTCTACTAGCCTAAGTACTTGTACTTTGCTAAACAAAGCAAAAATATGAAGGAGGTACCAACAGATACAATAAAAAAAAGAAGTTTGTTTTGTTTAATGACACCACTAGAGCACATTGATTTTTTTAATCATCGGCTATTGGATGTCAAACATATGGTCATTTTGACACAGTCATAGACAGGAAACCCGCTAATTTTTTCATTAGTAGCAAGGAATATTTTATATGCACCATCCCACAGACAGGATAGCACATACCACGGTCTTTGATATACCAGTCGTATTGCAATGGCTGGAACGAGAAATAGCCCAATGGGCCCACTGATGGAGACAGATCCTAGACTGACCACACATCAGCTGTCAGCTTTACCACTG
Source organism: Gigantopelta aegis (assembly GCF_016097555.1). Classification (NCBI taxonomy): domain Eukaryota; kingdom Metazoa; phylum Mollusca; class Gastropoda; order Neomphalida; family Peltospiridae; genus Gigantopelta; species Gigantopelta aegis. The sequence goes on along the minus strand of NC_054707.1, from coordinate 47,569,835 downwards.
GGCTACTTCCTGCCCCCAGATACAATAGTCCAAACTAAAGCTACATCTGTAAATATCTCAATTATCTGGGGGGCAATTCTCTACAACAATTTGACTCAAAGCAAAATCCTTTCAATGTGAATTACAATGTTTGCCATCTGGAATCACTTTACGTTAATTCCATCCAAGTATAAAATCATCAAGTGGCCACAGTAATTAACCTCGACTATTGTTAAACATATTCAGCACTGGTCAAACATTTTTATTAAAAGTGTTATTTGAAATCACGTTCATTTATTTGTATCCGTATGTAGTTAATATCTAAAGTTAGCTCTGTGGTGCAGTGGCTTTATAACTTCATTTTTTTATTAAATTTTTCTAAAACTTTGAGCTAATTTCCACCTAATCCTCAAATACACCATCATGGACACATCTCAGCTATGTGGATAAGGCAGGCTTTGTTAGTTGGTGCAGTGGCTTATTACCTGTCACATAGTCACTGAACTGATAAAGATCATTCTGGCTGAAAGTCGTAATGGGACACAAACTTAACACCTACTAAGCTTTCTAACAGAAAATAATTTCCGGGTATGTAACAAAACCAAAACAGACCAAAGTGCTCATACTACTAGGTGGTTATGGGTTTGAAATCTTTTCAAATTGGACTCTACATTTCATGCACTTTGACCAATTTTAAACAGCAGTTCTCTTACTATAATCTATCCAAAAATTAAAAAAAAAAAAAAAATATATATATCCATTATTTCCATTTAGGGTAAATAATTTTTCCCTCTGTACCCTCTGAAAAAACCCCTGCCTACCAGCCTTAAGACAGATGGCTTAACCACTAGGCCATCAAGGCCATTAAGGCCAGTACTACTCAACTGAGCTATCTACCAGTCTTAAACCCAACACTGGCCTCGGTGGTGTCGTGGTTAAGCCATCAGACATAAGGCTGGTAGGTACTGGGTTCACAGCCCGGTACCGGCTCCAGCTAACCACTAACAACTAACCCACTGTCCTGGACAGACAGCCCAGGACAGCATGCTTGAACCGTAACTGGATATAAGCACGAAAATAAGTTGAAATGAAAATAATAAAGCCAACACCACTGGTCTACAAGTAGCACTGTTTCATCAACACAGGCCCGATGAGAGGTAAATTGGTAATTACAGGAAATGTCCAGCCGTACACATTTTCCCTGTTGGTCGATTTTCATCAATCAATTGATCTAGCAGCATGCAAGTTTAATATCACATAACTTGATGTACTGACAATGGTATGAGTGCACAGAATTAACTATGGTTCTCTGCACAGGTCTGTGGAATTCACAATAGGATTACTTGTTGCAAATGACATCTTTTTTGTTGATTAACAATCATTATTGAGATGTGAATGCAATAAAACATTTCACATGCTGAGTGGGTGGAGATAACGTGTAGTTTCATGTAACTATATGTATGCATGTGTCTTTATTTGATTACTATTATTAGATTCTTTTTACAAGTAAAATAAAGAATTTAAATTTGGTTGCTAATGAATACAACATTTTGTATGGGTACTTACACATAAAAATTTATATTTAATGTATGTATTCTTTCTTCTTTGTTTTGGTTTTGGGAGAGTTCTTTTTGGGTTATTTTTTTTAGGGGGTTGTTGAAATCATTAAGTAAACTATGCAACAGCAAGACTGGAAGCCAGCTTGGGCATAAAAAAACCCCAACCCTACCAGCATAAGAGACAATCTGAAAGACTAATTTAGTTTATAAATCAATGTATTTTTCATAGACACAAATACCAGCCAGCACACATACATTTAACCACAGACTCTTACCTTGAAGTATTGAAGTACTCCTCAAACCTTCCATCACTGATGTTAATGGCAATGTGTTCCACCACATCCACTCCCTGGAACAAAAAATAATAATAATAATAACAGCTAAATTAATTAATCAGCAACTAAAACATCAGTATGTTTCCTTCCTTCCTTCCTTCCTTAATTAATTTATTAATTAATAAACACAAACTAATAAACACAAATTCCTTAATCCAAAATAAAGAGGTGGAACGGTGAAATAATTACCTTACCACAGTTGAAGGAACATATCTCTAATGAAAAACGGCCAGGCCACTTTCACATCTGACCACAGAAAAAGCCTCTTATCACGGCACCCAGCCACACAAAGGGCTATGATAGCGGTGTTTGCAAATGGAACTTTCAAGTGATTGGTCAACTTAATGAAATGAATTTCCTAATCAATGCAGGATCATGCATACCGATGCAGGCCGCCTCCCAGCACTTGTTACCTGTGCTATTTAGTAAGGTTATCACAAACATTTACTAGGGTTGTGGACAGACTGGCACAAAGGCATTTCACTTGTCTATTAACTGAATTAGCATTATAATTTTTTTTTTTTTTTAAATTAAAAGTTATTACAAACATGACCCTGATGAGTGAGTACGTGAGAGCTCTGTGGCTACACCTATGAAATGAGGTGTGCAGTTTAATTTTATAGTGCTACCGTAACTTTCAAGTTACATATCCTCAGACAGGATACTGCCAAAAAAATAATAAAAAAATAAATAATTCTTCTCCAACTGCAGTAGGTAGTACATTAGACTGCAGTTATAAGAAATTACTGGAAATATTCAAATCAGATCTGTATATGCCCATCCCTGAACAAGAAAACCTCCTAACAACTTAAGTACGTAACAGTACATACATGTACATGAAGGTGTGGCAAGTAATGTCTATTATATGTACATAGATTTAACCAAGATCAAAAGCAAAAATCATCATTATATTTTAACTACATGCAATTTATAATTGATAAATATGGTGTTGCCTGCTTGCATGAAAGGGATGGGTGAGGGTATTTGGTAGGTGGGGGAGGGGGAGGTATCATTTATATGGGAATTTGAAAATATGGGAACTCTGGGATGGGGGAGGGGGAGGTAGAAGTATCATCATTTAAAATATGGGAACTTAGGTGAAATGGGCGAGGGTAACTCTAGGTGAAGGGGAGGGGTGTAGAAGTAGTATTTAAAATTGGGTAGGTGAAGGGGATGGGGGGGTATTTGGTAGGGGTAGGTAGAAGTATCATTTAAAATATGGGAACTCTCTGAAGGGGTGAGGGTATTTGGTAGGTGGGGGATAGGCATTTAAAATATGGGAACTCTAGGTGAAGGGGATGGGTGAGGGTATTTGGTAGGTGGGGGGAGGGTAGCTTTAAAATTTGGTAGGTGGGGGATGGGGGGGAGGTAGGTGGGTATCAGGGGGAGGTAGAAGTAGCATTTAAAATATGGGAACTCTAGGTGAAGGGGATGGGTGAGGGGATGGGTGAGGGTATTTGGTAGGTAGGGGAGGGGAGGTAGAAGTATCATTTAAAATATGGGAACTTTAGGTGAGGGTATTTAGTAGGTGGGGGAAGGTACCAGTATCATTTATAATAATGTATCATCAAGTGTTCATAGATGTGTTTTATGATTAAAACTTAACTGCATGCACATACATTTTGAGTAACCATGTACATTATATTTATGGACCAGATATTTTGCTGTTATTATATTCACCTGAGATTTTTTAAGAAAGAAAAAAGCAGGTATTTTTTTAACAAATAAATGAAATACAATAGTAATTTAGTTTTAACAAGCCATGCATTAGCTAGTGTATCATTATAAAGCAGGCATGTGTGCAGGAAACTATGCAGAGGACAGTCTAGACTGTGTTCAGTGAAGTTTCAGGGGTGGGGTGGATGGGATCGGTTTCAATCTACCACAGAAAATACTTTGCTATGAGCACACACACACACACACACACACACACACACACAGACACACACACACAGACAGACACACAGACACACAGACACAGACACACAGACACACACAGAGACACACACACAGAGACACACACACAGACACAGACACAGACACACACACACACAGATAGACACACACACACACACACACAGACACACACACACAGACACACACACACACACAGACACACATACAGAGACACACACACACACAGAGACACAGACACACACACACACACAGACAGACACACACACACACACACACACACACACACACACACACACACAGACACACACACACACACACACACAGAGACACACACACACACACACACACACACACACACACACACACAGACACACACAGACACACACACACACACACACATACACACACACACACACACACACACACATGCCTATTGTCAAGGTTAGCTCTGGCACTCACCAAATTTGCAAATTGAGCTTTTTTCAAAACAAAAGGCAAATTCAATTTAATTTGGCAAAATAAATTCATGTAATAATTGAATTTTTGTTACAAAATAACTAGGATTATGCAATTTGTGAAGTTTAATAGATAATCTGGCTAAATTTTCTGCTCACTCAGATTGTGCTAAATGAAAATATTTGACACAAGACAGCACAATGAGCTGAAGCTGCAATAATTATTTAGAACATGAGTTATATTTAATCAGTAGACTCTGAGACTGCAACCTTTAAAACTGTGTACAAGTTATTTCTCTCAATTCCTTAGCAACCAAGAGGTTATTGTGATCGCACAACCATCAAATGTTTTACAGACAACAAAGACATCATTATACAATGTTTGACAGAAAGATTCTTAAAATATACAATATTTTGATTGATTTTCTTAAAGTTAATGCCCATGGGGTATACAGCTTACAAAATACTTATTTTTAATCTTCCGCAATATATGAGATAAAAAAGATACCCTCACTTCAATTTAGATATGTCAAAGTGTCTATAAAACTTAAATTAATTTTTTTAGGAAACTTTTGGTCCTTTGATATATTTCGGCATTTACTGCAACTTATAAGTAATTTTGCTGTCTCAATCACATGTCTTTCTCTAAAACTACATAGCTCAGTGATACAGTGCTCGCCTGATGCCCGCTCAATCTAGGATCGATTCCCGTCGGTAGGCTATTTCTCGTTCCAGCCAGTGATCCACAACTAGTGTAACAAAGGCCATGGTATATACTATCCTGTCTGTGGGATGGTGCATATCAAAGATCCCTTGCTGCTAATCAAAAAGAGTAGCCCATTAAGTTGGAACAGCATGTTTCCTCTCTCAATATCTGTGTGTGGTCTTTAACCATATGTCTGACGCCATATAACCGTAAATAAAATGTGTTGAATTTAATTTCAAACTGCATGTGATTGCTCGCCTGATATCAATAAAGGAGATTGATCTTCAGCACCTTGATTTTCCATATGCCGAAGACTATGTTCATCAAATCAAAAAAACAAGCTGTTTTTGATCAAATTCACTGATCAATTGTATCACCATTTAATAATTTATCATCAAAGTGTATGTACCACTCAACAACAATGTAAAAGTTAAAGTCTGTTTTGTTTAACAACACCAGTAGAGCACATCGGCTATTGGAAGTAAAAAAATTGGTAATTCTGACATAGCCTTAGAGAGAAAACCTGCTACAATTTTCTACTAGTAGCAAGGGATCTTTATATGCACCCTCTTTGATATCCTTGTTGTGGTGTACTCGCTAGAACAAGAAATAGCCCAGTGGGTCTACAAATGAGGATCAATCCTAAACTGACCATAAATCAGAGAGCACATTACCACTGGGCTAACTGCACCCCCACCCCCCCCCCCCCCCCCCACACTCCAATGTAAACAAAGAGCCAAAAGATAAATTTTGAACAAGCCTCAACCTATTGAAACCAGATAGCACTGATCACCTTTTCACACTGGGAAAGCAATTGGTATAATTACTTTGTAATTATCATCTCACAATAAATAACATTAGCAAGGCTCCCCATACCGTGACAGGTAGTGGAAATGATAGACAGCCGTGCTTCATTATCCCAGGGTGGACACTTGTTCAGGTGGGCCATAAAGCCGGCCACACACCACAGGCCTGGTCACGGTCATTGCTAATTACAAAACAAGTACAAGCGTTAAGAGTGTATAGAAACGTACCTGGATTGTCAACAAATTAATATGCAGCAAACTTTTATTATTATACAAGGAATAGAAAGGAATGGTTGTTTTATGACAACTTGGCACTACAGATAGGCATTAACAGTCTTAGTATTGTGATATATTGAGAGAGAGAAAATATGGCCATGACATGAGCTTTGGACACAAAAAGTATAAATTGGATAGTTAATTTTAAAAATAAATAAAAATATAATTATTTTTAAAAATGTAAATTATTATACTGTCAAGAACGCTTAAATTTATTATTTGGTGCTATACATCAATTATAAGTAAATATTCTGTCTGTAACTGCCAACTTTCAGAATTGTAAACAAAACAAAACAAAAAACACCTACCCAAATACTACATGTAATTAGCTCAATACAGATTTCAGTTGGGTTTTTTCAATGTTTCTTTGATGGCTACCATATGACAACACACACTACACTCATTACTGAATGTTTGCGGCTAGGGGGGCAATTCCTATTTTGACAGAATCACACTGGGCCAAGGATACAGCCACAATTTATTACACTGGCACATGATTCCTATCCCCGCAGGTGGATAATTGCTAGGTGGGGCGAAGTCAAAGATGAGGAGACAGGTGTTTCTGTTTCATTGAAAGACAGGCTTAAAACAAAGACAAATGCAACACAAGCAAACAATTGTAAATATTTGTGCCAGAGGAAACACTTACTGTCAGAGTGAAGGCAATCTCCTCAAAGGTCTTCACAGTGGCAGGATGGACGAATCTGACCCCAGTGGGCAGCCCTTCTTCAACCAGGATCTCCTGTTGCTTGGCAGCAGAAGAAACTGGAACAACAAACATCACTTGAGTCTTAGTTTTACCTCAGCTAAGACAAATAATCAGAGGAACATTTATTTCTTTATGTTTTCTGGGATATGTAATTCAAGTATTTAGTGTAGCTCCATGGTTAGTATGATATGTAGTGTATGGTGGGGTGAAGGATGCATTGGCTGTTGGTGGACCTCAATGGGTTATTGTTCATTCCAGCTTTTATTTTTATTTCTATTGTCATAGGCGGTTTTATGTGCAGTTTGTCAAAAAGACAACATACATACAAAAAATCATAAGATAAAGCTTTTTTAAAAAAAGGAAAGAGAAAAAAGAATATCTTATGTGATGGGGGGAGGGGAAACATTAAGATTGTGTCCACTGAATGGGTTTGATCTCATGACTAGTTGCACTCTAGTTAAGCACTCCAGTACCAAGCTAAATTCTGCTTATTAGCCAGTGTGACCAGAAACCTCAGATATAAGCACGTTAACAACTAACACATAAACCAGTTCATATAATCACCTTAAACAGATCGGAAATTAACTCCCAAACTGATATCTTCACATTCAATTATCTGATTTCTCAAGATTTCATGAAAGGAATGTTTAATTCACGACAAATCAGCATTTACATTATTAATATTATTTATACCAGTCATGGACCATTGATTGTGTTGGAATTAAAAAAAAAAAAATTATTAATTAAAAAAAAAAAAAGCTCAGAAGTTTTTGCACTGGGTGGAAGATGGAATAATTTCACATTGACATCTCCTGGCGATATAGGTGAGCACTCTGTAATTGACCTACATTTAAACATTTCAAAATCTCAATAGCAAATCACATTTCTCAAATTATCACAGTAACCTTCTTCCATACACACACAGATACATGAGCAGAGGGATGAAGATATGGAAAAATGGAGAGAACAAGACAAAGATACAGAGAGCCTTAGAGTGACAGATTGACAGAGATAGATACAGAATGACAGGATAGGGGAGATAGGGGAGGGGAGGGGAGATGTTGAGATTTGTATACAGTTGTATGTTGTACTTTACCACAACACCCACTGGGCTGTTTCTCATTCCAGATAGTGCACCATGACTGGTATATCAACGGCCATGGTATGTACTACCCTGTCTGTGGGATGGTGCATATAAAAGATCCCTTGCTGCTAATTGAAAAGAATAGCCCATGAAGTCACAACAGTGGGTTTCCTCTCTCAATATCTGTGTGGTCCTTAACCATATGTCTAACGCCATATAACCGTAAATAACCACAACACAGTACTTGCTTCGTGGAGAGAGAAAACCACCTAATAACCTTTTTTTTCATTTGAGCAGCAACTGACAGTTATTCCGAATTTTATGCAATTTCCTGCCACGATAAAACTACAATGCATAGCAATGCTTTGTCTATTCAATTTGTGTAATTAAATGTCAGCTGGCAGGCAATAAAACCTGAAATGCTAAAGCAAAAGCTAATAACACTCTTTGTGACCAAATATGACAATGCAATTTCAAATAGTAACCCCTTTTAGGATACAATACAGTTATGTGATATTTTGTTTTCTTCTAATAGCAAACATTTTTCAGTACATATGAATTACTTATTTTGCATTAAATGACTGATCTCAAACTTGCAATTAAAGAAAACTAAATCTCAGATGGATAGATGGATGGATGGATGGATGGATGGATGGATGGAAAAAACAGACAGACAAAAACAGACAGAGGGGGACAAAACCTCTAGTCAAGTCCAAATGGGGACTAAAAAACATACTTTTTACTTAAAATAAGATGGAATAATTTGCCTAATTTAACATTTTAAACATTTACGTGGTTTTTTGTTCTTTTGTTATTTTCATTATGTAATTTTATTATATAAAAGCTGCAGCATAGAGTTTGTTTTGTTTAATGACACCACTAGAGCACATTAATTTATTAATCATCGGCTACTGGGTGTCAAACATATGGTCATTTAAAAGCTGCAATTCAAAAACATCAGAAAAAAAAGAGAACAATTTTATAAAGAACCAAGAAGTCGGTGATCCATTTAGAATCTACTGACATTTAACAGAAATGGAATATTGCATCTTTTTTTGTAATGCTTTCTCGACTACTACCTTTAGAAAACAAAGGCATGTCTCATGTGGCTGCCATCTTACGTTTCATCAGAGCATATTCTATAATGTGATCCAAACAATCATAGGGAAATTTCTTGATGACGAGCCAAACACAACAACACCCTCTGCCAGATTTTTTTTCTTTTTTCTTTGCATGGTGATAGTGATAGTACACATTTTTGTAACAGGCTATATATGTACAACACCAAAGGTTTAGCTCACTGAATTAAAAGAACCAATCCCGACAAACTAAATGCAAACTAATTCAAAGAAAGGTTTGAGCTTTGTTATGGACTTACATGTAAGCCTTGTACAACAAAAAAAAAATGCTAATCAAGCTTTTAATTTTTATACTGCATATAAATGATGTATCAATTTTATGCATATAATATATATGGTCACATAAAACTTATTTAAAGTGGGTACGCACACACAACACACACACACACTAACACCTTCATATAATCCTGTATCATTTGGAAGTAGTGACAAAAACTAAATATTGTCCTGAAGTATGTTTAAATTATATATATATATTAAATAGATTTATTGAAAACAGTAACACTAATAATTTAAGGATGCTTTTGGGGACGGGTTGTTCAAGTGTAACAGGAATACACCTCTAGTTCGAACAAGTCAATTACTCAGCAGAAAGAAATATTCAATCCATCAAAACGTTTTAGTAAAAATTTAAAATATGGAATCACGATGAATTTCCGATGGAGAATATGTAGTTTTTTCAGTAGATAGGAACTGAATTTCTGTCAAATCATAGTAATTTGGGTTTTCTGATCTGTGACCGCCAAAACAGGATTATTAAAGACAGCACTATGCTCGGACTTCTTTTTTTTCTTTTTCTTTTTTTTTTTAATGAAAAAACCCCAAACAAGCAACCTGTTTTACAAAGATAGCATAACATTACACAACAATTATAGCACAACAATCAAATTTTGGTTCTGTGCCTCAAGCTTTTTTCTCCTGTCCCTTTCATCCTTTGTAACAAATACATGTAATTAGTAACATCATTGTACATGTATTGCAATTTGCATCTTATACATTTTGTCAGTACTGAATCTGTATAAAAATCCCAAAATAAGATAAATTTAAAACACATTCTTTACAATTTGTTCCTATATTTCAACGGCATCCTTCATCTGGGATTGGGACAGGATGTAGCCCAGTGGTACAGCGCTCACTTGATGCACGGTCGGTTTGGGATCGATCCCTGTCAGTGGGCCTACTTGGCTATTTCTTGTTCAAGCCAGTGCACTACGACTGGTATATCAAAGGCCATGGTATGTCCTATCCTGTCTGTGGGATGGTATATAAACAAATCCCTTGATACTAATGAAAAAATGTATCATGTTTCCTCTTTAAGACTACATGTCAAAATTACCAAATGTTAACTGAAGTATAATATGTAGTAGGATCACTGTGAAGACTTTGTGCACCTTCACTGGTATATTAAAGACTTTTCATCAAGGGATTGTAATTCTCGACCTAGTTATGTTAGATCCATTTTTCCAAGTTGCCATTGAATATAATATATATAACGATTCCTTCACATCATAAAGTCTTGTTATTTTAGTTTTTACATTCTCTAACTTAAAATTATTAATTTTTTGTAAGCCTGATGTTTGTATTATCTTAAAATAATTGGTTTTGGTTTTATTTGTTTATATGTGATTTTTATCTTTTTTTCTTTTTTAAATATTCTTAATAATTAATTAGAATCTGATGTCGTCAGTGTTTGATAGCGATGACTTCATGTGTTTTTAAGTTGAACAATGATGGCATTCTACATTCACAAATATTGTGTCATCAGGTCTCATACCATCGGGCCAACGGACTCAGATTGCAAGTTAATTATACAATTACATTGTATCATGCGGTTTCACAGTTAGGGTGTTTTGGACTAAATTTGGGTCGCTGATTCCAAATATGAAGTCAGATTTAGCAAGCATGTCAGGTTTTCAAGTTATGTATATTTGTCGGTGATACCCACCATGCTTTATTAGAGACTTTGAGACTGTATATCACTACATTGTACATTGCTTAATAATTATGTGCATGTCATTTTTAGATAGTAGAATAGCGCTTATATACAAATTAAAGTTATAGAAAAAGAACCTAATAAAAGCATCATAACATGATATAGTCAGCATTGGCACCATTCAGCAGTGTTCAAAAGTGAGTGAGACTTGCTTTTACAGTTGTACATGGAATTGTTCTTCTGTTGTAAGAACCAGCAGTAATCACTCATCATGTCTGGATTGAACCGGCCTTTGTAAAGACAATGGATCACAATAGTTGTGACATCCAGGCTAGGGAATTTCAAGGCTATCTTAGGCACTATGAAATTGTAAAACCATTGTAGGCTATGACAATATTACAGCACATGCCATACTAATATCATAGCCTACAATGATTTTACGATTTCATAGTGCTAAGATAGCTTCGAAAATATGGGCCCTGTATTTGAGAGACGAAGTTTTAAAATTAAAATAACAATTAACATCCTCTGAGATGAACTATAAACGAAGTTCAATTGGTCCAGGACTTATATAGTTTGTAAACATGAAGCCTAACACAAAGGGTGATGCTGTCACTGCTGCCATCAACAGAAAAAATAATACCTATATCTTTTTATAGTGTTTTAACTTTGTCAAGACTGGACCAAAACGACTGGTTACCTTCATTTCTGACTCTGAGTTCCACTGTATGATTGCCAGCTTCATTAAAGGTCTTTTCAACGACAGGCGACCGAGTCAACACAGACGTGTTGTCTGGGAAGACCCATTCAAACATCAGATCTCCTTGTGTCGGAACCTGACCTGTAATAAAACATTCAACAAACACTAACTGAACGCATTCTATCACTTATAAATTGCTGGCTTGTCGTGTAGTTCTACAAGCCAACCTCTGTTTACTGTCATTAGTTGCTTATAGTACATACCCAACTCCCTGACCACATAATCTGGCCACGAGGAGTATCCATATAGAACTTGGTAATTGCAATCAGTTCGAATTCACGCTTTAATGTTCAAACACAATGAATACAAACTTCTGTTACCAATCAGAGGTGTCTTTGTAAAGAATGCATGGTCAAGATCGTACATTCACCGAGGGTGATGGAATTTTATATAAAAAAACAACTTATAGGAATGTTTTTCCTGTAGATGACATCACTGCTCAGTTCCAATATTGATAACCTTGGTGTTTGATCGAACCAGTATATGGCTAAGCCAGTAAATTTAAGGTTGGCTGGCTGGCTGACTTCATATATTAATACCATTAACCATAACGATCAAAGTTATTGGGTTCATTATTGTTCACCATCTACTAAAAACTAATGGAAATGGCTTCGTATTATATACAAACACTATATAGTCACATTCATTCATTTCAACTTATTTTCGTGCTTATATCCAATTAAGGTTCAAGCACGCTGTCCTGGGCACACACCTCAGCTATCTGGGCTGTCTGTCCAGGACAGTAGGTTAATTGTTAGTTGGTTAGTAGTTAGTGAGAGAGAAGAGGGTGTAGTGGCCTTACACCTACCCATTGAGCCCTTAAGAACTCGCTCTGGGTTGGAGCCGGTACCGGGCTGCGAACCTGTACCTACCAGCCTGTAGTCCGATGGCTTAACCACTACGCCACCGAGGCACATGATTATAGACACCACCATTTAATTTAGTAATCTGTTACAGGGCTCATCCTGCACATTGCCAAATTAGCCAACTGCTAATTTTTATACCAAGTGGCTCCAACATTAAGTCTTTGGCTAATTAAATATTCCTTAAATTAACTACATTTTAATCATTTTCAAGGAAATACTCTAGATACCTGAAAATTGGCTTAACTAAAATTGGCTTATCCCTGTGTTGAGGCCCTCCTGTTAATAGCACCCACACTGACTAAAACAAAAAATGAGAATCATACCTGCTGTTTGTGCCACTAGCAATGCTGTAAATCCTTGGATGAGAGGCTTATTCAGGACATCAAATTCCACATCTTCCAGGCCAGACTGAATGAGCACTGTGATGGTTTCATTCACCTCAGACACATGGTTAGAAGCATACACCGTCACTTTGTAGATGCCTGGATGCTTGAAGGCATGGCTCAGGAAATACAAGTTACCATCGGTTTTCTTAACATCTTTATAGGAACGCCGACCATCACCCAAGTTAAATTCAAATTCAACAAAGGTACACCAGCAGTTGATTTTAGCAATCAGATACACTGGGACTCCTACCAAAGATGGCCCAGAAGTGAAAAAATCCACTTTGTTTAAAGGTTCTTCCACTGTGATTGGGTGCAGTGTCATGGTTTTGCGACTGATGGAATTGAAAGCCAGGACACCAACACTATACCTTCCTGGACGTTGGTACAGGTAATTTGCCACTGATGAATGATTGGTGATTACTTTTGCAATCCGTCCACTGTCCTTGAAGTTCCACTCGAAGATGACATCATCCCCTTTGGTGACTTCTGCCACACAGCTTACCGTCTGCCCAAGTCTGACATACTGATGAGGAGAGCAGAAGGCAGAGAGATGGTCAATGGGATGCTGTGCAATAACGGAACCAAGGGTTGACACAGAATTTATTAAATTTCTTGCTGTCACTGAAACCATGTACCTGCCATATTGGTGAAAAACGTAGGTCAAGTGGGAAGAAGTGGTGGTTATGTTATCAAGAAGCTTGTGCTCCTGGTCGTATATCATCCACATCACACTCAGATTGACGGACGATGTCAAGAAATGGAGCTGCAATTCTGTAGAAGTGTTCACTAGTACAGTTTCATCCATCTGGAGCTTGGGGACGGTGAGTTCATTCTGAACAATGATGGGCTTCTTGAAGAACATGGGGACAAAGCTGTAGTTGTTGAAGATGAGGATGTCAGGATTGAAGGCGCCCTCCACCTCGTATACATACTGGAACTCAATGCTCAGGTTACAGCCATCGCCATAGCTGGCCACCAACACCAGGCCATCCAGTTCTTCCTCCAAGACATCATCCACGTCTTCAGTTGTAGAATTCTCCGTTCTGTTCCGGGCTTCCTGCAAAGAAACCTGCTTTGTCTCACCAACGCCAAAGTCCACGATAAGCTGAGTGTTTTGTCTGAATGTTGTTTCCACAGTGACAAGAAATCTGATTGGTTTGTTAACTTTGACTGCACCACCAGGGAAGTCTTCAGCAAGTGAAAAAGAAACATCTCCAAGATTCTTTTCCATAGCAACCTGTAAAACATAGAAAACCAGGATCAAAAGAAGTCCTCATTGTATATTATACTGCAATGATAGGTCAATTTCTTAGCCTAGTTTTCCCACTGGTGGTATTGCTTCAACCAAGTATTTCGTTTCAAATAAATGTCAATACATTATTACAATTTTGTGCTTATATCCATTTAAATTTGAAACACAATGTCCTCTGCACACTTTAATAATCTGGGCTGACTGTCTAGGACAGGGGTTGGGGTTAGTTGTTACTAGTTAGTGAGCAGCTAAAACTCTGTCTGGGTGGAAATTGGTAATAAGGTGTGAACCATGCTGCAGTATGGTACCTACCAGCCAAAATGCTGATAGCCAGGGGTGGAATCTTCCTCAATCAAGATGGCCTTTGCCTGAAGTGCTTGGGTTAAAGGATCAATCCCAATTGGTGGAACCATTTTGTAAGAATGTTTTTCCCTGTTCCAACTATTGCCCCAAGACTGGTATATCAAAGGCTGTGTATGTGCTGTTTTGTCTGTGGTAAAGTGCATATAAAAAATCCCTTGTTTGTAATGAAAAATATAATGGCGCCCCCAAAAATAATAACAAAATGTATTATGTGACATGTTGTGGTTATTAATTCTGAGTTCGTGATTATTTTCAGTTGATCTTTCAGAAAGTCATTATTCTGGGTTGATATTTTATGATGTAATTATTCCGATTTGGTTTTCAATCATGACATAATTATTCTGGGTTGCTTTTCTGTTATGAAGTGAATTCAAGGACATATTATCTCTGTATGTAAAATCCCCACCACTGTTAATTGCTGCATTCTTGAAGCATTGATCAGTATACATATGAAGAGTCCACAGGAATAATGTGTGATGTCACATGTTTGAATATTTATGCTTAAGAAAGTACTACTTTTAAAGGCCTACCATAATAATAGTTTTTTAATTTAGTGTGTCATTGCGACCTTGACATATACAACCGTTATAATGCTAACTATCTGTTTCAACATCATACATGGCTTCTAGATTATGGTAGCCTAACTCCCATGGCTAATGATATTCAAGGTTGGGATATTAAATAACTACTATCACCATGCCCGACGGCAAGTGAACAAAAGTTGTCAAATGCTGCATTTAAGACTATTTTGTAAATATCAATATCCTGGCCTACCCCACCCCCGGGGCTTTAAGCTATATCTCCAATTTACTATTAGTAAAATTTAATTTACTTGAAGTAAATTAGGGCTAGTGATTTTTTAATCGGGACTAGTACATTTTTTAAAACATTGATCCCATGGCTACCAGATTTTTATTCAAAATATAAAAGCCCTGCATCATAAGTTATTTCTGTGAACCCTTCATATATATATATATACATACATACAAACATACATACAGACATACATACAGACAGACATACAGACATACATACAGACATACAGACAGACATACATACATACAGACACACACACACACACACATACAGACATACACACACACACACTCACTCACACTCACTCTCACTCACACTCACATACACACTCACATACACACACACACACACACACACACACACATATATATATATACACACACACACACACACACACACACACACACACACACACACACACACACAGACACAGACACACACACACACACACACACACACACACACACACACACACACACACACATATGTACCTACCACTGTGAGGTTCTTCTCCACACTGCCATAGCTGTTGAACACCGTAGCGGTCACTGTGTGCACGCCAGTAGTCGAGAAGACATAATCCTGAAAGATATTAAACAGTTTTGTCAGGATTAGCAAGATTTACAACTGAGTTATTTATTGCACATCCTCAACGCTACTTATCAATTCCATCAGTGCACATGGCCAGACCCCATATTTTTGCAAAAAGAAAATCAATTTTACAAAGAATGATGGTAATAGAGTTCATTTTCTGCAACAAAATAAAGGTTCATTAAACACACTAATTCGGAAATCAGTAATTGTGTTACCTGGTGTAAACAGAAAGGAAGGGGAAACCTGAAGTAACCACAAAGGCTATAATTTTTTATTAGAAACACAGGGTATTTTTTTGTGTGTTAATTACACATAGGACTGCAATATACCAGCAAAAATGTAAAGTGTTTTTTATCAATAATTCCAATTTGGTTTGATGTAAAAATAAAAGGAAAACTGTTTTGCAATTAACTCAAATATTCTGTTAATATTATGTGCAAATTGTGAACACATTGATCAAGATATAAATAAAACTGCAATACTCACCTATAGTGGAAAATGTCGCCTGCTCATGGAATTCAGAATGATTATTTCTCAATATTTTTATCTTACACACAAAAAATAATCTCCAATTACCAGACACACACTAACAAAAGACTGATCATACACTGAGTTCAGTAGAATAAACATATCAAGAAAATATAATTTCAAACTCCATGAGCAGACAACATTCTTTGCCGAGAATTTGCTGTTTTCTTTATAATATATGACTAATGTTTTTTACAAACTACACATAAAAATGGGACCTTTTTACCATTTCCAAAACAGTTGTTGTTGTTGTTTTTTATGTCAAGCCAAACTAGAAGTATTGACAAAAACACTCATAATATTGGCTAGTATGGGGTATAGTATGGTGTATAGTTTTTAATATACAAGTTAGAATGGGAAAAAACAAAACAGGTAGAAGATACTCAACTCAGAGATAAATCACTCTTGATTCATCCCAATAATAATGTAAAGAAATGTTAAACTGAACCATATTATGTAATTGTCTATCTGTAGTGTCAATTTCAATGTATATAGTTGACATAGGTCACCACTCAACACCATTATGTAGGTGCTATGCAAAAAAAAAAAAAAAAGATTTAATTAAATTACAATGTGTGCATGCAGCTGTTCACCCTCTAGTTACCTAATTTCAGCCAGAATCTCTTCCAAATCTTGTTTACAGCATTGCATAATACATCACAATAGGAAGGGCAATTTGTTTAATCATGGTGATATACTTAATTGGCTCCAATAAACACAGATAAGGGTCAAGATACACAATGTAAGACAAGCAAAGGGCCTTCATGGGGATATCCACATCGAGGGAATACCAAAATGCTGTCACACATAATGTCTTTAATAAGTTACACAACAATCAATATACATCTAAACAAATAATTTCTATATAGAAATAGTTTCAGCTGAAGTTCCAGCATTTTAAAATAAAAATGTAGTTAAAAAAAAAAAAAAAAAAAAGGAAACAGAGATTTTGCAACACCCACTGTTTTAACTTATTCTTCACAGTGAAACAAGATTTTGAAAGTCCCAACAAGATGGACAACAGCTACCTCTGACATGCCATCAGTTACTGAATGATACTTCAAACAAACAGATCCCTTATGTGGATTCATTCTTTTGGTGCATGTCAAAGAGAAAATGTTCTTTCTTATCTCCCTAGAACTAGCCTCTCCCGTTACACGATTTCATTCTCAAGGTATCCACTTTGATGTTTGTAAACTGCTAGTAAAGTTTACAATCTTCTCCTGAAATGCCACTTTAACTTTTATCTGGCACATCCAAATGGGTTGGACAAATTTATGGCTTGTCTTTATTTGTATGGGTAAACACATACAACAAACCTCTCAGGACTATTGGACATTATCAGATAAAAACGTATGTAACAACATTTGCTATCGTGATCAAACTGTCTGGAATTATCCACCAAATGCACAAGAAATAAGATGGAATATGTATTGTTTTTCTTACTAGGTATTTCTAAATAATGTCTGCCAATAAATTTTTATTTTTATTATTGCATCAATTTTAATAAAAAAAAGAGTTTTTAAAATCATTTAGCTATTAACAATAACTGAGATTATATATGCATGTGATCTTCTCCAACCAATGAAGTAATAAACTATTTTCTTCCTTATATTATCTCTATGTTACTAAATAGGCCTGTTCCACAATTGATCACACGATGGCAAGGAAAGAAAAGGAATGTTTAACAACTCAAGCACATTTTAAATTGTGGCCGTTTTCTGTCAAGACAAACGGCCATTTTAACATTTGTTCCCGAAAGAGGAGAAACTTACTGCTGCCACATGGGCTACTCCTACTGATAAAGCAGAGAGGGATCTTTTCTATAAGCAGGACAGTACAACCAGTCATTGGGGGAGGGGTGTGTGTTACTAGTTGCAATCCCCATTGGTGAACCATCCAGTGCACCATGACTGATAATATCAAAGGCTGTGGTATGTGCTATCCTGTCTGTGGGATGGTGCATATAAAAGACCCCTTGTTACTAATGAAAAAATTTAACAGGTTTTCTCTCTAAGACTATATATCAGAATTACCAAATGCCTGACAGCCGGTGATTAATAATCAAGGGAAAAGATGCTGTATACTTGATAAGCACAACATACTAATCACAGGTCCTCCCATCACTCATGTGATCAATTCTGGAATAGCCATTAGATAACGGATCACATTTTTGATTAAAACTGTCAACTATTACACCTGAATTTCATGGATTTTGCATATTTTACTAATCACATAATTTTATAAATCTATATACTGTATATGTTTAATGTCGCATATATGTATATTATATATGCATGCAACAACACAAATATGTATGCATATAATATAACAAATATTGTTTTGTAAAAAACAAATACAAAACCCTTGACTTCTGTATTACTCATTAAAAAAGAAAGGATAATGTGTGGACACCCCAGCACATTTTAAACATCTAACATGACTTCTGCATTACTCATTTAAAAAGAAAAGGATAATTTATGGACACCCCAGCACATTTTAAACATCTAATATAAGTCTAACATGTTGTTATTGCAACAATTAGTCTAGACAGTAAAATGAAATTTTTGTTTCCATAGGCTAATTCTATTATATTGCAAATAGATTTTGTTTTATCTCAGGAGTCAAATATGGCCTGTCATTATTTAAAGAAAAAAAAAAGAAAAAAAAATAGCAGGCCAAATGTAATATCCCATGCTAAGAAAAAAAATATATGGCCTGTTGGAAATAAAACAGGGTAAGAAAGTGAAAAATTGGGACTGCAATTTTCTGGTCGGTTATAGCAGGCAAATTTTTATTTCACCTGCAGATCTTACAAAAAAACAAAAAACAAAAAAAATTGACTGCTTTTAACAGGTTGCTATTTCAAGCCCAGTGTCTACACTTTTCCAAAGACTTGATTTTTAACATACCCACCATGAGGCACTGGTTGTAATGGGAAAACCCAATGGATCCACAACCCATCACATCTCATATCAATGTTTAATTACCGAGTTACACCCTCCCTCAAGCGGTCATGTTGTGAATGACTAGAGTAAGTACAATTTAAACTCTATATAGATCACATTAAAATTATTCTGTCCTTAATTCCTTTTATTTCTTATACACAATGCACATCTTAACATTATTTTTCAAAAATGTTTTTTGTCAAAAATAATTTTATATTCACGTCTTTAAAAAATGTCATGTTATACACAATAAAATTAAAATAAAACTCTTTGTAAATTTTATAAAGTATAATTAAAAATATGTAAGTTGGTTTGAGGTAAGTTTATTATGAATTAATATGAATACATGTAGCATTATACAGGGTATAAATAGGGTTATTGTGGTTATAATTCACACATGTTTATATAGTACTGAAGGATTTCACACTTAAAGCTACTACACAATAAAAAGCCACATTATATACGGAAAACAAAAATACATGCAATGTGTTTATTTTTCAATGACTTATCAAAAGTTTATAGGCTAACCTTATAACAAAATGATTCATTATGAGCTATTCATTTTAAATCTATTTTACTGTATACTTTGTATTCACAACAAGAAGTAAATATTTCTACTGTTGCTTTCATGTAAACAGGGTAAGTTGTTTTTACAAAATGCCTACACTAAACTTTCCAAACTATCAAAAAATGAGGATGATCATAGTTATCTGAATGTGACCTCATTTATTGATAATTTTCAGTATGTCACTACTGTTGGGAAATATCTTATGATTATGTTACTATTGGAGTTAACTGCTGGCCAATTTCCTTTTAGTCAAAAAGCTATTTTAATGATGCATTTCCAATTATTTTTTATTAAACTGAAATAGCCGTTATTAAAAATTAAAACATATGGAATGTCATCTGATATTTCAATACAACTTGGCAAAACATTTTTTAATTTTGTGGGAGGGGGGTCTTGTTTTAACTTTACTTTATACCTAGTTAACTTCAGAACATAATTTTATACTCATCAAAACAAGTCATTGTTATACTGGATATTAATATTTGTATAAATACATACATTAGCTTTTTATTTTAGCCAAATTTAATATAGGTTTTGTTGTTTAGTGTTCACCCATAACGATTGTTTAGTATAAATGAGGGAAATTAAGACCAAGACCTAAACCATATATGTATCCAAGTAAACATAAATATAATAATGTAATGGGTTTTGATTGATTCTAAAGCTTTTTACTGTTTTAACTGCTGAAATTATAACATTATAAGAAAACAATTATAGCAATAAGTAATTTTTAAAAATCTAAAAAAAACAATAAAAAAAACCTAAAACAAAAACTGTCCCAACCCTAATTAGACATATTAGAAAATAAAGGGTAATAAATGAAATGGAAATATTATAAGCATTTAAAATAACATATATACATGTACACACATATATAACACACATATGCATATATATTTGCGAGGATTAAATGAAATGCTTTTTTTTAAAAGGTTGTCATGTGGGCGACAGTTGGTTATCATGCAGCTGAAAGGTAACAACCAACCTACCTCGTGTTTCCAGGACAGTCCACTTAGCTACAATGCAAGAACAACGGCCATAGCAAAAACAAGACCCTCATAAATCAAAGCCTCAATTACTCTTCAGATCTAAGGTAAATACACTCAAATGCAGCTGGGGCTGACAGCAACTTATAACTGATTTACAAGACAAAACCCAATCATTTTACAGTCATACCTATCCTGCCTTGAAAACGTAGCCAATCAACAGGACTGTCATAAACGGGGATGACAGACTAAGTTCAAGCTTCCAGTTGCCTGGTTACAAGAAACATGCCCATCTTGGCAACATTTTATCCCACAACAGTGTGCCATATGGGTGGTCATAAAAAGCCAAGTTATCACTGGGGCTGCATTCGGTCATATAAACATTTTACCTTTAATGTTTCAGGATGGCTTGTAGCTCGAGGAGGCAGGTATAGCCAGGACCTGTCTAGCAGGATGGGATGCACTTGTAAACAGGACTTGTTTGTTTTACACCAACAACTTTCATCTCATTTTGTGATTAATCACATTTCAGTATACACACAGAAACAGACATTGTCAACAAAAGTACATAAAATGTTTTATCATTTCAAACGTTGCAAGACAATAAAATATTCAGATTAGAAATAGACGATACTAAAGTAGTGGCAGTGTGATACCTTTATTTTACAATGAGTTGTTTAAAAACTATCTAACTAGCAAAAGCAAGTTACTAGTATATACAATGGTATCAAACAGCCATAAATATAGTAATCAATTTATTACTAACCTGCAATTTTCATGGCAATCCATGGAATCTTAAGACAATCTTATGTAAGATTTAAGCTATGTCTCCATGTGCACGAATGTGTATACATGTGTATGCGCGAACGTGTGCTTATTTAAAAATATGTATTTAAATTGTGGTGTCTCCATGTGTACGTATACATATGCGTGAGCGTCTGCATAAAAAAATCATAGGCACAGAAGCCGTACATGTAGCAAATATTTCTCTATGCTCACGCAGTACAAACACCTAAATTCCATAAAATTATGTCATCAGTGAATTTCCCGCTAAATTTGAAGCCAACATTGTGTGCGTCTTTTCATGATTTCAATCTTTTCAACTTGAACACCCTAACCCTCTTTCTTAAAGTTGTGGCAATTGTCAGTGCCAGTAACATGTCATCATCCTCTTCTTCGTCCAGAAGGGCTAGAACTTTTCCCCTACTCCTATTTCGGTGGCCACTTCCTCAATTTACACGTTGTGACATCACGCCAATTTTTTTTACGCATTCTTCAAAGCACACATGAAGACAGTCATTACGCATACACATACGTCCATGCATACGTGCACATGGAGACATAGCTTTAAGATGTTGTGTCCTAAATTTACTGGTGCATAAATATACCAGTAAATCAGATGATGTATTTGTTTAAATTGTCAAGATAGATATATATATATATATTTCTGAGGACTTACTAATAACTCATCATAGTAACTAAATTAAGAAAAAAACCCACAAAAAAACCCCATTATTTTTGTCTATGAATGTACATTTAATAAAGTATTTTCAAAATACACAAGATGTATCCATTGATCCAAACTTATTACAGAAATTATGTCAACAGGAAATGTGGAATTTTTTTTTGTTTAATTTGATTATTGCACCACATGGTGGTACGAGCAGTGTTTATGTTTTCGAGCATGGAATGTCAATAACTTTGGAATGTTTATTAGCCAGACCATTTATTATTGACATTGTAAAACTTTTTTGTTAAATGTTTATAATACATGCACAGGGTTTTATTTCTAGAATATTACTTGACACCCATTGCTTTGGCACAGACCTGTCAACCCTCCCAGATTCCGCGGGAGTCTCCTGGTATTTGATCAAATCTCCTTTCACCTGTGCTGGAGACAATATCTCCTGTTAAATGACATTTTTGTAAGCATTAAAAAAAAATTGATCCTCTTTTGTCAAAATAACATAAGGGAAGTAACTCTGCCTTTTTTTCTCATTCGGAAAATGTCGACTACTTTCGGTTTTTGAGAATGTAACAGGCCGAATTGTCCCGACTGTTTAACCTTTGCCGAAGTGAGAAGTGTGGGATAGCCTATTTATATTGTTCAAAAAGCACATGGAGTTTATAAAATGACGTGTTATTATAATGTTTGTTTTCATCGTAATGGCTACGAAGCGTGTTGCCGCTAATTCAACAGGCTGTGTATTGACATTCAGTGTTGCCATATAAAAAAAACTATCCAATTTAGTTCTAATAACACCTCTGAATTGTAAAATTTCTTCCCACTGGATTACATAATGCAACTATGTCTAATCTGAACTGCCAGACTCCCGAGTTGACAGCGATACACACGATGCATTATGCATTGATGTTAAAATCACATGTCACAGCAAGACAACGAAAAGACCAATTAGCTGTATAAACATACTTGTGTCAGTTAATTTTGTATGTTTGTACAGTAAAATGTTGGTTATAAGGGTACACTTTAAGAAATTATTTTTGTACAATTAAAAAATGTTGTGTTTGACATTGACATAAAGTTACTCACGGAAATGGGTATAATTCCGGTATATTTCACACGATGTCCGTAATGAGGTTTTACTTATGATTAATGAAAATACAATGTTTATTGCATCATTATAATGACTTTAAATAAGTACCACGCCACCGTTCCTCATTATAGTAAAAACTGAATATTAATTTATACAATTTATATAAATTTGTCTTTGGTACTTAGGTACACTAACCACAAATGATAATGTAACGCAACCTGTAAGGCTGTAAGTGTAATACCGTAAATATACTAATTAATTTGTTAATGTTTGTTCATTTTTGGATAACATTTTTTAAATATGTATTAAATCATAATAATATTTAAACTTTTTTTTTTAATGCCAAGATCTAAGGTTAACAAGTATATATGACATTATATAGTATTCATATAACTTACTAGTATTATGTGAATTTAAAAAATCTCCTGCTTTTTGACAAAATCTCCTGCTTTTTCAACACACACCTCCTGCTTTCTCTTGACTAAAGGTTGACAGGTCTGCTTTGGCATGACATTTTACAAATATTGAGAATTTTCAGTTTCATTTCAAGTTAGACATTAAAAGAGTAATACTACACATGTACTTGTATTTATTCAAATTAATATATCCTATTTTGCATAAAATAGCAATATGGGGGAAGGAGGGGTGTTTTTAAAATATATCTTTATACAATAATTAAAAAAAAAAGGAATTATTTCTGTTCAGATAAGGACTTTTTTAATCCAAAATTACGAACAAAAAATTACACAGCCCAAGGGGAATGGTGTGAAATGGTGCCGATTATCAGAGTCTAGAAACATAGGTGATAAAACCTTGCTGGTGCTGAAAATATGGATTAAAATTCTGGTGAAGTTTTCACTGCAGAAGACTGCCGTCTGACAAAAGTGTTAGGTTTGTTACACATGGGTACAGACTGACTGGGCTGACTAAGGTTAGTGACATCCATGAAATGGGATTTTTCTAGCTTCCTGAGCACTCTTGATCTGGTGCTGATTTCATGGTGACACACTTTAGAAATCTGCCAATAGCTCTGCACAACTACTTTATTAATTATAGTAAAACTGTTTAGATATCATTTTATAAAACATTGTCCAAGATGCTATAACCAAAATCTGGTATATCAATGGCTGTGGTATGTGTAGTCCTGTCTGTGGGAAAGAGCATACAAAATATCCTTTGTTACTAATGGATTTCCTCTAAAGAGTAAAGTTTGTTTGATCGATCTTAAACTGACCGTGCATCAAGCGAGCACTTGACCACTGGGCTACATCCTGTCCCTTCCTCTGAAGACTACATGCCAGAATTATCAACTGTCTGACATTCAGATGATTCATTAATACTATGTGCTCTAATTGCGCCATTAAACAAGACAAACTTTATGTTGTTATGATTAAAACTTTTAATATTTTGTCTATTATTAGCCTTTTCCAGTGAATATTTATTAGGAGTCACTAAATGGATAGAAACCACACTAATTAATAATCACTGATATTGATTGGTAGTTTTCACACGTTTGCCACAAGTGTCACAAGAGAGCATCATACATGACATGTTACATTTCCATTTATCGCACACCTGGGAGAGAGATCACATTGTAATAACATTTCCATGTGTCACATTGTGATGAACAATTTCCAGTGACCAACCTGTAAACATGAGAGCTAATGTGATTGGTTAACATATCGTGGTTAGCATAATTTACTGAGACCACTTTTTCATTCATAACATTCCTACACACATACCTATTTTAAAGTACCAGTACTGTTAATGCTGATATGTAATGTAAATTATTGGTTTTCAGAATTCACTTAAAAAAACTACTATTTAAATGTGTATACAGAGGTCATCCAACACGACTCGGGCATCAAAATAAGCACATATACCCATGGTAGGACTCAAAATATGAAGTAGAATATGACAGAAAGAAATATGTTCTGCTAAGAAAAAATTAGGATCTCTGAGATGTATTTTGGAGCATTATAAAGTTAAAATGTAATAGAATCACAAACTTATCCCGAGATAAATAGAAGATGAGATGATCATACACACAGCTATCTTTTGCAAAATGGCCTGTACATTTTTGGTAATTTTAGTAGGAATTGTTTTGTTTTTTGTTTTGTTTTTTCAAATGAACAGTTTTTCACAGGTCACTCTTGACTGTCTTGATATGTGGCAACCTTCTGGTAACATGGTGTCTTGACACTATATAAAATTCTGTGCAACAACCAATTTATTGCACATGCACGCGCACGCACACATGCACATACACACATACGTGCGCGCACACACATACAGGAGGCTGGAATTTCATATAGAACAACTAGAATGACAAAGCTGCAATAACTTGCATATTATGATTAGTGAAAATATAAATATTTCAACAACAGTTTTAACCATTAAAATTACTGAAACTATATTCCTTCTCATTGGTTACCAAATTTCTACCTTGCCCTGGTGTCATATTTATGTGCATGGTGTGCACTTTAAAGACTATAACATGGTGAAATATACATTTTTAAAACTTTAGCAAAAGGTTAAACATAAAATTGACTTTATAAACGAATCAGATTAATGGGCCTGGGAGAGCGCAGTTGAAAGATTTGCACTGATATCAAGTATTAGCCATTCTTGAAAGTTAAATGCAATTATAACTTTGTTTTAAAATCAAGTTCCAAATTACTTTAGATCTTGAACTGGGGACAATAGCCAATGATTAATAAATCAATGTGCTCTAGTGTGTTGTTAAAAAAAAAAAAAACTTTTATTTTATTGAATTGGGGAGAGATTCATGCAGTCGAGCAATGCATTGCCTGAATACTAAACCAGTCTTGAAAAGAATCAAAAGTTAAAAACAATAAAGAGAAACAATAAATCAAGATCCAAGTGATTTTGATCATGCTTTTTCGGTTATAGTGATAAACTGGCCTTGGTGGCACAGTGGTTAAGCCATCAGGCTACAGGCTGGTAGGTACAGGGTTCACAACCCGGTTCCAGCTCCAACCCAGAACGAGTTCTTAAGGACTGACCCTCTTTTCTCACTCACCACTAACCAACTAACAACTAACCCACTGTCCTGGGCAGACAGCCCACATAGCTGAGGTATGTACCCAGGACAGCATGCTTGAACCTTAATTGGATATAAGCACAAAAGTAAGTTCAAATGAAATGAAATATAGTGATAAAACAGGTTATGAAGAGGAAGATTAAATCTCAGTAGAAATATGGGACAAGTACAATTAGTGTAGTAATTGTAATATTCACACTTTCATCATGAACATCAAGAGACAGATATACATGCATGCAACAAAGTTAACCAGTACTAAGGAATGAAAATGCTAAACATTTTGAAGATTTTTGTCAGGCTAATTCTCAAACTTTGAGGCCTTCATTTCTCATAGAAAGGGTACTGGGCAAAAGAAACAATTCCTTTCAGGACATCATCACTTGATTACCATCTAATTTTGTGATGGACTCCGTATTTACTAATGATCTTTGGCGATAAATATTGCAACTCTTGGTATTTGAGATATTGATTCATCATACTGTCATTTCATTCCAAATTGCTATAAAGTATCAGTTTCAAACCATGTTATCTCCATTTCCAAGACTGGCCTTGGCTCAAGCACTATTTGGCACGAAACACACACAAACGTCTGATGAAATGCATGCCAGCGTTAGTGTATGTAATTGCATTAATGGCATTAGTTTTCTCCATGGGACAGCTTGTTTTTAAAAGCCATCAAAAGAAGACACACCTCCTGCTATTTAATATCAGTTTTGTGTAACATCTGCATATTCTTTCTCATGAAATAGAGTACAGCTTTAACCAAATAACTTTATTTTTTAAAGTTTTTTAGGTGGGTTTTGGGTTTTTTTTGGCATTCTGTTGAATAAATAGTCCTACCAAAGGAAATAAGAAATGATGCACTCAGCATATTTTAATTATGGTTATATGGTGTACAACATATTGCAAAAGACCACACAGATAATGAATGAGGAAATCCACATGGGCTACACTCTTCAATTAGTACTGGAAGGAAGGAAGAAAGGAAAACTCTAGTAATGTGCCCATATCCACCCAAGGTTCAGGCACGTCCATCCTGGGCACGAGTTCTGATTTGTGTCAGATCTCCTGTCCAGGACAGAAAGAGAGAATTTTTATTGAATGGATACATTTAATTTGAAATATATTAGTAAACTGAATTAGTACTAGCAGAAAGGGCAAGGAAATTTTTGTTTTCAAAAGCATTATTTCTAGTCAATTGAAAATTGATTAGCAACTACTGTTTAATGTTTTAAAATTGTGTAACAAACTCTGAAACTTGTGTAGCCAATCGCAACATCATACTGAACAAAATGTGCCCTGAAGGGATTTTTTACAAGCACTATCCCACAGACATGCCATGGCCTTTGTTAAATGTACATCAGCTGTAAAGCATGGACTGTGATGAGAAATAGCCCAATGGGCCCAACTGACAGGGATCGATCCAACTGTGCATCAGCTGAGTGCTTTACCATTGGTTTACATCCTGCCCCTCTACCAAAGAGGGAAGGCCATAGAAACTAAATAAATAAAATGGCTAACAAAGTTTAGATATTTCTGTAACTGGGATGTTTTAGAATTCTGATGGTTTTATAAAATACTGTTTTTGTTAGTGAATATTGCTGAAGTGTTTATAATTTTAAAAATACATTATAATTTATTGTTAAAATTAGATTATTTTTTTCTTTATTTTTTTAGGGGGGGGGGGGGGGAACAGTGGAATTTGTGGAGTTTTGTTTTGGGTTTTTGGGGGGTTTTGCCCACTTCCCCCACACTAATTAGTCAGTCATGCCCCTTTTTTTTCTATTTCTAATGTAATTAACTGTTCCAAGTGGCTGACCTATAAATTCCTTTGTCACAAATAATATAAAAGTTTATACTTTAATGGCATGGATAAGCAAAATGCTAAAAATTGGGGTGTTGGGAGGGAACAGCGCTCTAAATTGATATTAGCAAGAATGTTACAAATAAAACTTTTTATTATATTTTTTAAGAATTTAAGAAAACATAAACAAAAGCACCAAGTGGGAGTTAAAAGATGGGGAGGTCAGACTTCATCCTTGATGTGAATTTGTCTGATTAATACAAACTACACAACTTTACTAACAAAAGCTTGCAAAGCAAGAAAAACAGGTTCAATTCGTATCTCAGAACATCCACCAATATTCAGAAAAGTAACAATACACTTACAATATTTTAACATTTTATTTCCTTTTTCTTTAGTTCCATTTTTTTTTAATTTGTGGAAGAAAAGATAAATCGAATGATATTCTAAAAGTGCTGGTGTGTTTAATGTTATTCTTCCAATTATTAAGAAACAAACAGCAGTTTTTATTAAGAATCCAGAAAAACAAGTTTAGCATCCAAAAATATCCTCAGCTATTTTAGTATGGCAAAATAAATTTAATAATTTTTAAATTTCATAGGATGTCTTCAATTTAATTTGAAATGAAAAAAACAAAACAAAAAAACAACAACAAAAAATGATTGGCATTCAAATTATGTAGTTTGTAGCAGCCTGAAGCAGTGTTGTTATGTGAACTGCATAGTTATGGGTGTGTGTATTCGGAACAGTTCCGTTATATCATAAAACAATGAACTAGTTACATGTTTCAAATATAGCTCATGCATATATTTAAATATAGAGTCAAGCATGACTCAGATGGGTAGTGAAACCCAAAATAGTAGTACTCTGATGAATTTTGTTTCAACATGTGTAGCCTTAGTTTTAAACAAACTGTTTTACAATAAAGCTAATTCAATATGCTGATTATTACATTAACATTTCAGTAAATTGTTACTCAAATGTATTTGCAAAATTAAGATTAAATTCTTATTTTAAAGTATAAAATGTTGAAAATAAGAGTTTGTTTCAAAAATTAAAGGGACATTCCTGAGTTTGCTGCAATTTTAAAGATGTTATTGACTAACAGAGACTTTTTGACGACTGTAATTACATATCAAATATATATTTCTGCATAAAATATTAGTGGCTGTATATTAAATATGTTTCTGATCGTTCTAATATTTGTACTAGGTTAAATATAATTTTATTTCCTAAAAAAGATTTTTTCGACGTACGAAATTATTTGAAGACAAAAGCCAGTTTGAGCTTCTTACAAATATTAAGACTACCAGAAACACATTGACTATACAGACACTGATATTCTAAACAAGAAAATATATTTAATATGTAAGTTTAATCATAGAAATATTTTATTAGTCAAAAACATCTTACAATGCAGCAAACTCGGGAATGTCCCTTTAATTCCCATTTTTATTGTATGGCAAAAAAAATTGTAATTATGACACAATTTCTTCAAAGCAAACCCACTTCATAGAACCTGAGACAGGAGAGTACAAATCAGCAGGGTTTCTGCCAGAGGGTAAAATGGGTATGGTGCCATACCCAAAACTTTTTGCAGATATTTTAAGTTAACCTTTCGACTGTTATCATTACTGTATGATTTCTCTAACCCTAATTTTAAACTTAACCCATTTTCTTTCTGGGAGGAGGCCCACCATACCTCTGTTGACTGTGGTTGCATTCAATTCCATACCGCTATACCCCAAAATGTCTTTCTGGCGGAAACACTGACCAGATTTTTATAAAACGGTCGTGGGATGGAAAAAAAAAACAATATGTCTATCTAGGGAATTGCATGGATCTTATGACCCATGCACTTCATATTAGCACTCTGACAAGCTAAATCCTGCTCCATAAAATGTTGATGTCATCAGAATTTGTTAAAACTGAAATCTATGTGTATTTACCAATTTTCCACCAAATACAATTTCAGTTCATCTTTATCTACTTCTCAAACAAGGGCTCCGACTATGACACGTGAAATGTTGATGTGTATCACAGATTGACAAAACTCATCAAATTAAAGTACACCACAATACATGATTTTTTTTATCAACACTTGAGATATCATATTAGACAGCCCGTCAGAAAGGTCTTCCTGCAGAATCTATAACAGCCTTCCCTATCTGTAGCTGATCAGCACATTTGTGTTCACAACTGCAATACTCAACTAAAACGGATCAAACACAAATTTCATGTGTCATAGGGCAATTAAAGCCAAATATGCTGAAATAATATTTTGTGTTGACATTTAATTTACAGTGTAACGTAAATATTACTGGTAATTTCACATGTCCGTGCCAACTCGTGGTACCAGTTTATGAAACCGTTTTATTTCATTACTGAAGAAATTATTGATCAACAGAGTGAAAGAGAGCTGAACGGACAAGAAAGAACCAAATCCTAGCTACGAATCACACTGCACTCGTGTATCTATCAGTGAAGTTCTTACTTTTATTACTATTATTTTAAACACAACAAAAAACCACATAAATACACAAAATATTCTTATAATAGTTAATTAAAATAAACACTATAAACTGAAAATAAGCGATACCATTTATTTAATGTTTGGGGTTTTTTAAAGAAAGAAAAATATTTTATTCCTCAAAAAGAATTTTTGTTTTACTTTAGTTGTTTTTAGTTTTTTTAACATATCACAAGTTATTTATCTAATAATAAATAAAACTTATTTCAATAGTTAAATTTGTTTTGTTTAACAACACCCAGAACACATAGAGATTATTACATGAGCTTGTGTGTCTTACTGATTTTACGAAACAAGTGTCCGGATTATTGTCTTATCTGAGCGAGAGCTCACGAACGATTCACGCACGAGTGTAATCCAAAATATTATTTTCACGAATAACAAGCTAGAACCATGTCAAAATGTTTCAAACGTAACTAAAAAGAGATGACGAAACAACGTCATTTTGATAAGCGTTTACACTGGGGAAGCTGCATTAAGTTATGACATTGCTTCACAAAATTACGTCATTCGTTGTGCACGTGAAATCATTATGATACACGTGGGTCATACTGGATAATAAATTGATTTATTAATCTTCATCAAACATCCCACCACTTATTTCAATATTTTAAAAGCAACAAAAATAATTCAAACAAAAATAGTAAACAGATATTTGTGCAGGATATTTCACCAGGATCTCATGACTGATGGGACTGAAAAAATTAGCGTGAGTAATTCATACTTGAAATATGTTTTCATGCCACTGAATGATGCAATACACCACTGATAAATTAACGCCATAGAAATGACATAATTAAATATATATATTGGGAATTTTCAGTAGTGCCACTTTCTTTTGTGAAGGGTCTTATGTTCGGACCCACAGAATGCCTGGATAAATGCCTGGTGACTAAGACATTTTCCTATCAATTTATTCTTCTCTCTTTCATCATGGGCCCATTATCTTGATCACTGATTTAACTTTTACCCATATCTGGTATGAATGACTCAGTTAAAGCAGAACCCAAAGTCAGAATAATGCATGACATAATGCATTGATCAAAGTTAGAAAATATATAACACTTTTGAGGACTCGTCCATGATGTTATCAGGGAAGTAAATGCTAAGATGACATTTAAACACTTTTTTGTTTTTTTTTAAAGGATGGGGTAAATGCTAAGACTCTCTCTAGTCATTCCCACAGGGAATGTTTATTTCAAACTGTGGAATTTACTACAAGCTATTTATTTCTGAGCCGATTGTGTTCTAAACTGCACACAAAAATAGTATTTTTGATTTATTCCCAAAACACTTTTACATAAATTCTTTATACTTCTGACCAAACTGAAATTATTTAGAAAAACCATGTTTGTAGGAGGATGGGACAGACTATATAGGTACATCTACAGAACAGCCTGATCACAAGATTCATACTGTAGTTTTCAAATTGGATAACCTTTGTTCTGTTAGAGTTTGTTGGACAAAGACAAATGGAATTTTTGTCTACACATTTTCAAAGAAAATTCCTGTTCATCAAGTTTCATCTGTTGCCGTGCTATTCTGAACTCCACCAAATAAAAGTCTAACCAATATAGATTGGTCAATTGGGTTATTTAAGTAGTATGTCTTTTGCATACAGCCTTTATTACATATGACAACAAATCTGATTTTTTGGTACGAGGATGTGAAATAAAACATTTTAGCTCTAATATGAAATGCATTCTATACAGGTATTTCATTAATCTTGTGAGAGGGTTTTAAATTAATCTTTGTGCCAAATAAAAACGTTTCGACTTGAATATCTCCAAAGACAGTGAAATCTTTGAGAGGTTTAAGACATCTCAAGTTTGTTAATCTTGGCGTTTCCAAAAGTGATTCTAATCAATAACCGTTTGTGCCCATCGATCGTCGTTAGAGCTGATTGGTTGGTACACTAGCCGACTTTGGACCCCAAATTATCGAGATACATGAAACATGAAACATCTGCTTTTTCAGCACAAAAGTTTGTCTCTCTGGGCAATCAATGAAAGCAATTTTACTCGTATTGGAAATATCCTCCAAGAGCGTGTGGTTTATCTCCAAGTCATGATCAATCGTGCATATTCGTGGCCGTAATTACATTACCGACATCTACGTGCGAGATGCAATTGAAGCAAAAGCTGCAAAAACCATGTCCACTAGCTTATCCAAAGCAGAAATGTGACCAGCTAAATTAAATTGATGGGTCTAACAACATCGGAGATAATCACCATTACTGGCCGAACATAGAGCTGGCCTGCTACGGGGCCGGGGCATGGCGATGTCTTGGTAATGGTATTCATCTGGGTTTTAGACATGATCAAATTCACTCCTTCCTATTTAGCAGAGAAAAACAAACAGCACTGCCTCCACCAGATTGTTCCACTTCCCACAGGTTGTATAGAGTTGCTAAGAACAAACACAAGTGCAGCTGATACTGGACATGGCTTTCAGTTCATGCACATGTCGTGGACACCATTAACAATAGCCCAAACTAGTTTGTATCTAGTGGGTATTTTCTTTCAGTTCAGCTATCTCAGATACCATTAACAATATCTCAAAAGGCAGTAGCTGAAAATGATCTTTAAGGAAGCAGGTGAAAATGAGCTTTCTTCTAAACCAGGATGTAGAGTTTATTGACAACTGCAGCATGCATGAAATTGAAACAGTGAATCACAGCACACCACCACACAACACATACATACAAATAATTGAGTGACATGATTTATATTTAAGCTAGGAATCTGACTTAGTATACAATATATGAACTTACTAGTCCTTTTCAAGTAATGTTCATTCCTAATTCACTCATTTGAATGTTAATATATTCATTCATTTGTTGATTCATCTATTTGTCTGTTCATCCATCCATCCATCCCATTTACATTATTCATTTATCCATTCATGTGTCTGTTATTCTACAGTCTATCATTTGTTTATTCTTTTATTTAGTTATTCATTATAATGGCTACCAAACATGACAGAAACAAAAAGTAAACTTTTTTTAAAAAGAACAAATATGTATCTATAAAGATACTGATTTCACTAACTGAACCAAGACATATTTTATGAAATTGTAGCTTAAAAGTTACAATATTATGCAATAGTAAAACAATATGATCTTTCAGTTTACTTTGAAAAAATTTCAGCCTTTGTTTCATAATACTATATTTTGTTTTTGAAAAAGGAAAAAAAAAAGGAACAATCTTTTTGGAGAAAAAGAGAGAGAGAGAGAGAGAGAGAGAGAGAGAGAGAGAGAGAGAGAGAGAGAGAGAGAGAGAGAGAGAGAGAGAGAGACAGACAGACAGACAGACACAGACAGACACACAGACACAGATGGGCAGAGACAGCGTCAGACATACAGAGACGGAGACAGACAGAGACGGAGACAGACAGACATACAGAGACGGAGACAGACATACAGAGACAGACATACAGAGACAGACATACAGAGACAGACATACAGAGACAGAGACAGACATACAGAGATGGACACTGACATACAGAGACGGAAACAGACATACAGAGACAGAGACCTACATGGACATAGATAATAATCGTTATTCAGGTTGATTTTCTGCTTTTTTGTAGTTGTTTTAAGAATAGCATCAAGTTACTTACATGTGTATGGTACTATTAACAGTAATGACTGAGAAAGCAAACATGTTACACTCCGGATATAAGATGACACCAGACAAATAAGCACATAGTTTTCACTTGAGAATCCTGAGATCATAGCAATGAATTCTTCTTCTTTTTTTTTTAAATAGTTGCCATGTTGCCAGTGTTTTGGCAATGTGAAATGCTGCATGTACATTTGTAGTGATTCATGGTTGATAAAGCTATACAACCCCAGGCAATTCCTGTACAGCCTACATGTGTCTATATGACACTTAGACAACGTCACCACTCAAGAACAACCTGCTCTGTTTCAGTTAAGAGAACAAAAAATAATTGTAAACACATGAACTTAAATCTAGAGAGAGAGAAAAACGTTCCTATTTCTTACTTTTTTTTCTTCTTTTTTTTTTTTTTTGTGGAGGCGGGATGCACAGGGGATTACTGATGTAATGCTAATGAATGAAAACATTTTAAAATGGAAAGACTCAATGTTGGGTTTTGTATACTGAATGAAAAAAGGTATTGATCATGATTTAGTGTCAAGTTAATGAAAACTAGTGTCGGCAATCAGTTGGAATTTCATCATGGATCATCAGTTATAATCGGGTATCACTAACCGATCAAACTTTGATCACAGTTAGAATGACATATTATAAGGACCATGATCCTATAATGTATTCACCAGGGTCTGGACCTTACAAATGGCTAATTCTGTCTTTAATAACTATTTTACATGGGGTTTGTTTTTTAACATACACATGAACAAAAAGATCAACCATAACATGTGTGCATCATTACCTATCATCTCATCCGGAGGAACAATTATAGTTAACATTTTCACACACAATCGATTATGGATTTTTATAAGCCAAAACTGATCATTATCAATCACTGGAACATCATTGAAGATCCACAAAGGGAACCCAACAGTGGGTTTTATTTCATGTACAGGTTACTACAATAAAATCTGCCTTGCAGCCACCTCTGTTAAGTATCCATCCAACTGTCCTATACAGCCACCTGAATATTCTACAAACATAATACGAGCTGTTTTAAATGGCTACCTATTGATTCTTCCCTGAATGACTTGCCAATATACCGTATAACCGGAAATTTTCGAGGATTTTTATTTTCGTGGGTTTCGAGGGTAAGTAGTCAGCATCGAAAATATAAATCCTTGAAAATATTTGAAAAAATCAACAAATTCTAACTAAAATATTTATTGTGCAAACCGTAACACACTGACAATTTACCAGAACATTTTATTTCCTGTCATGCGCAGTCCACCGGATACGACAAGAGAATAGTATAGTCAAAACAACAAGTTAGAATTTAAAAAAAAGTTATTGCGTGAATCTCACTGTCTGTAGAATGAAATATTTTTTAATTTCGTATATTGTTTTTGTCAATGTCCGCCCACACTGCATCAGAGGTTCTGGGGTGGATGAAAGCAGATTTCAACATTTCCTGGCGTATTTTTAATTCTGCCATAACTTTCATAATCCACCTTGCATGAATTTGTTTTATCGCCAAAGTACGCACTTCGATCTTGATGTCCGTTACAACTTCGCCGTGTTTCATAGCCAGGGAAACCCGCTTTGAATACCATGTGGTAAAATTAGACTTCATGGTGTCCTTAAGTGCTTTGTTCACACATACGTCGTAATTGACTTTACACAAAATCAAAGACTGTGATCAGTTGTCTGTCAAATAGCATACCGGGTATCACAGTGGCCAGTTAGGCTACAGGTGACTGTTCTATTGTTTAACTTTACACTTCGGTAGTATCCAACAACTGGCAGCCGAAGTGAAACTTTAATCAACAATAGCAAGTATTCTCGCGACTAGACTTGCTAAAACTCGAAAATAAAATCACTTTCAATTCAGATTTGGCAAACAACGAAAATAAGAAACCTTGAAATGTTTTTATACCCCAAACCACGAAAAATTAAGACCACAAAAATGTCCGGTTATACGGTAGTAACTATACAGTGCACCATACATGTATTAAATTAAAATTATGCACTTGTATGTAATCAAATAACAGTATTAACACATGAATTTGAACATAGGTTTCTTTGTAAACTAAACATTATATATGTTTCACATTAATATTATACAATAATTGATCTGATTCGTTGCTTGAACATGAAGTAAACTGATATCAGTATCTTGATAGGTTATATGAATATTTTATCACTTCAAATGTGATATAGATCTATATATTTAAAGGCCTTATTGTCACATGGAAAATGCCATAGTGTAACCTCTATGATTAATGAGCAGATTGAGACCACACCCTTAACATATAAGTACTCTGATTTAAGGTATAGTGTTACAAACAGGTGGAAAAAATTATGAGACAACCATTTTTTCCTCCCTCATTTGAGATATGCAGATAAAAGAAGGCAACATTTTTGCTATTAACTGTTGAGATGCATTTCCCTTTGACCTTTCTATTGTCTGTAACTGGCTTTTAGGAGCCATCATTGTTGGCAATCTGCAACACCTTCTGCCCGCTTGATCCGATTCCCGAATATTTCGGTAAAGGTCAAACAAGCTGCACAGCACAAGTGGAACCGAGTCTACTGAGATATTTATATATATTTTTTTTATACATCCAAGAAATGTCTGTGAACCTGATCTTACATATCATAATAGACATTTGTGTAAATGCTTTACTGGGGTGCTGGTTATCATGCACAGAAAATATTAGAAAATATTAACACGTAACACCTTGTTTTCTGTTTAAAGGACTGACCTGAATTTGCTGCTGTTACAAGGTAGTGCTGACTAACAGGACCTCAAGTCTTTTAATGACTATAATTAAATACATTTTCTTTTTCAGAACATCAGAGTCTATATATTGTCCATTTCTGATCGTTCTATTGTTTGTAGCAGTTTAGACTTTCATTTTACTTTCTAAGTAAAGATTTTCCGAACAAATGAAATTATTGAGAGGTAAAATCCAATTTGGGTGCATAAAAATATTTTATTCACAAATACTGATATTCTGAAAAAGAAAATGTTTTTTTTTTATTTGTCATCAGATACATGTTACAGTGGAAGCAAACTAGGACAGTTTCTTTAAACTGTGAAGAATAATAAGGTAATTTATTACAGTGATACCCAGCACACCATGTCAAACCAACCCCCTCATTGTACCTGTTCTATTGTCATGTACATACCCAGCACACCATGTCAAACCAACCCCCTCAATCTACCTGTTCTATTGTCATGTACATACCCAGCACACCATGTCAAACCAACCCCCTCAATCTACCTGTTCTATTGTCATGTACTGGTATAAATTTGCCTACTCTTTACTGGTTAAAAGCATGGCTCTACCTGTATCTATATAATATTTCAAAGATTTATTTTATTTAATAATTTTTCACTTTTAATCATTGGCAAAACTACATGTAGAATTTTTTTTTTTAAATTACCAAATTTGTTTATTCTCTAATTATGTGCAACTTTCCAAAATGGTCATGTATATTTAATAATAATTTATGATAAAATAACACACATATTTTATTTTGTTGACAATTAAGACGTTGAAATCTAAAACAAGAATTCTGAGAGTACTGTTAAAGCAATACATGTGCCTTACAGGGGCCAACACATTTCTGCATCTCCTAAATTCAAGAGCCATAATTGTACAAAACAGGTAAATTGTCTTGATGTAACAGAATATGATAAAATTATACATAAACGTTTTTGCTCAATATCTGGAGGCATTGCAAAAATAAGTCTGGGAAACACATTTCAGTATCTCCAAAGTTCAAGGGCCCAACTTTGTTAATAATGGGTAAATAACCATGAAAGTCAACCTGATTTGTTCATGATAAAACTATACACAAAATTACAGCTCATAGCTAGGCATTGTGAAAAAAAAGGAAACATCCAGAAAACTACAAGTATGAAGACTAAAAAATGTGTCTTGTTATTTCATAAATTCAACTCTTAATGTTCCATGCTATGGATAAATAGCATCAAAAACCATAAATACCCCCCAATATGATCATGCATATTTGTGTTTTATACATAACATTATTCTTCAACTATGAGGCCTTCTAAAAATAAAAGTTTCCAAAAGTAAATATAAGAATTATAAAACAAAACTCTTAAATGCAATTCAGCTCAAGGTCGGTATTTTACATACATGTATTATCGGAATGCCGATGTGTTCATCAATAAACCTTGCAAATGTTTTTAAAAATTAATGACAGAGAAAATGTGCTTTTCCCTCCAATTAAAAATGAATTCAGTGACTTATTTATAGATGTGTCAAAAGTAAAGTATGATAGTCTATGCTTGACACTGGTTGGGAATGTAGTATTACAACTATAACAAGATAAAATACATTAATATTACTGAATTTATTAATATTACTATACAGAATATTTACCCTCTCTATTATTCAAGTTGGAATCGGGTAGAGACAAAGAATATGGAGCATATAAACTCACCAGTACACTAGCTATCCTATCAGTTGAAATACAAATGGTATGTCAACTATGAGATTATATACAAAACTTATAATTTCTGTTAGATTGATTACATGGCAGTGTCAGGGTAATACAACAACTAGTGGAGTGCAGGCCCGAGGCTAAATTATCATTGTTTGTGTACACGTCAAAACCTAGAGGAATGAAACA
Organism: Gigantopelta aegis; assembly: GCF_016097555.1. Taxonomy (NCBI): domain Eukaryota; kingdom Metazoa; phylum Mollusca; class Gastropoda; order Neomphalida; family Peltospiridae; genus Gigantopelta; species Gigantopelta aegis. Next base: position 47,530,635 of record NC_054707.1, on the reverse strand, counting down.
TTGACTCAGAGACGAATAATCAAACAGCCATAGCTGTAAAATATTCACTTTGAAACATTTAAAAAAAAAAAAATTGTATATATTTTCAATGCATGCCCAGCCAATTATTAACTATGACTTTTTATAATGATTTATGATTATTACCTAAAATTAAGATTAAAACAAAAATTCATCAATTTAATCTATCCACGTTACTACAATTTATCTAGTTGAAAGATGTTTTTCCAAATCTCTTAGAGATTTGCAGTTATCCAGAGCAAACATATATAATCATCCCAATAAGCAGGGATGAAATGATTTCTATGTATTTACAGTAAATGTATAAACAAATTGATATTAAAAAAAAAAAAAAGTTTAGTTTGAGGTGGGGAAATCCACAGTGAAATATACAACTGGACATTTTCAGTCACTGACACTACATTAAAATTCAATTTTTAATTTCAAATACCTCATCTTGGTCACCATTTATCTTTGAAGCATTTTTAATTTTTTTTGCCGTTAGGTTCATATCACTGTTTATCAGATGACCATAGGCAAACTTAATGCTGAAGTAAAATTCATCAGACTACCTCATCGTTGATGGTCAATAAACAGACTGACATTAGAAGAAATCTAAAATAATATTTTTAAAATTTAGAAATGACATGCCTACCTGGATTACACCTCTGCAATCAGACCCTGCACAATGCAGACTTCCGTCGGAGGACCTGTACTCAAACGCATTTGTAGCCGAGCCTCTGTAACGCAGCACAAACGTCAGGTTGGTTCCCACAGCCACGGACACTTCAAGAGACACTGATGAGTTGACAAAGACCGAGATGACGGCGCCTTCCTGCCAGTTGCTGTACGGTGCAGGGATGCAGGACGGAAGATTTTCCTTATCATCTAGCAGGATTATCTGAAGATGTCGAGGTGCTGGCAAGATCACAGACACTGTCAGCTGGGTGGACAGGGTGGAGATATTGTTCTTGCAGGTTACATCTGAAACACACCAGATCAGATTCCCTATTACACATATATACGCAAACATTTTGTCTTCATCTCTGTTTGTATGCTGGGTATTAAGGTGGGTTTGTGGGTGCAAGAAGGACTTGCACTATTACAATGGGCTACAAACCAATGTTCACATACAATATTTGTAAAGGGATGTACTTTATATCATCTGGAATGAATATTTCAGTGACTATGCAGTAGTGTTGGGAAACAGTTGGAATTTCATCAATGGTCATCAGTTATAATTGGTTTGCACCAACTGATCAACTTTCAAATAAACAATCGGTTAGAATTATGTTAGTGTTTTCCCTAGCTTGTTTTAGCATGGTGCAGCACCATGTCTCAATAGTCTAGCACCATCTTGCCTCAATCAGTGCCATGCGGCCCTGAGATTAAACAAGCCTTTTTCAGTAATTAATTCTAAAATTGCCTTTATAAAACACAAAAAAAAGGTATTATTAATTAATAAAATATGCCTTTTATATCTTTTGCCATTCATTTATTAAAGCAAGCACACATAAATTACATTAATGTTTTTTTGTTTTTTTTAAATTGTATTTTTAATGAAAAACAAGTGCCCCAAAAATGGTGAAAATGCCCCAAAAGTGTTTGGTCTATCATGCCTTGCCTAATTTCTAGGGAAATCATTATATGTGAACATAAGAAGGATTTGAATCATAAACATCATGCATCTGTTGTGTTCACTGGCATAAATCCTACAAATCAATAATTTTATCTTTTATAATATTTGATATCTTTTTTCTTTATATGCACATCAAAACAAACACCAACCCCAATATATTTACATCAATTCCATTATCTAAGATGGAGGAACAATTACAATTAACATTTTCCAAAACGATCGATTATGGATTTTCATAATCGATCATCACATTGTTAAGTTCAAACTGAACAATTTTCGATTATAATCGATCATTGGAACATCGCCACTATTCAGACATCTTGGATCAAACAACTGACCACACTGTTCCTCCTCCAAAATTGCATGTTTATTTTAAAGACTTAACTTCTGGGGTAAAATATGGGTGATTTTTTCTAATAATGAAAAAAGATAGCAACTGGATAACACTGTTAGATTGTTAAAAGTGATAATAAAGAAAAGAAAAAAGTAAAACAATTACATACTTTTGCCACTGAAAAGTTGACTGATACAGACTTTGATAAAGAAGACAGAAATGATCTAGATACATGTGTGTGGTGAATATTCCACCTGAGAGACCTTGTTACTGTCCTTCAGAGGGGTGTACAAACAGGTACAACAACTTTCTTTGATACTTCCTCTCTAAAACAAGGTGATGAAGTGTACTACGAAGGAGATGAAAGAAACCCGCTGTACAGTCTCTTAATGAAAACTACTCAAGCTCTAGATCAGACAAAATCCAAACAGGCATGGAATCCGAACTGGGAGCATGTCTCGGGCAGACGTGCCAGTTTTAGCTCAAGTGATGAAGTCGGTGAGTTTACATAAAGTCTTTAGATCAAAGACCAGATGAAGGGATGTCTTCAGGCAGTGTACCGTCTTTTTAAAACCATCTCCATACATGATTGGAGACTTCAGTTGTGACTGTCATCTCTCAACTCAGTTTCAAACATGTCAAGCCTCTTAACTCCAGCATATTCTAATGTTTAAATCATTGATACTTAGTATCAACATCATCATGACAATTATTTCTCAGTAATCACAAGGGATTCAAATGAAAAATATTACTGTCCATGTCATGAAAACTTAAGTCACCTTAAAAGTTTTTTGTGGGATTTTTTCTTGTTCTTTTTTCTTTTTATCTCTGTAACAATTAAATAAAACAAATTCTTCTTTTTTCCTTTTTTTTTTTTTAAAATACAAAGATTTGTATAATGATTTCTCAGTATTAGGTTTTGCCCAAAAATATGTCTATATCATGTAAACATATTCTCTTCAAAGAGTTTCTTAATAAAAATGGAACAAATTAAATTCTTTCTAAAAATGTTTATAAATAATTTAGCTGCTTAAAATAGTCAGTGTAGCCTAGAATTGAAAGTGCTTGTACATCTATCTACTCCACTTGGTCAAAAAGTATTTAAAATGTGCAGAATTGTGGACCTCAACATAATGACCAATATTTTGATCAAGAACATTAGGCATCTTTAAATGTAATCTTTTTCTAACTTCAATTATTTTCATACATCTTTAAAAATGACTAAATTAACTTGAAATAAATGTGTTCATGTCAATTTTAGATCTATAAATAAACATTTCTTTGCAATGACATGTCATGTATTTGCTAGAGAATTATTTGCATTAACATACATGTTTGAAACATCCATGGGCACTTCTGATTCCAATCTATAGCATTAGACAATAATTAGCTGACACTTATATGTTATCGGATTACACACGTATTCTTATTTTTCCTCAACACATCTTGACCTGAAATGCAAATGAATACCAAACAAATATTCATAAAGAACAGTTATCAGATACCAACTCACCCAAATGAAGTGATAAAATCAATTACCTAAAAACACAGAGCTCTTGGCTGTAGCCTCAAAGAACATAGAACTGGAGGAGTCAGACTATGATAAGGGATTTTAACCCAGAACTGTGGCCATCTTTAAAAAATCTGACTTGCTAAGCACATGTAAGTCTAATGCAATACCACATAATTTACTGCTTTGAAAGTGACCTCTTCCATTACAAGATAAAGTGTACATTATGACAATCTAGTCTCAAGTTGCCCATTTCAGGATGGATCCTTTTACCAATCTATATCAGTGGAATGTATGGAATATATTTTATAGCTGTCGAACTGCCCTTTCCCCGTGTTAAAGGCGAAAGTGTAAGAGACTGAATTATATCAAGAGCATGAGTCATGTCTGGTGGTGGGTACAGAAAATACTGCATGAGTGGCTGTTAGATACCATTTATCTTACAATGAGCCGGTTTTAAAACAGATTTTAATGAGTGAAAAAAGAGCAAGCTGGATATGTTTTTGTCCAGTGAATTGTAAGGTGAATTAGTATCCAAGTGACAGAAGTGCTGTATTCTATTTCATACATATTCTTTTAAAAAAACCTAATTAAATCACCACCACCACCCAACTAAAATGTATTTCAGGCACTTAATGACAGGTAATATGTCACCTCCAAGGTAGAAAATCAGTATCTGTTGTTTTAATTTCAGTGAACATTTTGGCTTTGACATTTACATGTAGGTCATCCCCATGGAGCAGCCAATCAGATGTCTATAGATCACTCCCATGTGATACCACAAATTTTGCACTCTGTTCACTCGAATAGGTTTGTAGGATGAAAGTTGAGTACAAACCTTTTTTTTTCAAGAGTAATAATATCTTTGTTATTTTTAAATCAAACTTACATCTGTATTTTAAATGTTATGACAATTATTCTACGTTTTGGGTCTTGAAGAACCTAGAGGCCAAATTTTATCTGAATGTTAGCTGTAATAATTTCTTGTCCTGAAATCAATCAATATTACAGTAAATCTACATAAATTTTGCTCAGATTTTTCAAATGTCACCAGTTTATTTTTATGGCAATAACAATTTTTTCAATAATTCTTTTACATCAGACAAAAAAAAATCTACTTCAACAATTGTTTCATATTTAAACAGCTTTAAAAAAGAAAAAAGAAGCAAAAAAGATATTGATTGATATCATAATCAGTTATGATCCTGGCTGTACAAACGAAGCTGCTTTCCATGCTGTTTATAGCCCGAGCTGTCACTCAAGAATGTGATATTGGTGTGGGGGTGAAACCAACAGGTTTTAATCTGATAACAATATGACATCAAACAGGAATTAATGTCCATCACAGCGTTCACCTTGGTGTCTGGGATCACATGACTGAAGGCTTGACACTCAAGATGCTTGTCAATAAAGATAAAGATTACCGATGAGATTTCGAGGACCCTGCCAGTGCACCATACAGAGGAAAGTTCAACAACAGTATCAACAAAAGCTGGTGCTATCAGAACGACTTAGTAGCTATGCAGCACAACACGATGTTGTCCTAAGTCATAATCATCTGCTGAATTGCTACATTTTTTCTCAGCTTTCACTGAAAGTCAAGAAATGGATATGTTGCCATCCAGAAGTTGTATGCTGGCCAGGAGAAATAATAGCACATGAAGCATTTCTGCCAAACTACTGCATTGTACTTTAGTCATTCCAATATCACTACATATAGTTTCGGTTAAAACAGATCATCTGCATGTACATGTAGTACAAAATGTATCATACAAAGAATGTGTTCATCAAGTAATAAGTATCAACTGAGAGTACATTATGTTAATTAATCCAAATTAATATGAATCTTAAAAAGGATCACACAGTTCTAAAAAAAAATTATTGATCAATCACTTTGGCTGAACTTAAAACTAAGTTCTATTTCATTTATATGGTAAATCTCTGACTATATTGTGATTTTTTTTTTTTTTTTTTTTTTTTTAATCTAAAAGTTAAAAGTATTAACATACTCCAGTTTAAAAAAAAAAAAAAAAAATGGAATTAAACAATGTTTTGAAAGTGCAAATATTTAGTTCTAGTTAAAAAATAAATCCTAGTCTTGGAAATAAAAGTATACTTACTTTCACTGTGGCCACAAGTTTAACTTCAGAATTTAGTTTTTATAAATGTGCATCCAGATAAAACTCAATACATTAAACATCCACGTATCACCTTTGTAATCACAGACTACAACACTATCTTTTTACCCCCATTACAACCTGCACAAGAAAACAAAGACAGAGTACACTAGTACCTCATCCAAAATGGCCACCGCTGATAGAGAAAAACATGAAAAGACAATTAAGTATCTTAAAATGAACATTTAGCAAAAGGTGGTGTGGTTCCCACACAATGTTTAGAAGACTGATAACATGGATGAGCTTTTTTTCTGCAAAAGGAAACATTTGGCATGTTTGCAACACCTAAGCAGATTGTTTTGCATGGGCTGCTGTAGTTTGCCTAAACCATTCACCCTAATGGCAACAAGATAAACTCCTCACCCAAAGATAACAGACAGCGATCTAACATTTCACTTCAATAATTAGAACAGTCTCATTAGTTTGGAGTACAGCATGCAAGTAATCTTGGTAGTCATTATTTTTGTAGTATCGGTTTCTATAGGTGAAACAGACATACAAATATTTTTATTTTTTTAAATGTGAAGAAAAAAAACCTATTTGTTTTAAAATTTTATTTCTTTATTGGTTGACATTAAGAGCTTTTAGTTAGTGGTAGTAACAGTTTTTGTAGGTGAAACAGACACAGAAATATAAATTATATGGGGTGGGGTTTTTATTACCGGTATTTAAAAAAAAAAAAAATTGTTTTAAAACTTTATTTCTTGAATGGTTGACAAATTAAGAGTTTTACTTAGTGGTCCAGATAGCCATGAGGTTGAACTTCTTTATTTTACAAGGGTGTACCCAAATTGACTTGTTGACAACTTCTAAATGAGCTTTATTGTAGTATATACATAAAATATCAAGCTTAAAGCTACCGTGTCTAGAATATATATTTTTAATTTTAGCATTTAAAACAGATCACCCAGTTCTGTTTCACACCCATGATACCTAAAATTAATTTTTCGCTCCCTATGCTTGCTTAAGAAAGTCACTGGCCAGTTTCCATGATGTAGCAGACTATCTCAATTTCATGACTTTACTCAATTTGCTCACGCTCAGAATTTGTCATGTGGAACTTCAATAAATATGAACATTTTGATTCAGGGGCTGTCTCGAAACACCATCACATCTCTCCATATATGTGCATGGGATGAGACTACCAGAGCTGGTGAAGTGGGGGATCCAGAAATTTTGAGAATGCCCTGCTGTAGGTATACTTATTATATGTTCACAAGCATATTGAGAGTACTGCTAAAACAATATATTTGTCCCCAACCAGGCACAAACAATATTACGGCCACCATCTTCACATAAACAGTGAATTTGGTCATTCTGGCTACTGTAAAATATTTTATTTTTACATGGAATTTATTTTCACGTTTTTCGATTTTCATTAAAAGTTGTGAAAAGAAATTCCGTGCTAAATTAAAAGCTGACGAAAATTGGACATTAAAAAAGAAGAAGAAAAAAAATGTAGTCTTGATCAATCAAACCCGAGACCTTGTTAGTTTCTGTTGCACGGGACAAGTAGTAACAATGCAACACTTCAAACTTTAAATAAATAAATTATTTAAAAAATATATATATAAGTACAGACAATATATTATAAGAGGATAAACAATACTACATTTTGCATGGTTTTCTTCCGTAAGTGCTGGTGATGAAAGCAACACACGTGTTTAAAAAACGGAAGTATACATCACAGTATGTTAAATGGGGAAGTGAAAAAAATCTGGGGTGGGCTTGTACAGCGACACTATACTCGTAGTACATATTGGGTCTTCACATTAAAAAGTTTTGCCTGTTGGTCAATCACAAGTATTTTGTTTGTAATAAATATTGCTTAAATCAAAATTGAGCTAGCATTGCACCTTCAAATTTCATTTTGTGTTTGGGTTCGTTTTTTTATAACAAGTTTGATGATTACAAAAAGCGCACAGGGTAGCCCAAGCAATTTGTGTAAGTTACAGTATTTTGTAAACAATAAATGTAAATATTATTGACATCAGTACCAGTACCCTGTACTTCAGGGTTATTTTATCATGGTTCATACAGGCAAGGACCCATAAAATTCAAGCACTTTTCAAGGACCTACCTTATGTTTTCAAGGACCATAAATACAAACCTGTTTTCGTGCGATTTCGCCAATGTTAATATTCTTGCGACAACATGAACACATGACCTTTGACACGTCCTTACTCTTTCTGATCCACGCATATTTTCGACACCATGTTTTGTTAAAAACACACTTTCCACTAGGCATGTTTAAATTTGAACATGTGCTTGCAAAAACTTCAAAATCTAAGTGATTCCATGTCATCTCGCCTGACTATTGTTTGCAGTTCTCAAAACAAGGCTATTATGCTCGTCAATAATCGGTAAATCTCGGCTGAGGCATTCGGAACATAGTATTTGTCCCGGAATGGGCCGAGTACATTCGGGTCGCGGAACGTCGCGAGTGCTGGAATGAAAGTGCGAACACGGAAGTAAAAATGTTAAATTTCTTTTGAGATTGTTCTGTAATTTCTCGTTAAAATGACGCGCTAGTCGCACTGACATGAAATTCAAGCACTTTTCAAGGACTTTTGCACTTTTCAAGGACTTTTCAAATAAGCACTTTTCATTTCAAACTCCTAAATTCAAGCACTTTTCAAATAAGCACTTTTCATTTCAAACTCCTAAATTCAAGCACTTTTCAAGACCGTGCGAACCATGTTTATTGGGGAAGGGATGGGGAATTCTTAAAAATAAATGCTTACAAACTGACTCATTTTCATTAAATCACAAATATTTGTTTCCGCGAAAATAAAGTATTTTACAGTATTGGTTTTCATGGTTACAGAAAAATATTGAAAATGAAAACTCCTTCATAGCAGAACCAGTTCTAGATCAGTAGATTGATATGTGTACAAAGCTTCAGGAAGTTACCGCGAACAGTTTTGGAGTTGTGCTCAGGAAACAGTAAATTATATAGTGAATTTGGCTATTTGTTTCTATGGTAACTGAAAAAAATTCTCTCTCACAGCAAAAGACACTTTTACTAGTTTTAGACCACCATATTAATACACTGTACGAGTACAATAGTTCACAAAGATATCTTGAATGGTTTTTGAGTGGTGCTCTAGAAACAATATTGGATGAATAGATGCACAGATCAGAGTTTCTGCCAGAGGGTACAAAGGGTAAAAGTACATACCCTAAACTCTTGGAAATTAGTGGATGCACTTTTAGAAATAGTATAGTTAGAGAATTGCTGTCTAAAATTTGGCAAAGCACATGAAATGCAGTGTCTGATTTTAGATGCTAAATCCATAACCACCTATTAGGGGCACTTGTCATCTGTTTTGTTTTAATTACCTACACTCTGATTATTTTCTAGCAGAAAGCTTGCAGATGGATGGTGTTAATTTTATCTCCCTCAAATTGCATTGTCGGGCATTAAATGAAAACAAAAAAGTTAAACATTTCTCTTTTTTTTCTCCTTTTTTTGTTTTTGCCAGGGGCACAAAAGTACCTTTAGATGAAAAACACTTTGGATTTCACCAGTTCTGTATTCCAAGTGTGATGATAACACTGCCTGTAATTACTAGTGGTTGTCTGTGCAGACTGCAGCTGATTAAAACACTGTAGGTGTATCAAACACAGCAGATAGTGGGTTAGACCCATCTCAATGCAAATGTCTTATCTCTACAAGTGTTATAAACAAATTTGATAGGGGAGCATCTTGTTTAATTACAAACCTGGGCCAGACAAGAGCCATTATGTTTAGTCAAACAGCAGAGCAGCCAAATAAAAACTTATCCTATCAGCAGCCATAAAGATGTCTGCTCCGGGATCAATATTTTAATGCTCGTTTAGCGACAGGCCATCATTCCCAAAGTTGTGTTTAATATTCTAGTGTGTGTGTAACCTATCCACAGGTATGTCCAGAAATTAAACTGACATACATGTGGAAAAGGTGAAAATTGACATCAGATATTCATTTATCTTCATGTGATATAGAGAGAAGTATATACTGTGAATTTTCTTTTGTTTACCATGGGCTTACATTTTCATGGCATCGCTAAAAAAAAGAGAAAAAACAAGTAGGTATTTAAATTTATGTATCAAAAAGGTACTATCATAATTCACAGTACACTACGGCAAGCATTGTAACATATATTTCAACATGAATAGAATGTTCTTATTAGACTAAACTTAGTGCTAGTCAGAACCAGTGTTGAAGGCAATAGATTTAAGTGGTCGTTGACCAAATGCTGATATTGTATTCTGTGCAAAATAGCCCAGTGGTACAGCCCTTGCTTAACTCTCTCCGTCCGGTTGTCGAGTGTACTCGACTTTAGCCGTTTCACTGTGAAATCCGGTTGTCGAGTTCACTCGACAATCGAAGTAAGGTATTCCCTGATTACTATAAATAGCCCTGTATAGACTATTTATAAGCTACCTTCTGCGCATGTACGGATGAATGGTCCAACTTCCTTCCTGTATCGAAAAATCTAATGCTTACATGAAATTTTTTTACTTTTTTATCTGTTGAAATCCTTTATCGCGAATCGATTTTTTTTGGCCCAAATAAACATGGCGGCCGACGAAGATGCTATTTGGAGAGAATTCTTTGATGATAGCGATTCAGATGAAGATTTGTTTGAAGGTTTTATGGCGAGTGATATCGATGGAGAAATGGATAGTGAAGATTTTTCGGAATCTGATGTTGACGTTCCGACACCAGGTGTTTCATTATCGGATTCGTTTGAGGATTCTTGGCTTCCGCGATTCGACAAACGGACCGGCGTTTTGCTCGATACAGATGGAACAGAAACTGCGTTTGAAATATTTTGTAAGTTTCTTGACGAAGATTTCATTTCGATGCTAACAATTCAAACGAACTTGTACGCAGAACAGTATTTTGAAAAGCACCCCAAAGATACATTACCGCCTTGTTCTACAACACGTGGATGGGTACCTGTAGTGAACACTGAAATGAAATCATTTTTGGGCATTTTGTTGTTCATGGGCGCTGTCAAGTTGCCCAATTATGCTTCCTATTGGTCAACAAATGCATTGACCCAAATGAAAGGATTTCGAGAGATCATGAGCCGTGATCGCTGGCAAATAATATGGATGTTTTTCCATGTGTGTGATAACACAACAAACCTTCCAAGAGACCATCCAAACCATGACCCAACTTTCAAAATCCACCCTGTTGTTGATAAACTGATTGAAAGATTTCGCGACATTTATTACCCCGAGAAAGAACTTTCTGTGGATGAAAGCCTTATTGCATTCAAGGGCCGTTCATCTATGGGTCAGTATATGCCACAGAAGCCACATAAATGGGGACTGAAAGCATGGGTACTGTGTGAATCCTCGACAGGATATTGCTACAACTGGTTTATGTATGTTGGACGAAAACAAAACACAGAGGTGGGACTAACTAATTCAGTTGTCATGCAGTTGTGTGAAGTTGTCAAGGATGCAGGACATCATGTATACATGGACAATTTTTTTTCTTCACCACAATTGTTCAAAGATTTATCAGAATGCAGTGTTGGAGCTTGCGGCACTCTACGGGCAAACCGACGCGGAACTCCGCCTCAAATACAGAGAGCTAAGTTGAAAAAAGGAGACGACCCAATGTTTGTTCGGGACGACAAGTGTTTATTCATTGCCTGGATGGACAAGAAGCAGGTAAATGTGCTGTCTACCATCAACAACACCCGTATGATGATCAAGTACATTCGATGCAGGGACCCAGCCAATAACAACAGGAGAGAGATCAACAAACCAAAAGCTATCGAGTGTTACAACCAGTTTATGGGTGGAGTGGATTTATTGGATCAAAAGATTTGGACCTATCTTGGTGTGCACAGAACAGTAAAATGGTGGAAAAAGGTGTTCCTCTATTTATTGGAACTGGCATTTGTGAATTTCACAGTTGTCTGGAAACGGTTGCATCCAGGTGTGAAACTGGACAAATACAAACTACGTCTTTCCATCATTTCGTCGCTTGTAGCAACACACGATCGTGCCACAACTGCCAAGCCAAGATACAGCATTGACGATGTTCCAACAAGACTGGAAAACAAACGCCATTTCACCGGGATCAACAACAACAAGACAAAAAGTGGAGCTCAGGCATTTCCGGATTGTGTTGTGTGTTCGGATCGAAAAGTTCCAAAAGGTCGACATCAAACACAGTATATCTGCAAACAATGTGATAAACCTATGTGTCCTTATCCTTGTTTTGAAAGGTACCACACATTGCTGAGTTTCAAAATTCAGTGCACAAAGGACTTGCATAAAGAGTAACTGACAAATAAAACATTGTGCGAGTAGAAATGTGGCAAAATTTGTTTACCGTGTGTATTTATTTTTTTCAAATTTATGTACAACATTTATAATTTCAAAAAATTTCACTACAAATATTTACAATTGTAGAAAATTATATTAGTAATAAATCTTTCATTACATGTTGTGGTATTATTCCAATAATTAATAAGTTATAATCATTTTTAATGAACCACTACTAATTTCCTCCATTTCACAAAAGGAGCCAGTTTTTGGAACCTGGTGGGCAAAATTTTGTCCAGGTTGGAGAGAGTTAATGCACGGTCGGTGTGAGATCGATCTCCATCGGTGGGCCCATTGGGCTATTTTTCATTCCAGCCAGTGCACCACAACTGGTATATCAAAGGCAGTGGTATGTGCTACCCTGTCTGTGGGATGGTGCATATAAAAGATCCCTTGCTGCTTATTGAAAAGAGTAGTCCATGAAGTGGCGACAGCAGGTTTCCTCTCTCAATATCTGTGTGGTCCTTAACCATATATCTGACGCCATATAACCGTAAATAAAATGTGTTGAGCGCATCGTTAAATAAAAACATTTCCTTCCTGTGCAAAATAAGACATACTATTTAGACATTTAGGTTGGACAAAATGTGTAAATTGATAGAAGTATTCCGCCTACATGTACTATTATCTTTTTTGGTGTAATGTAATGAATACCCATAGTATCCACAAACGTTTTAACGCCATTGGAAAAGTAAAAAGTGTTTGGTGTTAAGTCATAAGTGGATGCCATAGTCCATCATGAATACATCCTTGTGAATACAAGACACCTATATCTGACAAGTTACCAAATGGTCATCAACCCTCCCTCCCCCACCCCCCCCAAAAAAGCAAAAAAAAAAAAAAAAAAAAAACACTCAACAACAACAAACAAACAAAACAAAACGGTATCGGTGGTGCAACAATTAATATTCCAGGCAGGAACAAAAATGTATTTTAAGTTTCATTAAAATCATGATATAATCTGTATGATGTTCAACATGGTAGCTTTTGAGCACTGAATAAGATTAAATACTTTTTATAGAAATATTTTTTTTTTTTTTTTTTTACTGGTAAACTCAACTGGCACAATCATTCCAGCTTCAACTTGGTAGCATTTGTTTTCCATATCTGGTTAATGTCTGAAATTAGATACTGGATCACCTTTGGTATTCTTCTGAGTTGTGTATTGTTGTAAGGTGGGAGAATGCCCACTATGGAGTACAGGTGCAAATGGGAACTCCAAAAAGTACTTTTCATTGGAGGCCACCTGAGTACTACCTTACTGTCAGGTTTCTTCCGCTGTGGTTTCCTTTCTGCCAAATGGCATATGAAACATTTCTGTGAGTGTGTTTGGTCTGAGGTTTTTGTATGTGTAGAAACAAACAAAGACAAATGAAAACATTATGAGTGTTTCAGCATTCAGTTATTACTACATACAGTCAAACACAAATTAACCAATAGTCTACATGTAAAAGAATGGGCTTCTTTGTTTTTTAATGACCTCTAAAAGAAACTGGGTACTTGAAAGGACTATCCTCATTTTGTAACCATTTTAAAAGGTTTTCAGCAAATAAAATATTTTTACATTATTAAAATTACAATTTGCTTACATTTTCTTGCTTAGTATATGAATGTCTCTATATAGTATAACTAATGCATTCTGGACATCATGTTTTGTAGTAATTCAATATCAAATTTTGACTAAATAATTCCATAGATTCAAATTTATAATTTCTTCCAACAGCCATATGAAATGTGAAATAATTTGGCCAAAGGTCATTCCAAATGCACAGATCTGTATATAATGTTTTATATTTAAAATATGTTATGGCATTTTAAAAAACAGGAAAAAGCAGGATGTGTTAAGTTTGTTGGAGTGAACAAACAGAAATCTTGCTAGGGCTGAAAACTTGGGATAGGGGAAATGATACTATTCGGTCAAAGTTTAAAAGTCATTACACCTTCTTGAAATTTTCATATATTATAAAGATATCCTTATATTACTGGAATATCAACAAAAAAATCAAAGATTACCGGACAAAATTTTGATCCACAGGCCATAAAGTGAATAGGTGTATGAATCACAATGACGTTTCCTTTTTTCCGTGTGTAGTCGAATTAATCATGTTTTATTTAATATTTAATTTTAAACTTTTCTGTAATGCAATAAAAAGAACATTAGTTGTGTTGCTTAAAATGATACCCAGGAGACATACAAGTACATAGCTTTACTACTGAACAGTTTTTAAATACATTTAATTTCATTTCAACTTATTTTCGTGCTTGTATCCAATTAAGGTTCAAGCACGCTGTCCTGGGCACACAACTCGGCTATCTGGGTTGTCTGTCCAGGACAGTGGGTTAGTTGTTAGTTGGTTAGTGAGAGAGAGAGAGACGAGGGTGTAGTGGCCTTACACCTACCCATTGAGCCCTTAAGAACTCGCTCTGGGTTGGAGCCGGTATCGGGCTGCGAACCCTGTACCTACCAGCCTGTAGTCCGATAGCTTAACCACTGCACCACCGAGGCCGGTTAAATACATTGGAACTAAAGGAAAAAGTGACTTTTTAAAGCATTTACTGACTATTTACTTATATATAATTGTATACAGGATCTAAAAGTCATTACACCTTTATAATTTTTGCACAGATTGTAATGTTGGGTGAGTAAATCAATATGAGATAATAAAAATGTACTGTCACCGATGAAACCTTTTTAGTCAGAGCTTGAAATATATAGATAAAAATTAATTATAATTCCACTATAAATAATTTTAGCACTTTTATTTTAAAAACAGCTTTATTGGATTGATCAATGCTGTTCTTAAAAGCACAAACAGTACAAATAACATTATTTTTCATCAAAAATTCAATTATGGCTGTGGTTGGGACTGGGGTCAGGTTGCAGGATGGGCAGGGGAGGGGTGGGGATGGTGGGTGGGATGGGGATGGTGGGTGGGGTGGGTGTGGTTGGTGATTGAGGTTGGGGGTGTGGGTAGGTTTGGGTCATTATTCCCACATATTTGCATGTACTAATACAAGTGTCATAAAATGACCTGCCTGTCAAAAGTGACAAACTAGTCAAACAAATTACACTAAGATATGTGATATTTTATTGAATACGAAGGCAAAATAGCAGTCCTGTGATTGCCATCTATTTTAGGACTAACATGGAAGCACACCACGGTCTCCTTAAATCATACAATTTTTTATAGAATTTTATTTAATTTCACAGAATACCATCTTTTTATTCCCTATGTTGACACAAACAAAAATTATATATGAAAAACATGTTTTGAAAACTAAAGAACTATGACTATAGTACAGATGGAATAACTGTGTATGTTTCAGCGCAAAATCTATCATTAGTGACGTCATGCCACTAACGAGTCTACCGCTGCCAAATATAGTGGTGCTGCATGCGATAGTATCATTTCCCCTAAATACATAGTACCCTACAATACTGGATGATATGAGAGAACAGTATATGGGAGAACAGTAAGATATGGGAAAACAGTATGATATGGGAGAACAGTAAGATATGGGAAAACAGTAAGATATGGGAAAGCAGTAAGATATGGGAAAGCAGTAAGATATGGGAAAACAGTATGATATGGGAAAACAGTAAGATATGGGAAAACAGTATGATATGGGAGAACAGTAAGATATGGGAAAACAATATATGGAAAAACAGTAAGATATGGGAGAACAGTATATGGGAGAACAGTAAGTATATGGGAGAACAGTAAGATGTGGGAGAACAGTAAGATATGGGAGAACAGTAAGATATGGGAGAACAGTATATGGAAGAACAGTAAGATATGGGAGAACAGTAAGATATGGGAGAAGAGAAAGATATGGGAGAACAGTAAGATATGGGAGAACAGTATGGTCTGGCAGAACAGTAAGATATGGGAGAACAGTATGATCTGGCAGAACAGTATCATCTGGGAGAACAGGATGGTATGGGAGAACAGTAAGATATGGGAGAACAGTAAGATATGGGAGAACTATGATATGGGAGAACAGTAAGATATGGGAGAACAGTACGATATGGGAGAACAGTAAGTTATGGGAGAACAGTAAGTTATGGGAGAACAGTATGATATGGGAGGACAGTAAGATATGGGAGAACAGTAAGATAAAGGAGAACAGTATGATATGGGAGAACAGACATTGTGTTCAAATTATGTATAGCGAACTACAGACACATTAAAATGTATTTTAAAATGGATCACTTACAAACACATCACCAGCCTATAGAAGCAGCCTATACAATATATAATAAGCAATATGGAAGCTATCACTCATGCTTTTAACATACTACAATGATGATTAATACTCTGAGAAAAGGACACCAAGTAATCTCATACGGACTATTAAGTTATATGTTGATGTGATGCTTTTAACTCAAATATTTTTCATCAAAACAAAAGGCCTTTGATGACTAAATATGTTAATAATATTGCACAGACATCTTAAAATATCCAACAATATTCTATTTCCAGACCAAACAGGATGCCTGCATGGCAACACCTTAGGGTGTAGTCATTACATAATCCTCTCAGTCAGAATCTGCTATTGTTACTTGAATGTGCAGGTCTGCAGGATCTGATTCATGGAAACCATTAATCATAACAGCTTATACATTGTTAGGGACAAAACGCCACCCAATACGTACTGCCTCGAGTATCGAGAACACATATTATTTCAGTGTTCAAATAAGCATATGTACATTTATAAGTAAAATGTTTGTCCTGTTTAATGATACCACTAGAGCATATTGTTGTAGTAATAATCGACTAATGGATGTTAAATATTTGATAATTTTGACATATGGTCTTAAATGGAAACCCGCTACATTTTTTTATTTAGTAAACAAGTCTTTTATATGCAATTTCCCAGCGGGACAGCACATACCACAGCCTGATATACCATAAGTGGGGCATTTGTTGGGATGGAGAAAGAAACACCAGTGGGTTCACCAAAGACATTTAATCCTACAAAACAAGCACCTCAGATGAGTGCTGTTCTGAGAGCTAGATCCAGCCCATAACATGTACGAGTCTAACTGAAGCACCAAGAATATACATGTAACATACTGATGTGTGTATAGATATGGATTTGAATGTGTAGATGTCTGTCCATCCAACATATCAAAATGTGTCTGCCTGCCAGTTAATGTTATGTTTGTCAGAAAAAGATTTTTAAAAAAGAGAAGAAAAAAAAAGAGAGAAAGACAGAGACAGACAGGGACAGACAAAGAGACACATTTGTATATAGAGGGAAGGACAGTCAAAGGAGTGACAGAGAAAGAAAGAAAATGATAAAAAAAAATACTTTTTAATATAACAACTCTAAAAACAAATTGAGTGCCATATTATACTGTACTATTTGTTCTGCATCTCTGCAAACAATGCGGCCTGTAATATAGAATTTAATATTTTGCTAGCTGACCCCAGTTTGTACTTGGTGCATGTATATTGAATTACAAATGTTAATAAGGCGAAGCACCACAATAAATCACTGTTGTTTATAAAGTCAAATGTTACAATGACGGCACTGTGTTATAAACTAAATTACTGTTGTCATTAATACTAACTAGTGTTTTGGTTTTTGCAGGTTTGGAGTTACTTCGATGTATATATTCTAGAGCACTGCATGAAAAGAGAAGTGGTCTGTTTAAATTAGGTGGAGGTTATGGACAGGTTGCCTTTATTTGGGTGAAACAATAGTTAAACATCAACACTGTGGCTTGTTGTCTTAGCTGCAGAGAGAACAATTCAACAATCACAAACCGTGGAAATGGAACATCAGACCAGGAGAGATGAATATCTACAGCCACACCCATTGAAACACCATAGGGATATGTTATTTAGTTTACTACAGTTAACGTGTGGAATCCAGCTGAAGGAGAGGAGGAAACATTTATCCCTCCCTCAAACACATTTGTTTTTTGTAAAAAAATTATTTTTTTAACACCACCACTAGAGCACATTGATTTATTAATCATCGGCTACTGGATGTCAAACATCTGGTCATTTTAGACATATACCCGGTAGTCTTAGAGAGGAAATCTAATTTTTTTCCATGAGTAGCAAGGGATCTTTTATATATGCACTATCCCACAGACAAATGTTTTATGTAAGTCCAGGCTTCGAAATTCACAATGGCTCCACAGCATTTGCAGTACTGCCTTGTGCCTTTGTTGTGATGCCACAAAAATACCAGTTACTTTACAGCTAGGAATAACCGTGCCCTTTTAAATATCTGCCATGGTGTCCTTTTTAAAAAAAAACTTAACAAGTGTTTAACAGGTCATGTTTTTTTTCATTTAAAAAAATAAAACATGAACTACTTCAATGTTCCTCAGTAGTATTTGTATACAGTTTCTTGGTTATGTATTATAACTGAAAATCAAATATAACAATGATAAATTACAGCGGTAATGAAAAAAACAAAACGTGAATTGCTTAATGTTTGTACATGTCTACAGTTATGCATTTCTGCGGCTCATTTGTTTTCCGAAACTTTTTTATAATTTTAGGTAAAATTATTATTATTATTAGCTATTTAAACTGACCTGTGATTATTGATATTCTTCATAACATTAATTATTTTAGTATGTTTATTATCAGATGGAACCAAGCTGAAATCAACCAAATTAATTTATTCGCAATTGAAACACTGAAAAAAAAAACTTTTTAAGTTTTGTGGTCTATTCCATTTATTACCCATTCTCAGCAGTCCATATGCATTAACAAATACTTGTTAGAGCAGTAGCCAACAACTAAAATTGTACCACTGCTTCTTCTAATGACATTCACCTTTGCAGGCAGAACAAAACTGCGATGACCTGCTGCTTAGTGCATGTTACATTGAGAAATCCCTGATTGTTTTATTGAGACTGCACATGTTGTTGTTTTGGGAAAATAAACCGACACTGTATGAGATAACTAGTCACGATTATACAATATATTTTCCTCTGTAGGCCTACAGTACTTGGCAGCTTGTAATAAAAAACATGTAATCACAACAAACATATTACCATACCGTCATGCAACCCTGTGAGTCACCAATTACTGTGGTACCCAATAAATGTATGGGTTGATGATTCCAATTTCAAACAGGTTTGTCATGTTTAGGCTGGGTCCAGTCTCTGACAATGCCAGTGATCAAGTCCAGGGCTTAAGGCGACA
Organism: Gigantopelta aegis; assembly: GCF_016097555.1. Lineage (NCBI taxonomy): Eukaryota > Metazoa > Mollusca > Gastropoda > Neomphalida > Peltospiridae > Gigantopelta > Gigantopelta aegis. The sequence goes on along the minus strand of NC_054707.1, from coordinate 47,511,467 downwards.
AGTCTTGAAGTCATATCAAGCAGTGGTACAAAAAGAAACAACCGGCAATGGCAAAAGATCATTTGAAAAATCAAAGCACCCAAAATAATAATGCAAATTCTTTATTTTGTATACCAGCATTCAACCCTACCCTAAACCCCCATAATTTGTTGGGTTTTTAGTTTTTTTGCTCAGATGGTCCAAAAGCAGTGGATTTTGATCCATTACATGCTGTGATGAGATGGAACAGCAGCAGTGTTTGTTCAAGGAGACCAGACATGTTTTAATCTCTCTCCACCAAAGTTGAGTTTAATGACACCACTAATCCCTTAAAGTTTGTTTTGTTTAACAACACCACTAGAACACACTGATTTATTGATGAATGACCAATTTAACAGAATTACAGTTTAAAGTTCTTTTCTGGTTAAATCGACTACCCAAATAAAACTGCCTTGGTGCCCTTTGAAAATGTATGAAAGTAGCCTTTTTGCCTTTTAGGTTAGCCTAAGTGCCCTTCATGTCCTAGATTTGTAAAGGCTATCATAGCCTGCACTTCTAACACTAAATTCCGAGGCCTGTAAGTCTGTATGTATACATGGTTATGCATGTTTAAAACTACATAGGTAAACTGTACCTCAAACCACCACACAACTGGTGTAATTATCTCTGGTATGTGCTGTTTTGTCTGGGGGAAAATGTATAGAAGATCCCTTGCTGTTATTTACTGAAAACAACCTGATCAATTGCTGCAATTCATTCATTCAACTTATTTTTGTGTTTATATCCAATTAAAGTTTGTTTTGTTTAACGACACCACTAAAACACATTGATTTATTAATCATCGCCTATTGGATGTCAAACATTTGGTAATTTTGACATATAGTCTTAGAAGAAACTCACTATATTTTTCCATTAGCAGCAAGGTATCTTTTATATGCACCACCCAATAAACAGGGTAGCATATACCACTGGCTGGATATATTCAATTAAAGTTCAAGCATTCTGTCCTGGGCACACACCTCATCGATCTACCCAGGACAGTGAGTTAGGTGTTAGATGTTAGTGGTTAGTAAGATAGAAGAGGATATAGTCCAGTTGTAGTGCTGCAATACAGCTACATGTAATAGCTGCGACCACTTTGAAATGTGCTAAGATATCACAAGGGGTCATTCACCATTACTGACATTAATTTTTCACAAACCATACAATTTTTGGTACCCCTTCCCCTTCCTAAAAAAATTATAATTTTGTAAGTTATATATATTTTTTTTTTTTTTGCTGGTTTTAAAAACATACATGGACATTAACCCCTTTTCCCAGTCTTTATAGTCATGAACATTTTGATGACTAAATTTATAAACAGCCCCTAAAAAAAATATGCATTTCCATTCACTTAACCTGGTTATGAATGGAAATAAATATTTATTTGATCATAATTACATGTGCCACAGTGGCTTTCTCAAGAATCCTGGCTACCAATTTTCAAAGCTATCTTAACACTACAATATTATAAAACTGTCATAGGCTATGCAGGGGTCAAAATATACGCTATTCCGCTATTCCGAATTTAGTAATTTTCCAAAAGGAGCAGTAAGAAACATCTTCCATTATTCCGTCATGAATACTTGCAATATAAAACAAAACAGCTAAATCTGCATGTGACTATTCCGTCTTCGCGTTTTTGGTCCCAACAATATTCTGGCTCAACAAAATCGCAGAGCATTTCGCCTGATACAGTAACTTTAAGAAGTCTTGTTGATCAAGACTAATGCTGCGTTCAAGTTCTCCGAGTTGTACACTTGTCAATATCACTGTGTTTGCATTTGGTGCGTTTATAAAAAAAAAGTGACTTCTGGTTCCGCAAAAGCACATTCTCTTCACAAATCATTTTAGAAAAACAAATGAAGTTGATAAAAATAAATTTAAAATGTTTTTAAAAACTAAAAGTTATGGCCATGCCTCAGCAATTAAATTTTATTACTTCAGCAAGTCAACTTTGTAGTTATTTGTATAATGTAATTTTTCCACTGGATTGATGTAAAGAGGTTTTCAAAATACTGTCAACCCAAAATATCGACCCTCCCCCTGCAATGGTTTTCGATGCAACCCGATTTGTATTATTTATTTTTATAAGTAATCAAATATTTTTTTATTGTTGTATATAATCTTCTGTGTATGCAAAGATTACTCTTGCACCTTTTTTTCATTAAGGCCGATAACTCATGTGCCACTAGTTTCAAGTCAAAAGTTTGTCAAGTCACTATACTTACAAATATGCTCGAAGGCATTATAATGTAATGGGGCGAGTTCGATTCCAGTTCTTAATATTATGTAGACTGGTAGATATGTGTTTGCTGATTGCAGTATTTTGCAATTAGGGTTAGGGTTAGGATTCTATTGTTTACAAGTATCGTTAATGGGATAGTATATTCTCAGATGGAATAGTACTTTCTGAAATGTACTATTCCTTTGGGATAGAGGCAAAAAAAAAATATTTCGACCCCTGATATGAGTTTTACAATATTGTAGCACTAAGATAGCTTCAAAAATCTGGGCCATGAAAAATAGTGAAAAGTAGAGAAAAACTCAGCTGGGTTTTTGTGAAAGAATTACGGTTGGTAAATATGTCACACATCGTCAGATTTTCCAGTTTTAAAAAACAACATTCTGCTAGTAAATTATATTATTTGGTTGTAATTTTTTGTGGGAATGTAGTTCAAGGGGTAATTTTTACCTTTTAAGAACAAATTAATAAATATTTTTGGCAGAAAACTGCCAGTAAGCAACTTTGACAGAGCTGCTTTAATTTAAACCATGTTATACTGTACAAAATACCTCATTAATCTGTTAACATTTTTTATGTACACACTTAATTGTTTGAAGTAAAGCATACTGTGCCAATTGTTGTTATCTTGTTACATGTATGTGATCATACATGTACCTGTTTCATATAACCATATTTATATATGATTATACCAGTACCTGTTTCATATAATAATATATACATATATTTTGTATTTTGGTCTCATAGGTTACATTTGTATTTTCCTGAATTAATGTGTTTTATTGCTATCAGTTCAGCAAACAAGAGGGGAAAAGTCTGGAATCAGGATATTCAAGAACCACATGCACAATTTGATTGCTGAGGAGGCCTGCTAAAGGTATAACAATGTACAGATTATGTATCATACACCTTAAATACATGTATGGAAGTGAAATCTTGAATATTTTACTAATTTAAATATCATCAAAGTCACACACTTAATTTGGAATAATAATTACTGATACCCCAGCATTAACAAAAGACTTTGGTACAAGACACACCCATAATGATACACGTAAAGTGGAGGCACAAGACACACCCATAATTATGCACGTGAAGTGGAGGTACAGGGCACACCTATAATTATGCACGTGAAGTGGAGGTACATGGCACACCCATAATAATATACGTGAAGTGGAGGTACAAGGCACACCCATAATGATACACGTGAGGTGGAGGTACAGGGCACACCCATAATGATACACGTGAGGTGGAGGTACAGGGCACACCCATAATGATACACGTGAGGTGAAGGTACAGGGCACACCCATAATCATACATGTGAAGTGGAGGTACAAGACACACCCATAATGATACACATGAAGTGGAGGCACAAGGCACACCCATAATGATACACGTGAAGTGGAGGAAACTTGGATCATATCGTTCGTCACCAAGCTCTAATTTATGACTCTTCATCGAGTCTTAAATACAACTCCCACTGAGCTATAATTTTAAATAACAAATTGTCTTTAATTGTAACTTCCCCAAAAAGCCATTATTCACCAATGAGTGTTATTGAGTTTTAATTATAACATTCCCCTATGAGCATTGTTGCATTGTTGTGCCTGCACCAAGTTGGAGCTAATATCTTGTACCAGTAAGTATAAAATCCACCACCACCTCACAATGTAATCAAACCCAGTATCTACCTGCACAGTGAAAAAAGGTATGAAGGTTGGAAGATGCTGGGTTCAAATCCCAGTACTGCCTCCAACACAAAGAGAGTGCCAAACTCTGGTGGTGGTTGGCATGGGGATTAAGTGTTAGGACACCACACATACTTTTCTCTTAATAAGTACTAACCATAAAACCTAATTATTAATTTCTGTAATGGATAGACATTACAAACCGTCAAGATTATTCTCCATGACAGCAATGATATATGCACAATGAATACTAGTATACATGTATATCCAATTATATTCTGGGAATATTTTATTTTCAACATTTTGATTATCAATAGTTGTTAATTGATTGAAAATTAACTACTTAAAATTTAAAAAAATTAAGTTAAAGGGACAGACCCTAGTTTCAACCCGTGAAAATTAACACTACATTTAGTTAATCTACAAACCTGTAACACATTTGGATAAAGTTACAACATGAGTGAAACATGAGTCTATGACTTTGAAATGGTGAAATAACCTCTAAAAATAGACTAAAACTCGACTCCATAACTGTTACGCGTCTCAGACGCACGTGCGTTTTTAAAACTATGAGAAATGCATTTTGTGATATTAAAAACACCAGGATGACCAAAAGCACTTCGAATGTACAGAAATTAATAACATAAACAATAAAATCTAAGTAAAGTATGATTTAAATTATAAAAAAAACGGCTCTAATAGTAAAATATATGCTATAGTGTTTAAAAACTAGGATGTGTCCCTTTAAATAACATTTTTTATAATTGTGTAGTGATCTCCAAAATACTAAACCAAATGTTCCCTGGCATAATATTTATATATACATTTACATATCATTTAACTCAGATACAAACTCCCCAAAAGTGCCTCAAAGGTGGTTGCAATTGTTTTGTGTACTCTGTGAGAAATTGCTTGCTATAAAAGGAAAGAGCATATCTGACATTTTATATAGTTCTGTAAGCATCTGAAAAAAATAAAGTTAATGAAACAAAATCACAAACTGGGTGGAACTTCCCAGCAAGCGAGTGAACAGAGTGTATGGCTGTGCCACACAATGGAGGAAAGCAAATGGTCACCACATGTCAATGATAATGCGTGCCAAGACATTTTCACTTTTTCCTTTCTTCTACCCCCAAATGACAAAGTAAAAGAGTAGTACAAACATTTGAAACATAGTTTTATCCCTCCTATGAATTGCAGCACTGAAAAGTCTAAATTTAAAGAAGTGCAAAAATTGCAAAAGGAACTTCATCATTATTATTATTATTATTATTAACAGAGGTTGAATTTGGGAAATGAATTTCATACTGACTTTGCCAAAATGCTAAAGAGCTTACACTTTGTAAAAAATGTTTTATTTAAATATAAATGTTTTTGTAAAATGATTTTGACTCAAAATAAGCTGCCCGTACACTGCTAACAATGCAGTGGTGTAGGAAGGTGCCAAAAAGTAGGGAGGAGGGCACACTTTTATATTTACACACTTTTACACTATTATAAAGCAAATATAAAGCAAAATATCTAAAAAGTGGGGGGCATGCCCCCTTACCCCCCCCCCCCCCCCCAACACACTTCCTACACCAGTGCAATGTGTGTGATCCATTTTAAACCCTGGGTAAGTAAAAATTGAATGAAGTGCAGTATAGATAGACTGACATGTGGCATTAAAAAATGTTTAAGGATTTCCATGAATGTATGCATTTATAAAGATAATAACAAAGCCAAGATTGCTCACATCTCATACGAATACTGAAAATGCAAGTCAATCCACATTACAACTGATATGCAGATGTCAGGATTTATTGAGGGGGTTTGGGGGAGGGGTTGGGGAGGTTGGGTTTTTTGGGGGGTATTGGTGGGGTTTTTGGTGGGTTCTGTAGGTAAAGAGCAACACATCATACTGTAACCCCATATCATTTAGAGCATATTATATAATTGAAATATTTTCTTTAGTATCTTGAAACTGTTTCAAACTAGGGTCCCTGACTTGAACTGAAGAAAGAAAATATAAAAATTCTGAGGTTTAAGAAAAACCTTTTTTTTTCCTCTTGTGCCTCATTTCCTTGCTCATCTGTTTTGTTAGTCCACCTTACACATCAATGTTTTGCCATCTTCAGATAAGGATGTGCTCAAGTAGTACAGCATGTGCTCGAGGTATCTCAAGTTTTGGGATCAATCATTTGCAATGGTTTCCATTCACAACAGGTATGCACAGACTTGTTTGTATAAAAGTGCATATATTAGATTATCTTGGTATTGGTTCTAACCCATATCTCAAACATCAGCTTTTATCACGGGTGGGATTTAGCTCAGTCGGTAGAGTGTTCGCCTGAAGGGCTTGGGTCCTAGGATTCAACCTTTGCAGATCCACTGGGGATCCCCTCCCCCCAACATCTCAACCAGCATCTCACAACTGATATATTAAAGGATGTGGTATATGCTTTCTGTTTGTGGGGAAATGCGTATAAAAGAACCCTTGGTACTAATAAAAAAATATATATGTCAGAATTACCAAATGTCTAATATCTAATAGTTGATGATTAATTGATCAATGTTCTTTAGGGGTATCATTAAACAAACTTTCTTATCTTTCAGCACTCCTAATAATAATTCTTGGATCACTGCTTTCACAAGAGAAAACAAAAGAAAGGAATATCTGTTTGACTGTAGCAGTTTAAACAAGGGACGTTTGAGATCTAACAGGGTCATCATAACTCTTGGTCCATATAGACAATGCCACTATATGGGTTACAACTACAGCAAGAACTATTTTACAATCACTTTCTGACAGACCGGAGACAGGCCCCTTAGAAACCAATCTATAGTCCGTCCCACATGGAATGCTTTTTTTTCATGCTGTGGAATATACTACAAGTAATCCATTTTGGTTTTGCACAACTCATTATGACATGTAAATTGTGTCCTGAATGTAACTCATGAACAATAAATAAGTTACACAAAACCAGACTTGCACAAACAAGCAAATAAAATAGACATTCTTGCAATTTTTGTAGGCCTGGGACAGCACATACCACAGCATTTGATATAACATCAAAAAGAAATAAAACAATTTAGTTTGTTTTCTTTAACGACACATTTGGAAATTCTGACATAGTCTTAAAGAGGAAACCCGCTAGATTTTACCATTAGTAGCAATGGATCTCATAAATGTTAAACAAGTATCATGACTGGTCAGAGACTGCATTATAATATAAACCAAATCAATTCTGTAAGAATCATACAAATTATGTAATCTAGATATTTTAGGATTTCATTAATCTTATGCTTTCAACCTAAAATCAGGGATATAGGGCAGTTCAGAATCTTGATAAATTTTCTGCCTGTTTTTGTTTGTTTTGGGTTTTTTAATATCGCTTCCCAGATCATTACAGAAGTTTCAGAGATTGCTACACAATTTTAAAAAATTAATTTGATGTTGCTAATCAATTTTCAATTGACTAGAAATATTGTTGGGTTTTTTGTTGGGTTTTTTTGTTTTTTTTGTTTTTTTTGGGGGGGGGGGGTTTATCCCACTGCCCCCTTTCCTTTCTCTCCTTTGAATTCCATCTCATTTCTTCCCGATCTGGCAACTCCTCCTATCTTTCAACTTCTTTCGCTGTCCACCTCCACATCCCAGTCCTTGTCTCTCCAACCGCAACAGGTGCTTGTCTCTTGTGGCTTACTGTGCCACACACCTGCCATTCCCCATCAGCTTTTAGCTGTGGGCTTAGTCCGACCACTTCGGGGAGTGTTTAGTAGTTACTTCTGGCATTGTTAAGAGGCACTTGTAACCACCTACTATGCACCCCTACTACCGGCGGTCGTTAGTTAGTGCTGTGGGTCAGACCAGCTTTATTAGCGGCAGAGGACGAGGATGCCAGGTGGGTGTAGGGAAATACACAGAGACTGCACCCGTGGAGGAAGTTGAGACAGGTAGGCGATGGTGTGGACAGCTCAGAAAACAGAGACAGAGGAAACTGACAGAAAGGGTCGAAACAGATTGAAATCGTGGGAGAAATTGCAAAGGTTTTTTTTATATTAAGATAATGAGAAATATTGTTAATCAAGATTTTGAAAACAAAATGTTCCCTGAAATATTATATTAAATGCTGCATTGTGACTTTAGATGTTGCCTCTTTGGCCATTAAGTGCAGCATTGCCTCTATGGGTCTAGAGCAATGCCACAAAATGTCCACATTTTACAAGTGCGGGAGATCATAAAATGTGTAACTTATTTCACCTAAGACATGCACTTAACATCAAATGGCAGCTTATTTAACTTCCTTCGTTTCATCATAATGACCTGCTATACTCAAATGGCACAATATGAACTAAGTACCTCCATCAAAAACTGTCATTCCCCCAACCATCATTTCCATTTTTCGACAAGGCTATCATCAAGTGAATAGCTGGTTAATTGCCATCCACAAATAGTATGCGCTATAATGACCACTTAATAGTAAAGTGTGGTTAATTTTCTTGAGCCCAGCATGCCTGGCTACCATATGATGAACTATACTTATTGATTCTTCATTCCATTGATTCCCACTGTAAACAGACACTGTTTTCACAACAGTCATATAGTTGTAATAAAGGATACTAACCCGTCATCTTATACAGTAAATGCATGCATTCACAAAATAAGAAAAATCAACTTCAATTTTTTTTTTTAATAATAAATTACAAAATAAAAAATAAAGCATAAGTTTGTAAACATTGAAGAATTATGGAAAATGTGTCAGCATCACATATTTTAAATGTTTTTCTCTCAAAAAGAATAGTTACTTGGGCCGACCATCAATGCACTTTATACTGAAACTGCTAACAAGTCTATTATTCAAAAGTGCCTCTGACAGCTCATTCAATAGACATGCAATTGCTTCTGTCAAACATGATTAGATCAAAAGAAAGAGATTAATCACAATGTATGAAAGAATCCTTTTTTTACTGAAAATGAAGCCTGATCAACTCACCAATATGATAATCTCCCGGCCTTTCAAACGTATGAGAAAATCTCGACTGAATCCTTCCTTCCGCAGATGTAACATTCTGGAAAGTCTGGTTACCAATCGTCCAAACAAATTCATACAAATTCATCCATGATGCATTAGCCAACTCTGAAACACAAAGAAAAAACACAATATATTATATAATCTTCACTCTGCATTTTGAAAATTTAGAACCGAGCATTATAATGGTCGTTGTCTTAATACTGAATATAGAAAAATCAATAAAATTTGTCATATGCCAATGGGGCTTCTCGCTTCAAAGAAAATAAGGTGTATATTAGCCTTAGGGTCTGTGACCTATAGTTTTAGTTTAAAAGCCTGTTATATGCCAACCCAGAGGCATTTATTATATGCATATTACTTATCACTATGTACCGCACTAAATAATACTACATAATAATGCTGTAAACAATTTAAAAGTTTTCATTTACAATTGAATAGCATGTACATAAACTTCAACACATTGTCAATGATCAGTTATCGGGTACAAAACATTGTAGCCCTTTGGCTAAATCAGGGAAGACACAATCTACTGTTACCATATTCTCTGATTACATTTATGATTTTGTTTGATATTCATCTCCCTAACACTTAACCTTATTCTCAGACTTCAAGTTACTTGGTCATCAACCCAGCCATCATGCAGTAATTACTGGAATAAGGGTCACTCCTTACGAGAGGGTTTGAACCTGCAATTCTTTGTCTTGGAAGGTGGACACTCTTATCACTTGGCTAATCCCAGCTACTGATAGTTGCCCAATTTGAAATGACAGTTCAACCAATCCTACCACTGCTGAGGCACATCGCAGAACTGGGTTTGGAAAATTGTGTAGTATATTGTGCCACAAGACAAGAACTGGAGCATTAGATATCTAAAATCAATGACTAGAGTCTGTGTAATTGTGTAAAGCATCCTAAGTCAACAGCAATCTGTGGAGGTGTACACATCCTCTGCCAGTTAACAATGTTGATTCTACCCGCGATGTCTCTCAAATCAGTTTTTATTAGATGGTCAAGGCAGACACACAGAAATATTTCTTTGGAAAATGCAATGTGTTAATCTTGGACAGTAGCACCAGAATGAGTCTCAATCAATGCCAAAATGTGAAATTCAGTTATGGTCACGATTTGTTCTCAAAGGGGAGGTCAGTATTGAAAAATTTCCATTACAGTCACTGACCAGAGGCAATTTTCAACAATCTCTTACACAATGAAACTATTATCATTTGATGGGACTTTTCCATTAGAAAGTCAGTACACTCAGGCATTTCTTAGCAATTAGTCTTATCTCTAATATATAAAAGTGTTTCTTCTTCAAACTTACTTGTAGTTCTGAATTTCAACAATCAGTGAAAATGGAAAACTATTTAGTTGGGAAGGGAGGAGTCTTAACTCACATTACTTAGAAAAATGTATTACACGTCAATATAAATATTTTTATCCTAAAATATTTCCAAAATGTTCAGTTAATGAATGTGCTTCATTTTGTAAATAATTTGTACAAAGAGAGGGCCATATCAGTCCTAATACACCATGGCGCCGCTCCACGAAGTGATATTGGTGCTAATATCACCTACATGTACGTGCATAAAGTAGTTACGCATTTACAGTGATATTAGTGCTAGTACTGCTTCGAGAAACAGGGTCCAGAACATGATTTCACATCCTAAAAAGGTTCACACATTTGCTGTGGTCGGGGGTGGGGTTAGGGAAGTGTGCTAAGAGTTTACCCTAGTAGTCTCAAGGAGTAAGTGCAATTACACTAACATGCAAGTTCTTCATGACACAAGATATTTATGGAGATTGATAGGATATTCATTGATTGCTTCTCTAGCCACTAATGACTTTTTCCCACTCCCTGTATCCAACAATACCAAATGTAACAACTGTTTTATATCATCATTTATAGCAGGGCCATTAAAAGGGATTATATATGTGACTCCTATCATAACTATATTGCTAGATCATCATAAATCTAATAAATATGGATTAAACCAGTAAAAAAGTAGCACTGATGCAGTCCATACTAGCCATTGCTTCTATAGTCGAGACATAAATGACAAACATCAAATATAATTCATAATTATGTGAAAGATTAATCACCGTATAAAAATTTACTTTCAACAAATTTGCAATACTGTAAAATGGATATTATTCACATGAGTGTATGTAATTGTCATGACTTGAATTTCTCTGCAAATAATTATTAACAACATAACATAATCCACTGTACTTGAGAATGTAAGGTTTATGCAATATTAAATAAATCTATTTAAAACTGTCATACTAGGTAACACTCAAAGTTCTGATCTTATATCAGGCCGTCAAGTGAGGCGCTGGGTCAAAAAAATAGAAATAGGAATTTTTGTTGCCTAAAAATAGGGTTAAAATAGGAATTTTGCCCACAAAATAGGAAGAAAATAGGAATTTTTTATAAAAGTAAATGTCCCAAAATAGAGAATATTGCAGGGGTAAAGTGAGTGAGCCATCTCAAAACACTAAATATGGAAATAGAAAACCACTGAAAAGATAATAATACAGGAAAATAAGACAATGTGTATATCATAGGAATAAAATAGGCACTTATTTTGTTTTAAGATGGCCTCCCAACACCCCTTATAGCCATCCCAATCCACCACTTTTTATTCAGACAATGCAGTGGTTGAATTTGGTTCTTTGGAGTAAGACTTTTAAAATGCAACACAATGCAGTATTCCTTTTATGCTATTGCATACAAGTTACAAGGTCAAATTTTAACTCTGAAATGACAGGGGTGTTGACTGAAAAACCCCCACAACAAGACATTGCTGACCTAGTGACACCATCAAAAACAGCAGCAATGGCAGTGTTTGTGTGTGAGTGTGAGTGTGAGTGTGAGTGTGAGTGTGAGTGTGAGTGTGTGTGTGTGTGTGTGTATGTGATTGACTGTGGGTATGGACACTATTTTAAAAATTAGTTTTCTCTTGGTAGATCAACTGGATAATATAGCTGGATTTAGTAGCTGTGTGCTAACTGAACTGGTAGAAATATGTCAAATAATTATGATACTGCAGGTGTGCACATTGAATAGAATACTTGTTATGGTAAGCAAAGCACAACCTGAAAATTAGCACTGAAGTCCTACTTCCTTAGACACCATGCACCAGTATATCAGAGGTAACCCAAATAGCTTCAGCCTGACTTCGTACAATTTAGACGTGATGAGAAATGTGGAAAATGTAGATATTTGCACAAACACTCACCCACCCACCCAATTTAGCAGTTGTTTTGTTTTTGTTTTGTTTTTCTAGTTTTGAGCATTCAACAAGATCAGATATTACCAAAAAACAGAAACATATTCAGAAATTCTAAAATTATAAATAAGAGGACTTTATATTACATTGTGAAAATTAATAACTGGAAGCCTGTAACCATGCATCCCATCTGCATATTCAGATTTCAATGACTATGCCACAGATATCACAATATGCCTCATAGCAAGTCATCTGGAGCAAATGGTGTGAAGAGAAAAAATATGGTGTTGCTAAAAAACAAAAAAACAAAAAAAACAAAAAAACATGGTCAAAAGTGCAAAAAAAAGAGAATAAAATAAGAATGTTCATCAAAAAGAGGGCTAAATTGGGACTCATAAAAAAAAGAGGAATAAATAGGAAAAAGTAGGATACTTGACGGCCTGATATATCAAACAAATAGAAGGATAAATAAGTCCGACCATACAACTTACTTGGCATTAATACTTCATAAAGTTTAAACCACAAGTCATTCCAGGAATCCCAGAGTCATTATTAAATGAGGGGTCGAGATCTAGCTCAGTTCGTAAAGCGATTGCCCGAGATGCTTTGATTGTAAGATCGAATCTCCTCAGTGGACTCATTCTCTAATTGGGTTTTTCTCTATCTCAATCAGTGCCTCAAAGACTGGCATATCAAAGACAATGGTATGTGCTGCCCCTTCTATGGGAAAGTGCAAATAAAAGATCCTTTCCTGTTAATGGGAAAATGTAGTGGGTTTCCTCTATGGTATGTAAGAATTACCAAATGTTTGACATCCAATAGCCAATGATTAATAAATTAATGTGCTCTAGTAGTTAAAACACTTTAAACTTTATTTACAGGTGCAAAAATAAAATAAAAAACTATTTTTAAACAAGTCTGCTAATTCTTTGTATCATTCCAGAATAATGTGAATTAATAAAAAAACAAAAAAAACCCACAACAACATTGTTATCTTTATTAAAACAAAACTTATGCATGTACGATGCAAGTGCTGTTGTAGTCCCTATACAAGTCCATAACAGGTGGATAGATCAAAACATTTCAGTGGTACAAAAGGCAGCAGTGACTGTTTACAATTATCATTTCCGGGCTGGGGACCAAACGACAAGGCAGTCATCCGACTGATAAATCCTATGTCATAATATCACAGTTGGGACACCAGTGTCTATTGCAGCATTTCAGTGAGGCCTGTCAGTTAACAACAAAAGCTTTATTCACCAACAGTGAAATCTAGCTTTAAAAAAACACACACAAAACCCCCACTGCTGCTTGATCTTCCAACAAGGTAAACTGTCAATATAGCACAAAGGACGGTTGACCGCATAACCGCAGCAATCAAGGACAAGATAACATAAGCACCCTTCATTCAATGTACCACCGGCAGGGTACAATAACTGGCTGCACACGGGCAATAATAAGGCTTTGTTAGGTCGAGAAATCTACCTTTTCCAGCTCATTAAATTTTACATGAAATCAATTGGCCGGGTGTGTAAGAAGCAATTAGGACATTATTGTCCCACTTGTGGAAGGAATCTAGCAGGGATTTAGCTTGATTAATAGACTGGAGGAAATTAATGCATCTTCAGGCCCCAATAGGATGCCACTCTTTCTTATTAAACGGTCATTAATCGTATTTCAAATTAAGTGTGACATTACAACAATAGCCGCCATTACCTCCAGCTTTATTCAGAACATGACTGATAAAATGAGGGGTTGTGCCAAAGCAAGCTAGGTGGGGTGTTTTTTCATGTGTGTGTGTGTATTAATAGGTTAGTAATCAACGGAGAGAAAACTTTAAATGGCATCATGCAGACAAAGAAAACACATTTCCAAAAGCGATGTAAATTCATCACTAATTTCTGTACAGATTATTATTGCTTTACAAAATCCTGAATACAAATTACCGAGTTCTACACTGTATTTCATGTCATATCATAAGTATGTTGTTTGTTGATAAGTATATGTAAATTCAATGTTTTCAGTCAAAACAATTAGAATGTTCCCTGCACCTGACTCTCACTCTATATTGGTAATCATTCATTCTTATACGTTAAACTGGTTGGTTTAATTCAACCTAATATTATAACAGAAGTTACAAAGTGATATGTCCCACTAAGAAATAATATGTCCTCTACAGCTTTTCATGATATCACTTTCTGCCATCAGACTTAAACACATGAATTGTTAGTTTCTATTTCTAACAACAATTTCACCAAATCTCATTGTTTAAAACACAATTATTCAGTAACAGGAAATTAAACTTAACCCCAAATTAATATTTACTTGTTAATCCCTAAAACTTGTGACTAAAAAAACTATTATTTCTCTCAAGATAATAACTTGATACAGAATAGAAGCTTCTTTAATATCTGTTAATTGTGAACGGCAAGAAATATCCAGAAAATATAGTTTAAAAATAAATTTTCAAATTAATAATAATATAAAATATTTTATTGATAGACCCAAAAAAGCAGAAAGATATAATAATTTGTTACATATGTAATATGTAATAAAACGATATGTATATGTAGAGGTTATTAAAGGAGAGCCCTTAAGCCATTTATAAATATTACAAGTCTGTTTTCAAAATAAACATCACAACAAAAGCAAGTTGTAATGTAAACAATTTCTAACTGGCAATGCAATATTTATATATATTTTTAGCATCTAACAGGAAAGCACAAAGCTAGATCTATAATAGTACAAGAAACATGACATCACAAATCAAAATGACATCATTTATTTACTCAATTGTCACAATTTACGGAATAACAACAAAAAAGACAGCACTGTTTTTTTTCACCATGATGTAATAAATGTAAAAAATAAATTGCCAGAGAAATAAAATCCGACTGCTGTGCACTTTTGAGAAGTCCCATTCTAAAACGGAGCCCATTTATGACAAAGATTTTCCACTTGTGTGACATGTTTTGACTGAGGCTGTGAGGTTTGTTCTGTGCTAACTGACAGCAATGCCACCTGAGCATGCAGCTGTCAAGAGTTGGATTCCCACTGTCTGCAACTGCTGGGTACCTCCACACTCTGATCTGGGCTGAGCCAGATTAACTTCCACCACATTCTCCTTCATTTCAACTGGGATTTTCATGCTTTTGTCCAAAGTTCAAATATGCTATGACTTTTCACTAAATATCACTTCAATGGCAGGGATTTATCCAGGCAATCTGTAGGTCCGAAGATAGGCCCCTTTCCAAAAGGAAGTGGCACTGAAAATTCTTAATTTCTATGCTAAAAATGTCCAATATATATATTTAATACGTCTGTTTAATAAATTAATTCAACAGTGGTGTACTGCATCATTCAGTGGCATGAAAAAATATGCCAAATATGATTTACTCACACTAATTTTTCCAATACCGTCAGACATGGGACATGCCTATGTATATAATACAACATATATTACACCAACATGTTAGTATTGTCACTCCTTTTTAATATAACATATAAAATAGAGAGAAACCTCTCAAAATTGGACCCTCTGTAAACTGTAATTCCCTCAAAACCTGACATTTTTCATGGTCCCTTTTTAAATATTATTGATCATAGAACTCTGTAAACCGGATACTCTTTAAACCCAGACATTTTACTTGGATATGTTTGGAGAAGTTTCACTGTACATTGTTAACTCCTGTATGTATGTATATATACTGACTCACTGACACTGTGTCAAATAAGGAAGGAAGGAAGGAAGGAATATTTTATTTAACAATGCACTCAACACATTCTAATTATGGTTATATGGTGTCAATTGTGTCAAAGAAATGCAGCTCAATGGTAGAGCACCTTCCCAATGTGTAATAGGGAGTAGCAACAAATCTACACATTTTTAATGGGGAATTTAAAACTACATTCCCTGGAATATTTTTATTATTTAAGCATATAGAACAGAAAATCCCATTACGTTTGGTGCATATAAGACGCGGCACTCCGAATTGGTTTCACTACACTGGCTTTTCCTAGTTAAAAATAAACTCAGTATTTTCAAAGTGGGACACTTTTGGTGGGCGCCCACTGGGCTAAAAATAGTACGGTTCGGCTATTGTTGCATTACAAAAACCGAGCAGATTCTAGCAGTCAATTCCTAGCAGCCAATTACGCTAGCAGCCAATTTCAGCAGACACTCATGTCGACGTTCTAAACATTGGACTCGTACGCCTTTCGATTGTTACCTGTATTTCACACTTTTAAACACACTGTTATGCTAATTTTTATTATTTACTACAACTTAAATTTTTTAGAGTTTTAAAGAGTATCTTTATATAAAAACAACACAAAAACAAAATAACAACCAAGACTAATTTTCAGTCTTATTGTTACTAATATCCGTATAAATACAACTTAACCGTTTTATTAAGCACTTTTATAATATCAAGTATCACTTTAAAAATCCTTCTGTACTACGGTAATATAGGGTGTCCAACTAGTTAATCTACAAAACTGCAGCGCATTTAGATAAGATTATAAAGGGTAAAGTAAAGTTTAAACAGAGATATATTGTCTACAAATAACTACTTCGTGTCCCAATAACCATTATTTCTCAGACGAATTATGAACAGTGCATTTTAGGGTATTACAAAAAACTGGATGACCAGAACCACTTCAGCTGTACAAAAATGAATATTCTAAATAATAAAATTTAAGTGTTTGTTTAACAACAACACTGGAGCACATTAATTTATTAATCACCGTCTGTTGGATGTCAAACATATGGTAATTTTGACATAGAGAAAACCCACCACATTTTTTCATTAGTAGCAAGGGATCTTTTATATGTACCATCCCACACAGGATAGCACATACCTCGGCCTTTGATATACCAGTTGTGAGTAAGTACTTCCACATATTTTGGTGTTTCAAAGGCCTAAACATCAATGTAAAAACCTCATGCCCATTGGATGATGGTGGGGGTAAAAAATACACAATCTAAAATTATATAAAAACATTCCATTTTAAACATTAACTTTATAATAAAATTATGAACTATGTACTGTACAATTTAAATCTATTTTATTGTATACTTTGTATTCCCACCAACGAATGTGTTATTCCTACTTTTACTGTCACTTAAGCACTGCAAAGTGTCTTACAAAATACCTACTCCAAACATTCCAAACTTTATCCAAAAACAAGGACGCCTTATATGTGACATCATTTTAATGTTTTCATTACATTCACTAGACACAAATCATACAAATTCACTATTCAAGCGAAAATGTGTACGCACTACATCACTGTTCAAGAGAGTTAACTCTTGTCCCTCTTCCTTTGGCTAAAAAGCAATTTGTTAATGGAGGATTTTCAATAATTTTTATAAAATGGAAATAGCTTTTATTAGAAATGAAAACATACATGTCAATTGCTAATATTTGACTACAACTTGGCAAAACAAATTTGGTCTGCAGGACTCACACTGGAACAAATTTTGTTTTAGCCAATTCTCAGATATGTGGAGTATTTCTTTGAAATTAATCAAAAGTGGCTAATTTAAAGGAAATCTTATTAGCCAAAGACAAACTTGTGTCAGTCACTTTATATAAAAATTAGCAACTGGCTAATTTGGCAATGGACAGGGTGACTTTACTTTATTATAAAGTCAACCTGTAAAGTTTAATGTGCACATCTTCCCACTACAAAGTGGACCAAAATGCAAATTAACCCTACTATAAAGACGGGTCAAAGATTGCCAGAACTGTAGCCGCCATCAGATAGAATAGTACTTGGCGGCAGCAGCGAGTTTCTATCTCATTAATTAGATTCATTTACTCAATGAAAAACTTTGTTTTGTTTCAAAAACATCACTAGAGCACATTGATCTATTAATTATAAGCTATTGGATGTCAAATTTTGACATAGTCTTAGATAGGAAACCTACTAAATTTTTCCATTAGTAGCAAGGGATCTTTTATATGCATCATCCCACAGATAGAATAGCACATACCAAGGCCTTTGATATACCAGTCGTGATGCACTGGCTGGGACAAGAAATAGCCCAATGGGCCTACCGATAGAGATCAAACCCAGACCAACTGTGCATCATATAAGCACTTTACCACTGAGCTACGTCCCGCCCCAGACTTATTTAGTAAATGAAGTGTTGTAAATACTGTGTGTTGGGATGTCATTAAACAAACATTTCTTTCCTTATGACCAATATTTCATTTCAACTTATGTTTGTGCTTATATCCAATTAAGGTTCAAGCACGCTGTCCTGGGCACACACACCTCAGCTCTCAGCTGTTTGTCCTAGACAGTGGGTTAGTTGTTAATTGTTAGTGGTTAGTGAGAGAGAAGAGGGTGAGTGGCCTTAAACCTACCCATTGAGTCATTAAAACTTACTCTGGGTGAAAGCCGATACCGGGATGCGAACCCTGTACCTACTAGCCTTATGTCCGATGACTTAACCATGACACCACCGAGGCCGGTTTATGACCAATATGAAACATTGCTGACTTAATCATTTTCACATTAAGATTATGTCTCAACATACCATGAGTAACATTGATGAAGTGAGCCACCTCGAGCTGGGCACTGAGAACAACTGGCCGACTGGTCACCACCCACTCAGCATCCACATTTGCTGAACACTTATTAACATATGGTCCACCTGATCGGTAGAAACTATAGTACCGCCGGGCCCCACCACATGGAAGCAGATCTGTAGACCTCGAACACCTAAAAATATACCACATAAAAATTTAAGAAAAAACACTTGAAGATGTTAATATTACCTGAGAATGTTAATATTACTAACACTGCAAGTACATCAATATTAATTTTATAGACAGACCAGCCCTCGATATTCCAATAATTTTACAATTAGCGGGTATGTGTAATATGTACAACCGTGTCCGGTGTATCAGCGCGTCAAGTGATTTGGCGCACATTTTGCTTAAGTATGCTTAGGAAGTTGTCATGTTGTCAGTGTTTTTAACGAATTAAAGTTCAATTCCTTTTTCAATGGTTAATCAAGTATCAACATATTTATTGTTAAGAGTGCAATTAAAAAAAAATTATTCGAATTATCAATAATTATGTCATAATTTCAAAATAAATCATTCACTTGTTTTCATGCATATAAACGCGAAGTAGGTCATCCTTATTGATATTAAGAATGTTAAAACCAGTCTAAAAACACCTTTCCCGCGTTTTTAAAATTATAGTAAACAGTATAAATGTAATTATTTTTGTTAGGTTATTTTTATTTAAACTGAAAAGGAAAACACAGACAAATGCAATCAAAATGAAAATTTTACACCTTAATTGACAGTCATTCCAGTTCACTACTGTCACATTGTTATAAAAAATAAAAGCAAAATAAGATCCATGTGTGTGCACAATCTACACGAGAAAAATAAAATCCATGTAGGCATCTTAGCCATGCATGATAAGAAACATGTATGCATCTGCAGTACTGTGCCACTCAAGAAAACGATTCCAAAACTGATCATGAGGTGGGTCATGTGTGATCGTTCATTTTCATAGTAATATTTTTAAGAAGACAAAACAAAAAAGTACTAAAATAATTCTGGGACAATAGTGTAGCGTGTATGGGCTAAAAGTGAGGTATGGGCGGTTTATAAATAGCGGGGTCAACGATCCACATCTACATGTACTACGCCGAATCACCAGACATGCAAATTGTTTTGGATACAAGGGGGTGCCTATATTTATGTACCATTTTAAAATGTTTATTTACTACAGACATAAAACAATTTGTAGTGTATTTCAGATTATGCACTTCTTCATTGGTGAGAGATGTATTTTATTAAGTATTTCACAGTGTTCACATAGAAAATGGTCCTTGAATGCTTAGATACACCGTACAGCACTGTATGTGTATATGTAAGTAGAAGTTAAATGAATGTATACTAGTAGTATTCCTTGTAAATGTATATTCTGCTTAGTTGCATAATAAATATATGTATCATATCCATGATTTGTATATCTTGTAACATCATATGACTTGAGTAGATCTATAAATATTCCTTTTTTTTATCATATATAAATATTTTTAAAAAGAGAGCTCAAAAGCATTCCTTAATTATTTATCTACACATATCTAGTTTATTCACGATAAATATTTCAGTGTAAGGTTTTAACTTCTACAGTCAAGCGAAGATATGAATCCACATCACAGGAATTTACACCAACTATTTAAATATAAACAAAAAAAATCTCACAGGTTCAAGAGCAGTCATCCATATCTCCCTTCAACACAACAGTCAACCACATATAATCAAACTTGGTGGTGTAGCCACCTCTGTTAAACCCCCACCTGCCTTAAGAGGTCACCTAACTATTCTCCTAACCAATTAAACACACTTACCTGTAGTAAACAGCCGCCAAACTTAAGAGACCACCATGTACGACTACCACAGGTGACTGCATGCCTCTGGTTTGACTGTACTTAATACATTAGTGACAGTAGCAAATAAAACTGGTGCATATGCATTATTACTTTTGTGAATACATAAACACAAAGAGCAGAAACTAACGTATAAGGTCAACCAGAACAAAGCTATTAAAAGGCCTGCCTGTTTAAAACTGCATTACCTACAGGATGAGTGCTAGTTACTGTTGAAATACTTTCATCCTGGTGACAGCATCCCATAGCTACAAATGCTGACTACTCTGACCTAGAACAAATCTGCTCGTTTCATTCATGCATACTGCACAGGATATGGTGGCCTAGCTATCGGTCCAGCTCCAACTTTGACAAGTGTTGGAAAATGTATACATTTATAATATTAACAAGGATCAAGCAAAATTAAAACACTGCAGAATCTCTTTGGATAGATAAATTTCAACATCCACCCCTGTCGGTTAAATGAATACAGCTTATTCCCAGTGCTACATTTCCTCTGTGTATTTGTTGCCTATTGCTGTTTAATTAATTAATCACTAATTCCTTTGTACGAATATTCTCTTATTAAAAAACTTCAAAATAATTACCTTGATTACCTGTCATTCAAACTTAGTGGTATAATGACTAAGCCATAAGATTTAGGGTTGGTTGGTGATGGGTTCGTATCTCAGTACCAGCTCACACCCGGAGTGAGTTTTAACCACTTAATAAGGCTTTTCTGTCAGTAAACATTAATAATTAACCATTAACCCCTGTCATGAAAAGATAAGACCTGTTTGATACTTGAATTTTTGTTCAACGACACCTCAACATAAAACACAATAAATATCACAGGTAAGTAAATTTAAATTTTGAAATAAAATTCAGGGTTTTTGAGAGGGTTTTTTTCATTTCTTTTTTAAAAATAAGTTTTGGGTGGAATCAAAAACACTGCACCACCTTTCCTGAAGAGTTTGTCATTTTGCCCATGCTTGAATCTTAATTGCATTTATGTTGAAACACTGATATTACATGTGTATTAGTTTCCCTAACAATGACAAAATTTGAAATATTTTTTAATTGCTGTTAACACAATTATACTTTCAGCAGAAAACTGTTATGTTTTACCAATTTAATGTATCTGGCATTATTACAATAAATCTATCTTAGTTTGACACTGTTTTCAAATGTAAAAATAAAATATTATTGATTTATGTACTTATGAAAAATGTCCAATAAACATTTCAGTCAAGAATGGCATTATCAAATAGTAACTGACAACTGGAAACGCTAATTAGAACAACACAGCCTATGATGGAACAGTTTGCTGGAAGAACAAAACAGATATTTACACTGCACAAATAATATGGTGCACAGAAGCTTTGAAGTGAAAATTGTCAGCTGAATGGTAATACATCAAGCTACTGCTATTACTAATTAAACTGGGATGTGTTATGTGTTTTTAAAAATTAAATTAAAATATCCACTACTTACCATAATTACAGTGCTTCAAACTGAAAGATGGTAATAATGACAATAGCAATAGTTGTGATGTGAATTTCTATAAGTGACTGGTCAGGGAGTTTTCAGATGGCACAGATAATATTTGGTTTTTACATTTGTTACAACATTCACTGGTTTACAATTGCTGTAGGCAGTCTCAAAATTACCATACCTATGGCAAAAACATTTCAATTGCCAATGGTAATAAATTCTTAAATTTGAACCCTGCAATTTTATCTGACATTAATCAAATATATGTAAATGTATGTGGTTTGTGTCAAAACATTTCGAAAACTGCTTTTTTCCACAAAAAGCATGTGTAAATCCTGATGCCAAGGGCTTGGTAAATTACAATTAAAAGGCAGGGTTTCTGTCAGAGGGTAAAACGGATATGGCACCATACCCAAATTGTTTGGCAGATTTTATTTTTTTAAGTTATTTTTTTTGCAAAATTTATTACTGTTATCATTACTTCCCAAATTATCTTTCTGGGGAGGTTCCCCATACCCCCTGCTGACTGTGGCTGCATTCAGTTCCATAGCACAATACCCAAAAATGTCTTTCTAGCAGAAACACTGAAAGGGTTGTGTAAAATATGAGCAATATTTCAATTAATGTTAAAAACTACCTACAGTTAACATTTTGTTCAGCATCGCATCATGATTCACTATGTAAGATTCAGAGATCGGTACACAAATCCGAAATATTAAAGGGACATTCCTGAGTTTGCTGCACTTTTTAAGATGTTATCGACTAACAGAGACTATTTAACGATTGTAATTAGATATCAAATATATTTTCTGCATAATATATTAGTGGCTGTATATTAAACGTGTTTCTGGTCGTTCTGATATTTGTACTAAGTAAAATTTCATTTTATTTCCTAAAATATATTTTTTCGTACGTACGAAATTATTTGAAGACAAAATCCAGTTTGGGCTCCTTACAAATATTAAGACGACCAGAAACATATTAAATATACAGACACTGATATTCTAAACAAGAAAATATATTTAATATGTAAGTTTAATCGTAGAAATATTTTATTAGTCTGAAACATCTTACAATGTGCAAGGAATGTCCCTTTAAAACTCATTGCTAATCAATTTTCAATCAATTAATAACTGTTCCTAGTCATAAATTTTGAAAATAAAATATTCTCTGACCTACAGAAATTACAAGTGATCTTTCCAGACAGGACAGTACAAACCATGACTTTTGATGTACTAGTAAAATTATATACCCTAAAATCTTTTAAATTAATGATTGTTTTGTTTAGCAACATCACTAGAGCACACTGAATTATTAATCATCAGCTAATGTATGTCAAACATCTGGTAATTTCTACATATAGTCTTAGAGAGGAAGCCAACTACATTTTTTCATTAGTAGTAAGCAATCTTTTATATGTATCATCATGTAGACAGGATAGCACATACCACAACTTTTGATATACCAGTTGTGGTGCATTGGCTGGAACAAGAAATAGCCCACTGGGGCCCACCGAAGGAGCTCGATCCTAGACCGACCATGCATCAAGCGAGCACTTTACCACTGGGCTACGTTCCGTCCATTGTTGAAATTAATTAATACATTTTTGTAATTTCCATAAATATTATAATGCGAGAACTGATATTTAAAATTTGTCAAAGGACATAAAATAGTGTCTAATATCAAAAGTTTTCAAACCCATAACTACTTACAGAGGCACTTACGGTCTGTTTTGTTTTTATTACGTACACTCAAATTATTTTTCTGGCAGAAAGCCTGAACTGTACTAGTAAAAGCAAAAACTTTGTTACACAAACATAGTAATCTACTACTCACCTTTCATAACACAAGTCAGCATTGACCACTTTCCAGCCTCCTGTGTCATTACGGCAACCACAGTCACTTCCCCTCTGTACAACAGCAAATGTAAAACTGAAAGAGAGAGAGAAAAAACTGAAAGCAAAATCTGCTAAGTCCAGACATGAAATAACTTTGACATCATGGTAACAAATTTCATTACCATTTATCAATTTGTGAGAGGAATGTTGCCAGTTCATATCAAAACTAGGTCAGCTACATGAGATAACCGAAATATCTAGGTAATTTGTCAAACATTGTTTTCCAATTTCCCCATAGATCTGTCAGTGCATAATCTCTGGTCGAAGGCCCAAGCTATTCCACTCAGTCTGAGGATCAATAAAAACCATGTAATAAGAAAGATCCATGCATAATAACAATGAATAAAGGGGATTTTGTTGAAGAATGGGCTGAAATAATATTTCACACTGAGCTGCAGACAAGCTCTCAAACCTGAAGAGTTATAACAACACCTCCATTATGTTATCTGTTAACTACAGGAACAAAAAAACACAACAAAGATATTCTTACCGTGCCATAAGTTCTCACAAAATAAGGGTGGGGGTGAGGGAGGGGGCTTTTTCCCTTCAAATTTTAACTACACAGCCTCTACCAACACTGTTATGAAGGCTGAATTAAATACAATTGAACAATGAAACCTGCTCAAGGTACTACCTCTGCAAAAGCAGCAACCTGTATTAATACCATTATAGGGTTGATATAGAACAAACTGACTTGTATTAAGCAGACACCTGTGTTATGGGGTCACTGTACTGTTTCCCCCATGGATGAGCCAATATAGAACAAACTGACTTGTATTAAGCAGACACCTGTGTTATGGGGTCACTGTACTGTTTCCCCCATGGATGAGCCAATATAGAACAAACTGACTTGTATTAAGCAGACACCTGTGTTATGGGGTCACTGTACTGTTTCCCCCATGTATAAGCCATTGTAGAACAAACTGACTTGTATTAAGCAGACACCTGTATTATGGGGTCACCAAACTATTTCCCCCATGTATGAGCCATTGTAGAACAAACTGACTTGTACTAAGCAGACACCTGTATTATGGGGTCACCATTCTACTTCCCCATGTTCGAGCCATTGTAGAACAAATTGACTTGTATTAAGCAGACACCTGTCTTAAGAGGTCATTTTAAAAATATTCTGTGAAGTGTGTGCTGGTTTAGCTGAATGTGCCTGTGCATTTGCATTCAGTGGAGGGGGTGGCCCAGTGCATTAGCGAGTTTGTTGGATTTGCTATGTGGAATAAAAAAAATTAAGTACAAGTCTTTTCAGTCAACTAACCCATAATCAAATGTCCCCTCAAATTGTCATGCTAAATAACGTTAGTATCCTCACATTCGTATTATTACTTTCTGTTACAACTGTAGTTCCACAGCTCCAATACACAAGTGGCTAACACTCACTTCTAATCTTCTCCTTTGAAAATATGTAGGTCAAAATGCTTCTGTTAACAGTCAAGCTTTATTTGAGTACATGCAAACTTAAATTGTTCACTTGTCCATTTACACATTGTAAATTTTGTAATAAACAGGCTAATTTACCAGAGTGTAAAATTAGATTTGATTTAAATGAAAAATTACTTGCTGTTACTAGTCAGGGGTGGGGGTGGGGGGGGGGGGTGGGGGAGGTTCAAATCAGTAGATTCCTTGGCTATAAGGCTACCGTATATCTTCACCTTAGTAAGCCTATTTTTTGTTTAAATAAAATATTATTTTAAATATACCTTGGCATTGACTTAAATAAGCGAGTCAGAAAATTAAATTTAAAAAAAGGTATTACTGTTTTAGCAATGGTAGTGCAAGTTTTTATTGTGTTATAATTACAACATCATTTTTATATATATAAAAAAATCTGTTTGATGTTAGATCAGTTTTGGTTATGAAATGTGACACACACCAAGATAACAGTCTACTTAGATAAAATGACAACCATCATTAATAGCAAAATTGTAACCAATGCCAAACACATATTTCCCAGGTTTATTTTGAAAACTAAAAAGTTTGAGAAAGTCACTAGCCCTAACAGAAGCTTTGGCTAGTGCTCAATGTATAATGTATTATAGTATTATAGTTAATAATTTTTACTAGCCCAGACCAAATATTTACTAGCTGGGACCAAGGGCTAGTGCATTTGTTGAACCCTGTCATTGGCATTAAGTTATTCAAACAGTATTTTGTACAAATTGAGAATAATACATGAGTGGTCGTTGGATACCATATATCTTACAACAAATTGTTTTAAAATGTATCTAATGAGGGAAAGTGAGTTTGATACATTTTTAAATAATGAGTTGTGAGATAAATAGTATCTGACAGACACGGATGCATTAATCTATTTCTTACACATCCTCAAAAACAAGGTTTTAACCTTCTGACTACTGCAGGCGAGATATCTCGCCCGACGTTACGTCAGTTGATATACTGTACACTGTATACAGTGCATTCCCCAATTCATATTTCCCGCCGTTTTTGCACACGACACTCACCGGAAACGGAAATATAATTAAATAAAAAAGATTTTTTTTTCAAAATGGTGGTTTTTGTTTTGATTTTTTCAATTTAAAATACCTTGAAATTTTGAGTTCAAAAAGTGGTTTTCGGCAAGTATTTTCGCTTGACAACAATGGCGGCACGTCGCGGTAATTTTCAGGGATCGATAGCTGATTGTAACAGCTAATTTGATAATAAATTTGATCGTTTTACCAACAACGAAAATTACCAAATATTGCAATATGAATCGTAGTTCGGGTTTTTAAAAAAACTCTGGTCAGAAAACCACTGTTATCGGGAATAATGGACATAAATACTGGACAGCTGGCCACAAATGCCCGTAAGTAAACGCAACTTTTTCGATTTTTTGCCTAATTTTAATCACCATTAGCCGATGTAAAATTATAAAAATTACAAAAAAAGACACGAAAATAATACTTACCGATTCATATATGAACTTTATTTCATGTATTTATGAAACATTTAAGTGAATATATGTGAGTAAAAATTATAAACTTGTACCCACTCAACGTGGTTTTTGTTAAAAATTAATCCAGTAGTCTAAAGGTTAAGCAAATTTTAACATCTTTTTCGACAAAAATTTATTTACAGCCCTTGCACTTGCACATCAGACAAATGATTGTCAGATTAACTATATGTCACAGTGTAATCAATTTCGATTGTGCTGTTTTTTCATTGGATGTATGTCATTGGTCGCCTGGTCATCATCTAGGAGCAGCCAGTCATATGTCTTGAAAGTGTTAACACTTACATGTTTAAACAAGTATGTGTTATCAAAAATAACAAATGAAGTTTTGACCAATCTCTTACTAGAGTAACAACAAGGAATAACATTTGGCATGAAAACCAGTTTTGTCTTCACAACAGTTATTTTTCTTTACATTGTTAAAATGGCAGATACATTCAACATTCAGTTTTACTCTGAATATTGTAGTGATCTGCTGATTAATAAAGTTGCTGTCTGAGTAAATACCATGCTGTACAGTGCTATAGATAAGCAAACAGTGAAACAATCTTTGCCATCTACTAAGGACATGTACACTTTTGATGCTAAAGATTTGATTGGAAATGGAATACCAATGTGCAAAGCTGATGCTCCTATAATAATCTTCTTTTGTTGTAATACTGTTCATGATTCCCATTTGCTAAAAATAATAAATACTCTAATATTTGTAGGTGGCTTTTCATAAATGGGTTAATTAAACAAGAGGCCCAATGGGTCTGAATCACTCATCTGGTATAAAACTAACTATACCTCTGAAGAGTGAACCACAGCAATGATTTACCACAGATGGTCATTTGTTGACCACAAACAGAGCTTTAGATCTCACTAAGTTGAGCACAATGGGAACTTTTGTCTTTTCTGAATGCAGGAAGGTCATTTTAGTTCAATACTATCATTACCAGCTACTGTAGAGTTGGCAATATTTAGAAATGCATTTTATGTTACTTTAATCTAGATTCTAATTAAATTTAACATTTCAGTGGTTTTGAGGTGAAATATTTTGAGGTCAGCATGTTTGTACTTAATTTGGGCTAAGTATTTTGGGTATGTTTATCACCTCAATTTTGATGCAATCTAAAGCCCTGGTTAATTTGATATTAACACAGCAAATGACAAATGAAGATGTGCATACGTATGTATTGTAACCTGAACTAATAAATGACCTAACTTTTATCAAAGCATACGCCTTGAAATTGTGTTTAATCTAATTTCACCTGTGACATAATTAGAGAATCAATGAAGATCTAAATTAGAGACGGTCAAAGTCATCATAGGATCAGTTGTATCAGCCAAAACATTTAGTTTTAAGGCCTTGAAATTAGGGGCTTGACTTATAGTCAAATTCGACTTCTAGACAAACAAAGGTATTGAAGACTTGTATGTTATGAAGTCCTACAGATATTAGAAGATAAAATTATGACTATGCCAATTACATTGTTGTAACAACTCATTGAATTGTCTGAGGCCATGTTTATTCCTAGTCTGTTCTGTTAAACATGTGTTTGAATACGACTTAAAACTG
This sequence comes from Gigantopelta aegis, assembly GCF_016097555.1. Taxonomy (NCBI): domain Eukaryota; kingdom Metazoa; phylum Mollusca; class Gastropoda; order Neomphalida; family Peltospiridae; genus Gigantopelta; species Gigantopelta aegis. Next base: position 47,482,952 of record NC_054707.1, on the reverse strand, counting down.
TTAAAATCTAAAGAAAATCAAATAATGACAAATGTTAACAAATGTATCACTTGAAAAAACCCCACCTAAATTTGATGATCTACTGTAAATGCTTAAATATAAAAACTATAATAGAGACTGCAGCTTTAAACTAAACTGAAACTGGAGTTTTTATTTGTAAAATGTTACCTGAGAAAACTGCCACTCACCTGTCATGGAGTCTTAACGGTGTAAAATAAAAGCACAGAAGTGACAGCAAAAGCGTAAAACAATCTGCGTGGTGATAAAGGAAGAAAACACAGCACAGCTTTTGTGACACAAGCCACCACAAAGCCAGCCAGTCAATTACAAATGTGCCATGACAGCAACACAAGCCGGTGACATTATAATTATGGTTTGTTTTCACAACCATTCATTACAGCCAGGTTTACGACAGTCAATTCAAAGGTAATGTGGGAACTTTCTTTAGGCGATAAAACAGGGACCTTCAGTTTGTGAAATGGATCTGAGTGCAAGGCAAATGATTTACGAGAAAACATTATTATGCTCCTAGCAACCTTAGAAAACAAGCTGGACTTAATCAGATGCAATAACGTACAGGTAACTAAATGCAACAGAAAGTAGAGGTGTATAAGGTGTCCTCGCTAACTGCTGAGGTCACACAAATGTGTCGAGACATAATTTGTTAATTATGTGGAATCAACTGAAAATGTCAGTTCTACTACAATTAGTTACCTCTTCCTGATCAATAGCATTTTGAGGTTAAAGTAACTGAAAAACAACAACCAATTTGAAGCCTAATACTATTACTCATAACAAAAGAGTCCATTTTTAGTCAAAGTTATCCAAAACCATTGAAGCCAAAACGCAAAAAATAGGTTGCACTTTATTTCAATTTGACATTTAGATACAATTAAGGTTCATGCGCAGTGTCCTGGATGCACACTACAATCATGTGTTGTCAGTCCAGAAAAAGAGTTTAAAGGTTAACTTTACATGATAAATAAAGTTAAAACCTGTTAACACTTCTTTTTTTTGACAAGTTGACATTAAAATAGCTTTTTGGCTAAAAAGGAAAAAAAGACCAAGAGTTAACAGTCTTGAACAGCAACATAGTTCTTATGATTTTCTCTTGAATAGTGGCATAATTTTTTCATTTATGTACTGAAAACTTTAAAATGATGTCACATATCAGGTTGTACTACACCAAATAAAATCCCATATACGACCATGTTAATGTTTGTGTTTAAAAACACTATAACTATGACCAATACATATGAGCACTACAAACCCTACCTAAAGGATTAAATGAAGCAAATGGTACCTTTCATGGGTCATTTTCGTATAACCAGATGTTTTTACAACACCCTTAGTTTTGCACAAAATTTGAGTACATTTTTTAACAGGTTTACATGTTTCAAGCACAAGTCTACTTGACACAGTGGTACTAGATGCATACATGTTTTGCCCAGATGAAACTTTTTTTTTTTTTTTTACAACCAACACACTCACATTTATTACCAATCACAGGATTTGTGGAGTTAACTTTTCTATCAAAAGTTCAGTGCACCTCGAACTTTGACCCAGCTGAAAGTTATTTGGTTTAGTACTACCACAAGGCATCCTAGTTTTCTGGTGAAGTTTGGAAATTGTAGTGAAGGTATTTTATAAGACATTTTACAGAGCTTAGATGAAAGCAAAAGTAGGGATAACACTTTTTACTCGTTGCTGGAAATAATTGACAAGAAAAATGTCTCCTTTCACAATGTCAGCAATTTTTTTAAGCTAACAAATAGGCCTTCAGATCTCACTAATTTGGGCATAATAGGTTCTTTGTCTGTTCTGTTCTAGTAAGATCTTTTCAATACAATATAGTTGAAGAGATGGCAGATATTCAGAAATCCATTTCAAGTTTTTCAATTTAATTCAAGCTTAACATTTCAGTGGTAGTGAGGTCAGCATGTTTGTACTTAATTTAGTCATGTTTATTTTGGGTACAGCATTTATAAGATTAGCTTTGGTGCAATCTAAAGACCCGAATATCTACATTCTATGGAAAATTATTTAAATTACTTTTGTAAAAAAAAAAAAAAAAGATAATAATTCTGCAGTCTTAAAGTTACTATTAGCTATAATAAAAAATTTCCAGGCTTCGTTAAATTCTAGAGAATAAATTTTTCATTTCATTTTAATTTATATTTGTGTTTATATCCAATTAAAGTTTAAGCATGCTATCTTGGGCACACAGCTCATATATATGGGCTATCTGTCTAGGTCAGTGGGTTAATTATTAGTTGTTGTAAGAGAGAAGTCGGTGTATGGATCTTACACCTACCCACCGAGTCGTTAAAGCTTGCTCTGAATGGGAGTTGGTACAGGGATACAAACCCGGTACCCTCCAGTCTCGAGTCTCGTGACTTAACCACTACACACACCACTGAAGCTGGTGTGAATAAACAGTACAAGGGAGATAACTATTATACACAGTTAAGATCATCTTAGAATTGCCAGTTATAAATCACATAAAAGTCGTAGAGGTGTCAGTCTAATATCACTAGCAGATTTTAACATATTTATAAACCATACAGGTAGAAACGATCCTGAATTTTGTAAATTATTAATTATATTCAAACACCTTTTATTATTTCTTTCTTCTTACAAGAAAGAAAAAGAAAGAAAGAAATGTTTTATTTAACGACGCACTCAACACATTTTATGTACGGTTATATGGCATCGGACATATGGTTAAGGACCACACAGATTTTGAGAGAAAACCTACTGTCGCCACTACATGGGCTACTCTTCCGGTTAGCAGCAAGGGATCTTTTATTTGCGCTTCCCACAGGCAGGATAGCACAAACCATGGCCTTTGTTGAACCAGTTATGGATCACTGGTCGGTGCAAGTAGTTTACACATACCCATTGAGCCTTGCAGAGCACTCACTCAGGGTTTGGAGTCGGTATCTGGATTAAAAATCCCATGCCTTGACTGGGATCCGAACCCAGTACCTACCAGCCTGTAGACCGATGGCCTACCACGACGCCACCGAGGCCGGTTCTTCTTACAAATGCTATAACATAAATCAAATAATCATAATCTAATTTTATTGGATAGTCCAAGTTACTGCTTACTTGTAGTTTTATTTTCAAATCAATATTTAACCATTTGAGGGAATACTGAATTTTAAACAGTCTACAACAGCTAAAATAGCACCAGAAAATATGCATACATGCAAAGTTATATTTTTAATTATAACTCAGCTTGTTCATGTTATTTGTCATTATTGGTAAAAGACTTTTTGAAGAGACTCAGTTTGAAAAGATATTTGTAACGTGTAGAGACAAAATAAAACAATCATGAAGTGTTATCTTAATTTATCATTACTGAATTCTTTTTTTTCTTTTTTTTTAATTATACTGTACACCCCACCCCCCCACACACCCAACTTCGAATGAACAGTATAATTTGTAACTAAAATATTTGAACTGCATTTACCTAAGTGTTTTACAATACCGTGAACATTCTACCACAGATGATTTGTTTGTGCTGCGTGTATCTTCAGTGGCAATTCCATCCTTTTCATAACATCCATGATACCACGTCTGAGCTGAAACTAAAACACACAGAACAAAGTTAGCTCAAATAAAATAGATGAAATTTGATCAAAAAGTTATCAAGATGTAATACAAAGTTAATTTTGGTATTAGTTGGGCAGCAGTATTCCATAACATTATGGCAGAACAAATTCATGGTCAACAGGTCATTTTTCGGAATCCATTTAAGTAAGTCAAGTTTGTTATCATCTGAAAGATTATTATCTCGTGAACTTAAGCAGCCGTATTTTGATAATTAAAGACAAAATGTAGATGAAAGTACTGTGGTGTCAGTAAAATCAGAATATTGGAAATCTCATTAACAAAGAGTAAAGAATTATTACTTAACAAAACTTTAAACATTATTTTAAATTTCTTCACAGAGATAATAACATCAAATTTGTATAATTGATTGCAAACATATTTTATTGTACAAAGAACAAAAGAATTGGGCACAAGTTTGACAACTTACGAGGCCCTCTTCTATATTCATACAATATAGATGGCGACCTATATTACATAGCGGTAAATATGAACTACATGTATACATTCAAGGATAACCAGTGTAAGGAAATGTATTATATACATAAGAATGTGAAGGAAAGAAAAACAAATATGATACAACAGATTACACAAATAGTACATCATATGCAGTTAAATTCGCTATCACATTTACAAATAATCCTTATGGTAATTTAAATAATACTTTATTAATCAAAACGATGGGGGTTTTTAATATATATTTGAACATAAGTAAATATTTCTTTATTATTGGCATCACTTAATGTGCTTCTACCATATAACAGTAATTGTAAATCTATTGGTTGAAAAAGCTGTAAGGAATTACATAGAAACCGTCTCTGTTGTTCATATTGTAAGAAAAAATGGATATTGTTTTCTAATCTGTATCCACAGTTATGAAGGGTCTGTGGTAAGTCCATATCTGTACAAATCGGCATTTAAAGGGCTACATCCATGTCATAATCTAGTATGCAAAAATAATATGGAACTTTATTTACCACTGGTGTTACTGCTTTTTTGAAAGACGATATTGTTTCACACTGTTTAATTGCTGGGCTTAAATTATTCCATAAATCAATTGCTGAATAAATAAATGATGATTTTAATAAGCAGGTTCTAGCAAAAGGTGGAGATATGTCCTCCCGATTTCTTAACTAATAAGGAACCCTTTCTTCTAATCTTTGTGGAATATAATTAGGTAAGAAATCAGGAGTCATTCCTTTCATTATTTTAAACATTATACAGAGTTTTTTTGTTTTTCTCCTTTCACCAAGTGTTGTAAGACTTGTTTCAATATATAGCGAATTACGTGAAGCAAATTTAGGCATGCCAGTGATTACCCTTGCAGCTTCTAGTTGTACCTTTTCTAAAGTATTTGCGTTTAATTGGGAACAGCCATCCCAGACCTCTGAAGCATATTCTAGGACAGGACGAATGAAAGTACTATATATTCGCATTAGAGTTTGACGATTTAATAACAGTCTGTATTTCCTTAATAATGAGATCATTACCGATGCTGATGTGCATACATTTAGAATATGACTAGACCATTTTGCATCATCTGCTAAAGTTAAACCTAAATGTTTACATGTTTTTGAGTTGTTTAAAGTTGTGTCACCAAATACAAGACATGGTTCTTTAATTAATTTGGTTGGAGAAAACAATAATACATTCGTTTTATTTGGGTTAAAGGTAACTAACCATTTGTTTGACCAGTCATAAAGTTTCAACAAATCGCGTTTAGATTGCGTTCTATAATTGAAATGTCATTTGACGATATTCCAATACTTGTATCATCGGCAAATAGCCTTGTTACACAGTCTAGTTCATCAGCAATATTGTTAACATAGATCAAAAATAGTAAGGGACCTAAAACGGATCCTTGAGGTACTCCAGCCTTTAGAGTTCCATAATTTGATAACTTTCCATTTATATACACTCTTTGTTTCCTATTAGAAATATAATTATTAATCCATTTTAAGAGATTGCCTCTGATGCCATATTGTTTAAGTTTATAGATTAAACCCGTACCATACCCGATCAAAGGCCTTGGACATGTCACAGAAAACTGCTCAGAAATATTCTTCATTGTCTAGTGATTTACAAATTTTATTATATAATTCAATTAATTGGTACACGGTGCTGTGGTTAGGTCGGTATGCACACTGATACTTATAAAGTAGATTATTGAATGTGAAATAATTATACAGGTGTTTAAACACTATTCTCTCAAATAGTTTTCCAACACAACTTATTAATGATATAGGTCTGCAATTTGTTGGTGAACTTCTATCTCCTTTTTTGAAAAGTGGTTTTACATAGGCAATTTTCCAATTGGTAGGGAATTCTGCTGAGGTCAGTGATTTATTAAAGAGCAATTGAAGAGGAATCGAAATGGAATTGGCAATACGTTTTAGTAGTTTATGGCTTATTTCATCTGGGCTACTTGCTTTATTAGGAGCTACTATTTTAATAATGTCTATTATTTCTTCAGTGGCTATTGTCAAGGTTTCCTTAGATTCCCTGCAACGTTGTCCAAAACTCAGAAGTGCAATATTTGCATCTATTTGCATTTGTATAATTAATGTTGCTACCAGGACTGTCATGCTATGGCAAAGGACAGTATGTGAAAATCAAGTACAAAAGGAGTTAATGTGTGAATGTTGGTATTTTAAATCAAGCATCAGGCCAATGGCAATTGACATCATTGTACCCACATGAAGGATTTAGTTTGGAAGCAGACGTCAAACAGGATTATTTATATATTAATTATTACCCAAATTATTATTATTATTAAATGTAGAAACTTTTTTTATTATTATTCCAGGACTTTCCAGATTAACTTATTTTTCCAGATGTTTTAAGTACTCTCTGTGGTGAAGATTTTTAAAGCACCAGGGTTTTTTAGGATGTGTGTGAACCCCAAGGGTGCAGAAATGGAAAATATTTCACAAGACAGTCGGGAAATTAATTAACAGGCTAGTATAACTGAAGTACAACACCCAGTCATGCTTAGAATTACTGTGTTTGTCTTATTTATGTATTGTCTTCCATTTTAATGCCTCACTTACTTGTGATAGTGGTGATGGCAATTAGCGAAGACAATATCCTCCCATAATATGTTTTCGAACAGATAAGCAAATACTGCAAATTTCTGTAATGAATTCTGAATTAAAAGCTAAATAATCTTTATTAATTGTTTATTGCAATATAATCCACGAAACAGACATAATTATAGATGTTAAACACAATACTGGTTGCAGCAGAAACGTTTTTCCGACATTGTGTCTGGAGATATTGTGAAGAAGTTACGTCATATGTTTTCGAACATGTGATAGTTTCTACAAATAAACAATGTTCTGTAGCAGCACAAGAATGGGTATGTATGGTATGCCATGTCTTGGATGTGACCAAGATGTTTAGCTTCCTCATTTTTAGATAAAAAGGTTTGAGGTCCAGATTTGCTACACAACACATCAATCTCCCTCTACAGCGTTGTAACTGGGACTGAAAACCTTTTGGCAGCCTTACGGATGTCTATGCGATCGTTTATTACAGCAGAATATGCCTTAGAATGATTTTTTGGGGTGTACTGACATGATCTGGATCTCTGTGCGAGAAGTAGTCTAAAAAAGAAACAGGAACCCTTAGGCCAAACAAAAAAATAGGTGTTTCCGATTGCATCCCCAAAAAAATTAGGGTAGGTAGGTAGGGTTTTTATTTTTTTTATTTGGAGGGGGGGTTTCCCCATTCCCTTTCTTCCTTAATGTGTGTGTACTTATATAACATTATCTATCAATAATATATATGGATTTGTGGCATAAACGATGTTTAAAATATCGAAATAACCTGTACCAAGGCTATGTTCGTACATTCGGTTACTTCCGTGACCGACCAAGCTGTTCAGTGGTAGCTAATCAGGGGAAGGAACTCTATTACAAAAGCTTTTCCATAATTTCTCGATGTTTTTCGGAAGGGAATTACATGTACAAAATGTATCGTATAATAGTACGTAAACAATGTGCAAGGAAGGAAATACTCGTTTGGTGATGTTGTCCTCTTTTATTTTACTTCTTTTTTTAATTTCTTTTTTTTTATTATTATTATTTTTTTTTTATTTTTTTTTTCAGTTTAAGAGAAAAAAAATTAGGGCCGGGGGGGTAAAACTAGGGACGGTCGGTCGACCGGAAACACACCTATTTTTTTGTTTGGCCTTACCTTCAGAAAAGGAATATTGTAGTCTCGCAGACGTTAATAAGAAATGGTCTAATCAGGCTTCCATATTTTTCTAAAAGAATCATATTTATTTCCCTTTAAAGTGAATGACGTATTCAGTATTGATATAAACAAAGCAGACGGCACATCGAATGCAGATATAGCCGATGCAGTAAAGTGCTACGTTTGTATTTACATGACGGTATGTACCCAAAACTTGGACAGTGATTCATTAACATTATTTTTCAATAAATTAATTGCCATAATTACACAAGGAAGTTTTATTTTTGTAGCAAACGATGCACAACCTCTTCTTGTCAATCTGCGATGTTTGCTGACGTCACACCTTCAGTATGCAAGTGGAAAATCGTGCACAAATGAGCTGTTCGAAAACATATGATGTTCGAATATATATGACGGTACGATATGATACACAGTTGAGATGTCGGGACTGAATGGGTACTAGTATTCCTGAAGGTGTGAAGATCGGTTATTTGCTGCACCTTATCGCTGTTGTTAAATATCCTTTTTATATAATAGTAAACATTTACTGTGGCTGCTGGCCACGTTAGACAGGTGACCGCTTTTTACAGGTGCATTTACGTTATAGATCGTTTGGGATGAAAAAAAGTGTCCGCTTAAGGCAGGTGTCTGCTGAATACAGGCTGCCGTTAGGACAGGTTTGACTGTATATTTGTTGATGTTTGTCTGACAAGGGATTTATTTTCATTTCAACTTATTTTCCGTGCTTATATCCAATTAAGGTTTAAGCTATCTGAGCTGTCTGTCCAGGACAGTGGATTAGTTGTTAATTGTTAGTGGCTACTGACAGAGAAGAGGATGTAGTGACCATACACCTACCCAATGAGTCATTAAAACCCTATCTGGGTGGGTGCCGGTACCCGGCTGCGAACCCTGTACCTACCAGCCGTATGTCTGATGGCTTAACCACGACACCACCGAGGTCAGTAAGGATATATTGCCCTGTAGGTTATTTGAGCAACTGACAACACCATTCCTGGTGATATTTAACTACCGAATACACTGAACACAAGGTCATGCCTTACTGTGTTACACACCCTTGCATTGTGCATTCAATTATTTTGTTTGTGGGTGGTTAGAGAGATGACTTTGTTAAATTAGTTACCAATACAGTGGAGAGGGGGGGGGGGGGGGGGGGGGGGGGTGGTGAAAACAATGATTTAGGATCAAATGTTAAAAAATTAGGTTAAAAGAAAATTATGTAAAGTAGACCGGTTTATAAAAACTTTAGCTTCAATCACCTCTACAGGTCGAGATAAATTTTCACCTACATATCAATAACAATTTGAAAAACATTTTTAAAAAAATGATACACATGTACATCAAAAAATAAAAAGTATGGTCAGCCCTTTTTTCTAAGGTCTCACTACACAGTTCACGTCCGGGTGAGAGTTCATTCATCGCGGTCCACTATAGTTCATAAATGTAATAAATGTAATAAATGTTGTGTTTCACATATAAGCACCAATTTGCCATTTTCCACCTCTATCTAGTATATATGTATAACTGTTTAAACATCAAACATAACTTTTGTGCAAGTCAATGTGTGCACTAGAGCTGCAACAAATCCAAGCAACAATCATCATATGCATTTTTTTATTATTAATATAAATTATATTAATATGGAACTGAACAATATTTAAGAAACAACAAGATACAAGGAATGAATGTTAATAAATAACCTCTTTACTTCTTAAATGATATTTGTTATTCCCCCCCCCCCCCCAAACAAAAAAAGTTGTTTAGAAATCAATAAAAAAGGAAAAAATATTTATATGTAATATATCAACAATATAAAATTTGTCCAATATATATTCACAAACTTAATTTTATCATCAGTAAGTGTGCCATGTCCATGAAACTGGTCGCTAGCTAGACATTTCCCACCCCCAACATTCAAGTAATGTCGTAAAATAGAATACAATGGAGGCCAGGGGCAAGTTAAACCGAATGACCACTTCGGGAACCAGTCAAATTAGTTAAGAATTGACCGCAATTATTTTTTGGTTCATGCAAGTATGAACCGAAAAAACTATTTGCACACTGTATGATCCCGCGTAGAGGGTCATACAAAAGTGTGCACATCGTTTATATTTTATGAAAGTGAATGAAGGGAACGTGTCTAACATTTATGCTGTCGGTGGAACCGTTTAATTTTCGCCAACAGCTGTTGAACATCGCTTACAAGTAAGTTACAGGCGTGAAGTTTCCTACATGATTTCTTTGGCCAACGACAGTCTCATTGTTTGTTTTTTTAATCAATGCGTATAGATCCATACTCTCGAGTGCCAAATAAACGTACCTCTACGTTTATTAAATTTGTGGAAAAAAAATTGGTGTCTACGCTTATTCAGCACCCTATGTTTAATTACATCTAAAAAAAAATGTAACCCCCTACGCTAATTCGGCACCCAACGCTTATTACAATTCTTAATTTACAAATGCTTACATATAGCCTCTATTAGGGGTACCGATTTTCCGCGATCACGGAATCGCGGACGGAATTGCAAATCTTAAACGGAATTTACAATTTTCTGAGTTGTCAAATAAAATGCCAACTTTTGTGGTCAGATAATACATTTATTTATTTATTAATATACATACATCGTTTTTCTGCTTAATTGATCATTTGAACCATTAAGGCACAACAAAGTATGTTACTCTACGACAAAATGTAAACACACATTTCCGAACATTGTTGCCCGCCATTTTGTTTTTATCGCTCAGTTAGGTTCGATTTTATTCGGTTGGGTAACTTCCTAGGATCCATTCGATTGAGTGCTCGCCTGTAAATCGATGCAACAGTTCATGCAAGCACTTTATATAAATGAATCAATTATACACTTCAACACTTCATCTTTTCACCAAACATTGAAGACGGGGGGTACCGAATTCTTAAAAGTAAATATGACTTTTTGTTAAGCTATGTATACTAGAGTAGATAAAGTACAGTTCCTTTAGGATAAGGGGAACTGGCCCAAACTTTATCTACATTCTTTCCTCTTTTTATATATATTTTTTTACATTACAAATTCCACTCATTTTAATTACAAATTCCACTCAACCTTTTTATTTTAACTTGCAAATAGTTTATTAGAAATTAGCGAGAAAAATTAGGCAGAGTTATATTACTTAGAGGCATAATGTAAGATTGTGAAATATGTTAATTCCCAAACTAGAATGAGTGCTATAAAAAATTTAACAATAAGTTTAAGAATTTTCTTGACCTTTGCACTTGTAAGTTTTATAATTTCTTTATTATCACATCTGTGTAAAACTATATTAAAAAAGAATAGATTTCAAGACCTGCAAATACTGTCACTCCTTAGAAGTTATAATTAATCTAAAGATGTCTATTTCACTAAAATAAAATAATCATGACTCAGTTAACACCGTTTTTAAATAGATGATAACAGTTTCACAAGCATCAATGCATATACCCGTATACATCAAGATATATATTGTATAGCGTTTGACGTCAGATGCACATAGAATTGGTTTCATTAGATATATTGTATTGCTTGTGATGTCAGAGGTAGACATTGTTTCATAGGCTTAGATTAATATATAACAGCATTATTTATTGTATCTATAATGTTCCATAATAATTACCGGTAACACAAATTTAAAACTGCAGTTTCATACATGTAGTGGCAAGTTACTTATTTTGCTATTTTTACATTTATTTATGATAAATTACTACATATTAGATGATTTCTTACATAATCTTTCATAATTAACGTAGAAAAATTAATCAACATTACACCTTAAAATTAGTGCCAGTGGTTTCCCATGAATTCTTAGCTAAAATTGTAAATTACATAAACAGTTTGCAGCAGGTATTTAACAAAACAGCCAATCCTTTGTCATTGTGCAATTGCAACTCCAATTCAAATTGTGATTTCACACAATTAACTGTTGGTCACCTGAAATTAATTTGGTATATGGGCATGTAACTTAATTCAAGAATAATCTTTACATTTCAAAAGATAAATAAAATAATAATTTTTGGAAATATATTATTAACTATGAGATTGTCCCTTTAATAGTTCTAAATAGAAAATGTCCTTTCATTTGATAAATTGATTACTACTCCTAAAAATATCCCAAGTTGCTGATGTTTTAGTAGAACCTAGAAAATGAATGAGAATAAAGCACATTTGAACGAAGACAGAAAGAGGTTGGAGAGGGAAAAGAACAGAGAATAGTGAAAAATGGAGCAAGATAAATTGAAATCAAACAAGAAAAAAAAATGAGACAGAACAGCATGCTGAGAATAAAATCCCCCAGATTTTAAAGAAAGAATATGGGTGATTTACAATATCTGCCTTATTCCCATCGATTTCTTACGAAATATTTGGTTCGGTTCAGTCATATGGTAATGTCATAAGAAAGTGAATGCAGTATATATACTTGGAAATTGCAAAAAACCCAAATCATTACACTTCGAATCAAGATGTACATGTATGTAAACGTAAGCTGTTGTCTCATTGTTCAGGCATGTGTGCAAAACATTTTGAAGGGAGTGGGGGTTTAGACTGGCTGGCATCTAGGGTGCAATTGCCCAAGTTACTGGGTGGGGGGGGGGGGGGGGGTTGAAAAATTGTGAGAACCTGATGTCCTAAAATGCAATTTCTTGCATTCTGCAAGTAAATTTTATTATGACAAATGCATGTATATGCATATTAAAATAATAATAATAATTTGCTTTGAGCAGGGATAGGGTTAGAATATGGGGGGGGGGGGGGGGTTGACCCCCAACCCACCACCCTGAACATGCCCCTATTGTTATTCTTTTTAATTCCCTTTAAGATTTATGTATTTTTTACAATTTAGATGAACCAGTTGCCAAAGACAAATGTTTTATTTAAAAAATATATTCTTATTAGCTTTTATGATTCGCAAATGTTGCGTCAGTTACTATTAGTGTTACGTCAGTTACCCATTAATAAAAAAAGTTAATAAAAAATTCCTTGTAGAAAACTTAGTTCTCTTGTTCTAGTGATCATAGATTACCTGTGCACTACACATTTCTATATATACTTAAAAAGTTGATACTTCAGATTCAGAGAATTTTGGCAAGTTCAAAGACATGTCAAATACAAGTTACTTTTTTTGTTGCGTCAGTTACCCACTTTATTTGTGACTGTAGTTGTGCTGAAATTGTATGCAATGAAATTTTCTTTTGACATGACTTTGTCATAACATATTTATTTCAATCAAAAACATTCTTAAGAATTTTATTGAATACTTTAAAAAAAATAATAATAATCGAGATATTAAAAAATGTCTGAATGTTGCGTCAGTTACCGTGGAATTGCCCTATATCGAGTATGACCATTAAAAAAAAATAACGTATATATAAAATAATAAAATAATTGTGTGTCCAATATCACAGTACTGGAGAGTGTGTTTGACACAATCACATACCCGATTCGGATTGTTGTGTTAACCGAACTTCTTAGTGTTCCGATTCAGGTAAACCAATCAGAGTTCGAACACACGCTTAATCAAATGCTACTGGTACTAATTATTTGTTGTGTATCTCTTAAATATAGGAGTCAAGAAATAGTATTTAAATTGTAATATAATTTTGTAGAAAATATTTAACATTCCGACTACTATCACTGAGGTCGACGAAAGTCGACGTCACGCATGTGCTCGAGTACTGAAGGTGGCAATCAAATGGACCCCACTATTTCCTGTAGTTTCATTGTGGGAAAAAATTACGTAGGCCTAAACTATCATTTTTATTTAGCTATCTAAATCACAAGAGCATGTGTATAATGAGAGGACGTGTCGAAAATCAACTTTAATTGAGTTTGAAAACATGTCTTTCGACGAATACATAATGTAATTTGAGTCCAAGATATTTTTTGGTAACATATTCAACTTTTGCTTTCTAAACTGAATTTGTTTTACATTAGGTTGTTTATTTTTCACATGAATTGATTGGAATATATTCGATTTGACAGTGTATCAATTCATTGAATTGGCAAAATGTAATGAATTTCTTTCGCATGCATAGTAGGCCTACTCGTGTTTTACTGTTAACCTCAAGAAATTGGAACAACAATGGTACATATTCTGTTCTTGGTGTGGGTTAAGTATTTTTGTCACCACATTTAAAATAATAATTGCCAGATTAATATTTAATTGCGTAACATTATTTTTGGGACTTGTTCATTTTTAGTTGAACTTGAAAAGGCATTTTCTTTCACGTATTCTGTCGCTTTGAAAGGGTCCACTTTGTAATAATACTAATCCTAATAATGAAGGACCTTCAGTGCGCCAATTATTTTTGGACAGACTTAATGAATTTCTTCCGTAATCGATAACTCCAACAGAACAAACTGAAACTTGAAGTGTTCCATGAGAATCGCCAGAAGTGGCGTATAAACGGGCTGCACTAAGGCTTACCTAACAAAATCAAGCACGCCTGAGTGACTAAGAACAACTGATACATCCTTGTGGACAGTTCCAAAATACAATTCTAGTCATAGCGTTGTTACCAAGATTAAAAAAAAAACTCGTGTGCATTGTTCTTCAAGTGTCAGAACCATTTTTCTGAAAATAGTACACAGGAAGTGTCAAAATTCCTACTCTATAGACATTTTAACTTCCGCCTTTCTGGTCTATTTATAAATACATTCTGATTATTGATTTTTATGCAAAAAATATATAAAATATTGGAATAGTCTTAATATGGGTTTTCGACTAGTGGTTTTGAAGTCGTTTGTGGATGCTGTGTTCCTTTTTTTAGACTGGACTACGTATGCGCGGAAGAATCGCGCACTTGTTGACTGTGCGTTTAGGTGGTGCCTGAGTTCGGTGCCAAGTTTCAAGTCAGATAGGGGAATTCCAGAACTGATTGGCATGTTAGTCTCTGCTAATTTAAATGTAGTGTATGATCACAGGAACCAAACTGGGTACGGTTATAGAATATGTCCGCCACCTAAATACAACCATTTACTGTGACTAAATAACGAATATGTAATTTTCGATAATTTTAACTACTCTGACGATTACTAAAATAAAGCCAATAACTCTAGTTAATTTCCATTTTTTTTTTTTTTTTTTTAGGAACTTTGCGTTATTTTGTGTTCTATTTCAGGAACGGTTAGGGTTTAGTTTGTTTTAGGAACATAGGGTCGAGTGATTTTCTGTTTTACTTTATTTTAATTAAGGAACTTTGTCGGTCGATTGTTACAGAGGAGTGTTGATAGCCTACATGGCTACAGAGTGATTAGGGTTAGCAAGGGGGGCAAAAAACCATTTTTTTTTTTTTTTTTTTTTTTTTAAAAGAATCTTTCCCACCAAAAAAATCCCTCTTTTTACAGAAGGATTAGTGAAGGACAGATTCTATAACCGCTCTATAACCGCTCGTGTGTGTGGGGGGGGGGGGGGGGGTGTCCTACTCCATATAAAGACAAGAATCTGGCTTGTGACCACCCCCACTACTAGAGAGTGTGCCCCTTCACTAGAAAATGTCACCCCCCCCAAACTCAGGGTCTGATATTTGAGCTACATGTATGACCATTACACACACACACACACACACCACTGCCCATGTGTTAAAGGTGCTCAATCACGGATTTAGTAGGCCTTATTTCTCTAAATTGGGATTATAAATGGAAATTACATTCATTTGGAATACCAAACCTAGTTATTATATTATATTATATGATCCAAAACATTTTAATTGAACTACAATAGAGGGAATTCCATGACACACTTCATTTTTAAAATTTGGAAGTCTTGTGAAAAGTCATGAAAAATATGGCAAAACAAACTCGCAGTGATGAGGCTATATATATGCGACAACTGTATAATGTATTTTTCAATTTTATATAAACGACCGCTGTGTATGAGGGCCAGCTATATACATGGCAAATAATAAAAAATATATTATTTCATGACAAAAATAACTGAATACGCTGAAATAAAATAATAAACATGAACTCACCATTTATTATTATTATTATTATTATTACATGTATTACAATGTTGGTAAAATTACATAGCAGTGGGGTGGGTGGGGGTGGTTGTTATAGAAACATTACATAAATTTAGAGCCCGGGAGTGGTCTCGGCGTTACTGGTATAAAAAAAAAAAGTGTGTATTTTGAGATTTATTGCCCCTTGCAATTTTGCGCATTTGAAATAAGACTAAATACAGCAAATTAAGCTTTTAGTCATATTTGCAGTAAAATTAACTTTCTAAAACTCAAAATTGCAATTGGTTTAAAATTATTAAGTTCAAGCCCAGTTGAGTTCAGAGAATCTACCACAGCAGCTAATAATTTGTAATTTTTATTTATTTATTTTTGTTGTTATTATTATTTTAATTTATTATTTATTATTTTTTAAATACTGTAGGGGCAATATTACGCTATTCATATGTCTATGGAAACCATTCACAAAAGGGTCCGCTAGATACATATACCCCCACTCCCCTGTTCAGAAAATGTACTGTTCGTACAGTACTTAGTATGTATTCCTCCTGTTCCACCGGCCTCGGTGGTGTAGTGGTTAGGCCATCGGTCTACAGGCTGGTAGGTACTGGGTTCGGATCCCAGTCGAGGCATGGGATTTTTAATCCAGATACCGACTCCAAACCCTGAGTGAGTGCTCCGCAAGGCTCAATGGGTAGGTGTAAACTACTTGCACCGACCAGTGATCCATAACTGGTTCAACAAAGGCCATGGTTTGTGCTATCCTGCCTGTGGGAAGTACAAATAAAAGATCCCTTGCTGCTAATCGGAAGAGTAGCCCATGTAGTGGCGACAGCAGGTTTCCTCTTAAAATCTGTGTGGTCCTTAACCATATGCCTGACGCCATATAACAGTAAATAAAATGTGTTGAGTGCGTCGTTAAATAAAACATTTCTTTCTTTCTTTTCCTCCTATTCCAGATGGTTCGGTAATATGGATCAGTCAAATACTTATTTACCGTCTATATACATTTTTGCCAGCCCTCGTTCACGGTGGCTATATACACGGCCGTCGTATATATAGTCACATCGTATATAAACACCGTTTAGTTCAAGTTATTCTTTAAAAATTCCTATTCCAAGTCAACTGTTATGGCATATTTTGCATATTAATGAATTTAATAAGGTGGAAAATGAAGGTGTTTGTGATCTAGATGTTTAGACTTTTTTTTGCGTATGACTAACGATAAATTTACCTATAGATGCAAAGGCCCAACTATTCGGGATTGTCGACGTTTAACATGCTTCTGTTAATAAAATAAATTAATGTATAAGCTTATTATCATTCACTACGTTTTTATTAATTTTTATAACTTATTTTCATTGTGGTTTTTTCTTCTATTTACCCTACGGTCAAGCGTTCTCGTTACATAAGGTTGGTAAATCGTTTTGACACTGTGGTTATTCGGGGGTTGCCCATTATGTGACTACAAAAATAATACGTCACACCTCTTCGCTCCAAATAGCCATTATTTTTTTTATGAATTATGGACCGTTGACATAATTCAATTATTTTTACAAAATATCAGTAATAAGTAGGTTATGATAGTTATGTAGGTGGTTAAATAAAGTACTTTTAGCGACGAATCAAATGTATATATTTTCAGATAATACTTTGTTAGGTCATTAATTAGGTCAACATCCGTGACAGAGCGCCTTTAAAGGAATGCTAAAGCAAGGCTTTTGGACTGGTGTGCATATTCAACGATACATAATGCACATTATTGCTTCAGATCAAGAAGTATAATCGTATAGTTAACAAAACGGTTAAATGTGACGGCTATTATATATAACGGGCGCAGCCATTTTGTACCATCCCAGTGAATCCGCCCTCTGACAAGCTGGTGGTTACGTAATACCAGCGTGTCACGTCAGGAATTAGTCTTCGAACTGAAGAAACAAAACATACCTGATTTTTGCGGATGCATCGCAATGTTCTTTAATAATATCTATTCCAGTAACACAGCAACGTGTATATGTGGTTATTTTTCAATACAAAATAAACCACCATTGTCAAAGTATTGAAATAACTATTATATTTTGTGTATAAATTAACCCACATACTGAAATAATAGTCGGAGTGTTTTCTTGCTTTATTGGTCTTTTCTTTCTGTGGCCTGTACCTGTGGTTCTTGATTGGCAGGTGTATATTTAGACGGTCCCTAGACACTGTGTCTAGATACACTAAAAAGACGTGCCTCTTTTATTAAGATCACAGGGTATTGTGTGATAACCTCAAATCGTAATGGACTTTACCAGCTTTATTACTGTAAGTAATTCTGTAAAACCCTTGATTAAGTAGTCTTTCCCATCTAAAATCACAAAACTGACCAATTACGTAGTCCCAGAAAAAAATAATTATCACTTGGGTATCGTTTTTGCTTGAATGTATCCTACCAATAGGCCTAATAATATGCATTTTTTTCTTTGGATTTTTTAAAAGAAAAAAATACTATAACTCCATTTCATTATATTGATGCAAATTGAAATATATTTAGTTAAATAGTTTATTATACTATCAAGTCATTTAAGTTGTTTTACAAGTCAGGTTGATGAAAGCAAAGCGCCTTGTCGTAAATTAGAGCATTTGTTTACACTGTGCATAATAGAGAAGTTGGACCTGAGCTGATGTCACTTCACCCCAAGCTATACCACCTGATGTCACAAAAACGAAACAAAATGGCTGCCCCCAGTTAGCAGGAATAATCATGTTTTTTTATTCATTTGAAAATTACGCGCTTTTCATTTGTTAAAGAGTCAGTATGTGTTAGTGGTCCGGCTATGCATCTTTCCAACACATAAGGCTCTTGTTGGAGTTTAGTCTACCTTTAAGGCCTATACTCCAGAATCCAGCCTCTACTAATTATGTTGTTTTGGAGAGATGTAAAGTTTCTAGGGGGTTTGAGCATGCTCCTCTGAAAAAATATTTTTTTAAAAGAAAACTTGCTTGGAGCAGGATATGTATCAACCACAAAAAGAGCCACCTCTGCACATGTTTAATCAAGGATTATTTGTTCAGTTAGACCTGAACACATTTTAATGTAGTGGTATGGTTATTTGGTGTCATACCACTACAGTTATTTGTTCATTTAGACCTGAACACATTTTAATGTAGTGGTATGGTTATTTGGTGTCATACCACTACAGTTATTTGTTCAGTTAGACCTGAACACGTTTTAATGTAGTGGTATGGTTATTTGGTGTCATACATGTACCACTACAGTTATTTGTTCAGTTAGACCTGAACCCGTTTTAATGTAGTGGTATGGTCATTTGGTGTCATACATGTACCACTACAGTTATTTGTTCAGTTAGACCTGAACCCGTTTTAATGTAGTGGTATGGTCATTTGGTGTCATACATGTACCACTACAGTTATTTGTTCAGTTAGACCTGAACCCGTTTTAATGTAGTGGTATGGTCATTTGGTGTCATACATGTACCACTACAGTTATTTGTTCAGTTAGACCTGAACCCGTTTTAATGTAGTGGTATGGTCATTTGGTGTCATACATGTACCACTACAGTTATTTGTTCAGTTAGACCTGAACCCGTTTTAATGTAGTGGTATGGTCATTTGGTGTCATACATGTACCACTACAGTTATTTGTTCAGTTAGACCTGAACCCGTTTTAATGTAGTGGTATGGTCATTTGGTGTCATACATGTACCACTACAGTTATTTGTTCAGTTAGACCTGAACCCGTTTTAATGTAGTGGTATGGTCATTTGGTGTCATACATGTACCACTACAGTTATTTGTTCAGTTAGACCTGAACCCGTTTTAATGTAGTGGTATGGTCATTTGGTGTCATACATGTACCACTACAGTTATTTGTTCAGTTAGACCTGAACCCGTTTTAATGTAGTGGTATGGTCATTTGGTGTCATACATGTACCACTACAGTTATTTGTTCAGTTAGACCTGAACCCGTTTTAATGTAGTGGTATGGTTATTTGGTGTCATACCACTACAGTTATTTGTTCAGTTAGACCTGAACCCGTTTTAATGTAGTGGTATGGTTATTTGGTGTCATACATGTACCACTACAGTTATTTGTTCAGTTAGACCTGAACCCGTTTTAATGTAGTGGTATGGTTATTTGGTGTCATACATGTACCACTACAGTTATTTGTTCAGTTAGACCTGAACCCGTTTTAATGTAGTGGTATGGTTATTTGGTGTCATACATGTACCACTACAGTTATTTGTTCAGTTAGACCTGAACCCGTTTTAATGTAGTGGTATGGTTATTTGGTGTCATACATGTACCACTACAGTTATTTGTTCAGTTAGACCTGAACCCGTTTTAATGTAGTGGTATGGTTATTTGGTGTCATACATGTACCACTACAGTTATTTGTTCAGTTAGACCTGAACCCGTTTTAATGTAGTGGTATGGTTATTTGGTGTCATACCACTACAGTTATTTGTTCAGTTAGACCTGAACCCGTTTTAATGTAGTGGTATGGTCATTTGGTGTAATACATGTACCACTACAGTTATTTGTTCAGTTAGACCTGAACCCGTTTTAATGTAGTGGTATGGTCATTTGGTGTCATACATGTACCACTACAGTTATTTGTTCAGTTAGACCTGAACACATTTTAATGTAGTGGTATGGTCATTTGGTGTCATACATGTACCACTACAGTTATTTGTTCAGTTAGACCTGAACACATTTTAATGTAGTGGTATGGTCATTTGGTGTCATACCACTACAGTTATTTGTTCAGTTAGACCTGAACCCGTTTTAATGTAGTGGTATGGTCATTTGGTGTCATACCACTACAGTTATTTGTTCAGTTAGACCTGAACCCGTTTTAATGTAGTGGTATGGTTATTTGGTGTCATACCACTACAGTTATTTTGACACTTGGAGATGGGACAGGACATAGCCTGGTGGTGAAGTGCTCACCTGATGTGCAGTCGGTCTAGGATCGATGGGCCCATTGAGCTATTTCTCATTCCAACCAGTGCATCACAGCTGGTATACTAACTGCCATCGTATGTGCTATCCTATCTTGTGGGATAGTCCATGTAAAAGATCCCTTGCTGCTAATGGAAAAATGTAGTGGGTTTCCTCTGATGACTG
This sequence comes from Gigantopelta aegis, assembly GCF_016097555.1. Lineage (NCBI taxonomy): Eukaryota > Metazoa > Mollusca > Gastropoda > Neomphalida > Peltospiridae > Gigantopelta > Gigantopelta aegis. The sequence continues at coordinate 47,462,013 of NC_054707.1, read as the reverse complement.
TGTCAGAATTACCAAATGTTTGACATCCAGTAGCCGATGATTAATTAATTAATGTGCACTAGTGGTGTCGTTAAACAAAACAAACTTTAACTTTCCCCTGTAGCTTAATTAACATACTTTTTTATTAATTAGGTAAAGTTTGAGTTAAGAATCAATTAATTTGCTTTGAACATATTTAAACATAAAAATAGAGACCATGTAAGACATGTACATTAACTCTTATAATACTAGAGACCAGGCGACCTTAGTGGAATGAATCATAGGTTGCAGAACTTATGGGGTTAAAGGGGACAGCTCAGAGTTCAAACCTTCATGATATCACTGTGTCAAATTGAAATAGCATACCAGGGTTTAAGCTGTGGTTTGCTATATCGCCAAATGCAAATAAATGTTGAATTTGGCAAATCTCTTTCATTTTCAATTTGCCAAAAAGCTAATTTGAAAAATTGTGTTCCCTTTGTTTGGTCAGTTGAATCTTGAATTTGGTACCCGGTAACTGATTTTTGAAAATCAAATTTGCCAAATTGCTAATAATTATTTGAGTGCACTGGCTTACAAGTGTAAGATCATTTGGTTTGGTTTTTAAATTTAAATGAGTGTTGCCAGGAAAGACAAATGATAACTGACATTCCTTCCACATTTGCCTGGAATGTTTCAGGAGAGCATCAAATCAATCATTTTATAATAAACAATTTATTTGATATTGCTTAAAACGTCGTGTGATTGCACTATTTCAGGACAGTGATTTGACAGGACAGTGCCAATTGCCATAATTTTACTTATGGCAAAAACTGTATATCACCCACAAATTGTAATAACTATTTTTTACAGCTGGGTTTTTTTTTTTTTTAATATTTAAAAAAAAAAAATTGTCTTATAGATTGAAAAAATCCGAATTTTTTTTCTGATGGGACAACTGCCCCCCTTGCCCCCTGCTAGTTACGGTCCTGCTTATTTTATTCATGTGCGTATGATATTCAGTAGTTGGCACTGTAGTCATCTCTCACCAATCTGGGCTGTCTGTCGAGGGATGGGTTAATTGCCAATGAGAGAGAAGTAAGTGTAGTGGCCTTTTCCCTTTTGTCTGGGTGGGAACCAGCACTGGGATTCGAGCCCAGTGCCTACCGGCCTTAAGCCGGCTAGATTAACCACTACATCAGCAGGATGGATTTGTCAGTGAGAAATATGTTCACTATTCATTCAGTCTGTCTGGACTATTTCCCTGAGATAAAAAAGAACAAAATGTGCAAATTAACTCAATAGACCGAGTCTTTGGAAAATATTTTTTCTTTACTTTGTGCCATCATCTTTGGCACTTTTGTTTCACCATTACAAAGTAATGAGACAAGATATGGGAATTAATTTTCAGGCAGCTGTCACGTTAATTTTTTTTAATTTTGATCAATATTAAAGTTTTGTTTGGCTCTATTTCTTGTAAACTGTAAATAGTGCATCAGTGAACATTAGCTTACAGAATGAATGAATGAATGAATGAATGTTTAACGACACCCCAGCACGGTTATTGGGTGTCAAACTATGGTAATGCAAATAAATAAAGTGATGATCAACATCAATATAAAAATTCAAAGAGAATGTTACACCCCTGCACCACGGTGAGGTTACAGCACAAGCAGGGGCATTAGCTTACAGATGCACCTATGGATGCTCACCATAATGCATGTGGAAAAGAGAATTTAGTTAAATTTGTTTAATTGAATTTTGTTTGTGTTTTGTAACATGCAATGTGATGAACACCTAAGGATGCACCTGTCAGCGACATTGAATAAGTTTATGGCAGGCAAGACATTTAATTCTACAGAATTCTTGTATAATTATACAGTAAAAAACATATTTTAGTGGAATAGCTAAAAAAAAATGCTTTGTAAAATCTTGCTTCTTTTTTTTACAATTTTTTTTTTGTTTTTTTGTTTGTTCTTTTGGGTGTTTCTAAATTTACTGACTCACATTTCAACATGTACTACAAGATCGAGTACTCGTAACTCACCACGCCTCAGCATATACTCAGTCTTTAATAACAATTTGTATTTTTAAGAAACTGGTCAATGGTGTTGGCATTAAAATTTAAATGCTACATTTCACAAAAGAGTAACTACATGTATGTAGAGATTTTAGACATGTAAAGTAGCCATTTCTCCACCAATAAAACAAGTCTGGAAGTGATCGAAAACTTGTATCCGTTCATGGCAATTGGCATTTTTATAAAGTTAAAGTTTGTTTTGTTTAACAACATCACTAGAAAACATTGATTTATCAATCATCAGCTATTGGATGTCAATATTTTAGAATTTTTGACACATTGTGTTTATGGAAACCTGCTACATGTTTTCATTAGCAGCAAGGGATCTTTTTAATGCACTTTCCAACAGTTAGAACAGCTCATACCATGGCCTTTGATATACCTGTTGTGGAGCACTGGATGGGATTGGGGGAAAGAAGGTGATTCGATCCTATGATGCAAGCACCTCAGACGAGCACTCTACCGACTGTATTTTAGTAACACCAGTACCAAAGGAGTAGGCCCCAGATGAGCATTTTACCTACTGTATTTAGTAACACCAGTACCTAAGGAGTAGGCCCCAGACGAGCATTGTAATGACTATTTAGTCACACTAGTACCAAAAGAGTAGGCCCCAGACGAGCACTCTACCGACTGTATTTTGGGGTTGAATTCGGGGTGCCACTCGTAGTTAAGTTTGCACCAAGATCAAAGGACACCTGAAGAAAACACCTGAAGACGTTACCTATTCTTAAGAGTTCACCTGAAGATTTGCACCTTTTTTAAGATCTTGACCACTCCTTGCGACAAATGTCTTGGCAGGGACGGCGGGCGTAAGCACTTAGTCCCATATGCCAAACACCTATTTTTCAATGTTATTAATTTTAATAGATCAAAATCTCCTGTGATGATGTAAATATGTTAAATTAAGCATTTGGTTGCCTGAGCAAATACAACTTATCTCTTTAGATATATGTGTGCCTACTTCATTGAATGTTTGTAGAAACTATGTGATTAATCGATTTTGGGATTATGTTGATTTTACCCCCCAAAAAATGTACATTGAGGTTTGTTTTTTATAAACATGTTATATATGTAGACAGTAATAATGCAGTTCATGATAACAAATTATTACCCATATGGGCTCAAATATACAGGGTAATATTTTTTCGATCTCTGCACAGTGTGCAGATTGCTTCTACAGCTACTGATTGGCTGGCTTTAAAATCACGACGTTTGATTGGTTGCTTGCCATGGCCGGAACTTCACTTTCATTCATATAATTTTTTCATTCATGAGTCAGATTACACATACGTTATACGATCTACAAAGATTTACAAAAACAAATGGACTCATTTGTTTCATAAACATGAAATGGTATATTTTCATAAGCAGCGGCTTTAATAATATATAAAAATAATTATTTTCAAATGCAAATACAGTTGTATTATTTTGTACTGTAAACATTTGGCTGTAAAGAGAACGCCGTTATGCTGTGACGTCACTTACATTACGTCATGTCACGTAATGGCTGATGTTGTAGACTCCAGAGGGTTTTTACATTAAAAATCAGTTAAAATTGACAATGGTTAATAAAGAGAATAACCAACTTGCTACGAGGAATTATGAATTATCTGTCTCTCGTGAATGAATGTTGTAAAACACTCGCCAAAGGCTCAGGTTTACAACATTCATTCACTCGAGACAGATAATTCATAATTCCTCATAGCTCGTTAGTTATTCTCTAAGTAACCACCACAATATCATGGCCTCCATTTATAGATGTGGGGTAGGACATAGCCCAGTGGTAAAGAACTTGGTTGATGCACGTTCGGTGTGGGATCAATTCCTATTAATGGGCACATTGGGTTATTTCTCATTCCAGCCAGTGCACCAGAACTGGTGTAACACAGGCTGTGGTATGTACTATCCTGTCTGTGGGATGTTGTATATAAAAGATATCTTGTTGCTAATGAAAAAGAATAGCTGATGGAGTCTTGGAAACAGGTTTTCTCTCTAATAAACTCTGTGGTCCTTAACCATATGTCCGATGCCATGCATGTATAACCATAATTAAAATGTGTTGGACCTTGTTAAATACATTTCTTTTTCTTTCTTTCTGTTTACTAAGGTGTCCACTTGAGCAAATTTGACTGTATTTTCAACCTATTTCTTACAATCAGTCATAACTTAAGTCATATTTTGTTATTCCACTAGGGTTGATTGTATTCAATATTCTATCGTATTAGCTACTGCAATGTCAAATTGTGTGCAACATGGATTATATTAACAACTGACTTGTTTAATAATTCTGCTATGTGCATGTAAAAAACCATTACCTGCAGTCAACCAAATACAAAGATATTGAATTTTCCCCTAATTAGATTTTTTCCATGTGTCTGCTTGATTGCTTCCATTGGAATTCGAAGCACATTATCCTAATTTTCACATTGAGTTATACACCAAATGAAAATTTAATTCTCAATCATCCGTGGTTTCTTTATACTTTTGCATAATTTCGAAATAGGCTTGCAGGGTTAGTAAACCCAGTGGAAACTGATTGGACATAGATTTTAGTTTTAAAGGAGAGGACAATTAAGGCATTTGGCCTGGTATGCATATTCAACGATATATAATACACATTATTGCTTAATATCAACACGTATAATCGTATAGTTAATTAATAAAACGGTTAAATGTGACGACTATTATATATAACGGGCGAAGCCATTTTGTACCATCTCAGTGAGTACGCCCTCTGGCGAGCTGGTGGTTACGTAATACTTAACGTGTCACATCAGGAATGAGCCTTAGAACTAGAGAAACACAATCTACCTGGTTTTTGCGGGATGATAAATAGTCATACATTGCAATGTTCTGTAATAATACACATCCCAGTAAGCCAGCAGTAAGTATATCCAGCACTATATATATTATTTTTCAATACAAAATAAAATACCATTGTCAAAGTGGCTACACAACAAGTCGAAACAATTAACAATGTTTTGCCCATGCATTAACCTACATACTGAAATGATACATGGAGTGTTTTCTTAGTTAATTGGTCTATGCTGTTAGTTGCTTCTGCGTTTGATTCCTGATTGGCAGGTGTGTATTTGATTGGTAACCAGACGAGCCGATTAATTGACGCTGTCTAGACAAAAATACATACTGGTATTGTGGAATATTACCTGTCGCCCCTAAAATTGTAATGGACATGGTTTATTACTGTAAATAGTTCTGTAAAACTATTGATAAGTAGATTTTTGTCCATCTAAAAACAGAGAACTGACCAATTACGTAGTCCCAAAGAAAAGAAAATTATCGTGGGTTGTCGTTTTTGCTCCAACGTAGCATATCAATAGGCGTAATAGTGTAAATTTTTCCTTTAGATTATTAAACAGAGAAAAAACACTATAACCCCATTTTTTTCCATTAATGCAACTTGAAATATATTTAGTTAAATAGTTTATTATATTATTACGTCATTTATGCTGTTTTACAAGTCAGGTTGATCAAAGAAAAGTGCCTTGTCGAAAATTACAGCTTTTGTTTACACTGTACATACAGGAGATGGTCAGGGGCTGATGTCACTTCGCCCCAAGCTATCCCACCGGACGTCACAAAAACGAAACAAAATGGCTGCCCCCAGTTAGCAGGAATAATCATGGTTTTTTATTAACTCTAAAATTACGCGTTTTTCATTTGCTAAAGTGTCAGTATGTGTTGGTGGTCCGGGTATGCATCTTTCCAACACATAAGGCTCTTGTTGGAGTTGACCCTACCTTTAACCCAATAAAGGGCACCTGTTTTTGTTAACTGTAATTTTCCTTCTGAACATAATGAGACAAAAGATATTGGTCCAAACTTACAAAATCTGTTTGTCTTCTACATGTGTAACTACATACATTGACAATGCTTAAACACCTGTTTATGTCTTATACATGTGTAACTACATACATTTACAATGCTTAAACACCTGCGTTTAAAAAAAAAAAAACAGGCTTCATAAATTTGGCCCAAATTGTTTTAGGGGCCGTCCATAATTTTCAACATTTTCACGAAGTGTACAAAGAGTACACTTTTGACCACCTGCCTCCTCTCTCTCCCCCCCCCCCCCCTTAAAAGTGCATCCCCAAATGAAAAATGTTGATCGACATTTTTCATTTTCAAAAAAGTACGCTGGCCCCTTAACCTTCTCTCCCCCCCCCCCCCCCCCCACATACGGTTTGTACGCTCGTACATTTTTTGAAAATAATGGTTGTATCGCAATGGTAAAAACAAATATTTTTACACTTTCTGGAACAATGTCTTGAATGTTAAACATTTTGTTCACATCATTTCAGTGACATTTTATTTTTTTGGCACATTTCTGATGCCATTATAGTATAAAAAAAACAAAAAAGGATTAAATAATTTGTATTCTGTGCATCAGGATAGAAATATGAATGTGTTCATATGGATTGCTTATCATTTCACAGTGTAATCCACATATAGGTATACAATACACACAAATACTCGTGCAACTAATATTCCTTTTCTTTCCATGACCAGTACTAGTATAAAGTTATTTTAACGACACCACTAGAGCACATTGGTTTATAACATACTGTCTAAGAGAGAAAACTTGCTACATTTTTCTATTAGTTACAAGGGATCTTTTTATATACACTTTTCCACAGATAGCACAGCCCCTACCGCTGCCTTTGGTTTAGTGATTAGGTCGGAACTATTGGAGACTGGATCCACTGAGGTGATTTGAACCTAAAATGCAAGCATCTCAAGCAAGTGCTCTACAACCTGTGCTAGATCCCACACATTACTGGTACCTAATTATACATGTACTATATCTGGAACTAGGTTTATGATGGGTTCTTTGGATGTGATAAAGTGCTTACCCAGGGCTTCTAGATTATGGTAGCCCCACTCCCATAGCTAGTGATACTCACTGTTAGGCTAGTAAATAATTACTATTGCCATGTCCGACGGTTAGCAGAATTTTTTTTTTCGAATGCTGCATTTTGTACAAATTAATATCCTCCCCCCACCCACCTCACACCCAACCTTAGTGTGTTTAAGCTCTATCTCCCTCTGTAGATGACATATCCGATTATTACCATTAGTAAAGTTGTAGTTAAGTAAAGTAGCGCTAGTGAATGTTTAAATCGTGACTAGTAAATGTTTTAAATTACTGATCCCATGGCTAGTGGCTCACCAAAGATTCCTTGTTATGACGGGTAACTAGAGCAGAAATTAGTGAAATGTGTAATTGCCATTAGTTTGGTACCTAACAGATAAGGGGTGGGACGTAGCCCAGTGGTAAAGTGTTCACTTGATGCGCAGTCGGTTTGGGATCAATCCCCGTCAGTGGGCCCATTGGGCTATTTCTCGCTCCAGCCAGTGCACCACGACTGGTATATCAAATTGCTGTAGTATGTGTTATCCTGTCTGTGGAATGGTGCATATAAAAGATCCCTTGCTGCTAGTCAAAAAGACTAGCCCATGAATTGCAATAGCGGGTTTCCTCTCTCTATATCTGTGTGGTCCTTAACCATATGTCTGACGCCATATAACCGTAATTAAAATGTGTTGAGTGTGTCGTTAAATAAAACATGTCCTTCCTTTCCTAACCGATGCTGAAGAAACCTCTGTGTACTATCAATATAACTTTCAATCTCATACTTCTACTATTATATCTTGTATTGCTTCATGATTGTGTTGTCTCACAAAATGAAACTTTATACAAAAATTCTCCACTTTAGATTACCTTTTCAAAACATGTAGTGTTTTTATTATTGCAACAGAAATAAGCTGGTTACTTTTTTCTTTTTTTTTAAAGAAAAAGAAAAACATCTGTTATATGGCTTTGCAGGTGATATTCTGGAATATGGCAGCTTAATCTAGTGGATTACAGTTTTTGCCTGGCCGTTGAAGACCTGTGCCAGAACATCTGTCTAGCTAGCTGTCCAGAGTTGTGAACTTTTCCCACTAGGTATCGGAACACATATTCCATTTAGCCCAGTAGTAAAGCACTCGTCTGATACATGGTCATTCTAGGATTGATTTCCTTCGTTGGGCCAATTGGGCTATTTCTCTTTCTGTAGAGTGCACCACAACTGGTATATCAAAGGCTGTGGTATGTGTTATCTTGTCTGCGAGATTGTGCATATAAAAGATCTCTTGCTACTAATGGAAAAATGCAACAGGATTTCTCTCTAAGACTATATGTAAAAATTACCAAATGTTTGATATCCAACAGCTGATGATTAAAAAATCAATGTGCTCTTGCGATGTCATTAAACAAAACAAAACAAAACAAACATATTCCAGTCTACCCAGCACAGAATGTTTGTTTAATAACACCCCAGCACAGAATGTTTGTTTAATAACACCCCAGCACAGAATATTTGTTTAATAACACCCCAGCACATTGGGGCTGTTAAGTCTCTAACATGTGAATCTATGAAATACAAAGAGCCCAACTCTATGCAGCACTTTGTTTTTATTAATAATTTTTTTTATAGTAATAACTATCATTCCGACCATGCAATAAAAACAGTTGAATGACATGATGTCCCTAGCCAGGACGCTCAGTGTTTTGTCAATTCCACACAATTCAACTAACTTTCCAGACCTAAGTAAGTTGTGTTTTATTTTATTAAACGTTAATCATAATATAGAAAGGTGATATGTAATAAATACAGAATCACATACCAGTTGTGTTTGTATGTTATTTATTGCACTCATTTATATAATGTATAAGATTTATACCACACACCCACTGCAAGGTCTCATGGTATAATATTTGTGCACACTATAAACTTGTGCAATTAACAAAATAGGAAAATAACTGGAATGTGGTTCTGTATATTTCTGAAGAGAAAAAATCCAAACTATGAATTGAGAATGATGTCACATTTAGTTTATTGCATTTGTATCACAAATAAAAACACATAATGGGTCATTCTTCAATAGGTTGAGGTCTAAAAATTGGAGTTTGGCCCTTTTGTAAATCAGAGATTCATATATGGTACTTACAACACTGTTTATAGAGTGAAAGTAGAAAAAAGACCCTACACCACATAGGCTACTCCTTTTATTATGTAATTATGGGTCATTTGTTATACACTTTCCTTCAGACAAGTCTTGGATATAAACGTCTTGGCGCATTGACTGGGGGTGGGATTTAGCTCCGTCGGTTGAATGCTTACTTGAGGTGTTTGCATCACAGTATCGAACCACCTCTGTGGATCCATTCAGCTGATTGGGTTTTTTTTTTCCATTCCAACAAGTGCACCACAACTGGACAAAGGCCGTGGTATGTGTTTTCCTGTCTGTGGGGAAGTGCATATAAAAGATCCCTTGCTGCATTAGGAAAAATGTAGCAGGTTTCCTCTGACGACTACGAGTAAAAATTACCAAATTTATGTTTGACATCCAATAGCCGATGATTAATTAATGTGCTCTAGTGGTGTCATTAAACAAAACAAACGTCTTGATTGGGATGGGAGAACACTAAAGACATTCTATCCTATGATCCATTGCATTCAGATGATTGCTCAAACACTGAGCTACATCCTGCCATTATTTTGGTTTTAGAGACCTCATTTCAGTGATAGAAAAAACACACTGTATGACACAATTTCAATTATTGAATTTGGCAAATCGGCTTGATGAAGCTGGATTGGTTGTTGTACAGTGGTAATGCTTATTGTTTGTCTGACAAATGAAATGGGGGAAACACGCATCTTCGCACATTGATTGTAATTAAATGGAAAACAGATGGGGCCAAAAAATTTTTTTTAGCTCTTCCATATTGTCTGTAATCATTATGTTTGCACCACTGAGTGAAATTAATTAGAAAATATTGAATTGTTTTGAAAAAAAGGAATGTCTCATCAGTGTCATTGTGACATTTGTTTTGAGTATGTATCACAAGTGTTCATTCATTTCATTTTATAATTTTTAAATTATGCATAAAAACAAATATAAATTTTAAAAAAGCATGACAGTTAATAAAGTGTTAGATCCTAGTTTAAAACGCTACGGCATTTTTTTTCACTATTACAGTCATTCTTGATCATTTAAAATTAGACATTACTTATATGTTATTGTTTTAGATTATCCATTTCTGTACATCTAAAGTGCTTCAGGTCATCCTGGAGTTTCTGATGCCACAAAATGCATTTTTCATATTTTAAAAATCGCTTGTATACCACAGAGAAGTAACAAGCTATAGTTTGTTTTAAGGATATTTCTCCATTTCAATGTCGGAGACTCTTGTTTCATTTTATTGTTATTTTATTCCAGTGTTTTACAGTTTTGTAGATTAACCAAACTTAGTGTCCATTTTCACAGGTTGAAACTAGGGTCTGCATCCTTTAAATTACGAAAAAAACATCTGCACACCTTAAATTTAACACAGACAATATGTTTTGTTGTAGATGACTGGTGGATCCACATTGCCATGCTCCACACTTGCTGTCAGAGCCACATACACGGAAACCTGCAGTGTCTTCAAGATAATCATCCCCATGTGGGACTTGGGAGACATACCCATCATTTCAAGCATGCTGTTCTGGCCACACACATTGGTAAATGGTTATTAGTCCTCTATCAGTCCAATCAGAAGAGACTATAGCTTTCATATCTGTCCTGTCTGTCTGTCTGTCCTGTCTGTCTGTCTGTCTGTCTGTCTGTTCCACATATAGCTTTTTGGATGGGGGTTTTCACAATGCCTTGAGATATTGAGCTGAATTTTATGTATAGCTTTATAATGTACTTTTACAGATCATTTCACTTTCGTGGAAATTTTATCCATTTTTGGCAGAGTTATGTCCCTTGAATTTAAGCAATAACAAAATGTTTTTGAGCCTGTTAGGGGACATGTATTGGTTTAGCAGTACTCTAAGAATGCTTGTTTTATGTGTTATTTGGCATGACCCTAAATATACTGTAATAAACATCATTGTTCATCATATGAAAAGTATAGTATAGTGTACATAACAATTAGCAATACACTTGTAGAACTACCACATTTATCAACAGTTTAGCCATAAAGAGAGGGGCATACAGTGGTAGAAAACTCATAACTGTAACTTTTATTATTATTTCTCGTTCCTGCAAATGCAACATGACTGCATCAAAGGCTATGGTATGTGCTATCCTGTCTGTGGGATGGTGCATATAAAAGATTCCTTGCTACTAATGCAAAAATGTAGCGGGTTCACCCTCTAAGACTATGTTAGAATTACCAAATGTTTGACTTCCAATAGCCGATGATTAATAAATCATTGTTCTCTAATGGTGTCATTAAACAAAACAAACAAACTTTATTATTATTATAAGGTGTAATTTTAATTGGAGTAACTCAGCCTGTGCAGTGAATGGGATGTAGCCCAGTGGTAAAGTGGTCGGTCTGGCATTGATCCCTGTCGGTAGGCCCATTGGGCTATTTCTCATTCCAGCCAGTGCACCACGACTGGCATATCAAAGGTCGTAGTATGTACTACCCTGTCTGTGGGATGGTTCATTTAAAAGATCCCTTGTTGCTAATCGGAAAGAGTAGACCATGAAGTGGTGACAGTGGGTTTCCTCTCAATATCTGTGTGGTCCTTAACCATATTTCTTATAGCATATAACCATAAATAAAATGTGTTGAGTATGTCGTTAAATAAAACATTTCCTTCCTTCCAGCCTGTGCAATAACACCACCCAAACTTATCTGCAAATAAGCATCAAAAATATATAAATGATAATTGCACCATAAATTAGTCAGCATTTGTGAGGTTGCTAAATGAAAAACACCCAACATCATTACATAAATTTAGAATTATCTCCCATCTTAGCAACTGGGTTCTCCACCTCATTGCTGTAAAAATGTCCATATGGCAGACTACTCATGAATTATTTTCTGATAACTTTACACATGGAATATCAGATGCATTTATCTTTACGGTGATGGAATCGTATCTTTTTTTTCTTTTTTTGTTATAGAAATAAGGAAGTGGCATGTAGTTCTGTTGTATTTCATCCTGGATGGGATCACTGCTGTAAGTCAGACATTGTCCTGGCAGACATGCTTGGATCCTCATTGGGAGTGGCCATGTTGAAGAACATCAATCCAGTCATCTGTTGTAGAGCACTCACCTGAAGCAGGGGCGAAACGTAGCCCAGTGGTAAGGTGCTTGCTTGATGTCTAGGATCGATCCCCGTTGGTGGGCCCACTTGGCAATTTCTTGTTCCAGCCAGCACACCATGACTGGTATATATATCAAAGGCTATCCTGTCTGTGCGATGGTGCATATAAAAGATCCCTTGCTACTAATGGAAAAAAATGTAGCAGGTTTCCTCTAACACTATACGTCTCAATCACCAAACGTTTAACATCCAATACTCAATGATTAATAAATTGATGTGCTCTAGTGGTGTTGTTAAACAAAACAAACTAACTTTTTTAACTGAAGTATAATATGTAGTAGGATCAGTCAGTACTCTGTACACTTTGACTGGTATATCAAAGGTATGTGCTGTCTTGCCTGTAGAGAAATTTATGTAAAAAAAAAAATTATAACTCAGGAGTAGCAAATGTGTTCACAGTATGTTACAGCACTTCATTCATTTCAACTTATTTCCGTGCTTATATCCAATTAAGGTTCAAGCACACTGTGCTGGGCACACACGTCAGCTATCTGGGCTGTCTGGCCAGGACAGTGAGTTAGTTGGTTAGTGATTAGTGAGAGGGAAGACAGTGTAGTGAGTTGTTAAAACTCGCTCTGGGTGGGAGCCAGTACCGGGCTGTGAACCTACAAGCCTTATGTCTGATGCCTAACCACAACACCACCAAGCACTGGACAATGTGAATTATTGATTTAAAACTAAATACGTGTAATATGCAGGATTTATGCTGGACCGAGAAAAGTATTATCAGCTTCTGTAGCCAAATTGAAGTTTCAGTAAGCCAAAGGACAAATTCTTTTTTAAAACAACTTCATGTTTTTAAACTGTATCTGCTAAATCAACCTCCACAGGCAGGATTTGAACCACAGAACCTCTGTATGAGAGTCCAGCACTCTACCAACTTAGCCAATAGGGACATTTCCACCAGCTACTGTCAAGAGGAGCACTTTATACCAACACTACAAAATAATTTCAGACTTTTTTTCTGATAAATAGAAAATCTCAAAACAAAATAATTAGCATATATATTTCTGAAATTCAACTTTGTATTTTGTGATTTGGTAAAGAGCAGCTAAAATTCCAAGGATGTTTTCATTTGCATTTTAGTATTATTCATAATAAAAGTTACAGTATATTTCAAATCATCAGGTTCTTTTTGACACAGATCATACCATCCATTTTAGTATTATTCATTATAGAGTTACAGTATATTTCAATTCATCAGGTTCATTTTGACATACGTTATACAAATGTTGATAAAAAAAATTAAAGTTGCATTTCTTTTTTACTAGTTATTTTTTTTAAAACGGCATTCTGTTTAGTGTTTTCCTCTATGTCTACGGTATAATGAAAGTGCAGGCGTTGATCTGAAGACACCATTTTACCATAATATACTGAACCTCATTAAAAATGCATCAGTCAGATCTGTAGCTGTAAAAAGGGATATGAAAAGAAATACATTTAACTGATTTTGTATAACTGGATGTATTCTGGTAGTCGGTAAATAACCCAAAAGTTGTATACATGGGTCAGGGTTACTGTGTGATTCATAGCAACTTCACATATGCGATGGCAAAACAAACTTTTGGTTTTGTTAAATGACACCACTTGCGCACATTGAATTATTAATCATCGGCTATTGGATGTCAATAAATTGGTAATTTTGATATGTAGTCTTAGAGGGGAAACACACTACACTTTTTTCATTAATAGCAAGGGATCTTTTATAATTATATGCACACACATGATAGCACATACCACAGCGTTTGATATAGCCATCATGGTGCACTGGATGGTTCAAGAAATAGACCAGGGTAGTGCTTTAACACAGGGTTACTTTTGTGTGTAATTTTCTGACTCCTTTATAAGTCGAACCCCTCCCCCCCCCCCCCCCCCCAAGCTTATAAAATAATATTTTGATGAAAAACATTTGAATTATAGGTGAAGATACAATGGTATCTCTTCCTGAAAATGTGGATGTGCATTTCCAGTGGAGATCAGTATATTTTGCATTCTTGCAAGTTAAATTACTGCTGTGCTTTTCTCAACAGGTAACAAAAAGCCCATAAAGCATGCATATTGTGTGGTTCTGAGGCAAAAAAATACACCTTCTTTCCTGGATGTTTGTCTTTTTCGTGCTCTATCTTCAGTACTGCTAATAAAGTCTGGTCCTTGCTCCGTCATTATTCACGTTTTTCTTCACAATAATGCATTTTGTGTTTTTGTTCAAGTGCCGTTATTCAGAATTTTAGTTCCATTCTGCTGATAGATTGCTTGACGTTCTGTCATCAGCGGATGATTAATTGCTGTTCAATGTTATTTCTGTAACATCCTTCAGCTGTAAGGTCTCACCAAACACATTATTTTTACCTGAGACTTTGGCTTGTTTTACGTAAAACATTTTATTTGTGGAAATTCTTGTTCATGTTTGGTTCTCGAGGTCATTTATATGTATTTAGAAGAACAAATGTTAAAAAAAGATAAACAAAAAAGACACATAATTATGATCATACAGTTTTATGGTGTATTTTTTTCAGAGTTGTTTCATAGCATTTTGAGTGGATTTTTAAAAAATATTTTTTTCTCCCAAGTACAATGCAGTTGAATCTTACTTGTTCCAAATTAAAGTGAACAGGATATGAACTTTGGTGTCAATGGTTTATAGTCTCTGTAACAATAAAATATTTTCTAATCCAGTAATATTTCATTGTAATATAATCATAAATATTACATAATTTCATAAAGGAAACTTAAAGTCAGTCACAATCAATATTCAACTTGAATAACTGACAAACCTGAGCCAACCATTGTGTTTAGGTTTTAGACATTTCTGTCTCACCCTAAAGCAAAGATACTAAAATGACTGAGTCAGTATTTCAAGTGCCTGAAATAGCTAACTGGTGTATTTTTATCAGTCTATTGTCTCATTATATCACGGATGTAACATCATTAATGCAAAATGTTAGTTATTTTTATTGAATTCATAACTATACTGTCTGGGGTAAAACTTCATTTTTACTGTTAATGCATTAATAATATACAGGGGTGGGCTTTAGCTCAGTCAGTTGAGCACTCACCTGAGGTGCTTGCATTGTAGGATCAAATCACCTCAGTGGATCATTTCAACTGATTTGTTTTATTCTCATTCCAGCCAGTGCACCTTAACTGGTCAAAGGCCATGGTATGTGCTTTCCTGTCTATGGGAAAGTACATATGTAGTGGTTTCCTTTGATGACTCTAGTCAGAATGATCAAATATTTGACATCCAGTAGCTGATGATTAATTAATCAATGTGGTCTAGTGGTGTTGTTGAACAAAACAAACTTTAACTTTAATAATATATATAAAACCAATGTGTTTCTCTAAACATGTATAAATCCATTATGGTAGGCTCTGGGTGAAATATTCGGTGGCAGTTGGGGTATCCTGTCCCATTCCTCCTATAGTGTCTAAAGCCCAAAACACACTGGGCCTGGGTAGTATTTTTCATTTCAGTTTTATTTCCACGCTTACATCCAATTAAGGTTTAAGCATGCTGTCCTGGGCACACACCTCGGCTATCTGGGCTGTCTGTCCAGGGTAGTGGGTTAGTTGTTAATTGTTTGTGGTTAGTGAGAGAGAAGAGAGTGTAGTGGTTGTTAAAACTTGTTTTGGGTGGGAGCCAGTACCGGGCTGCGAACCCTGTACCTACCAGCCTTATGTCCGATGGTTTAACAACGACACCACCGAGGCTGGAAGTACGGTACAGTCAGACCTCGTTACAATGACCGTCGTTACTACGACATTTACACCATCCGATCACAAATTGTCGGGAACGAACATACATCAATGTTATTCTGTTCATTACACCGGAATTTACACCTTCCAACACTGACAGAGCAAATTGGGAACAAACATGCATCTGATGTCTTAAAACACCTCTTTACAACGACATTACATAATCACAGATGCTGTAGCACGGTAGCAGTACACACAGCCATTTGGCATCCTTGATTTCATTGCCAGCCGGCAGTGTTACATGATGTCCGAGTTACCGTTGTAGGCTAAATCATAGACGTGTATTGCTTTTGAAAATAAGTCTTTAGTCTCATTCAATTAAAGGATTAATTTCGAACAATCAAGTTTACTTGTTTTATGACATTTTGTAAACAAAGTAGGTACCAATCAATTAGACTAACAGTGAATGCGCCATGATTAATAATAATATACTTAATATTTAATAATGGTCTGTGATCCATCCCCATTGTTGGGCTACTTCTCATTCCAGCCAGTGCACTACAACTGGTATATTAAATGCTGTGGTATGTGCTATCCTATTTGTGGGATGGTGCATATAAAATATCCCTTTCTACTACTGACACACAATGGCTGATGATTAAAAAATCAATGTGCTCTAGTGGTGTCATTAAATAAAACAAATTTTTTATAACGGCAATTTCGATTAACAATTATTTCGATATACCGACAAAGTGACCCAGGAGTGAATGTGGTCATTGTAACGAGGTCTGACTGTCCCAGTTGATATGAAAGGCACTGAATCAAATGTGACAAAACACATGTCTGTGCTGCTGTCAACTACAGATTTGGTAACAGAGATAAGGTAAGATAAGATAAAATGGATTGCATTTAAACATTCCACATGTTTAGAGAAATGTTTTCTATGATCTGGGTTTAAGCAGTGAATTAGATATGGTTCTAAGTATATTTCCTGTTTGAGATGACAACATGCGCTATATTTTCACACTGCCAGACTGGCAGCTGTAGCCTGTGTGAGCCGCATTTTAATTTGTTTACTTAATGAACAACAAGAAAGATATATATTAATCAAAGTACGATGCTCATAATTATTGGTGGTGTTTATAGAAGAAAATATATCTAAATATATGAATGCATTTGATATTTATTGAACAAATGTAACAGTTACAAACACAGACTTCAAAATATACCAATTTGGTGTTTTTGCCAGACACAGCTTTGGTGTGTTTTGGGCCTAACTCCAAATTTCTAGGACACTGTTGTTGTTGATGATGATGTGGGCTGATAATGTCACTGTGAGTGCTGTTGCTCACCATGGTGCTGGGGTGGCAACATTCTCTACAAGAGGCAACTTCAGCTGACAATCACCAGTGTCTCACATGGTGTGGGACATAGCCCAGTGGTAAAGTACTCTCCTGGTGCTCGGCCAGTCTAGGATCGATCCTTGTCCGTGGGACCATTGGACTGTTTCTCGTTGCATCCAGTGCACCATGACCTGCATATCAAAGGTCATGTTATATCCTATTCTGCCTGTGGGATGCTGTGTGGTCCTTAACCATATGTTTGACGCCATACAACTGTAATTACAATTTGTTGAGTGTGTTGTTAAATAAAATAAAATTCTGTCTAAATCAAGTATGACAATTAGCATATATTGGACAATAGGCAGTATAATTAAGATATGCTATATACTTGTAGTGTTATTAAACAACATGTCCGTTCCTGTCAGTTTTCTTCACTTTTCTCTCTTTTTTTTGGTCACTGTGTGTATGTGTGTTTCTGTATGTTTATATATGTGTATATGTATATGTGTGTTGTGTACATACTATTGTGTCCACTGTGTATAAGGTTGCATGTGTACTCTATGTGTGTGTTGTGTACGTACTATTGTGTCCACTGTGTATAAGGTTGCATGTGTACTCTATGTGCATGTTGTGTACGTACTATTGTGTCCACTGTGTATAAGGTTGCATGTGTACTCTATATGTGTGTTGTGTACATACTGTTGTGTCCACTGTGTATAAGGTTGCATGTGTACTCCATATGTGTGTTGTGTACCTACTATTGTGTCCACTGTGTATAAGGTTGCATGTGTACTCTATGTGCATGTTGTGTACGTACTATTGTGTCCACTGTGTATAAGGTTGCATGTGTACTCTATCTGTGTGTTGTGTACTTACTATTGTGTCCACTGTGTATAAGGTTGCATGTGTACTCTATGTGTGTGTTGTGTACGTACTGTTGTGTCCACTGTGTTTAAGGTTGCATGTGTACTCTATATGTGTGTTGTGTACATACTGTTGTGTCCACTGTGTATAAGGTTGCATGTGTACTCCATATGTGTGTTGTGTACATACTATTGTGTCCACTGTGTATAAGGTTGCATGTGTGTCCACTGTGTATAAGGTTGCATGTGTACTCTATATGTGTGTTGTGTACATACTGTTGTGTCCACTGTGTATAAGGTTGCATGTGTACTCCATATGTGTGTTGTGTACGTACTCTATATGCGTGTTGTGTACATACTATTGTGTCCACTGTGTATAAGGTTGCATGTGTACTCTATATGTGTGTTGTGTACGTACTATTGTGTCCACTGTGTATAAGGTTGCATGTGTGTCCACTGTGTATAAGGTTGCATGTGTACTCTATGTGTGTGTTGTGTACGTACTATTGTGTCCACTGTGTATAAGGTTGCATGTGTACTCTATGTGTGTGTTGTGTACGTACTATTGTGTCCACTGTGTATAAGGTTGCATGTGTACTCTATATGTGTGTTGTGTACGTACTATTGTGTCCACTGTGTATAAGGTTGCATGTGTACTCTATGTGCATGTTGTGTACGTACTATTGTGTCCACTGTGTATAAGGTTGCATGTGTACTCTATATGCGTGTTGTGTACATACTATTGTGTCCACTGTGTATAAGGTTGCATGTGTACTCTATGTGCATGTTGTGTACGTACTATTGTGTCCACTGTGTATAAGGTTGCATGTGTACTCTATGTGCATGTTGTGTACGTACTATTGTGTCCACTGTGTATAAGGTTGCATGTGTACTCCATATGTGTGTTGTGTACGTACTCTATATGCGTGTTGTGTACATACTATTGTGTCCACTGTGTATAAGGTTGCATGTGTACTCTATATGTGTGTTGTGTACGTACTATTGTGTCCACTGTGTATAAGGTTGCATGTGTACTCTATATGCGTGTTGTGTACGTACTATTGTGTCCACTGTGTATAAGGTTGTATGTGTACTCTATATGCGTGTTGTGTACATACTGTTGTGTCCACTGTGTATAAGGTTGTATGTGTACTCTATATGTGTGTTGTGTACGTACTATTGTGTCCACTGTGTATAAGGTTGCATGTGTACTCTATATGTGTGTTGTGTACGTACTATTGTGTCCACTGTGTATAAGGTTGCATGTGTACTCTATGTGTGTGTTGTGTACGTACTATTGTGTCCACTGTGTATAAGGTTGCATGTGTGTCCACTGTGTATAAGGTTGCATGTGTACTCTATGTGTGTGTTGTGTACGTACTATTGTGTCCACTGTGTATAAGGTTGCATGTGTACTCTATATGTGTGTTGTGTACGTACTATTGTGTCCACTGTGTATAAGGTTGCATGTGTACTCTATGTGTGTGTTGTGTACGTACTATTGTGTCCACTGTGTATAAGGTTGCATGTGTGTCCACTGTGTATAAGGTTGCATGTGTACTCTATGTTTGTGTTGTGTACGTACTATTGTGTCCACTGTGTATACGGTTGCATGTGTACTCTATGTGTGTGTTGTGTACGTACTATTGTGTCCACTGTGTATAAGGTTGCATGTGTGTCCACTGTGTATAAGGTTGCATGTGTACTCTATGTGTGTGTTGTGTACGTACTATTGTGTCCACTGTGTATAAGGTTGCATGTGTACTCTATATGTGTGTTGTGTACGTACTATTGTGTCCACTGTGTATAAGGTTGCATGTGTACTCTATGTGTGTGTTGTGTACGTACTATTGTGTCCACTGTGTATAAGGTTGCATGTGTACTCTATGTGTGTGTTGTGTACGTACTATTGTGTTCACTGTGTATAAGGTTGCATGTGTACTCTATGTGTGTGTTGTGTACGTACTATTGTGTCCACTGTGTATAAGGTTGCATGTGTACTCTATGTGTGTGTTGTGTACATACTATTGTGTCCACTGTGTATAAGGTTGCATGTGTACTCTATATGTGTGTTGTGTACATACTGTTGTGTCCACTGTGTATAAGGTTGCATGTGTACTCTATATGTGTGTTGTGTACATACTGTTGTGTCCACTGTGTATAAGGTTGCATGTGTACTCTATCTGTGTGTTGTGTACATACTGTTGTGTCCACTGTGTATAAGGTTGCATGTGTACTCCATGTGTGTGTTGTGTACGTACTATTGTGTCCACTGTGTATAAGGTTGCATGTGTACTCCATGTGTGTGTTGTGTACGTACTATTGTGTCCACTGTGTATAAGGTTGCATGTGTACTCCATGTGTGTGTTGTGTACGTACTATTGTGTCCACTGTGTATAAGGTTGCATGTGTACTCCATGTGTGTGTTGTGTACGTACTATTGTGTCCACTGTGTATAAGGTTGCATGTGTACTCCATGTGTGTGTTGTGTACGTACTATTGTGTCCACTGTGTATAAGGTTGCATGTGTACTCGATGTGTGTGTTGTGTACGTACTATTGTGTCCACTGTGTATAAGGTTGCATGTGTACTCAATGTGTGTGTTGTGTACGTACTATTGTGTCCACTGTGTATAAGGTTGCATGTGTACTCTATGTGTGTGTTGTGTACATACTATTGTGTCCACTGTGTATAAGGTTGCATGTGTACTCTATATGTGTGTTGTGTACATACTGTTGTGTCCACTGTGTATAAGGTTGCATGTGTACTCTATGTGTGTGTTGTGTACGTACTATTGTGTCCACTGTGTATAAGGTTGCATGTGTACTCTATGTGTGTGTTGTGTACGTACTATTGTGTCCACTGTGTATAAGGTTGCATGTGTACTCTATGTGTGTGTTGTGTACGTACTATTGTGTCCACTGTGTATAAGGTTGCATGTGTACTCTATGTGTGTGTTGTGTACGTACTATTGTGTCCACTGTGTATAAGGTTGCATGTGTACTCTATATGCGTGTTGTGTACATACTATTGTGTCCACTGTGTATAAGGTTGCATGTGTACTCTATGTGCATGTTGTGTACGTACTATTGTGTCCACTGTGTATAAGGTTGCAT
Organism: Gigantopelta aegis; assembly: GCF_016097555.1. Classification (NCBI taxonomy): domain Eukaryota; kingdom Metazoa; phylum Mollusca; class Gastropoda; order Neomphalida; family Peltospiridae; genus Gigantopelta; species Gigantopelta aegis. The sequence continues at coordinate 47,440,778 of NC_054707.1, read as the reverse complement.
GTGTACTCTATGTGCATGTTGTGTACGTACTATTGTGTCCACTGTGTATAAGGTTGCATGTGTACTCTATCTGTGTGTTGTGTACTTACTATTGTGTCCACTGTGTATAAGGTTGCATGTGTACTCTATGTGTGTGTTGTGTACGTACTATTGTGTCCACTGTGTATAAGGTTGCATGTGTACTCTATGTGTGTGTTGTGTACGTACTATTGTGTCCACTGTGTATAAGGTTGCATGTGTACTCTATGTGCGTGTTGTGTACGTACTATTGTGTCCACTGTGTATAAGGTTGCATGTGTACTCTATGTGCATGTTGTGTACTTACTATTGTGTCCACTGTGTATAAGGTTGCATGTGTACTCTATGTGCATGTTGTGTACTTACTATTGTGTCCACTGTGTATAAGGTTGCATGTGTACTCTATCTGTGTGTTGTGTACTTACTATTGTGTCCACTGTGTATAAGGTTGCATGTGTACTCTATGTGTGTGTTGTGTACATACTATTGTGTCCACTGTGTATAAGGTTGCATGTGTACTCTATGTGTGTGTTGTGTCATGTGTACTCTATATGTGTGTTGTGTACGTACTATTGTGTCCACTGTGTATAAGGTTGCATGTGTACTCTATGTGTGTGTTGTGTACATACTATTGTGTCCACTGTGTATAAGGTTGCATGTGTACTCTATGTGTGTGTTGTGTACATACTATTGTGTCCACTGTGTATAAGGTTGCATGTGTACTCTATGTGTGTGTTGTGTACATACTATTGTGTCCACTGTGTATACGGTTGCATGTGTACTCTATGTGTGTGTTGTGTACATACTATTGTGTCCACTGTGTATAAGGTTGCATGTGTACTCTATGTGTGTGTTGTGTACATACTATTGTGTCCACTGTGTATAAGGTTGCATGTGTACTCTATATGTGTGTTGTGTACTTACTATTGTGTCCACTGTGTATAAGGTTGCATGTGTACTCTATATGCGTGTTGTGTACGTACTATTGTGTCCACTGTGTATAAGGTTGCATGTGTACTCTATGTGTGTGTTGTGTACATACTATTGTGTCCACTGTGTATAAGGTTGCATGTGTACTTACTATTGTGTCCACTGTGTATAAGGTTGCATGTGTACTCTATGTGTGTGTTGTGTACGTACTATTGTGTCCACTGTGTATAAGGTTGCATGTGTACTCTATATGTGTGTTGTGTACATACTATTGTGTCCACTGTGTATAAGGTTGCATGTGTACTCTATGTGTGTGTTGTGTACATACTATTGTGTCCACTGTGTATAAGGTTGCATGTGTACTCTATGTGTGTGTTGTGTACGTACTGTTGTGTCCACTGTGTATAAGGTTGCATGTGTACTCTATATGTGTGTTGTGTACGTACTATTGTGTCCACTGTGTATAAGGTTGCATGTGTACTCTATATGTGTTGTGTACGTACTATTGTGTCCACTGTGTATAAGGTTGCATGTGTACTCTATATGCGTGTTGTGTACATACTATTGTGTCCACTGTGTATAAGGTTGCATGTGTACTCTATATGTGTGTTGTGTACGTACTATTGTGTCCACTGTGTATAAGGTTGCATGTGTACTCTATATGTGTGTTGTGTACGTACTATTGTGTCCACTGTGTATAAGGTTGCATGTGTACTCTATGTGTGTGTTGTGTACGTACTATTGTGTCCACTGTGTATAAGGTTGCATTTGTACTCTTCTTCTTTTTTAAATACTTGTTTTGTCTAACATGCATATAACTACATATATTTACAATGCTTAAACAACTTCATTTAACAAAAAAGGCTTCAAAAATTCATTCCACTGTGTCTACATTTTTTAAATTATATTTCCTGACACATTAATCTCTGTAATGAGGCATTATGAATTTAAAAACTTCACAAGAATACCGGTCTCAGGTATATCCACTGTATATGTCTTCTCTGTAATTTTTCACAGCAATGAAGACAACATGAAGTTAGCAGATGTGAAAACTGAATGGGATTCGGAACATATCCCTCCATCATCAGTGACTGCCATACATACAACAGTCAGCCAGCTTCATGTACACCACGGCAAACAACCAACTATGAAATAAGGCTGTACTCTCTCAGATGGCTTTCCAGAGCATCCCATCTGCAAGGAAAAATAATATCATTTGGGCTCTTTTACATGGCACATAAATAATGTTGAGTAATACGTTTATAGTCTATGGAAGATTGCAGCATTGCTGTCAGGCTTTTTATCACTGTCAAGTGTGTGTGCACCCCTTTTAAGAAAGGAAAAACCAACACAGAAACAAACTGTGGTGCATGGTTGTTTCACCTGAGATGAAAGTTTTTAAGGTAAGATATAATAGTAAACTTTTTGACAGCTAGTAGTGATAGCAATAGACAAGAGTCAGAAAATGCCAACATCTGGGCAGTGGGAGCTATCTATTAATTCATCATTTATTTGAGAATGGGACAGTGCATAATCGTAATGCCTCCCACCCACTGCTTTCAATTCCAGTGACTGATTCAGTGTTTTGTTTTGGGTAAAAAAACAACCCATTATTTGTTTAATGACATCTCAGTACCTTTGTAAACTATTGTCTAACATTTGTTACTTTTACTGTTTGTCTATTAACTGAAAGAAGAAACCCAACGGTGCCAAATATGTTTTTTTCTTCTTTCTTTTTTACCAAATAACATTTTATATATACATTCCCAATGAACAGGACAGCTCATACGATGGTCTTTAATATCACTCAAGTTTTAATAGGAAAAGCCCAATGGACCCACTGAACATTGTTTGGTGCCGATCGATCCCCGTTGGTGGGCCCATTGGGCTATTTCTCGTCACAGCCAGTGCACCACGACTGGTATAACTAAGGCTGTGGTATGTGCTATCCTGTCTGTGGGATGGTGCATATAAAAGATCCTTTGCTGCTAATCGGAAAGAGTAGCCCATGAAGTGGCGACAGCGGGTTTCCTCTCTCAATATCTGTGTGGTCCTTAACCATATGTCTGACACCATATAACCGTAATTAAAATGTGTTGAGTGCGTCGTTAAATAAAACATTTCTTTCTTTCTTTCTTTGGTGCCCCACAGTTAGTATATCAAAGGCTATGGTATACAGAAGCTTATCTCTCCATTTTATTGTGTGTAAGGGTTTTTTTTTCAGTAAATGTTTGCAAACTATTTTCACTGGTTCCCAAACTGTTCATTCGTTTTAATGTTAATGTAAAAATAAACCCAGTCTAGCAAGCATTAGTGAATTTACTTCTAAGATAAATGTTGTTTTTCAAACCAGACTCTATGTACACACTCAACATCATACAAAGATTATAACAGGATTCACTGTTAGAAACCATTTATCTTACAAGTTGTTTCAAAAACATTTTTGACAAGTGAAAGCAAGCTGTATATATGCTTTAAATGAGTTAAATGGACATGAGTGTACATTCTGTTGGTGAAACATTACCTTTTCTGACACCCAATAGCCAATGTGTATTTTTGTGCTGGAGTATTGTTAAGCATTCATTCATTATTTTATTCTCCTGGGTAAAACATGGTACACCACAGAAATCAAAAGAAAGGAATGTTTGTTAAATGACACCTCAGCACATTTTAAACTTTGGCTGTTTGGTGTCTTGCAGATGGTTATTGTGACAGTTGGTCTAGAGAGTGAGATGAGAAACCCAGTGACACCACACAGGTTACTCCTACTGAATCCTTTATGAACTACTCTGGATTATCCGGGGGCGGGATGTAGCCCAGTGGTAAAGTGCTCGCTTGATGCACGGTCGGTTTAGGATCGATCCCCGTCCGTGGGCCCATTGAGCTATTTCTCGTTTCAGCTAGTGCTCCACAAATGGTGTAACAAAGGCTGTAGTATGTACTATCCTGTCTGTGGGATGGTGCCTATAAAAGATCCCTTGCTGCTAATCGAAAAGAGTAGTCCATGAAGTGGCGACAGCGGGTTTCCTCTCTCTATATCTGTGTGGTCCTTAACCATATGTCTGACACCATATAACCATAAATAAAATGTGTTGAGTGCGTCATTAAATAAAACATTTCCTTCTTCATCTGGATTATCCACACTTAGCAGATCCAGCATGTTTCTTTTTCCTCTCCATTGAAACCACCTCTTTATATCAAACCTGGGGTGGGATGTAGCCCAGTGGTAGAGCACACGCTTGATGCACAGTCAGTCTTGGATCAATCCTTATCGGTAGACCCATTGGGCTATTTCTCTTTCTAGCCAGTGCACCATGACTGATATATCAATGGCCATGGTATGTGCTGTCCTGTCTGTGAGATGGTGCATATGAAAGATCCCTTGTTACTGATAAAAAAATGTAGTAAGTTTCCTCCCTAAGTCTATATATCAAAATTACCAAATGTTTGACATCCAATAGTGATTAATAAATAAATGTGCTTTAGTGGTGCTGGAACTTTTATATGAAACGTTGTTGAAATATATGGTATGACTTGTCTGTGATAAACTACATTACAAAGAACTCTCACTGCTGATCAAAGGACTAGCTTATTTGGTGTTAGCTGGGCTGTTTCTTGTTCCAGTCAGTGCACTATGACTTGTCTGTGATAAACTACATTACAAAGAACTCTCACTGCTGATCAAAGGACTAGCTTATTTGGTGTTAGCTGGGCTGTTTCTTGTTCCAGTCAGTGCACTATGACTTGTCTGTGATAAACTACATTACAAAGAACTCTCACTGCTGATCAAAGGACTAGCTTATTTGGTGTTAGCTGGGCTGTTTCTTGTTCCAGTCAGTGCACTATGACTTGTCTGTGATAAACTACATTACAAAGAACTCTCACTGCTGATCAAAGGACTAGCTTATTTGGTGTTAGCTGGGCTGTTTCTTGTTCCAGTCAGTGCACTATGACTTGTATGTGATAAACTACATTACAAAGAACTCTCACTGCTGATCAAAGGACTAGCTTATTTGGTGTTAGCTGGGCTGTTTCTTGTTCCAGTCAGTGCACTATGACTTGTCTGTGATAAACTACATTACAAAGAACTCTCACTGCTGATCAAAGGCTAGCTTATTTGGTGTTAGCTGGGCTGTTTCTTGTTCCAGTCAGTGCACTATGACTTGTCTGTGATAAACTACATTACAAAGAACTCTCACTGCTGATCAAAGGACTAGCTTATTTGGTGTTAGCTGGGCTGTTTCTTATTCCAGTCAGTGCACTATGACTTGTCTGTGATAAACTACATTACAAAGAACTCTCACTGCTGATCAAAGGACTAGCTTATTTGGTGTTAGCTGGGCTGTTTCTTGTTCCAGTCAGTGCACTATGACTTGTCTGTGATAAACTACATTACAAAGAACTCTCACTGCTGATCAAGGACTAGCTTAACTCTCACTGCACTATGACTTGTCTGTGATAAACTACATTACAAAGAACTCTCACTGCTGATCAAAGAACTACCTTATTTGGTGTTAGCTGGGCTGTTTCTTGTTCCAGTCAGTGCACTATGACTTGTATGTGAAAGGCTGTGGTATGTGCTATTCTGTCTGTGGGTTGGTGCATATAAAAGACCCCTTGCTATACTAATGAAAAAATTGTCATCCAATAGCCGATAATTAATCAATGTGCTCTAGTCATTAAATAAAACAAACTTTAACTTTCTTTCGTTTAGTGTCACAATTATCTCCAGATATTAGGTCACACCAGCTGATTGGATATATTACTGTATGTTCAATGAATTACTAATGACAGTTGGGACATTTGGACTAAATAAACTAAGTTATCAAATGTTTGACATCCAATTTAGCCGATGATTGATACATCATTATGCTCTAGTGGTGTCTAGGGGTGTAATGAATAAACATGATGGCAAATATGATGCAGGTCATGAATATGAAGTGACAAATAAAAATATGTATTCACGTCCATGACTACAAAAGTGAAAAGGTTTTGTAGAAAGGAAGAACAGGTTTTTGGGGGTTTTAAGTAAAAATTATTAATAATGGGTACTTTTTTGACAGAAGCGAAATCAAGGTACATGTAGGGTACCAGTCCAATGCATTGAATAAAAAAGGATTGATCTATGCACTTGGTCTACTACAAAACCGGTCCGGACATTATCAAAACAATTGAATTGGTATTGTGTTTTGGTTAGTGTGAATTAGAAACATAAATTGTACAGTTAGCATTACATATATGTATTCATGTATTCGGTTCAGCTAGTGACGAATACAAATGCAACTACGATATAGATCGCTGTTCGGTGCACCGAATATTCAAATATATTGTTACACCCCTAGTGATGTCATTGAACAAAATAAACTTTAACTTTTGAATAACATTAGAAAAGTGGAACTGAGCATACATACATAAAAGTATTACATTTGTTTCAGAACTAACTTTTTTTTCAGATTCCAGATTGGCAAAGAAAAGGAGACATTTTCCATCACTGCAAATTGCTCTGTGAATTTAAGTAAGTTTTGTAGGCCCAAAGGGGCCTCTTATTTTCAGCTCTGTGACTACATTGTTACCTTTTTATAAGGTTGGCCCATAGGGGCCTCTTATTTATAACTTTGTGATTACATTGTTACGTTTTTATAAAGCCATCTGCCTTCTTATTCAGAGCTATCTTGTTGAATGCAAAACCTCTATTCCAATGAATCTTTTATTGGAAGTCTCCAGTCCATAAAGCACTTCACAATCATGCATCTGAACTATGGTGACCTGCACCCAGTGAGGGCTAACAGAGAGATTATGATGCACAAAATACCCATTAACTCCTCCAGACAAAACACAGGCTTCTCCCTTCTTCTGTATGCTGAAATACAGTTTTTGTACCTTATGATTTTAACTTATGTATTGTTGGTTTGGTCTGGCTTCAGTGAAAAGAGGGAACTCCAATTATATGCTGAGTTCGCTATTGTTGACAGATTTTTGTGTAGAGTCTTCAACACTAAAGAAATTCAACACAGTATCTAGCCAGACTGTAAACCCATAATTGACCACATGGGGATGAGAAGAAAAAAACAGGATCTTTATGGCAGTCCTTCCCTACTGCTAACGATGCTTATTTTCTCATATTTTCACTGTGAAAAAAAGTATTCATGCCTCATGGTTAACTAATTTTAAGCCGTTTTCCATAGCATTGGTTTGGGGAAAAAATCCCTGAAGGCTGGTAAGTTATGGTTAACTAATTTATCTTCATTTGTTAAGGAAGGAGGTAAGAAAATTTAATGTGGAATTTGCAAATTATGGTAATAGTTCCACCATTTATTCTTGGCAGATGTTCAGAGAAATGTTTTTAAAAAAACATGAGAATAGAACATTCAAATGAAAATAAAATGTTATTCAGCTTCAGCACTTTTTGTTTGTCTTGTTTGTTTTTTCCTGGGTAAATCATAACAAGTTAGACTGTAAAAGTTTTATGAGTGTGGTAGTTGTAGTGTATACCGGTATTTGGGTTTTAATCTTACATTTGACAGTTTTGTTGGCTACTTTGATCACAGATCTACTTTTGTATTCCATTGCTGGTATTTTAAAGGCTGTGCTGATTAATCTATCAGTTTCTTCTTTAAAGGGCATATTATAACAGACGTAGTTTATAATATTCTGAGGTATTATTCAACTTTTGTTTTTTCAACCAATCAATTACTGTTAATAACAGACTAGCATTTATATAGCAGTCAGGGTAGGATTTAGCTCACCTGAGGGGCTTTGGGTTGAAAGATCGAATCCCATCAGTGGACCCATTCACTGACTGGATGTTTTTCCATCCAAACCTGTACTCCACAACTGGTATATCAAAGGCTAAGGTATGTGCTGTTCTGTCTGTCTGAAAGTGCATATAACACATCTTTTGCTGCTGATGGAAAAGTACAGCAGATTTCCTCACAAGACTAAATGTCAAAATTATCAAATGTTTGACACCCAGTAGCTGATGATTAATTAATCAATGTACTCTAGTGGTGTCATTAAACAAAACAAACTTTAACTTTAAATATAATACTCTTGATTTAATGAAAATAACAGATGAGTATATTTACAGTCATGATCATAAAATCAATCAGCTTTATGCTAATAATGAATCATTGGCTAAAACTTGATAATTAATCTCTTGGAACCTTTGTACTAATTGAAAGCAGACACAGAAAATATTTTTTCTACAGAATTCTCTTTGGAATAGAATGTTTTCATGCCATATTAAATGGCAAGGGCTAGCACAATGTGTTTGTTTTGTCAATACAAGACAACATGTTTTCACTTAGAAATATGGCTTTTTTTATCAATTGGGGATTTTGAGAATACTTTGTGTGCCATCAGCAAGTGGATAAAGAAAATATCACACACAACACACGTCTGTTCCCAATCCATATGTGAACTTCTTTTCGATTGGCTTGCCCTGCAGCTGTGAACCAGTCTGGTGCAGTCTGTCTGCCGTCTGGAACAGTTCACAATACGGAGATATTAGGAGGGTAAAATCAGGATGTTATGATTAGGAAAGATTTACAAGGCAAGCAAGTCACATCTTCTTTGATGGACGAAAAAATCTGCTTTGAAACAAAATAAAACTCTGCAGAGTTTGGCCTATATTCCTAACAAAAATGCTTTCAGATTATGAAGTTCTTAATAAGTATTTAAAAATCAAAACAAAGATAGACATTTTTGGTGGGGGTTGGGGGGGGGGGGGGGAGGAGACAGAGTTTTGCCAAAATTAAACAAAAATGGCTGAATCTGGTTAAGAACATTTAATATTTATGTTAATATTATTACCAAACAGCTATATAGTGTTATTATTATTGTAAGTAGAATGATGGAAAACATGGTGAAAAGGTTTTCGGCCAGCTTAGTTTGCCCAAATGTCTGTGCCATTTTTACCCAAATGCAACGTTTTTGCTTGAATTTGATCATTTGCTCAGGGGGGGGGGGGGGGGGGCATTTGCTTATGAAAACAAAACATATATAGGTTTATAGAAAACAAAACACATATTTTATGCATTATAAAGGTCACTCAATGTTTGCATAACATTTTTGATGGAAATCGCAGTTGGGGTGGGAGAGACGAGTATCTTTGACTCCTCAAAAAACCCAAAACAAAAAAACAAAACACTTTTGAAATTAATTTTTTTACAAAAGTGTTGTTTTATTAAATGTTTTTAATTACACCACCCCCTCTATAATATTTCAGGCTTTGGACTTAACAATCATCTCCAAAGGTACAAAACTGTCTACAGCTTCCACCTGCTCACTGAAGGGTAACCTCTCAGATCTATTAGATCACCAGAAAGTAATTGGCAACACAATATTCAGCTCGGCATGTGGGTGTTGATTGGGGTGTAAACTCATTATCAAGTCTTTTCAAGCGATTAACTTTTTTCACAACCGAAGCTCATCGAAGCTTGTTCCAACCCAAAGAAACTGCTTTGTCAGCCTTCAGACATAATCCATTTTTTTTTTTTTTTGCATGAGAAGGCTCAGCTTTCAAGTTCTTTGAGTGGAAACACCCCGAGGTGTGCTTAATACTGACAAAGGTGTGAAATTGGTACTTTGGATCACCGGTGATTAGCCGCCACATATTGATGTTTGTCCACCCTTGTACACGTCCCATTGTGGAAGCCGTGCCCCACGATGCAGCTGTTGTCGGATCTGCTTGGCAGCCTGTTTTGTTCTTGTATTAGCCAGTCGTAACTGCGAGTAATGTTCTTGTGGGTAAATTTACATTTCTTGTGTTAGACCACCAGTCATTGTGGACGTCTTGATGGATATGTGTCACAGGTAAATTTACTTTACCATTTATTAATAACAGCTGTGTTTAGAGGTAAACAACTTGTTTATTGTGCATATGGGACTTTCTGTTTAGCTTGTATACAGCTATAGTTGTTATTTGTGTTTGGTGTGTGTGTGTTGTTCTGTAAGTTTATTTCTATCATCATACAGTAAGTGTATTATCAATTCTAGAGTTTATTACTATCACTATAGTTATTATGAATTATATTTTTCAGTGGATTGTTCTTCAAGTTATTATTTTTGTTTAGTGTGTTATTCTCATTTATTTCTGTCACCATGGGTATTGCAAATTATTATATTTTTCGATGGATTGTATGTCTAGTTATTATTTCTGTTATTGTTACACTCAGAGTATGGAGTATTCTGTAGTTTATTTCTGTCACCATGGGTATTGCAGATGTTTTTCAATAGGTTGTGGTTGAAGTATTCGGCATTCACTGTTCTGAATGGATAACTATAGGGAAGTTTGTTCTGTAGTTTCTGAAGGTTTCTACCACTTACTGACAGTGTTGACTTCATACCAGATCTGCTAGCCTGGGATTTAGTGGCAAATCATCTACATCATGTTCAGTAGATTGTCATAGTTATTTTCATCTATGTACATTGTTTGCTACTCACTGCTGTTTGGCATTTCGTATGCTTTTATATTAAATATTACATACCTGTTCAATCTTACTATAGTGATAAAGACATTTTCAAAACATTTGATAAATGTATCTTGTATGTGTGATCTGGACCAGAACTGTTAAATGGGGATGTCCCTTTTTATTTTTTTGTTACTTACATCATATATGATTTACAAATTACGTCACATCGTATTTGAAATATTACGCAAGAATGCCACAGAGTACGATTCTTAATGTTAAGTAAATCCATGAAAGGAGGGTTGATTGATAGATTTTAGAAAGTGTAGATATAACGTTAAATTAAAAAGGTATATAATAAATACAGAACCTCACAAATGTTACTTTTCACTTCCTATTTATAGCACTCATTTATTTTGTGCAAGGGGTCTTGTGGTATATATTCTTGTGCAAAATAAACTATATATATTCATATTCAATATTTTAAATAAATCTTTTCAATTTCTATTTCCACCACAACAGCCCATTATACGTCATGTGATGTGAGTGCTGTTATAACACTGAGCTACATCCCACCCCAATGTGACTGTTACAACAGTTGTCAAGACTGTGGGTGTTTATAAATACCACACTAAAACATGTGAGTGCTGTTATAACACTGAGCTCCGTCCCACCCCAATGTGACTATTACAACAGTTGTCAAGACTGTGGGTGTTTATAAATACCACACTAAAACATGTGAGTGCTGTTATAACACTGAGCTCCGTCCCACCCCAATGTGACTATTACAACAGTTGTCAAGACTGTGGGTGTTTATAAATACCACACTAAAACGTCCCACCCCAATGTGACTATTAAAACAGAACCTCAAGACTGTATTTTGTTTATAAATACCACACTAAAATTTTGTGAGTGCTGTTATAACACCTTGCTCCGTCCCACCCCAATGTGACTATTACAATACAGTTAAATCAAGACTGTGGGTGTTTATACCAATACAGCCCTAAAACATGTGAGTGCTGTTATAACACCGAGCTACGTCCCACCCCAATGTGACTATTACAACAGTTGTCAAGACTGTGGGTATTTATAAATACCACACTAAAACATGTGAGTGCTGTTATAACACTGAGCTCCGTCCCACCCCAATGTGACTATTACAACAGTTGTCAAGACTGTGGGTGTTTATAAATACCACACTAAAGGTAGTACTATACCAAATAACTTCCGGCTGGGTCAAAGTTCGAGGTGCACCGAACTTTTGATAGAGAAGTGAACACCACAAGTCCTGTGATTGGTGATAAATGTCAGTGTGTTGGTTGTAAAAAATAATAGTTTCATCTGGGTAAAATAAATGTGCAATTTTATTTCATCTAGTACCAATGTGTCAAGTAGCCTTGTGCTTGAAACATGTATGGGGTACCTGTAAAAAAAAGTACTCAAATTTTGTGCGAAACTAGGGTAGTCATAGACGCTACCCGTTATCTCAGAAACGAGCAGCTTGACCCCCATTTTTTTCTGATTCACTTTAAGTGTAAGGGGTGGTAGTATTTATATCCGTGGTGTTTATGTCGGTTGATACGTTGCAGGTAGGAGTTTTAGCCATATATGTTACTATTGTCGTCTATGGGATTTGATTTGGTAGTATACACCCTATAGCACATATTCAGTGCATAATAAAAAATATTATGATTTTGTCATTTTATTTAATTAAACTATACTGGTTGATTAATTAGCCATCACTCGATCATGCAAGTTCACAATGACCTTGACCTTGACAATAATCTCTGTACATGGCTCTGAATGGAGTTTGAATCAAAGTTAGCACTGAGGAAAAGTTGGTTTTGGCCTATAATTCATACTGTAAAGATTTCAATAATTTCTTTTTACATGGTATTTGACTTGCCATATACGACTGCTCTTAAATATGGTATTATATATAGGCAACCTGAACTAAGATTTTAATAGCAATTTATTTTTATATTAAAAATAGCATGTGCCAATAGTGGGTTAGTGTCTTTAGTTTCCATTAACATTGTTAATTTTGTATGTATGAAATTCTGAAAACTCAAATTTGTAAAGAAGTTGATTTTTATTGTAATTTTGACATATTTATAGGGTGCTAAGTTATATTTTAGACAAATTTGTAGTTTTATGCAAAATTTAAAGTAAATGTGAAGAAAAACTTTACCAAAAACATAATTAAATTTGTTGTCACTATTGTGCCTTCTGTTCTTATTTGTACATAACAATAAGGTTGTTAAACATATACTTAGATCTCCAGATCATTTTTTTTCCTTAATAATCACTTAGTTAGCTCTCATGAAAAGCATTTTGAGTTTATACTAGATTCAGAACCAATTTTTTCAGATTTGATTATCTGCCTTGGATTAAGTTGATAATTTATTTTATTGTTAAAGCTGTATTACCTAATGTTACTAGCTAAATAAAATGCTGGATTACAGATTGTAGGAATACATCTAATGTACATATTGTATTCATCCGGATTAGAAAATAATGCAAGAAAATAAATGTTCGGGTAATTTTGTCATTTAAAAATAGTTCTTTTCAGTAATTAATCAAAAATAAATGTGTTAAAGCTACATGATTATTCCAGATATCACAACTATTAAAACCTCCAACTACAGTAGGCTATAAATAAAATATAGTCAGGAATATTGGTGGCTGCCAATGGTTTTGATGGTTCATTATGAAAATCAGCATGGCCGATGGATTTGAAATTCCCACACCTGGTAACTTGAAGACACCCACACCCAGCATACAGGATTTCCTCCCAACACTAATGTTCAGGACATTAAGTCATTACTTCATACAGGTACAGTCATGTTTGTGTTTCCTTCCTCAGACAGTGTATTTTTTTAATACTGATATTTCTTTGATGTGCCTGTTAAGGTCTTCATAATCTAGGGGTCAATCAAGTGCATGTGTTTTAATGGAATTCTTTAAAGGGGTAGAGGTACTCTGACTATCTTTGTTGTCTCTACATATATACCTGAGTACACACACCCAACTGAAAGTAAATATCTTCAGGAGTTTTATTTTAAAACATTTTGTTGTTTAATATGACATATTGCATTTGTACAAAACTATATGCAATATATATGCTTTTTGAGGTGTACATTATATTAGGTTGCACTGTAGAAACAACAGTTTCAGTGAGGTTGTCAGTTTATGTCAGAATACACCAGATCCTGGTTGTCATAAAGACACATTGCTGGACACTTTTTGAAAAACGTATGTTATCAGTATAGGTAGTACTATACCAAATAACTTCCGGCTGGGTCAAAGTTCGAGGTGCACCGAACTTTTGATAGAGAAGTGAACACCACAAGTCCTGTGATTGGTGATAAATGTCAGTGTGTTGGTTGTAAAAAATAATAGTTTCATCTGGGTAAAATAAATGTGCAATTTTATTTCATCTAGTACCAATGTGTCAAGTAGCCTTGTGCTTGAAACATGTATGGGGTACCTGTAAAAAAAAGTACTCAAATTTTGTGCGAAACTAGGGTAGTCATAGACGCTACCCGTTATCTCAGAAACGAGCAGCTTGACCCCCATTTTTTTCTGATTCACTTTAAGTGTAAGGGGTGGTAGTATTTATATCCGTGGCGTTTATGTCGGTTGATACGTTGCAGGTAGGAGTTTTAGCCGTATATGTTACTATTGTCGTCTATGGGATTTGATTTGGTAGTATACACCCTATAACATGTGAGTGCTGTTATAACACTGAGCTCCGTCCCACCCCAATGTGACTATTACAACAGTTGTCAAGACTGTGGGTGTTTATAAATACCACACTAAAACATGTGAGTGCTGTTATAACACTGAGCTCCGTCCCACCCCAATGTGACTATTACAACAGTTGTCAAGACTGTGGGTGTTTATAAATACCACACTAAAACATGTGAGTGCTGTAATAACACTGAGCTCCGTCCCACCCCAATGTGACTATTACAACAGTTGTCAAGACTGTGGGTGTTTATAAATACCACACTAAAACATGTGAGTGCTGTTATAACACTGAGCTCCGTCCCACCCCAATGTGACTATTACAACAGTTGTCAAGACTGTGGGTGTTTATAAATACCACACTAAAACATGTGAGTGCTGTTATAACACTGAGCTCCGTCCCACCCCAATGTGACTATTACAACAGTTGTCAAGACTGTGGGTATTTATAAATACCACACTAAAACATGTGAGTGCTGTTATAACACTGAGCTACGTCCCACCCCAATGTGACTATTACAACAGTTGTCAAGACTGTGGGTGTTTATAAATACCACACTAAAACATGTGAATCTCAGCTTTCAATAAGTTTATGCTGCAATCTTAAAGAGATAAAATAAATTCAGCCGTAACTGCCATTTACTTTATAATTTCCTAATTACTGTTTTATGGGAATGTCATCACCATTAGCCTCCTGTTTCAAATTAATCACTGTCAGATATCATATGTGTTTACACGAAATTTAATACCACAGTGGAATTCCTTTAAATCTTTTGCAGACATTTCAATGGGATCCATTTATTAAGACTAGTTTTTAGAAAGTACATTCATATCGGAATGTATTTTGACAAGTAGAAAGTGTAGTTACTTAATGATAAATGATTTCAAACGTGATGTAGAGCACAGTACACTGAGAATGGCTCACTGAAATACAAGGTTTTAAATGGAACATTAATAGGTCTCAAAGCCCAATAAATAGTGTTTTAAATACTGCAGTAAGTGCATCATAAAAGACATTTTAAAATATATCAGTTCATATCTTTTTATTAAAAACTGTTTGTCTGCTATAACTCAAATGGAATTTCTTTCATTTGTTACTCTTATTTTTAACCTTACATTACAGTGAAAACAAGGAAGAAAGAAGAACAAATAAATTATAGCTGATTATAAATTATAGCCTCATGCATTGATTGAGTGACAGAAAGCAATGCTATTTTTAAAGTTAATCGTCTTTAAACAGTCTATAAGTTAGGAGTGTAACGAATACACATGGTGGCGAATATAAATACAAAAGTGACAAGTTTTTGCAGAAAGGAACAACAATATTTTTAAAAGGTAAAAACCGATTAATCATGGATGTTTTTTGACAGAAGCGAATTCAAGGTACATGTAGGGTATCAGTCCAATGCATTGAATAAAACAGGATTGTTCTATGCGCTTCATCTGCAACAAAACTGGACATTATCAAAACAATCGAATCGTTATTCACTTATTGTGTTTTTGATTAATGTGAATTACAAACATAGCTTGTAGTTAGTATTACATATATGTATTCGTGTATTCTGTTGGTAACCAGTCAATTCGTACCATAGTCATTTCATACCATAGTTATTTCGTACCCAATTTTACCATTTCGTACCCAGGTCATTTCATACCCTGGTCATTTCGTACCATAGTTATTTGGTCATTTCGTACCATGGTTATTTCATACCATGTCTGTTTGGTCATTTCGTACCTCAATCATTTATTGTGCAGCTTAGTTGACTGATAGATAGTAAAATGTTGAATTACTGATTACTGTGAAATAAAGTGATAATGATTTCAAGATCGTGTATATTTTGTTATACTTAATCATAGACTAGACCACATAGTGATATTCTACATCAATACTAATGTGACTGTTGATTATAACGATTGTTTATCCAACAGCAATAAGGCAAGCATAGGCAGAGAATCTGTCGACAGTGGGCTAAGGACGTAAGCCTATATAAGATGGTGAGTCTCATATCATATGAAACGATCATCAGTGGCGATATACATATATTCATTTAAACTTTTGCTCACTTTACAAGATATGTTTACACGTCAACGTTTATTCGTAAACAATAAAAACAAGAAGTGGCATACCATGACAAAAATAAGATACCGAGTATGAAACCACTACATGGTATGAAATGACCAAACATTATGGTACGAAATGGTAAAAAGGTACGAAATGGCTATGGTACAAAATGACCAAAGCACTATGGTACGAAACGACTATGGTACGAAATGACCATAAACTATGGTACGAAATGGATATTACGAAATGACTTTGGTACGAAATAACTAGTAACCATTCTGTTCAGCTAGTGACAAATACGAATGCAACTACAATATATACTGAGAGGCATAAATAACACAATGAGTATTTCACTGAATATTTTCTTATAGAAATGTCAAATCAGTATTGAGTATGCGGACAAACGACATATTGGAAACAACTGTAAGTGAAAGAGGATTTTGTTCAAATAAGAAAACAATTGAATAAAATGAGTTTTCTGTAAAAAGCATAACTTGGGTGTTTATTGAACAACACAGCATTGCATATGAAAATCATTTTGCATGTGCATTGCCTGCTCTCGTCTCCCTATAAAAGCAACACTTTTTTTGTGTTTCCTGTCTTTGTTTAATATTGCAAGGTAAGTAATGTTAAAAAATTGCTGTTTTATTGCTAAAAAACCAAACTGTTTTTTGTTTAAAACCACATTTTATTTTTTTTAAATTCCCAATTTGAACAATATTTTCCTTCAGTTACAGTTGTTACCAATATGTCATTTGTTTGCAACCTTAATATAGATGAAATAATATTTCTATAAGAAAATATCAGCGAAATACCTATTGCGTTATTTATGCCTCTCAGTATAGATCGCTGTTCGGTGCAGCGAAACTTCAAGTATATCGTTATACCCCAACTAAAAGATACAATACTCAGACTTTATTAATTAGTTAGTGTCAGTTATTATATTAAAATTACACAATTTCTGCATTTATGCAATTTCCTCAATTCTGATTGGACGACGTTGAAGAAAAATTGACTGTTATCCTTCGATAAACCTCAGAAAATGAGGTCATTACGCCAGCTGGGATGTCATTACGTAAAACAATCATGGAAAGGACGCTAGAAGCTGATTTATGTGTATTTTAAATAAATATGGTGTGTCCAAGCACTTGTGCATACATTTTAGAAGATGGGTGGGGGGCTAAACTGTGGCTAACGAAATTTATGAGGGGTTAAAACATGCTTCCCCGGAAAAGTAGGCCTACTGAAAAAAAGAGAACATTTGCTCAGTGATCAAGAGGAAGGTTCAACTGCCATAACCCACTCTCTGAAAAAGCTCCTCTCTTTGTACTTATATGAAATCTTTTTTGTAATAAATTTATCAGTGTACAACTGTCACAAACTACATAAAATTGCGTATCGTAGTGAAGGATTTTAAACTAAACACCTCAGAAAATTATGTCATTACGTCAAATGGAACGTCATTACGTAAAGCAGATCATGGGAAGAACATTAGAAACTGATTTATGAATTATGTGTAGTTTTAAGTTGTGCTGTTTGTAATTATAAGAATTGTTTGTAATTTTTTGTGAATTTATCGATGTATAACAGTCACATATTTAGTATAAAATAGCTACGCTACGTGATTTTATACAGTTTGTGACTGTTATACATTGATAAATTCGCAAAAAAATGGCAGACAATTCTTATAAAAGGTTCAATTTATGTCATCAACTTGGTTTCACAGATCAAACACTACTGTTATTGTTTCTTAAATCTACACTTTTCTTCATTACATTTTCATCTAGTATGACTAAAACTGCATGGTATCAACATGACATTTTATATCCCTTATTATGATAATATAATATACACTGAAAGCTGTCTAAGAAGACACCTCTTTTTATATACTTGTTATACAAAACTATTTTCGCCAATAACAAATGGTCTGACCTACTCCAGTCACCTGTCATAAGAGACCATTTATTTTTCTGTCAGATCATCTGTTATATGACAAATTGATTCATATTGCAGCCACCTATGTAAAGAGACTACATGTATATACTGTAAATCAGAAAAGGTTAGCGAGCGTAAAATGTTAGCAAATTTAGTGAAGCCATACAAGATGCTAATATTTCATGACGCTAAATTTAAAGAGACGTACAACAGACTGTTCCAAAAAACTTTATTTATCAGCCGTCCATTGTTAAATCGGAGCGACAACTAAAACATATGATGTTGGCACCATTGATCTCTGTGTACAGTGACAACTGTTTTATTTATCAGCCGTCCATTGTTACATCAGAGCGACAACTAAAACACATAATGTTGCCACCATTGATCTCTGTCTGTGTCCAGTGACAACTGTTTTATTTATCAGCCGTCCATTGTTACATCAGAGCGACAACTAAAACATATGATGTTGCAACCATTGATCTCTGTGTCCAGTGACAACTGTTTTATTTATCAGCCGTCCATTGTTACATCAGAGCGACAACTAAAACACATCGTGTTGCCACCATTGATCTCTGTGTCCAGTGACAACTGTTTTATTTATCAGCCGTCCATTGTTACATCAGAGCGACAACTAAAACACATAATGTTGCCACCATTGATCTCTGCTGTAAGTGTATGGAAATCAATTACTAACAATTCCGTTAGCCAGCAAGCATAATGTTTAATAGATTTTTCTGTTTCCCAACAAAAGGTTTGAGAAAGTAAGTGAGTACACAGTTTAATCTCACCCAGTCTCATGAATAGCAGTAAAGACTTACATTTTTAAAGGTGCTGTCTACACATTGTTGGTCTATAGAGAGAAATATATGGTGAAGCTGGCTGTAATGAAGATCTGTTCTTAAAGGTAGGGGAAATCAAGGCATTTGACCTGGTATGCATATTCAACGATATATAATGCACATTGTTGCTTAATATCAACAAGTATAATCATATAGTTAATTAATAAAATGCTTAAATGTGATGGCTATTATATATAATGGGTGCAGCCATTTTGTATCATCCCAGTGAATACGCCCTCTGGTGAGCTGGTGGTTACGTAATACCTAACTGAAGAAACAAAACATACCTGATTTTTGCGGATGCATTGCAATATTCTGTAATAATAGTCATCCCAGTAAGTCGGCAACAATTATATATTATTTTTAATACAAAATAAACCACCATTGTCAAAGTGTTGAAATAACTGTATTATGGTTTGTACATAAATTAAATAATAATTGGAGTGTTTTCTTAGTTAATTGGTCTTTTCTTTCTGTGGCCTGTACCTGTGGTTCCTGATTGGCAGGTGTATATTTAGACGGTCCCCAGACACTGTGTCTAGACACACTTAAAAAGACGTGCCTCATTTATTAAAATCACAGGATATTGTGTGTTAACCGCACGGACACCCCTCTAATCATAATTGATCAGCCGTCCTGCTTTATTACTGTAAGTAATTCTGTAAAACCCTTGATTAAGTAGACTTTCCCATCTAAAATCACAAAACTTACCAATTACGTAGTCCCAAAGAAAAGAAAATTATCACTTGGGTATCGTGAGTGGTCGTTTTTGCTCGAACGTAGCATACCAATAGGCCTAATAATATGCTTTTTTTTTCTTTAGATTTTTAAAAAAGAAAAATACTGTAACTCCATTTCGTTCTATTAATACAAATTGAAATATATTTAGTTAAATAGTTTATTATACTATCAAGTCATTTATGTTGTTTTACAAGTCAGGTTGATGAAAGCGAAGCGCCTTGTCATAAATTAGAGCATTTGTTTACACTGTGCATAGAGCAGATGGATGGAGCTAACGTCACTTCACCCCAAGCTATACCACCGGACGTCACAAAAGCGAAACAAAATGACTGCCCCCAGTTAGCAGGAATAATCATGGGTTTTTTATTAACTCTAAAATTACGCATTTTTCATTTGTTAAAGTGTCAGTATGTGTTGGTGGTCCGGGTATGCATCTTTCCAACACACAAATCTCTTGTTTGAGTTTACTCTATCTTTAAGGAAATAAGCAGGTTTTCTCTGAATATTATGTCAGAATTATAAAATGTTTGACATCCAGTAGCCAATGATTAATAAATCTGGTGTTGAAAAGTAATATTTTTTAAGGGAATTAATGAATGTACATGTATGTTTATGACTATATCTCAAAACAAAACATGATTGATTATTGTGTAGGGATACTTGGAATATGTTCTTTCTGTATGTATACATATATTATATAAACCTCTTTATTACAGCCACCTTTTTATAGAGGGCACCTTTAAAAAATCTGATTTACATATAAATTAATGTATGTTACTTCCATATTGAGATCACCTTGTCATAAAAACATATTTATTCATTCAAATAGAATGTTCAGAATATTGTCTTACATGTATGTAGCTGATGACCATTATGTAGAAGGCATCAGTGTTAAAAAATTCACTATTGTCAATAATATGCCACAGTATTCAAATGTTATGATAAATACTTGTTTGAGTTTTTATTTCATAATTTTTGTTCTTCATATTTTCATGAATCACCTTATTATTTGGATGATGAAGGGACTAGACCAAAACACTTGGTGAAATATTTGTGATGCAAGATAAAACTAAAATTGTACAGTGAAACCCCTCCACACCGGACCCCCTCTAAACCGGAATCCCCTCAAAACCGGACGTTTTCCACGGTCCCGTGATTTACACATCTTTTAACACTATATTTTATCCCTCTAAACCGGAAACCCCTCTAAACTGAACACCGGACAAACAATTCGGTCCCAATGTGTCAACTTAGTGTAAATCCTACCCCTGAAAACCGGACGATCAAACTGATACCAATCAATATGGCGCCCACCTGTCTGTGAACACCGATGGCTAGTGCAATATGCGCATGCTCGAGATCGCTGTTATCAGTGTAATCACCGCTGCATACAGTACAGGTACAGCTCAGCAGGCAAGATTAGCAACTTGACAATAAACAATTAAAAGGACTGATCGCAAGCTTTGGTATGGAGTTAACTACTGTAAACACATTGATTGTGTTGTAATTATGGTTAACATAGCGGAGTTCGGGTTTGGGTTAGATGTCTTTATTAAGTTACGAGTGTGTTTTAAGGTCTTAAATGTGATCCTTCACAAACATGTCTCATGATTTGCTTCAAAGATTGACACAAATAACAGGGAATATGTTGGGTGTTTTTTTAAACGTTTGTTTAGCGAAATAAAGAGTAAGCAAAAGTATATGTTGGCTTTGCGTACTCGAATAGATGTTAGTAGTGTTTCATTTTTATGTCGATTTTCAACATGACGGAACGTCCAGCTAAACGTCGCCGTGTTGAACTCTCGCTCGATGATAAACTCAAAATAATTAAAAGTTTCGAAATTGTACCTAAACCAACGTTAAGATCTTTGAGTGAAAAGTTTAGTATTGGCAAATCAACAGTTGGAGATATCATCAAAAAACAAGAGGTTTATAATTGATTGACAATTTGTGGACTTTTTAATGTATTTTTTATTCAATATTACTCCCATGGATGTTTTTATTTTTCTAAATGCTCATAAATGCACCATTTTTCAACATATTCTTGTTGTTCTTGTTTTAAAAACACTTTAACACTTTCCCTATTTTATGGAGAACGGAAGGTATTTCCGTCCAGGCAGACCCCTGAAAACCGGACACCTCTTAAAAAACCGGACATTTTACTTGGTCCCATGGATGTCCGGTATTGAGGGGTTTCACTGTATATGAAAATCTTGCCATTGAACAATCTTTTCACCTCAAAATATCCAGGTCTTTAAAGATTATAGAGGTTAGGATTACAAAGTTTAATTGTAGATCCAAAATAAAATCATACAGTTCTGTATTCTTAAAGGGTATAAAGCTAAATCTGTGTTATGTAACCACCAAATGGAGTACAGGATTGAATGGCCTTTTATAACTGGTGAATGCTTAATACAGGTAGCCACTAGAGCAGATGTTCTTTGTAAACGTGGGGGGTTTTCACAGGGGATCCTTTATAGCAGGTTTAATCACAGATGTAGATTTTCTTCTTTGTATACAAAAGTGAAAAATATTCTCCCCTCAGTGTATGGATCATTCTTGTCTTCAATGGTATCCTTTTGTAGCATAGGTATATAAGCATGTACTAATATATAGGAAATGTGAACATGAAAATACAGTTCCTTCGGTCTGTTAATGTTTTATTATTGGTTTTGAGCTTGGATGTAGGCTATAGAAAGTGAGATGAATGGAGACAGTAGGAAACTGGAATGTGTGAAAGTAATGTGGCTTTACCGCGGTGTGATCTCCTACACGAGTGCTTTCTGTGGGTGGACTTGAAAAGGTTGTCACTGTGCGGAACATTAACTACACAGTAAGGTGTGAATTCACCTTATTGGTTTTACATGTTTGTTAATAACGAGAGTCAGGGCTCCTGTATCCTTCCTCACACCGCGGAGAAAGAATATTTGTTAATAACGAGAGTCAGGGCTCCTGTATCCTTCCTTTAGAATTTGTTTTATGGTGCCGTTTGCACATGTTTTGTTGGTCTAGTTATTTTATTGGTTTTACATTGTGTTAACACACTTGCATTACCAATAATTTTCTTTGGAGCAATAAAGAAGAAAACACAACACACACAACAACTAATAAACTCATGCATATAAGCAGTTAACCATGCCAATATGCCTGTTGGCCGTACCAGCCACAGCTCTGCAAGCTGGTGTAATAATTAAAGACTGTTGTTTGTAATATTCTGTCTGTGGGTAGATGCATATAAAAGATCTGTTGCTGTTAATCAAAAAAGAATAGCTCATGGTGTGATGGAAACATGGTTTGTTTGTCATTATCTGAGTCGTCCTTAATCATATGTCTGATGCCACATACATGTAACCATAAATAAAAATCAATCTCCATTGAGGGGCCCATTGGGCTATTTCTCTTTCTAGTCAATGCACCACGACTGGTATATCAAATGCCATGATATGTGCTATCCTGTCTGTGGGATGGTGCATATAAAAAATCTCGTGCTACTAATAAAAAAAAATGTAGCAGGTTTTGTCTCTAAGACTACATGTATATATTAAATTACCAAATGTTTGACATGCAATACATGTAGCTGATGATTAATAAATCTAGTGCTCTAGTGGTGTCGTTAAACTGTTTTGTTTTCACTTTAACTTTTTCCATAAATAAAAAAGTGTGTCATTAAATAAAACATACTTTGCTTCCTGTGTCTTTAATAAAAAATGTTTTTATATTTGATATTGATGTTCACTGCATCATTCTGTTAGTTACCGTAATTAGGTTTTAAAAAAATATTCGTGTTTAGATAATCAATTTTGCACTTGAAGTTTCTTTATCAGTATAAAAAAATGTAATCATAAATTGATTAATTTATTTTCATCTTCTAATAGTATATGTTTGTATCTTTTTAATGTGCTTTACTTCCTGAATTACATTAATTTTGTTTTTCTTATCTTAACTGTGCAATGATTTAATATAGGGTTTTTTTTCCCTTCCTTCTAATGTATGCTACTTACCGTAATTACATATCATAAGATCCCATTAAATAATAAACTCTCAAAAATAATTGTAACTAAAATAATAATTTATTAATTAGAAGAAATTACTTTTCAAAAATTAAGTATTTTTAGTAATATGCCAGTGTTCAAACATTATGATAAATACCTTTTTGACAGTATATAGGAACACTTTATACCAACCTACTACATGAGATATGGGGCGGCACGTAGCCCAATGGTAAAGCGCTCACCTGATGCATGTTTTTTGACAGTATATAGGAACACTTTATACCAACCTACTACATGATATATGGGGCAGCACGTAGCCCAGTGGTAAAGCACTCACCTGATGCATGTTTTTTGACAGTATATAGGAACACTTTATACCAACCTACTACATGATATATGGGACAGGATGCAGCCCAGTGGTAAAGCGCTCACCTGATGCATGTTTTTTGACAGTATATAGGAACACTTTATACCAACCTACTACATGATATATGGGGAGGCACGTAGCCCAGTGGTAAAGCGCTCACCTGATGCATGTTTTTTGACAGTATATAGGAACACTTTATACCAACCTACTACAGGATGCAGCCCAGTGGTAAATATATGGGACAGGACACTTTATAGCCCAGTGGTAAAGCGCTCACCTGATGCATGTTTTTTGACAGTATATAGGAACACTTTATACCAACCTACTACATGAGATATGGGGCGGCACGTAGCCCAGTGGTAAAGCGCTCACCTGATGCATGTTTTTTGACAGTATATAGGAACACTTTATACCAACCTACTACATGAGATATGGGGAGGCACGTAGCCCAGTGGTAAAGTGCTCACCTGATGCATGTTTTTTGACAGTATATAGGAACACTTTATACCAACCTGCTACATGATATATGGGGAGGCACGTAGCCCAGTGGTAAAGCGCTCACCTGATGCATGTTTTTTGACAGTATATAGGAACACTTTATACCAACCTACTACATGAGATATGGGGCGGCACGTAGCCCAGTGGTAAAGCGCTCACCTGATGCATGTTTTTTGACAGTATATAGGAACACTTTATACCAACCTACTACATGATATATGGGGAGGCACGTAGCCCAGTGGTAAAGCGCTCAATGCACTCACCTGATGCATGTTTTTTGACAGTATATAGGAACACTTTATACCAACCTGCTACATGATATATGGGGCGGCACGTAGCCCAGTGGTAAAGTGCTCATCTGATGCATGTTTTTTGACAGTAAAGCGCACTTTACTACTGATGTGGGGCGGCAGTGGTAAAGCGCTCACCTGATGCATGTTTTTTGACAGTATATAGGAACACTTTATACCAACCTACTACATGATATATGGGGCAGGACGTAGCCCAGTGGTAAAGCGCTCACCTGATGCATGTTTTTTGACAGTATATAGGAACACTTTATACCAACCTACTACATGATATATGGGGCGGCACGTAGCCCAATGGTAAAGCGCTCACCTGATGCATGTTTTTTGACAGTATATAGGAACACTTTATACCAACCTACTACAGGATGCAGCCCAGTGGTAAAGTGCTCACCTGATGCATGTTTTTTGACAGTATATAGGAACACTTTATACCAACACTACTACATGATAGATGGGGGGCGGCCCGTAGCCCAGTGCATGTAAAGACAGTATATCACCTGATGCATGTAAAGTGCTTTTGACAGTTTTTATAGGTATATAGGAACACTTTATACCAACCTACTACATGAGATGTGGGGCGGCACGTAGCCCAGTGGTAAAGCGCTCACCTGATGCATGTTTTTTGACAGTATATAGGAACACTTTATACCAACCTACTACATGAGATATGGGGAGGCACGTAGCCCAGTGGTAAAGTGCTCATCTGATGCATGTGCAGTCTAGGATTGATCCCTGTCAGTGAGCTCATTGAGATATTTCTTATTCAAACCTGTGCACCACGACTGTAACTCACTGGTGTTGGAAGGTGCCAAAAAGGGGGGTGGGGGATTCACACTTTTGCACTATTATAAAGCAAATGTAAAGCAAAATATCTGAAAAGTGGGGGGCACATGCTACCTATGCCAGTGCTGTTATATCAATACTTCTAATAATACTTCTTCTTCTTAACTTATTTTCATGCTTATATCCAATTAAGGTTAAAGCACACTGTCCTGGGCACATACCTCAGCTATCTAGGCTGTCTGTCCAGGACAGTGGGTTAGTTGTTAGTGGTTAGTGAGAGAGAAGATGGTGTAGTGGGCTTACACCTATCCATTGAGTTGTTAAAACTCATTCTGGGTGGGAGCCAGTACTGGACTGCTAGGGGCAGGACGTAGCCCAGTGGTAAAGCATACGTTAGTTTGATCTGCGGTCGGTCTGGGATTGATCCCCATCCGTAGGCCCATTGGCTATTTCTCACTCCAGCCAGTGCACCACGACTGGAATATCAAAGGCCGTGGTATGTGCTATGCTGTCTGTGGGATGGTGCATATAAAAGATCCGTTGCTGCTAATCGAAAAGAGTAGCCCATGAGTTGCGACAGTGGGTTTCCTCTCTCAATATCTTTATGGTCCTTAACCATATGTTCAACGCCATATAACCATAAATAAAATGTGTTGAGTGTGTACTTAAAATAAGTCCTTCCGAACTGCGAACCGCAGCCTTATGTCCGATGGCTTAACCATGACACCACTGAGGCCGGTTACTAATACTAATATTATGAGTCTGCTTGTTCTTATTAACAAACAATAACACCAACAGCTCCAATACAGACTGAGCCTTTAAGATCCACTGCTGTCACTACTACTACCACCACCACTACTACTACCGCTACCACTACCACTACCACTACCACTACCACTACCACTACCACTACCACCACCACTACTACTACTACTACTACCACTACTACTACTACTACCACTACCACTACCACCACCACTACTACTACCACTACTACTACTACCACTACTACTACCACCACTATTACTACTACTACTATGAGTTTGTTTACTCTTGTTGACAAACACAATAAGACTAACAGCTTCAATACAGACTGAGCCTTTAAAAGCTACCGCTGCCACCACTACTACTAGTACTACCACTACTATTACTACCACCACTACTACTACCACTACTATTACTACCACTACCACCACTACTACTACTACTACAAGTTTGTTTGCTCTTGTTAACAAACACAATAACACCAACAGCTCCAATACAGACTGAGCCTTTAAATGCTACCACTGCCACCACTACTACTACTACCACCACTACTACTGTGAGTGTGTTGGCTCTGACAGCACACTGGCACACACTGGAGCACTACTTTATCCATTGAACACTTCCTCAGCTGCGTAACTAATTTGTGCACTGCATAGATCACTCAATTAGCCGAGTCGGGAGGAATGCTTTTCAGCCGAGATTGACGCGAAACTTGTCAGATCTGACCAGGCTGTCTTGGAGTCCACACGTTTTATTGCCAGTCATAGGAGGAAAAAATGTGAAATTCTTTATCAGGTGAAAAATCTACATTTGTGTTTCGTGTATCAGACAAGAGATCGACAGGCTCTATTTGATGGTTTATTTTGCAAGGCTGATAGTGGGGAAGTGTGCTCTGGATATATTCGATACTTAATTGCAGATAAGGAGAGTTAAAGGTAACAGTTTTGTGATAGCGATGTGGTAATTATAGTGTGTTGGCTTATTTTTGGTATGGGTTGAAATTATCTCTTTAAACAGTGGATTAAGAAACACATGATGAAAGAAATAATTCTCCCCTGTTGGTATTATTACATGTTACATATTGATTGTTAATCTGTATGTCTAATGAATGATATATTTACTGTTTATTTGTGTATGATCTATATTTACATCTATTTAAAGCATTCTTTTATAAGCAAAATAAGCTAAACTCTGTAGGTAATTCACTGTAAATGGTGATAGATATCTGTATAGGAAAACAATGTTTATAATTTTCATAAAGATGCATGTATACCGAGTATATATTTATGTGTATATAATCTATATTTAATGTCTTTATTTGTAATCAATATACATGTGTACCCATGTAGCCAAATCAATATGCAATAAAATTAACACATAAAAACAGTATTTGATTGATATTGCTAGATAGTTATCAAATGAGTGTGTATTATTTTCCTTTAATATGGCTCATAATATATATACATGTGTATTTATTATACATGTATAAGCACAATATTGCCTGCAGTATGTATTGAGAATAAATTGTACATAAACATAGGGTTGGATGCACACACACTTACATGTATGTGACTGTTGGTCATTTATTTGCACATTCACAAGCAACTGAACTAATGGTCCAATGAGATTTTCACTCATTCCTGAATCCTTTTTTTTTTTATTAAACATACTTGTAAATAAATATGTATAATAGTACCATAAGTATATTTAAATAAAAATAACAAATGTTTCTTAATTAACATTTCTAATTCTAGCCAGTACATCACGACTGGTATTACAAAGGCTGTGGTATGTGCTATCCTGTCTGTGGGATGGTGCATATAAAAGATCCTCTGCTACTAATGGAAAAATGTAGCGGGTTTCAAGTCTAAGACTATATGTCAAAATTACCAAATTTTGACATCCAATAGCCAATGATTAATAAATCAATGTGCTCTAGTGGTGTTATTAAACAAAACAAACTTTAACTTTATAAACACTGTTTCAACATGTCTAAGTTGCCACCTATATTCAGTGGACAGTTAAATTCCCACTAAATGATTTTCAGTGTTAAGTGACCTGTCTAACACAGCCAGTGGCCACCTAATTTGGATCCAAAATTGCTAAAATACCCGTTGATAGTAATAGTAATTACATGTATATACAAACATCCATATGTGGCCAACTTGATGGACTTGTAATTAATGTGCCATTAATATATAAAATATATAGTCAATCCACAGAATTCTATTTGTTTAATGTGACTGGTCTTAATATAAGCTTTTATTTACTGACATATAATTGTTTTAAAAATTATTTGTGATAGCCAATTTATAGTGCCAAAATAATTGTGGATAGGACAGATATTCTGGAATAAATACAATTAGGAGTGCAGATATAATAAAATAAGCTTTTAAAATTATCATTTTATTTACTGAACATAAGTATAGTTAGTAACGTTGTATTTTTCTGTCAGAAATGTGAGAATGTTTTTTTAATGTTCTATTAGCAAAGAGCTAACAATAACTTTCCTTTTATAGATAACAGGAAAACATAAAATATTATTTACCAGAACATTTTTAATTAAATTTAATTACATTTTAAAATAAAAAAAGAAGTAATTATTTGTAATTTTGATTTTCACTTGACTTTCTATATCCATAACAACCATTTATGTTTTATAATTAATTAATTTAAATTAAATTCATCTGTTTTGTATATTACAAATCAATGTTAATTAAAAGGTCAAAAGTTTATTGTGCATTTAATACTTGTATTAAATTTTGGTGTTCTGTGTAAGCAGGTTTTAGCATTTGTTTCAATATATTAATGTTTCCATAACCTGTATCTTAGTATTAAATATTCAGCTCAGTTGTAGTTGTAGGAAAAAGAAAACATTTTGTAATATGGAACTTTATTCAAATATCTCATTTTCGTTATCAGGATGGGTACTGTTTAATTGTGTGGTGTGTAGCTAGGAATATATTACATCTTGTCAGTAGTTTGTGGTATAAATTCAAAATAATGGGCAGCATGTCGCTTCCTGAAAAAAAGAAAAAAGCTTGGGAATTGATTCAACAATTTACAGCAGTCGATTATGATCTTATGATTACGATACAAAATGAATCTCATAATGTATTCTGAGCAGTGACTCCAGTAATAATCATGTGATGTTGGTTGTGTCATGGAGCTGCCTGTATTCTGATTTTAAAAAGCTGATCAGTGTTTTGTGAAAGTGTTATTGAAGTTTGTTCTAAAATAATTTTATTTTGCTACTAACTATTTTATCAGTAATTATTTTAGTGTTTTAATTATTACAGCATTTTGAAAAAAAGAGAAAGAAAGAAGTAGAAATTATAGTGGAATAAAGGGTTTGTTGAATATGTCTTAAGTGTGAACAGGATTTTTGTTAGATCATATTTTATTACTATATGTATATATGTATTTGAAAACAAAATGGAATGAATGGATTGATGGATGGATAGATGAATGAATGAATGAATGAAGGAAAGAAGGAAGGAAATGTTTTATTTAACGACGCACTCAACACATTTTATTTACGGTTAGTTATATGGCATCAGAAAAATGAATGAATGAATGAATGAATGAACAAACAAATGTTTAATGACACTCCAGCACAAAAACAAATGAAATGAAAAACACTTAATGCCGATTATTCTGGCATGTTATAGGAAATATTATCATTCCACACCATGCCCCTCCCCCCCCCCACCCCACCCTCAAAAAAAAAAAAAAATAATAATAATTTTCGGATCACCACTTTGTGAGTTAACTAGATAATAAAGAAGCTCCCTAATGCTTTGTTACTGCGCTAATTTCAGCATGATGGTAGTCATGAGTGCAATCAATTTGATGCGATTATCCAGCACCACATCTTCAGTTAGGACAACTAATAACGCTCCGGCCATAAATAATAAATATCTCCTGTTTATATTTCACCTGCCGCCACGCATGGCTCTTGTTGAGGTTATTACTGGTAAAATATTACGAATGGCAGTTCATTATGGTAACTGTTGGTGTTTAATGTCCTGTGTTTGTAGAGATGTTACTGTGGGTTTCAGCAGGTATAAAACTTGCTATTTCTCGCTCCAGTCAGTGCACCACGACTGGTACATCAAAGGCCGTGGTATGTCCTGTCTATGGGATGGTGCATATAAAAGATCCCTTGCTGCCAATCGAAAAGAGTATCCCATGAAGTGGCGACAGCAGGTTTCCTCCTTCAATATCTGTGTGGTCCTTAATCATATGTCTGATGCCATATAACCGTAAATAAAATGTGTTGAGTGCGTCATTAAATAAAACATTTCCTTCCTTCCTTGTGTTTGTGTTATGGTGCACTATATCTATACCAGATGGCATTGTGGAATCTGTTTTGTTTTCAGTTTCTCTGTTGGTATTCTATCTTTCATTAGATTGTAGATGACCATCTTCTTTTTCTGACAATTTTGATGATGTTCTTATCCTTTTGATATGGTCTGTTGTAGGTAAATGCCAGTGTTGTATGATTATGTTCTTGTACAGTCCTCAAGAGTATGAACCACAAATTTAATAACTGACGAGAGAGTACTGTATGTTTTATAATTTCAAACCTGATTATGTTATTATATCTTAAAGGGGCTCCTAGAATAATTCATTAGTTGTATGTGTCTCTGCAATGATGCTAAATATTGTCACACTAATTATATTTATTTATTTGGCTGTTTAATGAAGCCCCAGCACATTGTTTAATTAGTGGCTATTATTAAAAAGCATACGGTCTAAATAAGCATTTCTCAACATTTTTATGCTGGTTAAAGTTTATTTTCCTAAACTGAAATGGACTCTTTTTCAGAAATATTTCTGTTGTCTATCACATTCTCATATATTTGTCACAGGTGAATACAATATAATTTTAATAAAATACTTGTGGAACAAAAAAAAAAAAAAAAAAATAGGGACAGAAATGTATTTACCTGTAATCTGGGTTTTTTAGTTGCTAGCAGCACTTTCCAAGAGAGGGAGAGGGAGAGTGTGTGTGT
The DNA here is from genome assembly GCF_016097555.1 of Gigantopelta aegis. Taxonomy (NCBI): domain Eukaryota; kingdom Metazoa; phylum Mollusca; class Gastropoda; order Neomphalida; family Peltospiridae; genus Gigantopelta; species Gigantopelta aegis. The sequence continues at coordinate 47,409,362 of NC_054707.1, read as the reverse complement.
GTGTGTGTGTGTTGTGTGAGGGAGACAGACAGACAGACAGACAGACAGAAACAGAAAGAGATATGTAATATGGTCTTTGTGAGTCATGGAAAAGAAAAAGAAAATTGATGATTCTGTTGAATGGGATTGATCCTATATTCTACTACACCATAGACTAGACATACACTGTACCATTGAGCTAAGTCCTATTTTCCTTGCACTTCCATCTGCTGAGATGGATAAGCACCTTTATGTAAACAGAAACCAGGGAACCAGCTTGTGACATGTGACTACGGTCACCTTTTGTGGAGTTGGTATAACTGATGCAGATGAGCAACTCCCAGTAGATATAATGGCTGTAATGTTCAATTATCTTAATTGGTCTGTTCATTGTTATGTCACAGACATTGTATTCTCCAGTCAGACATAACAGATGGAGTGAGAGGGCCAGGTGTTCTAATGGAAATTAAGGCTGGGATGTTATTATGGTAATAACAGACCAGTTGTGGTGTTTAATATATTTTGAGTGATAATAAATTGATTTTACATTATAGATTCAGGCATTCATCCATCCATTCATCTATCTATTTATGCATGCATGCATCTATCCATTGATTCTTCTGTCTATCCTTCCATCCAATCATTTATCCATCCAATCATCCATCTATCCATCCATCCATCCTTCCATCCATCCATCCATCCACCCATCCATCTATCCACCCATCCATCCATCCATCCATCCATCCATTTACCCATCCACCCACAAACGAATCGATCCATCAAACAATTCATCCATCCATCCATCCATCCATCCATTCATCCATCTGGTCACTCATTGTCTTATCATCCATTCATCCATTCATCTGTGCATCCAGTCATCCACTTTAAACAATTATACTTTTATTGAAGTACTGCAGTAAAAGTGTTGAAAAAGGACATATTTAATATTTACTAGTGGTTGATATATTTGATTAGTGAACTAGGAGACGTGTACAATAGTCCATGGATCTCATGACTAAAAAGGATAATTTCACTTCTATAGCTTTTAACTATTAAATTTAACTATAATGTCGACCATAGCTTTTTAAAAACCACAAAATGTTCTTGCATATCTATCTTCTCGAATTACTGATGCCCGATATATTACCACAGTCAGACTGTCAAATCATGGAAGACCTGACATGAAATGCCACGTTGTGCATGTTGGAAAGCTGATTAGTCAAACCAGAGATGTGAACACATTATGTAGCCACGTTCACAAGCAGAACCATTGAAAAATGAAATCCAGTGACCTTGCGTGAACTGCCTGTCACGCAATGACTGAGGAATGTTTGATTTCTGCAGCAGGAACACTGATGCAGTCAAACTGGTGTCACTTGATGGTGTAGACCATAATTTCTTATCAATACATCTCACAGAAATCAGATCTGTCAGATGATGGTGATCCTGGCCAACCATTTGTCACTGCTGATGGAGTGGTGTTTGCAGTTCTGATCGAGACGTCATTCCCAACTAGATACTGTCAGTTACTCACCAAGACAAATTTCACTGATCAATAGATCAAATATAGTTAGAGTCATCAACCACTGGAGGTAATAGGAATTATTGGTGCAGTAGTTAAGCCACAGGGTTCAAGGCTTGGAGGTCCAGGGTTCATGCCCCAATGTTGGCTCCAACTCTATGAGTGTGCAGTTCGGTCTGTGGTTAAGTCACAGGGTTCAAGGCTAGGAGGTTCTAGGTTGATGTGCCAGTACTGGCTCCAACTCTGTGAGTGTGCAGTTCAGTGAAGAGATATATGACCATCACACTGATGTCCTTAATGACCAATAGCTATCCATTACCCGTTGTCCTGGACAGACAGCTCTAACAGCTGATGGTGTGCTTGAACATAAATTAAAGATAAGCATTAAACTGTGTGTTTTTTAACAGTAGGAAAACTGAAGATGAGTTAACAAAACTGTCATTTTAATACCATTTTTGTCCTTTTTTGTGATTTTTAAATTGACCATAATAATTTTACTTTTCATTTCATCTATTTTTAACTGCTTGTTGAAATATAAGGAGCAAGATATAGCTGAGTGTTTTTTCGCATTCCAACCAGTGATATATCAGGTACTGTTTGTAGTACCCTGTTTATAGACTACTGTAATAGTAGGGATTTTAAAATTCATCTTTGCACTGATAAAACACCATGTAGTATACCATAACCTTTGTTATCCCATCATTGCAGCACTGGCTGAAAATGGAAATAACCGGCCTCAATGATGTAATACATAGTGTGTGTGTGGTGTGTGTGTGTGTGTTTGTGTTTGTGTGTGTGTGTGTGTGTGTGTGGTGTGTGTGTGTGGGTCTGTGTGTGTGGTGTGTGTGTGTATGTGTGTGTGTGTGTGTGTGCATGTACCCAGGATAGCATGCTTGAATCTAATTGGATATCAGCATGAAAATAATTATAAATGAATGAGTGATTGAATTAATGGATGGATGGATGAGTGTTTTGGGGGTGTTTTGGTCATTTGTATTTGTGTGGGTAGGTGGGTTATGTGTGGGTGGATGACTGGATGGCTGGATAAATGAATGAATGGAAATAATCCAGTGAATCTTCAGAGGTGGATTGATCCTGTGACCCATATAACCACAACCAAGAAGCTCCATCACTGAGCATCGTCATCAATCCTTTACAGCACTCAGTTCTCTGTGATATTAGCTACATGTTTATGTATAAAGAAAGCTTACATCTAACTTCTCCTTTGAGATAGCTGTTATCTACTTTTTATTGCATGCATACAAAGGAGACCAATCTGTCTATTCATGAATATTTCACTTCGGACAGTTTGATGTTGGGTTAGATCAGGAGTAATGCGTAATTTTCCTTATTGATCTGTTTGTATGTTGCGCAAGAAGAGAACACGGCAGACAGTTAAATACCAGTTGCATTGCCTTGACAAATAAACCACTTTCTATGCAGCCGCCATTCCGCAAGACATATTTTATTGATGTTTTCTTCGTGTTGCACATCATGGCTCATTACAAATAATCCATTTGGTGGCTCCGAAATGTTTGTAAATTGCTGCATATCAGTCAGTAATGCCATCTTACTTAGTTCTTCCATTCAGAATTCGTGTGGTGGTCTTGGTGGAGAATTCCAGAATTTCTGTCCATTGTAGGTGGTACTCCATGATTGGTGTAGTTACAGTGAAATCCCTTTAAACTGGACACCCTTGAAGTCCAGTAAAATGTCTGGTGTAAGGGGTATCTGGTTTAGAGAGGATATATTATGTACTTATGATACTTATGATATTATTTAAAAAGGTACCATGAAACATTTTCAGTTTTGAGTGAATAACTCATTTTTAGAGGGTCTGGTTTTGAGGGTTTCACTGTGTGATGTATAAGAAACAGATTTTGGCTGTGTATCAAGTGATAAGTTGATTGTGAAAGCTAATTTATTTCTTCATTATGTTATTAGTACAGTCAAAACCTGTATTAAACAGCCAACAAAAAAATAGTATTGAAATGTGGTCTTTATAGACAGGTGACTGGTTATTAAAGATTGGTGGCAGCTGATTTCACTGTATAATGACTTATCTAATAATACTAATTTTATTTGTTTTGGTTGTCTAAAAAAACATTTCTGGTTATTTAGTATTACTGTAACTTACAGAGTGGGCTTGATGCCCTGTCATTCATGGACATTTTAAACTTTGGCCCATTTTGCTAAAACAAATTCATTAGAGGTATTCCAAAAGTTATCTTTCAAATATTAATTTGTGTTTTTATACCTAATGGGTATTTGAAGATACAACTGTATGTACTCTTGGATTCTGTATGTCAAGAAATTTCAGTTTGATTATCGGCAGTATCTTAATACAAAAATGTATGTGATCTTTTTTTTAACAGTAAAAATAAATTTAATGAATAGTAGACTAACATTACTTATTAAATCATCATCATGTCATAAATGTTTTCATTGGTTGGTGTCACATTCTCCTTTATAGAATTTCAGTTTTTCTTTGAAATTCAAAAATAAAAAATCTTTATTGTCCCTAAAAATTACAATGGCATTGTTATGGCTCTATTTTGTTTTTTGTCACAGTGTTAATTAACATTACAATGCATTCTTAATTATCCTGTGACATGAGTATTTTTGTTGGATCATCAAGGTTCTGTTTTATGGTTTCAGGATGACTGATTGGACCTTCACAAGATTGGAAATTGCTCGTTTGGATTTAGCCGTGGAAGAATATTCCTGTAAGATCTCTTGAATCACTGGCTTAGTGCTCCACGGCTATCTGCTTCCTTTGTTTGACTTGGATTCAAGTTGAGACACTCAGCCATTCAAATTATGAATCCGATTTTACTCCTGAAAATTGGGTGATTTAAAAAAGTGTGGAAATAGTGGACAAAAAGAACAAAGTGAATAAAATCATTCATCATGTTTTAATGCAAAACAAAGGAAGAAATGATTGAAGAGTGTTTTAAGAAATGGTTTTACAGCATTTGATGGATACACTGATACGAAGTCACAATTTATATTTATGAAATTCTTCCAGTTTTACTGGGGGAAAAAAATGAAAAATATCTTTTAAGAATATTTTGAGGAAAAGACTTTACATCATTTTGTCTTGATTGCTCACAGTCACAACTTACGATTATGAAATTATTTACTTTAATCAGAAAAGAGAAGTCAAATGAGTTACGAATGCTTAATGGAAAATATTTTCCATGACAAAAAATGCTGCTGCTGGATAGAACGATACACTGTTTGAATGGATGGGTATCATGTTGATCATTGTTGATGTGCAAACAGCTTGAGATTATTCTGATGATGGTTACAAAGGCTATCAAATGAAAATCTCAGCTTGTTGTATTGCTATTAGAAAGTGGATTCGATATGGGAGACAACTCATATCTGTTGGAATTCTTCTGTCCCTCTGGGTAACCATGCTCCTGCTATTTGACGTACTGTCAGAACACTCACTGTGGACCAACCAAATGGGCTATGACAACCAAGTGGGCTATGACAATCACATTTCTCACAAATGGACTAAACTCAAACTTCAGCACTTAAACCTTTCCAAAAAAAATCGTTCCAGCTCATTTGTAAAAAGGTTGGCAGGTGAAATTGAAGCAGTAAAAACTGATGATATCAAGATCCAAGGACTGTACCGTGGTTCAGTGCGAAAAATAGAATCAATCGGTTTAGAACAGAGCAACGGTGGAAACATGAACCTTCAAGAAACAACAAATGGCAAAACAATTCCCGGTGATAGAAAAGAGAGGAATTTGACAAGAATTCAGGACATAAAGAATTCTCATTTCTCTCCAGGAGAAGGAACAGTGGGTAACCACACAGACCTTATACGTTCAAAGTGTAGCAGGGTAAAGAGTAGAAATGAATTTTCAAGGTGCATCAGAAAGATCGGATATCAAACGAGACAAAAAGATCGAGATCAACAAGTGAATTCTCATAAACAGCGTACCACCTTGCCTCATGAAAAAACTAGCACCCCATTTCCCGATTCCTTCGCTGCAGATAATTCTCATAAAAAGACTCAGGTATCTTCCCATTCTGACAGTGTGTTAAGTTCCCAGATTGACGGAACTAATTTAGGTGAACCGATTAACTTTTATTCCAATGATATTGATAAAGAGACGTTTTTGAAGTTGAAGCAGGATGGGTTCTTGGATTACTCCTACAATGTGACGGCCAGTGATAAATTGGACCTCGACCGCCATCTGCCGGATGTCAGACCACACAGGTGGGTAACCGCTCCAGTCACCGTATGGATCTGCCATGGCTTTCCTGTTGGCAGTGCTAATTAAACCACGATTATGAGGGATTGTGGTGTCAAAACACACACACAACACACTAAATAGGCAGCATTAAAAAATATATATATATTAAGATTTGATTCCCAATACATGTATATACAAGTACATAGAGTATTAAATTATACATATATATATATATATATATATATATATATATATATATATATATATTTCAACATTAAAATGATGGAAAGTACACATACTTTAATATTGAAAGTGCTTCTGCTAATTAAGGTCTCTTTAAAAGGGATTATTCTGTCAATAGAAAGAAAGAAAGAAAGATTTAATTTAACGATGCACTCAACACATTTTATTTACGGTTATATGGTGTCAGACATATGGTTAAGGACCACACAGATATTTGAGAGAGGAAACCCGCTGTCACCACTTCATGGGCTACTCTTTCTGATGAGCAGCAAGGGATCTTTCATATGCACCATCTCACAGACAAGATAGCACATACCACGGCCGTTGATATACCAGTCGTGGTGCACTGGCTGTGACGAGAAATAGCCCAATGGGCCCACCAACGGGAATCGATAAAATAATAAATAGATTTAATTAAATTTCCAATTCAAATCCAAGTATACATATACATATAGTATTAAATAAAATATTTAAAAAAAACAATTTCAACATTAAAATGATTGGCAGTGTTTTAGGGAAAGAGTTTCTAAGATGTCACTAAAGGTCCCTTTCCTTTCAGTTATACACTGTCACCATCATGAATGTTCCAACCTCTAAATGTTCACATTGTTTGATTTGAATTTATGTGAATTAACGTTTAATATTGTCAGACAGTCTGGCTATAATATTATATAGCACTTCATCACTTTTGAGTCTGAAAGCCCATTAAACCAGTTTTGCTATTACTTTATTAGCCAATCTTTAGTGAAAAGAAGTGTTGAAATCATCTTGGGGAGGGGGGGGGGGGGGTGTCTAATTGAGCTGGAGGAGTCCTTGCCTGAGGGATCACAGGATTGAATCCCGTTAGTGGATCTTTTCTTTGAGGTTTTTCATCCCAACTAGTACAAATATATAACAAAAACCATAGTATATGTGTCATAGCATCAAACAACCTCCGTGATCCCATTCTCTGATTGGGATTTCTCCTGTCCAAACTAGTGCCCAACAACTGGTATATCAAAGGTTGTGGTATGTGCTGTCCTGTAAGTGGGGAAGTGCATATAAAAGATACCTTGCTGCTAATGGAAAAGTTTATCGGGTTTCCCCTGAAGACTACAAGTCAAAATTACCACATGTTTCACATCCAATACATGTAGGTGTGCAGGAAATTGGGGTGGGGCAGTTTCTGTACCATGGCAAATGAAATCTTTAGTGGTGGGGGGGGGGGGGGGGTCTGGTTTGCTTTCCTATGAATTACGTTTTTAAAAGAAACTTTTCTTGAAGCAAGGGTTTTTTGACTCCCCTCAGCTTCTGCTCACGCACCTGCAGTAGCTGATAATTAATAAATCATCTGCTTTAGTGGTGTCATTAAATAAAACAAATTTTAGCTTTAACTTTATTAAATCTGGGAATGCCCATACCAGAGTAGAAAAATGTATCTGTCTCTGGTTCAGTGGTGTCAGCAGACTAAATCAGCTGATACAGTATCACAGCACCACATGATTCAGTGTGCTTTATCTTGCCTTCAACAGAACACAGTCCCTCCCTGTATCCAGTGGGAGTGCACTGCACTGAGAAAATTATCATTCATGAGTTACAAATTGATGGAAGAACACCTTCCCTTCTGTCACTCATCTGTCTGTCTGTCTGGCCGCCAGTTGGTCGTTATATATCTGCACCATTCCTTGGACAACCTGAACACCTTTGATGTAGCGTTTTCTCAGTCTGTTTGTTTCAGTGTGAAAGATGTGTTTAGACATCTTAGCTTTTAGGCTGCATGGGCTCCCCTCTATAGTGGTGTCTGTCTTGGCTTTTAGTCTTCGCCCCCAGCTATGTTATCTGGTGAATCTGTGACAGAGTATGTATGTTAAGTTGCCAATTAGGTATAGTGCTTTACTTTCTTTCATCTCTTGCGGTGGTGTATTTGAGCACATTTTGTAACATAAAAGACTGTAGTAGAATTTCAAAGCAAAGTGCTTCTTTTAGCCAAATCCTCGGCTGATGCACAGTCTGTCTGGGATCTATCCCCATTGGGCTATTTCTCATTCCAACCAGTGTACCACAACTGGTATATCAAAGGCTGTGGTGTGTGCTATCCTGTCTGTTACTAATGGGAAAAATGTAGTGGGTTTCATCTCTAAAACTAAATTAACAAATGTTTGACATCCAATAGCCGATGATTAATAAATCAATGTGTTCTAGTGGTGTTGTTAAACAAAAGAAACTTTCATCTCTTTTGGTAGAGTATTTGGGCACATTTTAAAGGACTGTAGTAGAGTTTCAAAGCAAAGTGCATGATGTAGGCAGCTCAATATGGTTTTCTTTAAAGGGACATTCCCTAGTTTCAACCTGTGAAAATTAACACTAAGTTTAGTTAATCTACAAACCTGTAACACATTTGGATAAAGTTACAATTGAGTGAAACATGAGTCTGTGACTTTGAAATGGTGAAATACCCTCTAAAAATAGACTAAAAGTCGACTCCACAACTGTTACTTCTCAGATGTATGTGCGTTTTTAAAAATATGAGAAATGCATTCTGTGATATTAAAAACACCAGGATGACCAAAAACACTTCGATTGTATGGAAATGGATAATCTAAACAATAAAATCTAAGTAATGTATGATTTCAGTTATCAAAAACGGCTCTAATAGTAAAACATATGCCTTAGTGTTTAAAAACTAGGGTACAGAGAATATCTGGCTATTGCCATTAGATATGAACTTTATCCTGTGAATGTTAGAATAGCAAATGCTCCTAGACTCTGCCAAGTGGCGTTCACCATTCAGCCGGAGCAGGATGAAACTTGTATCATAAATTAATGAAGTAACCATTTATTTTATTTTTTCAAAAGATAAGTCAGAAAATCATATATTTAAAAATATAATTTGTTCTAGCAACCAAATAACTGCACTGCAAGATACATAATATCATTCATTGATTCCGTTTTGTCACTTATGTTTTATTCATAAATTAATAATATGTTATGTTTACCATTGCACAACATGTCTGAAACTGTTTTACAGATAAAGCTAGCAGTGTTTTTTTTATTGTAATAATTATGCAGAGTCCACAGAATGGGGACCATGGGGGCATTGCTCCGTCCCCTTTCCCTGTAAATTGTGCTCAGAATACCAGAAATGCCATCTTGAACTCTACAAATTAAAAAAAATCTTAAAGGAGCATGCCCACAAACCCCCTTTTAATATTTCCGTATCCTGAACCATCAGATTGACAGTGCCCCCCCCCCCCCCCCCCCACCTTCAAATACACTTTGCAGACCCTGTAAAACAGCTCTCCCTCAATAATATGGCTGTGTAAAGTTTGAAGTTAAAGTTTGTTTTGTTTCACGACACCACTAGAGCACATTGATTAATTAATCATCGACTGTTGGATGTTAAACATTTGGTAATTCTGACATCAGAAGAAACCTGCTATATATTTCCTAATTCACCAAGGGATCTTTTATATGCACTTTCCTACAGATAGGAAAATTTGACCAGTTGTGATGCACTGGTTGGAATGGGAAAAAAACAAATCAGTTGAATAGATCCACCGAGGTGGTTCGATCCTGCAAAGTAAGCACCTCAAGTGAGCAGTCAACCGACTGAGCTAAAAGTCACCCCTTGTGTAAAGTTTGAAGAATTTATCTATATTTGTGCAGTTTGTAATCTTTTTTTTTTTTTACATTATTTGTATATTGTGAGACAAGCATAATATGATCACCATTATACTGTCTCTGAAATAAGTCTGTTTTGAGTTTGAACAGTTTATCTCTGTTTAGTCAAAGTGAGGAATCATGCATTAATGATTCAGTTTTGTGTTTGTGGAGGGAAATATGCTCGCATGTCCATCAATACACCAATTACCATATCTTCAGAGCTCTTATCCTATCTTTCATTTTTTTGACAAACTGGTTTAAACTTTCACTGGAGAATGCTAAAGGTTTGGGACCCTGGTGAGGTGTTGAAATCCAATATCAGAATACAAGAAACGGGATAGCGCTTTTCTCTGTTGGAGGTGAAAAATTTGTTTCTTATTTGTCAGAAGTTAAAAGGATTTCAAAATAAAAGGAATACTGGGTGTAAACGTGCTGAAAGTCTCATCACACTTGAAGGTGGGCTAGCTAGCTCCCAGGTTTTTCCTCATGTCAGCGTGTATGCGGGAGGGGGTGGGGGGGGGGGGGGGGAGGGGAGAGATCTCCAAAGAGTGCTGAGAAACCGTCAGAATTCAGATAAACAGTCACCATGTAATTATTGAATTGTGCCAACGCCCGAGGCAGTATCAGAATCCTTGAGTGCGTTATTATGAGTTAGTGTTTGAAGAGTAGTATCATTAAGTTTTGGGAGAGGCTGCATGCGTGTTTTGTTCAAGGGTTTTCATGTGTGAGATTTCTCTGTCGATGCCCATGGCACTCACTGAAAGATTTAACCTCAGTTTTAATAAAGAAGGGATTTTTTTCATTGACTAAAATATGAATCATATTAAAGCTTTTATTAAAAGGTTCAAAGATATCAAATATTTTTTGAGACCATCAAATAAGTATATTCTTGATACTGTTTATGAATGTGATTTATTGTTATACATAATTACTTGTCCAATACATGTATGTTGTGTTTTTAAAAATCTATAATATAATATCATATCATATCATATCATATCATCATATCATATCATATCATATCATATCATATCATATCATATCATATCATATCATATATCATATCATATGCAAGGCCTTTCCAATCCTTCTGATTGCTTCTCCTCTTTTGATGTGCATTGCTGACAGCCATCTTTAGTCTTACCCAATACCACATACCCGGTAATACAAGGATCTTTTTTTTTGCTCATCTTCAGTCCACTACCATACAAATATTCACGTTAAATATTGTGTGCAAAGATGAATTCCATAGCAAAAACCCCCATAGGCTTGGCCATCTTTGTCACAACATGACTTATCACAGATGTGGTTATATATATGTGGTCGTCATCTACATATATATAGCCTCGGCTAATGAGGGCTGATCATATTATGCAAGGATCTGACTGTCAACTGTTATGACGAAGTTGGCCAACTCGCAACTTACGATGGGTGCACTCAGATTAACAACTAATGGGTTATACAACGAAAATGGATTGTATACAGTTGTAGAAGTCATGACAGCAAAAAGTTGACCCCCTTTGTGCTGGCAGCTGGCATTCAGAGCCTAGCATTAGATGGCACCAAAACTGAGCGAGGGAAGAAGAAAGAAATGTTTTAGTTACCGATGTACTCAACACATTTTTATTTATGGGTATATTAAGACCTTTCCCTACATTTAATACATACACATGTTTAGTGAAAACATATTTCCACTATATTTATTTAGATAGAAAGATGGGCACAAAGATAGAAAAGTAAAGATGAGGAACAGAAAGAAAAAAGAATGATCTGAACAGATTTAACAGATTTTCTTGAACACTAAAGTTTTGATCATCATAAATAACATGGGACTTAAGATTACAATAATTAGGTAATTGCATGGGTGAGAAGGTAGGTGGCTGGGTGTGTGGGCAGGTGGCTGGTGGATTCTGGCAGGCAAGTTAACTCATATACACAGCATATTAATGTCCTGTTCTCTTTTGAATTAAATGATTGAGATTCCTCTAAAAACACAACAACACTGTAATCACACGAGAGCCATCTGTGGAGCCACCTGCCTGTTTAATGTGCACTTCACTAAAATACTTAAATTTGCAGAAAGAAAATGCACCCATTATCCTTCATGGTGATAGGTTCCCAGAATGTCTGTTTCACACCATGGAAGTGTAAGTTCTGAAGTCTAGCATGAAACACGGCCAGGACATGGCCCAGTGGTGAAGTGCTCACTTGATGTAGGGTCGGTCTGGGATTGATCATTGTCGGTGGGCCCATTGGGCTATTTCTCGTTCCAGCCCGTGCACTACAACTGGTATATCAAAGGCCAGTGTATGTGCTATCTAGTCAGTGGGATGGTGCATATATAAGATCCCTTGATATTAATGGAAAAATGTCAGAATTACCAAATGTTTGACGACCAATAGCCGATGATTAATAAATCATTGTGCTCTAGTGGTGTCATTAAACAAGCAACCCACATATCTAACATAAAACATGCCCAGTAACTCAGCTTGGTTAACTGCAGGTTTCATTCTGCAATTAAAGGGGTTGTATCAGTTACACAATGATGATTTTACACCTAAAATATTTATTAATTTTTGCTTTAAAATGTAAATATTATATAACTCAAACTACTATCCATAACATTGCAATGAAATAATTTCATTTCCTAGTTGAAACATTTTTATTTTGAATCAATTAATTTATTTTTAATCAACAAAAGGTGACTGACAAAATAAATATGACAGTTATTTATTTATTTAAAATACAAGTAATTGTAAATATAGTGAAATATGGCATTTGCAGCTGTAATGATGAATCTATAATTTGCTTATTTTTACTTAAATTGAACTGAATGCAAAATTGTAAAAAACATAATCTAAAATTATACATTTATTTTAGTTTTGTATTAGTTAGATTTTAAGTCAAGATATTAGCTATCAGTTTTATTAATTAATGTAATACTTGCTATATATTAAATCTCATTTGGTTCTTAATTTTGTCCAAATAATGCCATAATTTTAGATATGTAAAAAACAAAATTCAGAAACTTTGTTAGTAATCATGTAATAATTATTATTAAATCTTATTACATATTCTATAAGAACACAACTATGTTTATTAAAATCTGTAATAACATGTAACCATCTGGAAGTCAAATTTAAAAAAAAGATAAATTAATTTACACTGAAGTAACCCGACATTGAATGGTTAAAGGAAAATTATGAACAATTTATACCGTATTTTGTTTCCACAAATGCAGGTAATAAAAATAATGTCTTTTAGTTTCCAATTTCAAGAAATCACTTTGCTTCCCCGATTGTTGTCCAACATAATAGTGTTTATGCAAATATGAGAATTAAGTTTGATGCTATCTCCTTTTAATGCTCTTTGTGTGGATGAAAGTTCTTTGTGTTTGCCTTATTCTAATTAAATATCAAGAGTTGGAGAAAGTTTGAAATTAATTCTCACAGCATCATAAATTGTGAGCACTGACAGATTCCCTTTGTTCACACTTGGACGACTATTAATTAAATTCCATCCCAAATTGAAGAAGGAAAATAAATAATGCTTATCATCATGATTGCCACCATATTTTGAAATTTTAATAAAATTACAGGAAGAATGAGAAATAGATAACTCATTACAGTCTTGACATAAAATATAAGATATATGATTTAGGTTGCTCATATGAAATTTGAATTTTGCATTCAGTTGGGGTGATATAATGAGAATAAATGAGGAACCTATATTAAATCATGTAATTCTACATATTACACATAACATTTGCTACAGTATACTAGTAGTAATGATACATCGTAACTAGTAGTAATGATACATCGTAGGCAGAAGAATGTCTATCCTGTTAAAAAAGAAGATTTTTAAATGTAATTTCACCTATGTACCACAGACAGAACAACAATGGTATCTTAAATTAAAGGCTATCACATGTATCTACATACACCTTTTCTAAAGGAAAGTGCAGAATAAAAAATGATACAGAGCATCAAACTGTGAGCCTAAAATCGTGAATATTAATTGTGAATATTAATTGTGAACCACAATTAATTGTGGCACCTCTAGTCCCTGCCGGTCATGATATTTGCAGTTATAGTGACAAACAGGATCATATTACCACTGACAATATTTTCTCATGCACACTGCTTCATTTATTGCTCATAGTTTTCACATTATGAACCACTTTGACTCTTCAACAGAACCTCTTTTGTCACAACTTTAAAGGCATACTGTCATGGATTTAAGGACCTTATTTCTTTAAAAATGGATAATTAAAAATTACATTTATTGTTGGATACCAAATCTAGCTATTGCATCACCATAACTGAACCATGATGGAGTGAAATCCATGTCAACCCTCTCTGCAATTTTAATTTTTGAATTATGGACCATTGCCATAATTCAATTATTTTTACAAAATATCATTAATAAATGGAGTATGGTGGTTATGAAGAGGGATGAATAAAGTACATTTAGGGACAAATCAAATTATGTTTGTTCAGGTAATAATGTGTTAGACCATTAAATAGGTCAGTGGTCTGTGACAATATGCCTTTAAATACAAAAGTATAACTTTTTACCAGATGAATATCTAAAGCATTGATGTTTTCAACATATTTTAGTGTTGTAAATGACGTAATATATTTAGCAGGAAACTACAAAGACGTTTTAAAATAATATTTCTATATTCGAATAGGATTTTCATGAAGGATATATGAAACATAGTGATCAACAGTATTTTTTGTGAGTGTACTTTGTGTTGAAACTAGCTGTCTTATACCTTTAACAGTCTTTTCATAAAGGACCTTTAAAACATTTTCTAAATAACTTCATTTCATGAATATTGGAGGCACTGTTAGTTTAGACAGAATGAATGAATAAATGAATGAATGAATGTTTAACGACACCCCAGCACAAAAAAATACATCTGCTGTTGGGTGTCAAACTATGGTAAATGCAGATAAATAAAGGTGTAGACAGAGCATATATCACATTAATATTGTTTTGTATTATTTTGTTTACTTTTAATAAAGTATTTTCTGTGGGAACCAGTCCAGAATATAGCAGGTGTTAATTCATAAATATTTCAAGCCTTGTTGCTTTGGATTGTCAAAGCACATATTGTCTACATTGTTTGTCCTAAATGACTGTCTGACTTCCTGTAGAAATGTGTTGTGCACTTCCTCCCAATCCAGACATTGTTATCATTGATCTGGTCGTGTCTCTCCAACGCCACTAAAGCCCATTGTTGTCGGTCTTTGCAGTCCATTTGCAAGTAAGATGCTGTCAGCTTCAATTCCAGTAATGCTGGCTGTAATGCTCTTCAATTTCGCATGAATCCATTGTGTCTGACTGGAAATAGCTCTGGTAACATATGACATTCAGGACTCATTGTGTTATGCAAAACAGTCTGGCAGACAATACTAAATAATAGTTGTTTATGTCTTTTGCTGATGAATAGATTTCCATATACATGTAGTTGGCCATCGGTAATACAAGAAATGATACATTAAGGATTTTTTTTATAAAATAGTTTGATTCTGCATGTTTGTTATACATTTGTTGAACAACCATCAGTGTTCAGTTTCATTGTCTGGTTTTGTCTTGCTTGTAATAAAAATCCTAAAGGATGAGATATAGGTTTTACTTTTCTGAAGATGACCTCAGAAAATAATGCGGGTATCAATTTTATTTTTGCATTTCAGTCTAATAAATTAGGTCAGTGCTCGAAAAACCTTACTTTATAGTCACACTCACCATGAATAAAGAAACATCTGCTGTTATCTATGTATACATGCATTCATGGTTAAGATTATACAATAAATATAAGATGGGTGAAATGTATTACATCATAGTGCACTAAAATTGGTATCACAACTTCTGTACAGTTTTTAATATGCTAGGTAGCTGTAGAAAAAGTAACAGGACTGATGCTACCATAATCATCTTTGGAAATACAGTGAAACCTGTCTAAACCGGATCACGCCAAGGATCTAATATTTATCCAATTTAGACGGTATCCAGTGTTTAGAGGGTAGCGTTTTAGAATATAGAAAATTCGGGATTATAAAACTTGGTCTGTTTTGACAGGACCGGCCTCGATGGTGTCGTGGTTAGGCCATCGGTCAACAGGCTGGTAGGTACTGGGTTCAGATCCCAGTCGAGGCATGGGATTTTTAATCCAGATACCGACTCCAAACCCAGAGTGAGTGCTCCGCAAGGCTCCGTGGGTAGGTGTAAACCACTTGCACCGACCATGGTTCAACAAAGGCCATGGTTTGTGCTATCCTGCCTGTGGAAAGCGCAAATAAAAGATCCCTTGCTACTAATCGGAAGAGTAGCCCATGAAGTGGCGACAGCGGGTTTCCTCTTAAAATCTGTGTGGTTTTTAACCATATGTCTGACGCCATATAACTGTAAATAAAATGTGTTGAGTGCGTCGTTAAATAAAACATTTCTTTCTTTCTGTTTTGACAGGATTCTAGTTTGTTCAGGGTCCAGTTTAGACAGGTTTCACTGTACTAGTATAACTCAACCTGTGTAAACAGCCATGTCTATTAAAAAGCCACCTCAGTTGAGCAGCCACCTGACCTAAAAGGACAATTTTTTTTTTTTTAAATCATTACAAATGTATCTGTTTTAAGCTACTAACTTTCTTTAGTAGCTAGGCCACATTTTTTATACAAGTACAACTGTAGTGTTGGTGGTCGAGGGTCTTGACCACAGAATCCTCTCCAATTCATGTCTGGTGGATGATTATACATTACACAAAAATATCTTGCAGTTAGGTTACACTGACTGAGGTTAATCCAGAGGAAGGACCAGGTGGCCTGTTCACCCCTAAATATATTTAATGGCCTCTTTTGTTCTGTCTTTTTAAAATATTTTCCATTGAGTTCTTCTTTTCATGAGTTGTTCTATGTGCTTTATGTGCGTTTTCCCCCTTAGTCGCACCCCCAAAGTATTTCTTGGATCAGCCTCTGTTACCCAGA
Source organism: Gigantopelta aegis (assembly GCF_016097555.1). Classification (NCBI taxonomy): domain Eukaryota; kingdom Metazoa; phylum Mollusca; class Gastropoda; order Neomphalida; family Peltospiridae; genus Gigantopelta; species Gigantopelta aegis. The sequence goes on along the minus strand of NC_054707.1, from coordinate 47,392,773 downwards.
GGTGGAGAATCATGTTGTAAAACATATTGAAGATTGGATTCAAGTATGTATTGAAACATGTTACAAAGAATGTGATTTATTACAACTTAGCCATGCTGTCAAACTTGCTGCTTTTGTCTTCAGTCTATGATGGTCTTGTTATAATTAAGGATTGTTCTTGTCAGAAGATTTATCCCCCTGCATTTTTATTTCATTAATCACTGAGTGCACGTCAAGAGGAATGTTTTGTTCACACGCTCACACCAGATGCTGGTGTCAAAGACGTGTTTGGAATGACTTACCCACCGCTGCACAAACCTTATCTTTTGCCATGAATGACTTGAAGACATGCCCAGTATGGAAAGTCCCATGAATTCTTAATCAGGGCAGAAATTGGATTGTGTGTGTTTTTTAAACCCAGCAACCCTCAGCTGCATTGACTCGTTGACTCGCAGGGATTCGCCCGTTGTTTGATGAATAGTAATTTGCCTTTTAATTAATCAAGATTATGAAGCAGAGTCTGATGGGAAGATTCAGTCTACCTGTTGTCACAGTTACAGAGTGCTCGTTTACATAGATATTGGTTTGCTGGTCTTATAAATGTACATAATTATTTTGAGGAAAAGATGATATATATCATATTTGCATATTTACGGGCCCAAAGGAAAAATATTTTGACTAGAAGGGGCATGATCTCGTGTGTGTGTGTGTGTGGGGGGGGGGGGGGTGTCACAGCCTCTAGTGGAGAGCAGAAGCCATATTTTTATCTTTATTTGTATAGGGTAGAACAAAAAAAACCCCACATTTTCTTCCTTAAATGAGGGGGCACATGACACCCCATCTGACACACACACCCTCTCCAGTTCTTATATTAAAGTCCTATACTCATATTAAAGTAAAGTTAAGGCATGCTTTTCTGGTCACTTAGCTTTAGGATGGAACTTGATACCACACATACATGTAGGTTATTACTTTTACCAATTATTATTTGCAGCAAATGATCTTTTATGTAAGCATTTTTCTGCATACAGTACATCACTGTTGATAGCTCATGATGTGCTTAATGATGTAAATGGTTTACACTTCTACAGTGATAGCATAGATATGTGTGTATATGTATGTATGTATAGATGGATGGATGCATACATGCATATATATATGTATGTACTAGTAGAAACATAAATTCTTTTGCACCAAATAAAATTGTCTCAAATCAACTGCAAAATTTGTAAATGGTTGAAATTTTACAAAGATGATGACATAAAAATTATTGTATAATATTATCTCAAAATGTTTACGAAAGACTAGTAAATAATTTCTAGAAACCAATTTGATTTTTACATCATTGTCATTAAACATAAAGCTTGTATGATGTATGTACAGAAACCTTTTTTTCTGTGAGTATATATAGTTGGAGCCAAATATGGATTTGAAACCAATAGGCTACTTACATATATACCCACCTTTAATTTGGTAAATAGAAAACCCCAAACTACTGTTCCTTTTTGATGCTGTTAAAAAATGTGTAGATGTGATTACCATGAAAACAAATATAGCACATACAATAGGCAGAAATTGACCACTTCCCCTAGGAAAATAAAAAAAAGAGTTCAAAGTTTCAAAATGTGTATGAATACTGGTACATGTGTATGACCTAATTCAGTTCTTTATTCTTTAAGAATTTACTTGTGTATCCTACTACATTCAGAAGACTGCCATATATGTAGGTATAATGTATGACTTGTGACAAGTGTATACCGGTACTTCTCATTAGTAATAGTATAATGTAGGTATAATGTATGACTTGTGACAAGTGTATACCGGTACTTCTCATTAGTAATAGTAGACATGTAGGTATAATGTATGACTTGTGAGATGTGTATACCGGTACTTCTCATTAGTAATAGTATAATGTAGGTATAATGTATGACTTTGACAAGTGTATACCGGTACTTCTCATTAGTAATAGTAGACATGTAGGTATAATGTATGACTTGTGAGATGTGTATACCGGTACTTCTCATTAGTAATAGTATAATGTAGATATAATGTACGACTTGTGAGAAGTGTATACCAGTACTTCCCATTAGTAATAGTAGACAAGTAGGTAGAATGTATGACTTGTGAGACATGTATACCGGTACTTCTCATTGGTAATAATAGAATGCTATTCATAAAGTAATCTTGCTCTGAACAGTTTCATCTAATAAAATATGAACAAACTATTAAACAAAGACTATGAAGTAAATGTATAATATGAAGAAAACATTGGTATGAAATACTAGAACCTTTTTGTCCTCCTCAGTCCAGAAGAAAAGATAGTGCTATGAAAACACATGCCATTTGTCATATGTGATGAAGTATATGCAATTCCCACTGGAATGCTAATTCCAGTAACCTTGCACCCTTGTGCTTCTGGGCATTACAACTGAATGCTGTAAAAATACATCAAACAAGTAATTACTGATGACAGAATGGTGTGAAATAAATAAAGTATCTAACTATTGACGACAGAGCTTTGTGGAACAAGTAAAACCATTAACAATGGGTGACAGTTATTGCACTGGTTCTACTTAGCCATGGCTGACATACCAAGTATGAGTATTACTGAGGTGATTCCAGGACCTGACTGTGTTAACCACCAGTGACAAGACAGCATGTTGGTATGCATCCAAGGTATAGACACCGAGAATTGTGAATATTTTATTGGGAAAGTAGTGTTTTGGCACCAGAACCAGCCTGCATTCAGTATGTTGGTGAAAGGATCAATTTGTTTGTGGCATTTTGTTCATTCTGTGGTAAAATGCTTGCCTGATGTACGGTCGGTCTGGGATCGATCCTCATCAGTGGATCCATTGAGCTATTTCTCGTTCTAGCCAGTGTACTACGACTGGGCCGTGGGATGGTGCATATAAAAGATCTCTTGCTATTAATGGAAAAAATGTAGCGGGTTTCCTCTCTAAGACTATTTTACAAAATTACCAAATGTTTCATATCCAAAAGCCAATGATTAATAATCATTGTGCTCTAGTGATGTAGTTAAACAGAACAAAGTTTAACTTGTTTAGTTCATTCTGCCGTTGATGGCTGGATGAGGCTCTGTGATAAAGTGCTCAGCTGAAGTGCAGTAGGTAACAGGATCAATAGACCTCCATGGATTTAGAGTTTTCCTCTGTCCCAACCAATGCTCCTTGACAGGTACATCAATGGTCGTAGTATGTACTGTCCTGCCAATGGGATTGTATATAAAAGATTCCTTGCTGCTTTTCAACAGAAGTAGACTATGGCAGCAATTTTCATTTCTGTATTAAGGTTTGAAATAACCACATGGTGGACACCAAACACTCATAATTTAAAATGTGCTAAATACCATTCATAAAAAGTGTTCCTCTTCTTTCTAGAATCATCCACAAAAGATATCTTATGTCTTAGACATGGCTCAAGATCACATTGTCTGTTGCAAAATTAGACAATCGCTAATTTTTATACAAAGTGGCTACAACATTTCATATTTGGCTAATAAAAGTTAGTTATATAGCCACTTTTGAATAATTTTCAAGGAAATAATCTATATATCTGAAATTGGCTATTTAAAACTAAATTCTTTCCAGTGTGTCCTGGTTTTAACTGGACAAAGTGTATGCAGTGTGTATAAAGAGACAAATATTCCTTTTACTTAATTCTTATTGGAGGTTTTCATACCATTTTGAGCAAAGAAAATGAATATGTCTTTACTTTTAAAGCTGTTATTGGGGTGAGATAGTAAATTGATCAATTATATGCCCAACAAAGGCTATTTACAAGGTCTCTTTTAAAGTCTCATTAATATTAGGTATCAAACATAGGAACTTTTTTTTATTGGAATCTGAATGATAGAGCCATATTCCATAGTCAAAATTGTATCTCTGCACAAGACAAAGTTGAAAGGATATTTTATGCAAAGTCGTGATTGCTCCCATGATCAACTTTCAGGTGCTCGTCATTAGGAGGACCATCACTCCCCTAGGAGACCCATAATAGGATGTTTTATCCCTCCTGCACTGCAAGTATAGCAAGAGATTAGCTATATACACATTTCTATGTGTCATGAAGTATAGATGCTCAACCGTTTGTATGATTCATTCTAGCCTGTGAATACAAGTCCATTTTGACTTGATCTACTCCGTTTCAAAATCATTCACTTGCAACATGCACAATTATGATACACAATTATTTCCTCAATGGTAGTTCGAACACAAATACATTTTGACACGACATGTTCCACACTGATATCATTCAGGTGCAGCTTGCACATGGTTACACAGACTCTTTCTAACAACAGTTGTTCTTTTTCTCACATATCTTTGGTTTCAGAAATTGGATATTTTGTGTGTTAAAATTTGCAAATCCCGACAGGTATCTGTAACAGCTTCTGCAAACATAATTATTGATACTGGCTCAATTTAGTCGTAACACAGTGCAGTAATGTATTCTGTCAAGCTAGATCAATCAAGGGACATTATATCCCATTAAAAGTGCCGCATTTATGAGATTTTATGTTTCGGCCATAATTGCAGTGTCAGACATAAGTGATCCTGTTTTTCTTGCATGCTTAGGGAATTTTGTCTCCTTTGTGCTAATGGAACACAAAGCCTAATTCTTTTTTTATGTGACAGTGTTGTTTAGAAAATATTGCTGGGGAATTAATATGCTACATGATGTTGTTTTGATACTCAGTAAAAAAAATTATGATGGTGGATAGATATTATTGACCGTATGCTTGTGTTGTGTAGGTTATTACTCTTTTTATTAGCAGTTAATAGCAGTTAAGGATATTTTTGTGTGATTTTCTCAAAACAGACAGACAAATACCAACCATCAAGGACTGACTGAATCTGGTTTTTTATCTAGGGAATGGATCTGATAAGTTGTAGGATTTATCAGTCTGATTATTACATTAAAGGCTTTGGGATATACTGTTCTATCAATGGGAAATTACATGTAAAATATTCCATCTAGTTTTTAGTAGTAATAGCCTATATGCATTGGGAGATCCAGAGTGGGGTCATGGGGAGGGGGGGGTATCATAGGGTCATGTGACTCCCCCACCCATTTGAAATGTCGTTTTTAATTACTTTAAAAAAAAATGCATTATCCATAATATATACCACATTAAATTGCCATGAAAACACATCCCTGATTTTCTTTATTTCAAACATTGTAAGTGCTATCCTGGTTTTTAGAAAGTACATAAAAAAAGACTCTGTTGCTTATTGGAAGGAATAGCGTACACCCAACCTCCCCTCTAAACCAAATGTTGCAGTTTCCAAATGTTAGACAAGTATTAACTGCTGATATATTGGGATGTTGATAAACAAACAGTCTTTTAAACCTTTTTTCTTTGTATTAAACCTGTGTTTAAAAATACATTAAGTTACTCCTGGGAAAGAGTGGTAAATGCATAGACCGTAAAAACCAAAATAGGCAAGATGCTAAATTCTGCTCTGTGATAATTTAAAACAAGGATGCTTACATGAAGTGCTTGCCAGGAGTCACAGATGCTATATTCTTTATGACTTGCTCTGTATAATGTTCTTTATTCTACACCTGTATGAATTCTCGCTAATGAGCTGACAGACTTGTAGTTCTCATTATTTCTTGGCCCAGCTGACCTAACATGATAAAATTTCAAAATCTCTTTCTAATAGGTTTTGAGTTGAAGTCTGTAATCACTTTATTAGGTTTTTTTGGCAGAGAATTCTCTTGCCATTTGTACACCATATGTACACAGCACAAACACACTGGGTAACTTCTTGAGTTGTAAGTTATAATTACTAGTATATGTTTTCTCACAGAATTACCATTGCAACTGGTAAAAAAAAGAAGAAAATTTCAAAGAAACATTTGATATCAATATGCAGTGATGTAAAAAAAAAAAGTAAATGTATTTAGCAGGAAATGGATAGTATTTTGTGGTTATTGATTTTTTGTTAATGTTAGAATTTTTTTTTTACAAGTCTTAAATGACCATATAATTGAACATTTTCCCACATCTAAAACAATTTGTTTGGTGTTGAATCACAAATTGTTATATACTCTTCAAAAAAAGTAGGGGAACTCTAATAAGAATTTACAATTGCCAAAATTGTAAGGTATATTAGCTGTGGCGAATGGTTATATGATAATAGTGAATTAATTGGGCAAACATTACAACCGGTAGTTCAGTATTACATTAGGTTTTATGACCACCAAAGATCTTGAAGGACGATCGGGGTCAGAAGTGAAATTTGAAAGTTGACGGGGTTTTTTATCAGTAAATCGCAAACAATAAAAATGACTAAAAACAAAACAATAACAACTGTATGATCAACAGAATGAAAAAGATTGACAGAAATAATGTTCCACAGTGATTAATGAACCTTCCTGGAAATGACACCCCACGCACTTGTACGTGGCAACTGCGTGATGCTTGTGCAAACTATGGAATGTGTTTTGATGTGTTGATAAACAGAACTGAACATTCTTTACTAGGATGTCTGTGGTCAAATCGTATGTTCGGTTTAATAGTTGATATTAACATTAATATTTCAGGTTCCCCTACTTTTTTTGAAGAGTATATGTACTACAGAGTTAACTAGTAATCACAAATATCAATTCTTTGGCCACGAGTCTATTAGTATGTGTTGTAAACACTACAAGTTAAAAGAATTACAAATATCTGTTTAAGACGAGGAATTCCAACCCAACTGTTTGTCTCATGAAAGTTGGAATTGCTACCTGTCTGTTCGTTACAGGAGGGACAGAACCATTTATCACACAACAGAATATGGTTTTGTCTATCTGGTACGCAAGAGAATGTGGTATCATGATGTAAACATTTCTGTCCTGTGTGAAGTATTCACTAATTCAACAGTGTAAATGTTAGTGCCTTAAAAAAGTAAATTTTACATTTGAAAATCAAGAAAAAGTTGGAATCTGTATGCCATAATGCAATAATATCAATAAATAATATAAATATACATATTTATTTGTTAAACAATATATTAAGTCTTTGATAACATGAATTTCCTGAGGAGTGGGGTTAGCTTTTTGTTTGGGTTGTTGTTGTTGTTTATTTTATTTTATTTTTTTATAATTCTCCTGTTTATTTGGTCACAGTCTCCTTTTGTGCCAAAATGCCAGATTGATGGGTCTGTGAATTATACACAAATACCAAAATCAATAATCAAATTTTAAAGACAAATTATTTCCTGCATCATGTACAGATTTGACAGGAGATACATTGGAGCACTTTTACACACATCTGTTTGAGAAGCTTTTAGGTTCCTTACATATTAGTAAATCCTTCATTTGTGGTCCTCGAAAATCAATTATTAGGAAGAAACGTGCTTGAGCAAAATCCTTTAAATCCGTTGAATTATATATTTTTTTTGTAATTCAGCAGTGAAAACATGCACTGAATTATCTTAATGGTCAGGGCTGTAAATTGTGTAGACGATCTAATTTGACGTTATTGCTCGCATATTCTGTCTGATTGTAAGGGTAATTGACGTGAGCGGGCAGTAATTGACAGCCATGTTTTCTGTAGTATTTTCTCCTGCACACATTCATCATGTTACCTATCATGCATGGCACCATATTTTTGACAGGTCGGCCAACCATGAAATTTTCTTTTGATCGTGGTCGTAATTTCTAATACTGCACACCAGCCGGGCCCGTTGTTGATGTCCATCTTTATTAATAACTTCACATCCCACTTTATGGCTGCAGATATTGCCATGTAGACGTTTTATGGCTAGTTGGAGTGTTTTCGGCTTCATTTGAGAGCAATTCCAACACTTTAAGGGGCTGTAGCATCAAAAATGTTTTACGTTAATTAAGCTCCTGGGAATTTGTAAAGAAAAATGTTTTTAAGTACAATGTATGTAACGTGCACCAAGTTCTTATGAATCTGCACGACGTGTTGTTTTAGTAACGAATAAATATTGTCAGAAAAAATGTTGTTTTACAAAGTCCGAAGGGGGAGATATCATAATGTCAATTTTTATTAAAATTTAAAAATTAACACTGGATTCATCCATCCATCCATCCATCCATGCCTCCTTCCTTCCATCCATTAATTCATCCATCCATTTGTCTATCCTTCCACTCATCTATCCAATCACCCATCACCAAAGTTCTCCATCCATCCATTCGTCTTTATCCTCAATTTTTAATCCCAGTCATTTACCCAACAATATTTGTAGCTAATTTAGGTCATGGTATGTGTTATCCTGAAAATGGGAAAACTTTATCCTATTTAAAAAAACAACATTAATAGCTGTTCTACAACCAGAAAGGATTTGTTCTCTCCTGTAATTATAGAGAGTTCAATTGACGTGCTTTCATCATAGGGTCGAACGATTGGATTTTCCCATCCAAATCAGTGTACCACATCTGTTCTGTTCTATCAGTGGGAAAGTACATATAAAAGATATCTTGCTGCTAACAAACAAATGTAGCAGGAAGTTCCTCTAAGACTATGAATAACAAATTGTAGCAACTGTTTGACATCCAATAGCCGATGATCATCATGATTAATAAATCATTGTGTCCTTAAACAAAACATGTAATTATCACCTGATCATCACCTCATACCAGCTAATTAACAGTGAGCAGGAGTGTCGTTAATAAGGAACATCCTGGATCGTCTCATGCCTGTTTTACCGGTTTCTCTCTGCCTAATATACGACAGGGCTTGATTTGTGATTTCCATAATTAGTTTAATCACCGTTGGCTGACAGTAATAGCTGCATTATATCACAGTTTCTCCTAGCAGTATCTTGTATCCCAAGTTCATGGCTTGTTTTATAGCCATTCGGTAAGTGTTGTTTAACCCGGTTCCTGCAGTCATCATTGATTTGCTTGGAACTCCAGTCCACTCTGGCCCCGAGCACACAGAGATAAGTAACTCTAAGTATTTGTGTGTTTTAGACAGACACGAATTGACAACTGTAGAATATTAAAAGACCATTTGTCATAATCCTTTCATCCTGTGTAATGAGAACAAAAAACTTGCCACAAGTCTGGTCTGTGTAGAGATTGGCTTGATGTATAGATCTGTTGGTGGTGCCAAGGTGGATGTTGTCTCTTTTTTCTGTGATTCTGGATTTTAGTCTCACCAGAGGTATAGGTACATATATCTCACAAGCATTGTTTTTGCATAGATTGAACGACAAAACCGTAATACATGGTCAGGGCTGTATCTCTGCATGATGCAGAGTCGAATGGGCATTTGGCAAAATAGTTGATTCCATGAATCTTTATCTAGTGTCTATAGGAGCCAATGTTTCAGTTAAAAAAAACTTTTAAAAAATGGAATCAACCCTGATTTTACATCATAATTAGGGACCCTTTTTAACATTTCTGATTCAGATTCCAAAAACAATAATAGTATTTTCAGTGGAATGATATTCGTTGGCTGAAATGGTTGTATGATCCATATAGCAGCACTGGCTTCGGTGACTTAATGATCAAGCCATCAACCTGAAGGCTGAGTGTCAAGGGACTCTTTAATATCCCCATATCCTCTGAAAGAAAAAAAGAAAGAAATGTTTTATTTAATGACACACTCAACACATTTTATTTATGTTTATATGGCGTCAGACATATGGGACCACACAGATATTCAGACAGAAACCCGCTTTTGCCACTTCATGGGCTACTCTTTTCGATTAGCAGCAAGGGGTCTTTTATATGCACCATCTCACAGACAGGATAGCATATACCACGGCCTTTGATATACCAGTTGTGGTGCACTGGCTGGAAACAGAAATAGTCCAAATGGCCCACCGATGGGGATCGATCCCACACCGACCGTGCATCAAGCGAGTGTCTTACCACTGGGCTACATCCCCCCCCCCCCATATCCTCTGAAGGTTTAGGCATGCCTACCATAGGCCTGATGACTGATTTTTAGTTGTCAGGCCTAGTTGAAGGCTGGTAGGTACGGGGTTTATATCACAGTACAGCTTCCTACTTACCATGGTTTTTATTGACTCATTTGGGAAGGTGTAAGGCTACTGTACCAATTTCTCCCTCACTAACTACTAACCATTAACTCACTATCCTGGACAAACAGACCCTGTAGCTGAAGTGTATGCCCAGGAAAGCATGCTTCAACTTTAATTGGATGTAAGAGTTAAATCAAGTTAAAGTAAAGATATAGTGGCATGTTGTAACTTAGGGCGTTACCATGTGTATGCCTTTCAATGACTCTCCACCTGTTCAACAGGACTCACTGTTTTAGGGAAGCTGTTACTTTATCCTCCCTGTCACTCTGCCGAGTCTAGTTCAAGGAGAGTAATTTATATCAACCTTTAATAGCTGTGTCAATTTATATAGTATCAGTTCAGTAATGTCTTGTATGGCTCCCCATAATTTAAGTAAGGGGAGCAATTAATCACTCCCCTCAATTTTTTTAATGTTGCGATCTGGTTCAAGTAAATATACATGTGGGAGTTACTTTCCCTTCTTTGCCTCTAATATTGAACCTGTAACAAGAGTTATCTTATGTTAGATGTTATAAAGCAATGTGCTGAGGTGCTGGCTAAGATTAAAGAAATACTCCTTGCCTCATTGCCACAGCAGGTTTCTTCTCATATTCTCTAGGTTGTGTGCCATAATATTCTTATGGTAGACATCTGATGACTGCTGATTAGACAATGTGCTGAGGTACCGTGTGAGATCAGAACAAACATTCCTTTCCTTTTTATCACCTTTCGGGCCCCTTAACATTGTGTCTGTCTTGGAGACAGAAAACTCATATCAGCATGTCGACTGGTTCCCCTATGTTGTATTCACGTAGACTGGTGCCCCATGCTGTGTTCTTTACCACAGCATGTATTCACGAAAATATGAGATTGTTTGAGGGAAGAAATCCAGTTCTCTTGCAGATGGTTTTCTCACATTTTCACATCATTATCCTCTTCATTAACTGTGTGAATTCTGTTCAAAGTGATTTCAGTATTTGTTTTCAAAGTAAATCCCCAGTTCATAAAGTACAGTTTTGCACACATCAAACAAACATCATGTTAATATGCTGGGTGTTACATTTGTTAAGACAAGTACTAAGGAGTTGATTGATTTTTGAGTAATTATTTAATGTGCATTGCTGTTGTAGTCACATGTTGGAGGAGGGACGGGATATAGCCCAGTGGTAAAGCATTCGCTTGATGCATGGTCGGTTTGGGATCGATCCCCGTCAGTGGGCCATTTGGGCTGTTTCTCGCTCCAGCCAGTGCACCACGACTGGTATATCAAAGGTCGTGGTATGTGTTATCCTGTCTGTGGGATGATGCATATAAAAGATCCCTTGCTACTAATTGAAAAGAGTAGCTCATGAAGTGGCGACAGCGGGTTTCTGTCTGAATATCTTTGTAGTCCTTAACCATATGTCTGTCGCCATATAACCATAAATAAAATGTGTTGAGTGCGTCATTAAATAAAACATTTCTTTATTTTTTTCTGTCAGAGGATATGGGATGTTAAAGAGTCCCTTGACACTCAGCCTTCAGGTTGATGGCTTGATCATTAAGTCACCAAGGCCAGTGCTGCTATATGGATCATACAACCATTTCAGCCAACGAATATCATTCCACTGAAAATACTATTATTGTTTTTGGAATCTAGCTTAGTTAGTAGAGTGCTTGCCTCAGGTGCTTTGAGTACAGGATTGAACAGCACTGATGGTCCCATTCTGTATAAAACGATTAACAAAAATAGTAAAAATAAGTATTTAAAGATAGTTTTACCTACAAACACTGTAAAACTAATGGAAGTTTTTTTTTTATTACTTTGTTAAAACAGTTACTGAACTTTAAAAAAACCTTGTTTAATAAAGCAATGATTGAGTACTGGCTGGAATGGACAATTTCCAAATCGGTTTACTAATACAACCTACGATCTTTGTAACAGTTATATATTAAATTTTCTTTCTTATCTGAAACTCATGTTATTTACAATTACTCTATTTTAAACCAGATCAGTCTGGGTATTTTGTACAATTATTAAAGCAAAATGTTAGACAGTTAAGATACTTGACGATATTTGTTCTATCTTGGCTGTCAATTGTTTCCACATCGGTATTATTTGAGTATATACTAGTTAAGCCTAAGAGCATATATATTTGGACAAGTACATCACAAGTAGCTTAATTACCAATCATACAGCCAATATGATCTGCCAGCTTACTAAGGCATCCTCTGGCGCTAGCTCAGCCATTTCGCTCGCAGCAGACGGGCACTGCATGTGTTCACAAAATTAGTTTTACATCCTTACTAATTTCACACCTTGTTGAATACAGGAGTTAATTTGCATGAACATTTTCCTGATATATTCCCCATGGTGCATCTGTCAGTGGGAGACAATATCAGTGTTGATCGGTGCAGTCCGGATCTGCTTCCTGCCAAATCAAGTACATGTGTGGCTGTGTTAGGGTTGATGTCTGTCAACGGCTCTTGGTGTATACACATGAACACTTATGTGACTGTAGCTCAGACCAGTCTCAGTATTATTGTGTTTCACTGTAGGTCTGTCCATCTGTCCATTTGTTCATCCATCCATCTATTCTCTGTGTATTCAGATATATATCCATTCAGCCTATTTGTCCATCCATTTGATCACCCATCCATTTGATCACCCATTCATCCATCCATCGTTCCATCCATCCATCCATCCATCCTTTGATCTCTCCATCTGTCCATCCATGTCCACCCATCTGTTAGTCCACCCATCCATCCATCCAACCATCCATCCATCCATCCATCCATCCATCTATCCATCCTTTCATCTCTCCATCAGTCCATTTCATTTCTCCATCTGTCTGTCCATCCATGTCCACCCACCTGTTACTCCACCCATCTAACCATCCATCCATCCATCCATCTGTCCATCCTTTCACCTCTCCATCTCTGTCCATCTATCTGTCCACCCATCTGTTAGTCCACCCATCCATCCATCTATCAATCCATCTGTCCATCTGTCTATCCTTCCATCTCCATCTTTCTGTCCATCCATCCATCCATCCATCCATCCATCTGTCCATCCTTTCACCTCTCCATCTCTGTCCACCTATCTGTCCACCCATCTGTTAGTCCACCCATCCATCCATCTATCCATCCATCTGTCCATCTGTCTATCCTTCCATCTCCATCTTTCTGTCCATCCATCCATCCATCCATCCATCTGTTAATGTGTTTTATTGTTGATTTGTCCATCCATCCAATGGTTAACCCATCAATCCATCTTATACAGCTGTATGATTCAGGCTATGATTGCAATGTTAATATTCAGACTTCCCTACAATTATAACGGTTTCTTGCTAGAACATTACTGATATGAATCTGTATTTCAATTTCTGTTGTTTTGTTAACTTTTAGCTATAGTATAGATGTAATGTCCGTAACATGTCAGTCCTGCCCAAGGCAAGTGTTATCATCTTGTTCCACAACCATTGAATCTGTATGTTTCTGTTGTTTAACTTTCAGCTGTAGACATGGTGTCCATAACACTTCAGCCCTGTCCAAGGCGAGTGTTATCATATTGTACCGCAATGAATGAATCTGTACGTTTTTATTGTTTAACTTTCAGCTGTAGACATGGTGTCCATAACACTTCAGCCCTGTCCAAGGCGAGTGTTATCATCTTGTTCCGCAATGAATGAATCTGTATGTTTCTGTTGTTTAACTTTCAGCTGTAGACATGGTATCCATAACACTTCAGCCCTGTCCAAGGCGAGTGTTATCATCTTGTTCCACAATGAATGAATTTGTTTTAATGTTTCTGTTGTTTAACTTTCAGCTGTAGACATAATGTCCGTGACACGTCGGTCCTACCCAAGGCAAGTGTTATCATCTCGTTCCACAATGAGGCTCCGTCTGTCCTCCTGCGTACCGTAAGCAGCGTGGTCACCCGGTCGGCGCCGTCACTGCTGCAGGAAGTCATCCTCGTTGACGACAACAGCTCAAAAGGTTACAGTTTGTAATCAGCTTTCAGTTTATACTTGCTTCAGTTTTATGCTCAACTTTATTGTGTTAAAACATTTATTAGCATAAACATATTTAAACTGCATAGAAAAACACTGTATATGTATTCAGAAAGTATCATTTAGGGCTGTTCCACAACTCATTATGGAGGGTGGTTGGGGAATACTGTAACAGGGGACAATATTTTAAAATCTTAGGTAACCGGAAGTCAGTTCACGTGAGTTTTACTTAGGTAACCGATTGTTCGGTTACGTGAATATAGTTCTCATAACCGATGAGTTAGGCCTACCTAATCCTAAAACACTTGAACTATGGTTCTGTGCTATATTGGTGGTTCAAATGTATTTAAAAATATAAACTGATTTTCACTTTCATTACTCATATATGGTACTTTTAATTTTAGAATGTAATTGCTCAACACAATTCTCGTTTCTCGTTCTCGTGATTTTAAAGTTGCGTAACCGACACGCGAATAGAACAAGGGTTCTCGTGAAATATTGTGCCCTGCTGTAATTATTAGTGTTTCTTACACAACCGTTGGTGAGAACCTCATGTGTTAGTTTTGATATCACATACTGTTAACACATATGTGTGATAACAATTTAAAGACATAATAATATTATGCCTGATCCTAGGTGATGACCAGGTCACCAATGCCATATCAAAAAAGCACAATTGAAATTGAAGACTCTGTGACATATAGGTTAACCTAAAATTTATCTCTCTGTGAAGCATACGTAGGGCACTACAAGGGCTAGGGCTATAAATAAGTTTTAGTTTGAAAAGATATTTAAATTTATTTTAAACCTGGTTTTTGGAGATATGTATCTAGGAGACATTGGTGTCTGCTAGATACCATTTATCTTATAACATGTTGTTTAAAATGTATCCAACCCTTTTTGCTCATTAGATATGTTTTGAAACAACTTCTTGTCAGATAAATGGTATCTAACGGCCACACATGTAGTATTCTCTATCTGTCTAGGGGACCTGCTGTAATGTTTTCTCTGTATATACTTGCACATTGTTTAAATCAAATTTTATTTTCTAGGTATTAGGTATACAAAAGAGTTATCTTTAACCCTATGACATATGATGATTTCAGGAACACAGCTTATTGATGCATTAGCCCCTCCCTGAAAATGAATGCACTACTGTTGTCAAAGCAACACAACAAAGCTATATTTGTGTCCGGTAAAAATATAAATTGTAAGAGCAATAACACCCCCACCTCAAATAAACCTAACAACCCAGAAATATGTAATGAATTACTTGTTTATGATTTTTAATCTGTATGAAACACTGGTGCACAAACTCCTCTCTTATGTTCTCTCCACTTAAGAAAACAAATAAATGACAACCAAGACATATATAATGAATTGATTATTTTTGATTAGTTTTAAGACCTACAGTATATGACAAAATTGTATATAACACTGTGCACAGAAATGCAGAAAGATATAAAGAATTCATTATTTTTGTTTCAAAAGCCAGACAAGAAAGCTGTCCCAAACCCCTCCCTCTCCCCAAAGAAAACAGATGACTGCAGAAAAAAAGTTAGTTTGTTTTGTTTAACAACACCACTAGAGCACATTGATTTATTAATGATTGGCTTTTGGATGTCAATCATATAATCTTAGAAAGGAACCCCACTACATGTTTCCATTAGTAGCAAAGCATTTTTTTATAATATGCACCATCCCATAGACAAGATAGCACATACCATGGCCTTTGATATACCAGTCCTGATGCACTGCCTGGATTGAGAAATAGCCTAAATAGCTGACTGCGCATCAAGCAAGCACTTTACCACTGGGTTACGTCCCAGCCAAATGACGATGGAGATCTATAACGAATTCATTGTTTTTAAAACCACATCTAAGAGCTGCAGTGTGTCTGTAGAAAGTATCAACCGTGGGTAACCACAGGGGAGTCCTGCATGCTTTTGAAAAGCAATACGGAACTTCACACATGCATTAACGAGGATTCTGGCACTATGGAGTATACATTACTCGGAGGCATGTGCATCAATATTGTTTCTGTTTGGGAATGTGTGCGCACATTTCATGAGCAAGCAGTGTGTATGGAAGTCCAACACACAGAATCATTAACACATTGCTCAAATCATTTTCTACCCAAACAAACACTGGCAGTATGCAGGGAAGTCCTTTAAATTGCGTGGCAGCTGAAAAAACATATTTCTCACCAGTCGTAATGATCAATTCGCTATGAGTAGTTGGAGCCAAGCATGTACATTAAAACACAAAATGGGGATGATTAAAGCTTTTGGAGATAGGTGCTATGTTTTTAATTGTGTATTTTGAAGGCATTCAATTTTCATTATGTTTATAGAAGGTGGACATATTCTTAACATTTATTCTATGTTGTGTTCATTGTCTTGGGGGGAAAAAAAGTGTGTAATAATCCATATGTTATGAATTATAAATACATTTACATTAAAAAACAATAGTGTAGCCAAATTACCGATTTACAAGGTTTTTTTTGTTGGTTTTTTTTTGTTGGGGGGGGGGGGGGTTCAGTTTTTGTTTTCTTCTAAGTTTCTATCATGTTTTTACTATTTGTATATTCTGTATACAATAAGTTTTGGTTATATCTTTAAAAGATTATGATATTTACATAAAGCTTCTTTTTTAGTATTTAAAAAAATTAAAGTAATTTTTGTTTTCTTTACATTTCTGTATCAGATTATGATAATAGTACTAGACTAAATAACAGTTACTTATGATAACAAACATGATCTCATCACTTTGTTTTAGCAGCTGCAATAACATGTAAGTGTCTAACTGGTATCAGCATTTGAAATTCACACACTTCTGTTATGGGCTAGAGTATTAGACGTGGTCTGCAGCTTAAGAATACTCCTTTTAATTAGGGTCTGTGTGTATGTGTGTGGGGTGGGAGTGGGAATGGGGTGGGGGAGCAGCTCAGTGATAGAATACCCACCTGAGGTGATCGGATTAATCACTCTTGGTGACCTCAGATTTTCATTATCCCAGTCACTTTACTACTACTTGTAATCAAAGGCTGTGGTATGTACTATCCGGTCTGTGGGAAATTGAATAAAGAAAGCGATCCATTGCTACTTTTTGTAAAACAGGGCTATGTGGTGACAGCAGAACTGGAATAATAAATAACTTAGTGATTCCACCAAGAAAAAAAGTAAAGTTTGTTTTATTTAACGACGCCACTAGAGCACATTGATTTTTTATCTTATCATCGGCTATTGGACGTCAAACATATGGTCATTCTGACACTGTTTTTTAGAGGAAACCTGCTGTCGCCACATAAGCTACTCTTTTATGACAGGCAGCAAGGGATCTTTTATTTGCACTTCCCACAGGCAGGATAGCACAAATCATGGCCTTTGTTGAACCAGTTATGGATCACTGATCGGTGCAAGTGGTTTATTGAGCATTGTGGAGCACTCACTCGGTTTGGATTCGGTATCTGGATTAAAAATCCCATGCCTCGACTGGTATCCGAACCCAGTACCTACCAGCCTGTAGACTGATGGCCTTAACCACGACGCCACCGAGGCGGGTCGATTCCACCAAGAAGGCAGATAGTTTCCTCTCTCTCACACCAAACAACTCATCATCATATCTACTCTGAACAGACAATGTATTTATTAACCAATATGACAGGATTTAGCTCAGTCAGTTGAGTGCTCGCTTGAGGTGCTTGTGTCACAGGATCGAACCACCTCGGTGGATCCATTCAACTGACTGGCTTTTTTCTCATTCCAACCAGTGCACCACAATTGGTCAACAGCCATGGTATGTGCTGTTCTGTCTGTGGGAAAGTACATACGAAAGATCCCTTGCTGCATTCAGGGCTAGCTCTGGGTGAGCAAAACACTTCGCCAAATTATCTTTAAATATGCAAAATCCACTGTTATTTTTCAACAAAATCCACTGTTATTTTTCAACAAAATCCACTGTTATTTTTCAACAAAATCCACTGTTATTTTTTAACAAAATCCACTGTTAATTTTCAACAAAATCCACTGTTAATTTTCAACAGAATACCAATTATTACATGAAATGTTTTCGCCAAATAAAAATAAAACTCGCCAGTTGTTTCTGAAATTCGCAATTGGCGAATTTGGCGAGTGGCAGAGCTAGCCCTGTGCATTAGTAAATATATAGCGGGTTTCCTCTGATGACTACGTGCCAGAATTACCAAATGTGCTCTAGTGGTGTCATTAAAGAAAACAAACTTTTATTACCAATATGGTTAAAAACAAAGTGTAGTGTCCCATTAGAACGGCAAGTGGGACATAACACTTTGACGTCACACAATGACATCGTACAATTGGCATAGTACAACCTTACAGGAACATCAGCCAGATGAATTCAGTGATATAAATCAAAACTGATTATGGGGAATAAAAAGGATACTGAACTCACTGCATTTTGTATCATGTTTATGTCCCTCGTGAAATATTTTTTTATTATCACTTGCTAAAGCTTGTGACAGTTGAAAATTATTTCACTTGGAACATAAACTTGTTTAATATCCTATATATAGGCAGCAAAATTGTATGCTTGAACCTAGTTACTAACAGCATGAAAACAAGTTATATCATTAACAGCATACAAACCTCAGACAGATAACTCATGATTAGAAACCAATATGTCACAGATTATAAAAACACATTTCAAATTATTCTTGTTGATCACATGTTAATCATTATTCATGAATGAAATCTTTGAAAGTTTTGTGGGTTTTTTGGTTGTTGAAGAAGTTATCATTCAAATACAGTATAATTATGACAGTCTTGCACTTAATGTTTTACATATGATGTTTTCCCAATTGGAGAGGTTTTCTGTCAAAATAACAGATTCAGAAAAACCAACCCCAAATGAGCTAAAGCTGACTTTAAGTGTGTGGTGAAAACACATCTGTTTGGCACATTTTTTCCTGCTTGTGTTTCACAGGATGTTATTGTACATGAACCTCTGGGTAACTTGTCATTTTTTTAAAGAAAGAAAAATGACTTAGTAACAGAAATTAGCAACTGATTTCAAAAATAGATGTGTGATTTTTTTTCTTTCTTTTTTTGCTAAACTAGTTTTAGCCAATGATGTCTTTTTATCTGGAATAACTCCAAGTTGCTAGCTACATATTTATTCAGAACTTCTAATAAAAAAAGAAAGAAATGTTTTATTTAACGATGCACTCAACACATTTTATTTACGGTTATATGGTGTCAGACATATGGTTAAGGACCACACAGATATTGAGAGAGGAAACCCAAAGGAAATGGTTTATTTAACGACGCACTCAACACATTTTATTTATGGTTACCAGTATATGGCATCGGCCATATGGTTAAGGACCACATAGATATTGAGGGAGGAAACCTGCTACTCTTTTCAGTTAGCAGCAAGGGATCTTTTATATGCACCATCCCACAGACAGGATAGTACATACCAGTGTTCTAGCTAGATTTAAGGAGGGCAGGGTGCTCACTTATTATTAGGGCACTTTCTGCGGGAATAATTGTTTATGAAGGCAGTAATTTATGTACCATAACCGAAAAAAAATTTAACGACCCAAAAACGTAACAAAATGTGAAAATTAATAATATGCTAATTAATAATATAGGGTTGATAAATAATACAACAGTTCTAGAGATGCACTGCTGGACATACACTGGTCAGTTTCATAGTTAATATCTTTGGGTTCTAGTATGATACCACGGCCTTTGATATACCAGTCGTGGTGTACTGGCTGGAACGAGAAATAGCCCAATGGGCCCACCAACGGGGATCGATCCCAGACTGACCGCGCATCGAGCAAGCACTGTACCACTGGGCTACATCCCGCCCCAACTTCTAATAAGGTAAAATGGTTAACATTTATTCCAGTCAGTTAGGGAATGGAATCAGAAATGAATACCAGGTATTTGTTTAGCGACATGCACCTCAAAAAGCTTTTACGGTTAACTTTATAATAAACCTATGAACTACATGTATGAGCTAAACAGTTTCAATTTATTTTTCTGTATGCAAGTACT
This sequence comes from Gigantopelta aegis, assembly GCF_016097555.1. NCBI lineage: Eukaryota > Metazoa > Mollusca > Gastropoda > Neomphalida > Peltospiridae > Gigantopelta > Gigantopelta aegis. Next base: position 47,372,748 of record NC_054707.1, on the reverse strand, counting down.
TTGTATTCACAATAATAAGCAAAAAGTGTTATTCCTACTTCCTATTTTTTTTTCTTATTGCTGCAAGACCGGCCTCGGTGGCATCGTGGTTAGGCCATCGGCCTACAGGCTGGTAGGTACTGGGTTTGGATCCCAGTCGAGGCATGGGATTTTTAATCCAGATACCGACTCCAAACCCTGAGTGAGTGCTCTGCAAGGCTCAATGGGTAGGTGTAAACCACTTGCACCGACCAGTGATCCATAACTGGTTCAACAAAGGCCATGGTTTGTACTATCCTGCCTGTGGGAAGTGCAAATAAAAGATCCCTTGCTGCTAATCGGAAAGAGTAGCCCATGTAGTGGCGACAGCGGGTTTCCTCTCAAAATCGGTGTGGTCCTTAACCATATATCTGACATCATATAACCATAAATAAAATGTGTTGAGTGCGTCGTTAAATAAAACATTTCTTTCTTTCTTTTATTGCTACAAAGAATCTTGCAAAATACCTACATTAAATGTTCTAAACTTTATCCAAAAACAGGGCAGGGACATGGCCCATTTGTAAAGCACTCCCCTGGTGTGCAGTCATCTAGGATTGATCTCTGTCAGTGGGATCATCAGGCTATTTCTCGTTTTAGTCAGTGCACCACGACTGGTATATCAAAGGCTGTGGGATGGGGCATATAAAAGATACCTTGCTACTAATGGGGAATATGTAGTTGGTTTTCTCTCTAATACTATATGTCAGCATTACCATATGCCTGACATTCAGTAGCTGATGATTAATAAGTCAGTGTGCTCTAGTGGTGTTGTTAAACAAAACAAACTTTTAACTTTTTATCCAAAAACAAGAATACCTTATTTTTTAAAGAAATAATTCCACAGTATGCTTTAATATTAGAAACTATACTGTCAAAGAAACTACATGCAATGTAGTATATTTTTTTTATCAGTTCTTTAAAATACATGTATTCATATTCCTCATATCCAATAAATCACTTGAAACTGTATAACCTTGTTTAACCTTTCCGAAGGATTACAGTATTTCTCCATTATGTTCCAGGTGCTGTAGACCGGTCGTTTGAAGATGCTCTTCGACTCTGGCCAAAGGTGAAGTTGGTGCGGACATCGCGACGCGAGGGGCTTGTACGAGCACGACTCTTCGGTGAGTGTCTGACTCATCACGTACTTCTCTGTAATTAACAATTCGCCCGCGGCCAATTTATTTCTTTTCCGCATCCTCATTACCAATGCTGTATCTAATTTTCTATTGATTTGGGATGTTCTGATCAAAGCGTTTCAATCAATTAACGCGTCAATAAGTTCTCAGCATGGTTTCTCGGTGTGGCCGTCACTCGTGCTGGGTGATGAGGCCGGGGGATGAAGGATTATTTTGTTAATCGTGTTATAGTGCTTAATGATGGACTTGTCAGCTTTCATCTCACAGAAATCAGTTTGTAGCCTTGTCACGTCCTTTGTCCCCCACCATCACCCGATAAAGAAGGGGGAAAAAATGTCAATAAAAGATTGAGGGTTGGATTATTTTGTGTGGAATGGGTTTTTCCTCTCTCTCTCTCTCTCTCTCTCTCTCTCTCTCTCTCTCTCTCTCTCTCTCTCTCTCTCTCTCTCTCTCTCTCTCTCTCTCTCAAGTTGGAGGTTTTAAAGATTTTAGATTAATTTCAGTCCCTCGACTTAATATATTTGTAAAAAGTAATTTTATTTAAAGTTATAGTGTGTTTCTGAAACAAATGGCATGTATTTCAGGAAAAAGAAAAGTATATGTGTTTATTGTTAATATACTGAAACTAGAATGTAGCCAATGAATTTTTGTGCTGGGTTTGTTAAAGGGATTTACCCTAGTTTCAACCCATGAAAATTAAGACTAAGTGTAGTTAATCTACAAACCTCTGACACATTTGGATAAAGTTAAAATTGTGTACAACATGAGTCTGTGACTTTGAAATGGTGAAATACCCTCTAAAAATAAAATAAACTCTACTCCATAACTGTTACTTCTCAGATGCATGTGCATTTTTAAAAATACAAGAAATTCATTTTGTGATAGTAAAAACACCAGGATGACAAAAAAAACTTTGAATGTATGGAAGTTGATAATCTAAACAATAAAATCTAAGTAAAGTATGATTTAAGTTATCAAAAACAGTTATAATAGTCAAAAATATGCATTAGTGTTTAAAAACTAGGGTATGTCCGTTTAAACATTCATTGATTCATTCAATCACTCAATCACACTGCTCACTCACTCACTCATTCATTGATTCATTCAATCACTCAATCACACTGCTCACTCACTCACTCATTCTGAAACTATAGTATCAGATAAACTTGAACTTTCTGTTTTACTGAGAGGAATTTAAACTTAATGACAACTTTAGATTTAGAGAACTTGTTAATTATACCACTGACGTTTTAATATAACAAGGGCAGAGTATTGGTTGATGAAATGGGAAGAGGAGAATGTGTATGGCCAGGGGATGGTGAACTCAGACCCAGCAAGCAAGGAGACTAATAGAGGGCCTTTGTATTGATTTTTAAAATTTAGTTTTAAAAAGTTAATTTTTTAAGAGGAGTTTTCAGCAAGATCTAAAGCTTTTTAATTTTTTAATTTTTATTATATGAAAAATCTACGTATGTGTGTGTGCTTGCATGTCAGTTTTGTTTAGCGGAATAAATGCAGGATCCTTAGATTTTCTTCTTGAGCTGCCTCTGGCTACACTGAAACAGATTAATTTTTAATTGACATGTCCGGTCATCACAGCTGTACATGTGTTACATAGCTGATCCAATTTGGCATTATTTAATTTTCTTGAATTTCTTCCAAAATTTACTGATGGAGTTAATTTACTTTTATTGCTCATGTTTGAGATTGGGTCCAAATGAAATTACTGTAACTGATTGCGCAATGCAGCCATTAACCCTTACGTCGTTGTCGGTAACCAGAAAATATTCCTGGGGGAGGAACATTCATTTAGTAATTGGTGTGAAGTGGGCAATTTAAATATTAGCAGCAGTGAACAAAGTTAATATGCATTAAAATAGTGTTAATACTCTCCTTCCTTCCCCCAAATATAAAAAAAAGAAGTTAAAAAACACACCAAAACCTCCCCAGACAAACACAACAAAACAAAACTGTTTTAAGAATCCTCCATAGATTTTGGGCGAGTGTTGATAACAATTAACGTTTATGCATTATTTATGAAAATGTGTGTATTTTTACAGTCTACAGATGTTTAGAATAAATTCATAATGTTCTTTGTTTGTGCATATTATGGTTATTGTATGTTTTGTGTTAATATGTATATGTGGAGATGGAGAGAGAGAGAGAGAGAGAGAGAGAGAGAGAGAGAGAGAGGGAGAGGGAGAGAGGGAGAGGAGGGGGAGGGTGGAGAGAAAGAGAGAGAGAGAGAGAGAGAGAGAGAGAGAGAGAGAGAGAGAGAGAGAGAGGGAGGGAGGGAGGGAGGGTGGAGAGAAGAGAGAGAGAGAGAGAGAGAGAGAGAGAGTGTGAGAGTGAGGAGGGAGGGAGAGAGAGTATATGATATTTGGCAGTATCATTGTACATGTAATAATTATCAAGTTCACACATTTGTTTTAATCTCAGAAAATCAGTCAGTCTGGTATTACATGTAAACAAAAAACCATAATATTTCAAGTAATATTTCTGTGAAGTTTTTCTCTATGAATCATGTTTCTTTATTTCACTGCATGTGAAAAACCTTTAATAATGGCCGAACCCTGTATAGATTTGACATGTTGTATTTTTGTTCTATTGATTATGAAGATGTCTCATTGAAATTGAATTAAACTCCATTATTTGCATTAGAACAGTTTTTGCATGACAATTTGTGAATGACAATAGTTGAGTCATCGACGGGGACCTCATCTCCCAGATTACTTCCCGTCATTAGGTTATTTCACTGGCGCAGCTTAACAAACACAAGTGCTCAGGTCGTGTGTGTGTGTGTGTGTGTGTGTGTGTGTGTCTGTGTGTGTGTGTGTGTTTGTCAGGTTGTGTGCACGGCAGGTTATCTGCGGCAGTGTGTGTGTGGTAGGTTGTGTGTGAGGCAGGTTATCTTGTTGTCAGGTTGTGTGCACGGCAGGTTGTGTGTGTGTGTCAGGTTGTGTGCACGGCAGGTTGTGTGTGTGTGTCAGGTTGTGTGCACGACAGGTTGTGTGTGTGTCAGGTTGTGTGCACGGCAGGTTGTGTGTGTGTCAGGTTGTGTGCACGACAGGTTGTGTGTGTGTCAGGTTGTGTGCAGGGCAGGTTGTGTGTGTGTGTCAGGTTGTGTGCACGGCAGGTTGTGTGTGTGTCAGGTTGTGTGCACGACAGGTTGTGTGTGTGTCAGGTTGTGTGCACGGCAGGTTATGTGTGTGTCAGGTTGTGTGCATGGCAGGTTGTGTGTGTGTCAGGTTGTGTGCACGACAGGTTGTGTGTGTGTCAGGTTGTGTGCACGGCAGGTTGTGTGTGTGTGTCAGGTTGTGTGCATGGCAGGTTATCTGTTTGGCAGTCTGTGTGTGTCAGGTTGTGTGCATGGCAGGTTGTGTGTGTGTCAGGTTATGTGCATGGCAGGTTGTGTGTGTGTCAGGTTCTGTGTGTGTCAGGTTGTGTGCATGGCAGGTTGTGTGCATGGCAGGTTATCTGTGCGGCAGTGTGTGTATGGCAGGTTGTGTGTGTGTCAGGTTGTGTGCAGGCAGGTTATCTGTGCGGCAGTGTGTATGTCAGGTTGTGTGCATGGCAGGTTGTGTGCATGGCAGGTTATCTGTGCGGCAGTGTGTGTATGGCAGGTTGTGTGTGTGTCAGGTTGTGTGCATGGCAGGTTATCTGTGCGGCAGTGTGTGTATGGCAGGTTGTGTGTGTGTCAGGTTGTGTGCATGGCAGGTTATCTGTGCGGCAGTGTGTGTATGGCAGGTTGTGTGTGTGTGTCAGGTTGTGTGCATGGCAGGTTATCTGTGCGGCAGTGTGTGTATGGCAGGTTGTGTGTGCTGCAGGTTGTGTTTGTGGCAGGTTGTGTGTATGGCAGGTTTTGTGAGCACGGAAGGTTGTGTGCACAGCAGGTTGTGTGTGCGGCAGGTTGTGTGCACAGCAGGTTGTGTGTGCGGCAGGTTGTGTGCACAGCAGGTTGTGTGTGTGGCAGGTTGTGTGTGCGGCAGGTTGTGTGCACAGCAGGTTGTGTGTGGCAGGTTGTGGAACATCTGTAGGCTGTGTTGTATTTGAACTGTTATGAAACTTCTTTGTACACCCAGACACACCTTGGTTGTCAACATCTTTCAAGTTAAAAGTTTCTTTTATTTTATGACATAAATGTATTGAGCACATTGATTTATGATTTATACTTACTTTAAGTTATGAAAGTCCACATGCATCTTTGACATCTATGTAAATTATGAGTTAAAGTTAAAGTTTGTTTAACAACATTACTGGTGCACATTGATTTATTAATCATTGGCTATTAGATGTCAAACATTTGGTAATTCTGACCTATAATCTTACAGGAAACATACTACATTTTTTCATTAATAGCAAGGTATCTGTTATATGCACCATCCCACAGACAAAACAGCCTTTGATATACATTCTGTGGTTCTGTGCAGCAGAATACTATGCAAATAACCAATTTATGCTATAAACCAATATGCAATTAAGTGGATTTGACTGTACCAGTTGTAGGGCACTGATTACAACAAGAAAAACCGGTGAACCCACAACTGGTGTAATGAAGGCTGTGGTATGTACTATCCTGTCTGGGATGGTGCATATAAAAGAATAGCCCATGAAGTGGCAACAGTGGGTTTCGTCTCTCAGTATCTGTGTGGTTAAATAAAACATTTCCTTCCTTACAATAAGAAAAACTCCAATCAGAGAATGGATCAACAGAGGGGATTTGATACTTGAGGCTCCAGCTAGAGATCCCACCTCATGACCATTGTGTCAGACTGTCTGAAAAGCAGGGTTAGATCCCACCTCATGACCATTGTGTCAGACTGTGTGGAAAGCAGGGTTAGATCCCACCTCATGACCATTGTGTCAGACTGTCTGGAGAGCAGGACCAGTTCCCACCTCGTGACCAATGTGTCAGACTGTCTGGAAAGCAGGGCTAGATCCCACCTCGTGACCATTGTGTCAGACTGTCTGGAAAGCTGGGCTAGATCCCACCTCATGACCATTGTGTCAGACTGTCTGGAAAGCAGGGCTAGATCCCACCTCATGACCATTGTGTCAGACTGTCTGGAAAGCTGGGCTAGATCTCACCTCATGACCAATGTGTCAGACTGTCTGGAAAGCAGGGTTAGATCCCACCTCATGACCATTGTGTCAGACTGTCTGGAAAGCTGGGTTAGATCCCACCTCATGACCATTGTGTCAGACTGTCTGGAAAGCAGGGCTAGATCTCACCTCATGACCATTGTGTCAGACTGTCTGGAAAGCAGGGCTAGATCCCACCTCGTGACAATGTGTCAGACTGTCTGGAAAGCTGGGCTAGATCTCACCTCATGACCAATGTGTCAGACTGTCTGGAAAGCAGGGTTAGATCCCACCTCATGACCATTGTGTCAGACTGTCTGGAAAGCAGGGCTAGATCTCACCTCATGACCATTGTGTCAGACTGTCTGGAAAGCAGGGCTAGATCCCACCTCATGACCATTGTGTCAGACTGTCTGGAAAGCAGGACTAGATCCCACCTCATGACCATTGTGTCAGACTGTCTGGAAAGCTGGGCCAGATCCCACCTCGTGACCATTGTGTCAGACTGTCTGGAAAGCTGGGCCAGATCCCACCTCGTGACCATTGTGTCAGACTGTCTGGAAAGCTGGGCTAGATCCCACCTCATGACCATTGTGTCAGACTGTCTGGAAAGCAGGGCTAGATCCCACCTCATGACCATTGTGTCAGACTGTCTGGAAAGCAGGGCTAGATCCCACCTCGTGACAATGTGTCAGACTGTCTGGAGAGCAGGACCAGATCCCACCTCATGACCAATGTGTCAGACTGTCTGGAGAGCAGGACCAGTTCCCACCTCATGACCAATGTGTCAGACTGTCTGGAGAGCAGGACTAGATCCCACCTCATGACCAATGTGTCAGACTGTCTGGAAAGCTCTGGACCAAACTGTCTGGGCTGACCAGACTGTCCCATCCACCTCATGACCATTGTGTCAGACTGTCTGGAAAGCAGGACTAGATCTCACCTCATGACCATTGTGTCAGACTGTCTGGAAAGCAGGGTTAGATCCCACCTCATGACCTTTGTGTCAGACTGTCTGGAAAGCAGGGTTAGATCCCACCTCATGACCTTTGTGTCAGACTGTCTGGAAAGCAGGGTTAGATCCCACCTCATGACCTTTGTGTCAGACTGTCTGGAAAGCAGGGTTAGATCCCACCTCGTGACCTTTGTGTCAGACTGTCTGGAAAGCAGGGTTAGATCCCACCTCATGACCTTTGTGTCAGACTGTCTGGAAAGCAGGCTAGGTCCCACCTCATGACCTTTGTGTCAGACTGTCTGGAAAGCTGGACTAGCTCTGGGTTTATAGAACATTTTGATACATTATCTATAAGACATTTCATAAAGACTGAGTTATTTTTTAGCAAACTATCAATCATTACATGCAATTATTTCACCAAATTAAAATAAAATTTGCATATTGTTTCTAAAATTGCAATTTAGCAAAGTTGGCGAGTGGTACAGCCAATCCTGGGAAAGAGGAGTAAAATTTATTGAACTGTGTGTAGTATAAATTGTGTTTTTCATTAAATTTATTTAGGTAAGTATTGTTTGTAAAAAAAAATTGTAAATTTAACAATGTATAACAGTTACAAGTTTAAAAAAAATTGCATAGTCTAGTTGCAATGCGATTTTTATCCTAAATTTGTGACTGTTAATGGTATACATCAATAAATTGACAAAAAATCACAAACTATTCTTATAATTACAAATAACACAATTTATTTAGTTAAAAATACACATAAATCTGTTCCATACATCCTTTTTATGGCCTGTTTTACATAATGTCGTCCCATTTGACATAATGACAGAATTTTTTAAGGTTTATCAAAGGTTTTCTTCAGTTTCTTTAAAAGTTTGTAATTATATAATAAAAAAAAATAAAAAAAATAAAAGGTATATTCATTTTGTATTGACTATAAAACTGTAGCATTTTTATTTCCTGCTGATAAAAGTTATTAATGTTGATAACATGCAGTTTGTAATTATATAATAACAAAAATTCAAGCTAAAAGATATATTCATTTTGTATTGACTATAAAACTGTAGCATTTTTATTTTCTGCTAATAAAAGTGATTAATGTTGAGAACAATGACAGCTGTGTTGTGTTTTCACTCGCCACAACAACCACATCATATTTGCTAAACAACTGATCAAGATTTTACAGCTGGCTTTTACACAGCGCATTCCCATAAAACAATTGATTTCACTTGTTTATGATTGATTTACGACCTGTCGACTGACTCTGACTCCATAGGGGCTGGGTAATTACATGCAATACCGCAAACATTTTACTGTTTGCTTCTTTTTTTATGTTATTAATGTTCTGAGAATAAACAAATTTGTTGAGTCAATAATATTAATAATGTCACTAACTCAAACAGTATTATATAATGGAATAGGAAAGTTAATTTTTTATTTGGAGGGAACAGATTTCACTCGGGAGAGAATATTAGTTTCATGAAAACATTTGCAATTCATTATATGAAGTCCAGAAAGAAACCGTTACATACAGGTCGAAATATGGGTATGACAGAGGCATATGGTAGTGTCTAGGGTGTGGGGACAAGGGGCAGTAAAAGAAAATTAAGATAGGTAAAAAGCAATTTTAAACTGCTCCATTTGCCCTCTCCCCCCATTTATGAGGTTTACAATGTACAATAAATTAATCTTCTTTAGTAACGAATGGGATCTAGCCCAGTTGGCAAGGTTTTTGGCCTGAGGTGCTTGGGTTGAAGGATCAAATCCCTTTAGTGGACCCATTCTCTGATTGAATTTTTTCCATCCCAATCAGTGCCGTACAACCAATATATCGAAGGCATTGGTATGTGTTGTCTTTTCTGTGGGAAAGTGCATATAAAAACATTTCCTTGCTGCTAACGGAAAAATGTAAAGGATTTTTCTCTGACATGTCACCATGACCAAATGTTAGACGTCCAATAGCTGGCAACTAATAAATCAATGTGCTGTAATGGGATCATTAAACAAAAAAAACATTTTTAAATTTCTTTATTTTCCAGGTGCATCGCAAGCGACTGGCTCTGTTCTTGTGTTCCTCGACTCACACTGTGAGTGTAATACTCACTGGTTGGAACCTCTGCTGCAGGCAGTGTTCAACGACAAGAAAAAGGTAAAAATGCAAGATTCCATGTCAAAATATAAGTAATGAAATAATGTTTTAAAAATTCCCCATCATTTGTTCATTGTAGATTTATAAGTAATAATTGACATAATATCAGTTCTTTTTCAAAGGAAAGACCTGTTTTCATCATTCCAACTGCTGTTTCTTGTTTTTTATGTCAAAGGCAGTGATATGTACTTTTCTGTTTTTCAAAAGTGCATACAAAAGATCCAGTGACACTGTTGATAATATAGAATAGTCACATGGTGGTTTTAGGATTTCTTCAGAACACACTGTACTGTAGACCATTCGTCAAAATACACTCTCTAGACCAAGTGTCAAAATGCTCTCTAGACCAAGTGTCTAAACACATTATTATAGAACAAGTGTCTAAACACATTATTATAGACCAAATGTCAAAATACTTTCTAGACCATTTGTCAAAACACATTCACTAGACTATGTATCAAAACACTCTCTAGACTGTTTGTCAAAACACATTCACTAGACTATGTGTCAAAACACATTCTGTAGACCATTTGCCAAAATACATTCACTAGACCATTTGTCAAAACACATTCACTAAACCATTTGTCAAAACACATTCTTTAGATCAAGTCTCAAGACCATTTGTCAAAACACACTCTCTAGATCAAATGTCAAAACATTCTCTCTAGACCTAGTCTCAAAACACACTCTCTAGATCAAATGTCAAAACACACTCTATACTATCTAGACCACTTGTCAAAGCACATGCTTTAGACCAAGTCTGAAAACAGTCTCTAGACCATTTGTCAAAAGACACTCTCTAGACCAAATGTTAAAACATTCTCTTTAGACCATGTGCCAAAACACTATTTAGACCAAGTCTCAAAACACACTCTCTAGATCAAATGTCAAAACACACTCTATACTATCTAGACCACTTGTCAAAGCACATGCTTTAGACCAAGTCTCAAAACAGTCTCTAGACCATTTGTCAAAAGACACTCTCTAGACCAAATGTTAAAACATTCTCTTTAGACCATGTGCCAAAACACTATTTAGACCAAGTCTCAAAACACACTCTCTAGATCAAATGTCAAAACACACTCTATACTATCTAGACCACTTGTCAAAGCACATGCTTTAGACCAAGTCTCAAAACAGTCTCTAGACCATTTGTCAAAAGACACTCTCTAGACCAAATGTTAAAACATTCTCTTTAGACCATGTGCCAAAACACTATTTAGACCAAGTCTCAAAACACACTCTCTAGACTAAATGTTAAAATATACTCTATACTCACCATGTGTCAAAACACATTCCAGACCAAGTGTCAAAGCAGTGTGTCATGTTGGACCCACACAGACCCATAAGGTGAACAGATTGCCAAGGTGATAATTCTTGCCTCGGATATATAATTTTCACATTTTTATATAGTAACAATTAACTACATGCTTTATACAGATCTCAGTTAACTATCAGTATGTTCAGTGCCTACCTGCGAGTCAGAAATTAAGTCTAATAAAGAACTTAAGTAACAAACCAAAGAACATCATGCATGCAGGAAACAAATTTATTAGAACCAATTGTAATTGTCACTAATGCATTCTGGTGACAAGACTGGTGGCCAGTTTTGATTAGTCTGGTGGTAATGATATTGATCGGCCAGTGGGAGGAGAGCCTTCGCTTGTGGACACACTCTGTCAGTTAATACAGTTTATCACCATTGCAGTTGCATTCAGCGGAATCGAGCCTGTCTCATCAAATTCCATCACTTGACAAACTCACATTTGCACCTGTGCGGAGTCCAGAGGGAGTTTGTAATTATGTGTTACTGCACCAGTGTCATTCATTATGGTGACTGATTGTCAGACGGTCATCAAATATGTATAGATGGTGAGTCACAGAAGAACACTTAGATGCAGCTCCAGTAGTGCAATCATGGATGACTTGCCAAGTGGCCACAAAGTACCGGGAGGGCCATGCCCAGACCACCATCACGTTTAGTTACATTTGACAAAAAATAATCATCAAACAATCATGTTGCAAATTAATGTCGATATTTTCTCGAATGGACAGGAGAGTGCAGAAACTTTAGCAGGGGGTCTAAACTATGGTGACTGAAGTTTATTGAGTGGTCGAGTCATGCTTCCTTGGAAAATACTTGGAGAAAAATTAAATTTTATTGAGCAATGAAGGGTTTCGACCCTCAAAAGCCTACCCCTGGAACGTAGTTTTACATCAGGTATATTCCCCCAAAATTATACATATAGTTTGCATCTTGTGCCTAGCAGCTTACCCTGACAATGGATGCAGTTAGAAATAATTTGGAATGAAGGAAAGAAATGGTTTATTTAATGATGCACTCAACACATTTTATTTATGGTTACCAGTATATGGCATCGGACATATGGTTAAGGACCACACAGATATTGAGGGAGGAAACCTGCTGTCGCCACTTCATGGGCTACTCTTTTCGATTAGCAGGAAGGGATCTTTTATATGCACCGTCCATTAGACAGGATAACACATACCACTGCCTTTGATATACTAATCGTGGTGCACTGGCTGACAGCCATGTACTGTAAATCAGGAAATGGTAGTGAACATTCAATATTAGTGGATTTAGCATAGTTACACAAAATGCTAATATTTCATAATGCAAAATGTTATTTACGGTTATATGGTGTCGGACATATGGTTAAGGACCACACAGATATTGAGAGGAAACCCGTTGTCACCACTTCATGGGCTACTCTTTTCGATTAGCAGCAAGGGGTCTTTTATATGCACCATCCCACAGACAGGATAGCACATACCACGGCCTTTGATATACCAGTCGTGGTACACTGTCTGAAATGAGAAATAGCCCAATGGGCCAACAGAGTGGGATCGATCCCAGACCGACCACGCAGCAAGCGGGCGCTGTACCACTGAGCTATGTCCTACCGCCAAAATATTTAAAGAGACATATGATAGACTGTTTGAAAATCTTATGTGTGATTGTTTGTTGGTGATTAACAGAACACACAACAATAGAAAAAAAAGAAATGTTTTATTTAACGACGTACTCAACACATTTTATTTACGGTTATATTGCGTCAGACATATGGTTAAGGACCACAGATTTTGAGAGAAAACCCGCTGTCACCACTACATAGGCTACTCTTTCCGATTAGCAGCAAGGGATCTTTTATTTGCGCTTCCCACAGGCAGGATAGCACAAACCATGGCCTTTGTTGAACCACTTATGGATCAATGGCCGGTGCAAGTGGTTTACATCTACTCACTGAGCCTTGCGGAGCACTCACTCAGGGTTTGGAGTCGGTATCTGGATTAAAAATCCCATGCCTCGACTGGGATCCGAACCCAGTACCTACCAGCCTGTAGATCGATGGCCTAACCATGACGCCACCGAGGCCGGTACACAACAATAGTTACGTGATAATGTGCAAATATATCAAGAGTATTCTTTCAGCCAATCCTACAACTTAAGCTTTCGTAAAATAAAATTGATGTGCCAATTCCACTAAAGTTTTATGTCACTAATCTGTCACTTACATGTGTATTTGGATTTCACTAAATTATAATTTTGTGATTTACAGTAACAGTATCTAAATTTCTTATATTCAATTTTACTTTCAATGAAAACGTAAAAGGGTTCGACAATCATACTAACATTCTTGTCCTTGGAACCCTGGTCTCACATACATGTAATGCTTTCCATTGTCAAAATTCTTTCCTTACATAATTATGGTCATCGAAGTTGGTCCAGCCCAGCCCAGCCTGGCCTCAAGCCTGAAAGTTGGTCTGTATATAAGGACCATGGAATTGGCAGTTTGTGCAGTCAGTTTTTAGTCTGGGCTCCCTGGCGTCCAATTAGGCCTGACAGAGTGGTGGAGGTGTGGAAATCTGGTTAACATGATGCCACTTGTACATAATTGTCTGATTGGCCCTGTCAAACCCACAGTGAATGCTTGTTAGCTGGCCAGATATTGGCCCTGGGCTGAGGCATTCACTGAATCAGCCGGTATAGTGTGTCACAGAACCACCCATTACGGCCCTGCTGCTACTGGTTGAACAGTAAGAATTGTCAGATAGTTTCCACAGAGAAATCTATAATATGGATGAGAAAAAAACTTATTTTTTTGGTCAAGCTTATGTTTAGTATACATGTAGGCACAGCCCCCATGGTCTCCGTTCTACATCCAATGTGAAATAAGTAGAAGGGAAACAAATCCAGAGAGATAATATAGGGTCTTCTCAAACTAAAACATAAATGACACTGTTTAATAAAATAATTTAGTAGGTACAACCCTGAAATATATTTGATATATTATTGGGTATATGAAAACAAATCTTTTGTCAAAGTTTGTTATTAAACAATCAAATAAAATAGTTTGTTTTTCAGCAATGTTTGTCTTTTGTTATCAATCAATTAGTCAGTCAGTCAGTCAGTCAATTAATCAATCAATATTTATTGTACAAAACACCCAAATAGAGCCGGTACAAAATACATACATATTGTTTCAGAACATACAAATATGTATATAATTGTAGGGGTTAAATACATGATATACATATATATATATATATATTGTTAGTTCATTACGTAAGGAATGAAAGAAGGATAATTAATGAAACATATCATGTGTGATATCAAAAGTAAACTCTCTGTGGCTACAAGTTTGATCTGGAGACTTAGTAAACAATTGGTCCATGTGCCAATACTGCACCACATGGGGTGTACTTTTTATAGTTATTTCCAACTGAGGTTCAAACTCACTGTCCTGGGCACATACCTTTGCTATCTGGGTTGTTTTTTCACATCCGAAGTTAATTGTTGGTTCTTAAAGGAACATTTCTGACTTTTCTGCAATTTTAAAGATGTTATTGACTAACAGAGACTTTTTAACAATTGTAATTACATATAAAAAAAAATTCTGCATAAAATATTAGTGGCTGTATATTAAATGTGTTTCCGATCGTTCTAATATTTGTACTAGGTTAAATTTCATTTTATTTCCTAAAATATTGTTTTTTCATATGTACGAAATTATTTGAAGACAAAATCCAGTTTGGGCTTCTTACAAATATTAAGAGGACCAGAAACACATTGAATATACAGACACTGATATTCTGAACAAGAAAATATATTTAATATGTAAGTTTTTTAGAATTATGTTATTAGTAGGAAACATCTTACAGTGCAGCAAACTCAGGAATGAGTTTACTAAAACTAGTTTTGTTTGTGTCTAGCAAGGTAGGACTACAGCTTTAATGACTTGTTTAACTTTAATGAGAGAATTTATTTTTGAAATAGTTACTGACCCAACACCTTCCCAATGAGCCATTTAAACTCTGTGTTGGAGCTGGTACTGGGATGTGAACCCAGTACCTACCAGTCTAAAGACTGACACGATTACACCATTAAATCTGCGTGACTGTGTATGATTGAATTTTACAGTCTGACACTTTATGAAAGGGAGACAATAAGGAAAATACTATAGACTTGAAAATTTACCTAACACTAAACATTTGTTCCTTAAGAGGTTTCTTGTGTTGTGCACATGGATGTATATGTGTGTGATTGTGTGTGTTTTGTATGTGTGTGTCTATATGTATTTATGTATTGATGTATGAATATCTATATATTGTATGTATGTCGAGGTTGACTGTTACATACATAGATATTAACACACTGGCGCAGGGGATAATTAAATCCTTTCTGGCCTCACAAATTGTCCCATGCCGTTGCTGGGACTTGAACCTGTGGCACCGAATCGCCCGCAAATTGCAAGACTAACCACAATACGCTCTGAGCTATCGAAGCTTCCATAAAAAGGAAGTTCTTTAACTCAACCATATGCATGGGGTCTACAATCTACAATGTATGTATGGATGTATGTATGTATGTATGTATGTATGTATGTATGTATGTATGTATGTGTATGTGTATGTGTGTGCATGTGTATGTGTGTGCATGTATGTGTGTGTGTGTACATGAGTGTGTGTGCATGTGTGTGTGCATTGTGTGTGTGTGTGTGCGTGTGTGTGTGTGTGTGTTTGTACATTGTGTGTGTGGGGGAACTTTGTGTGTGTGCGTGCGTGCATGTGTATGTGTATTTGTGTGTGTGTGTGCATTGTGTGTGTGCGTGCATGTGTATTTGTGTGTGTATGTGTGTGTGTGCATTGTGTGTGTGTGTGCATGTGTATTTGTGTGTGTGTGCAGTGTGTGTGTGTGTGCATGTGTATGTGTATTTGTGTGTATGTGCATGCGTGTATGTGTATGTGTGTGTGTGTGTGTGTGTGCGTGTGTGTGTGCATGCATGTATGTGTATGTGTGTGTGACAGTCTGTTAAGTGTAGTTTTCACAGAGTTCCTCACTAAGACAGATGTTGGCTCTGTGTTTACCTAAACGTTTAACTTGACAGATGGTAAGAAAGTTTTTCTCTAATAAAGTAGATTACTTCCTAGGTTGTGTTTTCAGCCAATCAAAACATCTGTGACATGTCTGAAGGATTGAAATGCCAGAGGCATGCTTTTCCATCATGTTGCCAATGACAACATCACAAGATCTGGGTTCTTGTTTTTTGTGTGTGATTACTCTTCTTTTTAAAGATTACTTAACTGAAAACATAGCCTCCCATGGTGATACAAGGTAATATTTTGTTTTTTTTAATGTTGTTTTTTTTTTTTTTTTTTTTTTTCTTTATTCTTTGAAGGTTAGAATGTTGAACTGCAGAATGCTTACTTAATGGAATTCATCATTAAAGTTGTAATCCTACCTTCCTATTTTATAATATTTTTTACTAATGCTAGACACAAACAAAACTAGTTTTAGTAAACTCATGCTTTTTTGCTTTTATCTGATGCCATCAGCTGCTTATATGCAACTTTGTCTGCTTATTACTGAAACTAAAACAGCTAAAACAAAATCAATTACATAACAGAAATATTCCCCAGAGAATTTTTAAATAAACATTGTATTTTTCAAATTCTCATATCTTTTTTTACTCTTGAGTTTAACAATCTTCAAATTCGATATATTTAGATAGCATTATAATGCTTCTTGATGTCATTTTATATGGATTTCATTAAGGGACAGACTCTGGATTGCATTGTGCTCAGTTAATTCCTTTAAACAGAGAATTGAGCTTCAGTGACATTTGTTTTTCACTTGTTCATTAATAGTCATGAGCCTCCTGTGATGAAGTGCTTGTAGAGCTATTAAAGGTGTAAGAAAAGGTAAATAGTTTTTATCATACAACAGAGTTTACCCTGGCAGGCTAAATTCTGTTGTATGATATAAATTGTTTATCTTTTGTCTGTTCAAGATCTAGATAACCCCTGCAATTACCCATGACAATCAGCAGTGCCATGGAGATTGCTGTGGAGGTTTTAATTCTACACGACACCTTTTTGCCTTGATCTATATTCAGGTTTTTTCAGTGGTTTGGGGATGTTTTTGCTGTGGACATTTACTTGATTGCATGGGTTGTCTAGATGGAATAAGTATATCTGATCATTTATTCATGGACTTGCCAAAGATCTTCTGCCATCTTGGTGGAGGTTTACCAACATTTTTCTGGATTTTCACTTTTTGGGGGGAAATAATGTACGATTTTTAAAAATTATTATTATTTTTGTTTTATTTAGTTTTTAAGAAAATGCTTGGGATTTCTGAGTCTAAATATAGAAATTTGGTGAATGTCAAGAGAATCACACCGAAGTATCAATCTAATTTGTCAGTCACATGTCAGATCCATGCATTGGAAATTTGCGATGGTCAGAATCTTGAACAATAGGTTATTAAAAGACTTGGTTTTCACAGGTCATGCATAAAACCCCTGAATAGGCCAACAGTATGATGTGTGGTTTGTTTTGTCATTACAGATTGCAAGTCCCTACATTGATGCAATAAAGGCTGATAGCTTTGAGTATGTCCCTGCTCCGGATAACTTGCACGGAGCGTTCACGTGGAGGCTGGAGTTTGTGTGGAAGGGAATCCCACCACATGTGGTACAACACAGAACGTCGTCAGCTGACCCTATTAAGTAAGGAGGCCTACACTGAAATCTGTTCACAGAGGACACCTTTTATGACAACCATTCTTGTTAAACATTGGCAGACAAAGATTGTTTTTGGCAACTCACATGGATCTGTGATTGAATTTTGTCTCAACTCTGTGTTATATAACACATTGAATTTTAATACTTTAATGTTCTAAAAACTAATTTTGCTTCTCTGTAATATTGATATTTTAACACAGTTCTTTAATCTGTGTTTTAATTTAACTTTTAACTTTTTATATTGATTTGATATCATTTCATTCCTATACTTTAAAAGTTTTTTTTAAGTTTTGACTTTGAAGAATGAAATTAATCTGGATTATTTTTTTCATTCTGTTGTTTGTCTGGAAATGCATACACAGTATATAGCAGATTTCTAAATACATGTATGTACACTTGTAGTGGTTATGGACAAAGTAAATGTTTGTTAAATTACAATTTGTCTGTTTATCTTCACTCATGTCTTCTGTTTCAGATCCCCTGTCATTAGCGGTGGTCTCTTTGCTGTGTATAAAAATTTCTTCTTCTCCTTGGGATCCTATGATGATAATATGGAGATATGGGGCGGCGAAAACCTCGAACTGTCATTTCGGGTAAAACAAACACTAAGCCATTCTAATTAATTATTACTTTAGTCATTATTGTGTGGAAGTTCTCTTGTTATATAATACATTAAAATGATGATGTTGAACTTGTGTTTTGCATCAAGCAGTTGACAATGTCCTTTGATAAACATAGAAACCTTTTGAAATGTGATGTTCTGATTTATGTGGTCATTGTTTGCATCTTTCCTCATATTCTATTTTGTGATCTTCTTCTGTGGAGCACTGGTTGGGAAAATGTTAGTAAATCCAGTAAGAGATCTGTCCAATGACCTCTCACACCTGACCTACCACAACTAAATTCTTTAGTCTTTCTGAAGTTCATTATGATGAAACCAAAAGTAAATTTAATATTGGAAAGCTAAAGTAATTTAATATTCAACATTAAAAAGCTTCCTGTGTTAGATAGAGATTCATGGAATCAACCACTGTTTTGCCAAGTGCCCATTTGACTCTGCATTGTACAAAGATATGGCCCTGATTGTGTTTTACGGTTTTGTCGTACAGATTAAGATAGCCAGTAACATGTGAGTATTTTCCATCTCTCTGACAGGCGTGGATGTGTGGTGGCTCTATGGAGATCCTGCCTTGTTCTCGCGTCGGTCACGTCTTCCGTAACCTTCTTCCGTACAAGTTTCCTGGTGATGGGCAGACAACTCTTCTACGAAATCTTGGACGGGTGGCCGAAGTTTGGATGGATCAGTACAAAGAGACATTTTTCTCAGCTGTGGTCAGTTTTTAAGATTTGTTACATTTCTTTTTCTAAATGACTGTTTCTTCTTGTGTATACATGTACTTTACATTGCTTACTTTCTTGGCTGATGGAAAGCAATTGGATGCACAATAATATTTATCATGAAATAAAGTGTGAAGTAGTATTTAAAAAAAAAGAAAAAATTATAGTTTGCTTAAAGAAAGCACATAAAAAGCATTATGGTAACAGTATATCAGCTGTATGCATAGCCAACAATTTTTAAATTAAAATTTGTATCAAATTAAAATTTGTATCAAATTAAGTAAAATATATTTTAAATCTTTTATTGTTTTGACCTGTTAATAATAAAACTGACTTAATTTTGCCACACAAACAGTAACATTTGTCTTTTAAATCACTCAAATATTGAGCTGAACATTATCCAGTTTATCTTATCTACATTTAGATAGATATTTTGATGTCTAATTTAGTTTCATAGCAGATTTTGTCATTCAAAGGGAATTATCACTCTCCATCACTCACCTGAGACTAGTTCAAGGAAACTAATTTTTAACTGCCCGTAGCATGTGGATTTATATGGTATTCATTTGGTAATATCTTAAATGGCTCCCTTTTATCTAAGTTAGAAGAGCAATTAATCTTTTTCTTCAATATTTTTTCACTTGAAGGTCTGTGCTACCAATGATTAACCCTACACTGCTACAATATTTCCAGGATTTTCCACGATCTGTATCTCTAGGAAACCTGACCTCCCGTCATCATCTCAGGAAGACCCTTCACTGCCGACCATTCCAGTGGTACCTTGATAACGTCATTCCAGAGCTGGTCGTTCCACCTTCCAGCGCGGTTGTGTTTGGAGAGTTCCGGAACAGGGCCTCCTTGACTTGTCTCACATTAAGTAAGAAGTCAGCCAAACAGACAGACTTGGAGCTGTCAGCTTGTCTTGGTGACTCCATCAATCAGGTACTATATGTAATAATTGATATACTTAGATTGCATTTTGGGTCTCAGTTTTTAAATTTTCAAACAGGTACAAACTAAATAGAGTGGCCTCATTCTAAATTGTGAATAGGATTTATGGGGAGCTGGCCGTATGTGTCCGTATACACAGTGCTAGATTAAACATACTTCTACCAAGCTATTGTCACTGAATAGGACTGTAATTGTGCCAGTTTACACAGAAATCTGGATAGTTCAGATGCCAGTTTAGACAGTCCACAGTGTATGACTAAGATTCTATTTTACTATTGGTATGTTGGAAGACACCCTAGTGAATCATGGTTCTGGACTCCCATGTATTGAACATTATCCTTTGGGCCGTATGTGCTCTTCTGTCTGTTGGGAAGTGCTTGTATGTAATTACATCTTTTGCATCTAATTGGTAATATTAGCAAAACATATAGCCCCCTCACACTAAACCATTAAATTCTGTTCTATGCAGAACCTGGGCTTTATTTGAACTGCAGTTGACTATACATAAATAAACAAATTAATATCATCACTGTCACCAGCCAATGGTGTTTTCTATAACATTTTGTTTGTTAACCTGCCATTTATCAGAGTCAGAAGGTAATTTACCCAGATTACGGTAATAGTGTAAAATATGGCACCTGTATATTAGATATGCACACATGTACACATTTTGTAGTATATGATAAACTTGTCCTGTGTTGTAAATATTAAACTATCCTGAGTTTCAGCAATAAAGTTAGTTTGTATTCTTTAATAACACATTGTTTAATTACTCATCAGCTATTGGATGTCCAGTTTTAGCCATATATATATATATATATAATGTCATTTTGTATGGTTTTATTGAATTATTCTGTTTATGGTAACTAATAATGTAATATGGTGTTATATTAATCATATTATTTTCTTTTGCAGCTTTCTTACATTAGCCATGATGGTCATTTCCACCATGGTTCACATTGCCTGGTAACAGCTCCCAATAAGGGACTGTCGTTAGGACCCTGCAAGCACCACAGATGGCTGTTGATGGTATGTACTGCTATTAAAAAAGTCATGCATTGTTCTCTGTGGTGTAGTAGTTAATCTATCCACCTTAAGACTGGCAGGAACCAATATTGCTGGTGTAGTGGTCCATCCATTACCAGGCTGGTTGGTACTGGATTCACATCCTGGTACTGGTTCTCACCCATGGCAAGTTTTAACAGCTCAGTGGGCAAATGTAAGGACACTACAGCAAACACCCAACGTTTCTCTCACCATCAACTAACCATTAACTCAGTGGCCTGAACAATCAATCCAGGTGTCCACAATTTTACATTATAAGGAGTGAGATAAAAATTAACAGTCTTCTAAAAAACCATGCTGATGGCCAAGTCGGTCTTCTATGTCAAACACCTAATAGCTCTAGGTTATATGTATGATGCACAACAAACATATATCTCCTTTTCTTTCATTCCTTGTTGCAGAATGAACTGAACAGTTAAGCATTATGTTTTAATTATTTCTTTTGTAGGAGAATCACATCCAGCTGAATGGCACAGACCTGTGTGTGACTGGAGTGGACAATGAGTTTGTGGCCTTGAGGCAGTGCTCGAGAGAGGACACTTCTCAGATGTGGGACACCACATACCACTTTCAGAGAGATAGAAGACATGTCTGATGGAGATTCCTTGGCCACATCCACTGGCTGGAATAGTGTGCAGCTTTAACAGAGCAATAGTGTGCAACTCTCAGTGTCTCCACAATCATACAGTTCTCAGCTTTAACAGAGCAGTAGTGTAAAACTTTTAATGTCCCTGCAATAATACGTTTCTCAGCTTTAAGAGAGGAATAGTGTACAACTTTTAATGTCCCTGCAATAATACGTTTCTCAGCTTTAAGAGAGGAATATTGTACAACTTTTAATTTCCCTGCAATAATACATTTCTCAGCTTTAATGTTAGAGGAAAATCTGTATTTTTCTAGAACTTGGCCATAAAATCTCATGAACATATCTAACTAAACCATGTCTAGATCTGCCCAAAACACTACCTTGCATAGAGTGCAGTCTGCACGGGGCATTCTAAAGTTTTTAACACTGGGAAATATGTCATTTGTGGGAGCTATGGCTATGCAGAACAAAAATGGTGATTCTCTTGTAGGGAAGTTAATGGTACTAACCACCATGAATGTCAAAACATTATTTAAGGTTTGTCTTCATAGAAATACAAGCTAGAATATAATGATTTTGATGTTCAGATAAAACAAAACTGATCTCAATTAATGCTTGGATAAGTGAGTGTAAAATAATGTACATGCAGATATTGCCAAACCTCCAGGTCCTATACTTATAACATTTATAAAGTTTGGACTTGGGCTTTAGCAGAGTCTAGATACTAGGAAGTCCTATCAGTGCCACACAAATAACATGCAGCATTTCAGACTTTATTCTATCTAGTCAGAACATTAAATGTTTTATAAGCAATTGGTGACATGAGTGATATTGGCAGGTTTCCTCTAGAAGACGAATACTATCTTGGACAAACAGTTGAATTATATTTGCTTATAAAACTTTCATAAAATCCAGACATTAAAAGGTTTTTAAGCACTGGTGCAGGACCGAGTAGATAAACTTCAATTGAATATATAGGCATGCATGGAAGTAGCCTGAGTGCCCTGCCATTCGAGAGCTAGACAGACTTGAGACAGTTATAATCAGAGATAACTCTATAATGAAAACACAGAATGTTTTCCTAATTCTCTTTTCCACAATGTTGTGGTTAAATATGTAAGTGCTGACAGTTTCTAACTGTAATGTATGTATTAGTGATTAATATGTAAATTATTTGTTATCATCTAACTGGAAAAAGGATCACTGTAAAGGTATTTAATGTTAAACATAAGTCTATTGTTGTATTAGAATGGGAATCTTTGCCTACCTGGTGGTAAAAACATATGCTGTGTTTTTGTTACAAAGTTATCTTGACTTAGAAAATGATTATAACCATCCACATATCTGGAATGGCAAAGTACTTGAGCTTGCAAGGAAGTTAATAATTACCATCACCATTTGTTACAGTTACAATATGCAAATTCTAAAGCAAGTGTGCAGCAAAGCCTACCAGACTTTGACATCAACAGCATGCTGTCTACCAGTCTGCTAACTAACTAAAGTCTATAAACATAGACTGACCATTCTTTTAATTGAAGATATTCAAGTTATTAACTCTTCAACTAATCAGGTGCTATAAGTCATAATGTCATGATTACATATTGTGATAAATTGTGACCTTTGATATTTTGAATCTGTATATTACGCTCAAATTACCAGTCATAAAGGTATTTCAAATTCAGATTCAGGTTTTTTTTCTTATGAATATTTTTAATGCTGAAATATGTTATTTTTAATATATGTTTGTACATATTATAATTTATATATTTATTATGTGGTGATGAATTTTGTACTTCAGATGACTGTTACAGGGTATCATTAAAGGAAGTATCCTGTGTTTTTGGCGATTGTTAAGATGATGCCGACCAACAGACACTTGTTAACGACTGTAATTACATATTTTATATATACATACATATATATATATATATATATATATATATACATACATACATACATACATACATACATACATACATACATACATACATACATACATACATACATACATACATACATACATACATTACATACATACATACATTTCGTATGTACGAAATTAGTGAGATACCAAATCCAGTTTGGGTTACTTACAAATATTAGGACGACCAGAAACACATTGAATATACAGATTCTAATATTCTAAACAGGAAAATATATTTAACTTGTAATACTAGTCGTTACAAACTTTTATTAGTCGAACACATCTTACAATGCAGAAAACTCAGGATGTTTTTTTTAACATTTACAGTCACTTTTGTTGATGAATAAAATGCTACAAGACGATGATATTCTTTGTTTTGTCATTTTGATGACCAGTTATTATAAACTGAAGCTGATAATTAAAGTATCCTCAAAACGTTTTCAACCTATTTGCATATAAATTATTTATAAAATATATCTTAAACTATGAACCCCACAGTCAAATAATAAAATGGGTAAACACATCAACAATTTTGCTAAATAAATTATTAATCCAATACTTATATAAGGACGATGACTGGAGCAACATAATTATTTTTCAGGACGGTATCTTGCCTAAAATGTCTAGGGATCAGTGATAAAAAAACAAAGGAAAAAACTCAGAGTAGTATAGGATGTTTTGTAGCTAGACAAAAAAGGGCATTTTTAATCTTAAAAAATGACCCTCTTTCGTTTGACACTGCTCACTCCCTGCTAAATACAACACTGACATCACATTTATCAATGTTGAGCCCATCACTGTCTGTTGTTGAATCGTTTTGACTCGTTCACTGTGTTACTGACAGAACGAATGTCGGTATGATTCAACCGTTTGGTGAATTCCTCCACGATGCGATATTCACAAAGCTGCATTTCATGATGCTGTTGGTGACTGCTGTCGATATTATATCGCTCTTTCCACACAATAATTTCTAATCCCTCTTTGTTGTGACAGAAAATGATAGAGTGCTTCTTTGATACAGTCTGCGATTTTTCCAGGATTCCCATAATATTGCACTTTATTCCTATTAGCTTCATTGGCGTTTTTACAACCTCGTGCATTTGCTCTGGCAGATAAATCTGGATAATATCTTTGCGTATGTTTTGTGATCAATCTTATGACATTTCCAGATTGGACTCAATTTTGAAATAATGGTACATGAAACGCAAGCTGGAAGGTTCTACAGCAAACATCAGTTCTAATGCTAGAGTCATACAATCAACTGTCACGGAGAAGCTGGCTAACTAGATGGTTGCGTTGTAATTTTCCCAACTCCCGACTTGCGATGGGTTAAAAACTAATCGGTCACCGACGTTGTATACGACGAGACTCGAGTTGGAAGAGTGCTCAGACTAGTAACTGGACAGTCGTAGAAGTTGAGAGATCGACGAGTTGGCCAACTCCGTCGTGCCAGTTGATAGTCTGAGACTAGTATTACTATTCAAGTCCTCTCAATTGGTCACACAATGACCTGTCATGTCTCGCGAGTTTTGTTTGTTGCATCATACCAAATAAAATGACATAGACGACAATGTTAACTATGTGGCAACCTCTGCAATTAAAAAAAAATGTCTACAGCAACACACTTGCCGTAAAAAAAACCCCAGATATGAAGAAGAAGAAAATGTTTTATTTAACGACGCACTCAACACATTTTATTTACGGTTATATGGCGTCGGACATATGGTTTAAGGACCACACAGATATTGAGGGAGGAAACCCGCTGTTGCCACTTCATGGACTACTCTTTTCGATTAACAGCAAGGGATCTTTTATATGCACCATCCCATAGACAGGATAGCACATACCACGGCCTTTGATGTACCAGTCGTGGTGCACTGGCTGGAACGAGAAATAGCCCTCAGATATAGTCAACAGCAAAAACAAACAAAAAATGCCATGGAGAATTAAAAACTCCATGGCATTGTTGATTGCCGTGTGCAACAGCAGGGGTTGCGTGGTTAAACACATTATATGCATTATATATATATATATATATATATATATATATATATATATATATATATATATATATATATATATATATGAATACTACATCTAATCGTTCAAAGTATTAACTGAACAAAAAGTGAAACCTTTTATGGCTGATTTTTATATAATCTTTAGTTTCGCAAAAAGGTTGTAGTAATTAATTTTACAAGTACGCTATACATGTTTTAAGTATGTTTGGCTCAGTGGTACTAAATGAATAAATGAAATAAAATTACATACAGTTATTGCCCAGACAACAATTGTCATATTTATCAACACTTACAGGATTGCCATCAAGTGTTCGATCACTTCGAACTTTGACCCAGCCGGATGTTATTTGGTTTAGTGTTATCTGCAGAAGACTCACTCGTTTGGAGCATTTCCCCAGCAACCGCACGATCTCAACCCTTCGCATTCGCTCGAAAACTGCTTAAAATGTGACCCCCCCCCCCCCCCCCCCCCCCCCGCCCCACACACACACACACACACCATCGTATTGTTTTTTTTCCCAGTCTCCAGCAGAAACTTGTTAAAAGTCGACCAGGCAGGTTCAGGTCCCTTTGCATGTTAAAACAGTAACTACTATCATAAGACAAAACGTTTGTGTTCTTTAACAATAGAGCAAATTGATTTATTAATCATCGGCTATTGAATATCAAGCATTTTGGTAATTCTGACACTGTCTTGGAGTGTTACCTTTTATAGCAAGGCATCTTTTGTATGCACCATCTCACAGACAGGACCTTTGATACACCAGTCGTGGTGTACTTTCTGGAACGAGAAATATCCCTAAAAGCCAACCGGTGGGGATAGATTGATCGGACATCAGGCGAGCGCTTCACTACTGGACACGTCCAACCCTCGCTCTAGCCAGTGCATTACGACTGGTATATCAAAGACCGTGGTATGTGCTATCCTGTCTGTGGGATGGGGCACATAAAAGATCCCTTGCTACAAATGGAAAAATGTAGCGGGTTTCCTTTCTAAGACTATATGTCAAAATTATCAAATGTTTGACATCCAGTAGCCGATGATTAATAAATCAATGTGCTCTAGTGGTGTTATTAAACAAAATAAACAAACGTCCCGTCCCTATCATATAAACACCAGTCAGTACTCACCTAAGCATATAAACTCATTATCGATGAATAATAAATCAATGTGCTCTAGTGGTGTCGTTAAACAAAACTAACTAACTAAACTCGTCACCGCTTGATGCAGTAATTCTAGTGTCAAGTATGCTGTTTAAACTTTAGCTGTACCACTGATTTAAGTTACTTAAACATGAAATCTGCCTGGTGTTTCTACTCAAGCATACTATTAACGAATATAATTGTCAAAACCCCTCCTGGTACCCCCCCCCCCCCCGCCCAAATAAATCAACAAAAAAAACCACACACAAAAAACCCCAACAACAACAACAACAACAACAACAAAACAAAACACCAACAAACCTAACCCCCCCAAAAACCCCAACAAAACAAACAAACAAAAATAACAACAAAATGCATTCCTGTCAAAACCACTCCATGTGAGAAAACAAATGAGAAGTATATCAACAAATACATTTTTAATTCAAACATCAAACAGATATATTTGAAATCTAAATAGCACACATAAATATATAATTAGCTCATTTCAATTTAGCACACAGTTCAATGGCTGTAGAGATCACATACAGTGACCAGTAGGCTCCGAGGAAAGGATTTTCACCCGAATTCCTTCTGATAGCCCTTTGCTTGTTTCATTTTTCTTAAATGGACATTCCTGAGTTTGTTGCAATTTTTAAGATGTGATCGACTAACAGAGACTTTTTATCGATTGTAATTACATATCAAATATATTTTTCTGCATAAAATATTAGTGGCTGTATATTAAACGTATTTTTGATCGTTTTAATATTTGTACTAGGTTAAATTTCATATTATTTCCTAAAATATGTTTTTTTCGTACGTACGAACTTATTTGAAGACAAAATCCAGTTTGGGCTTCTTACAAATATTAAGACGACCAGAAACACTGAATATACAGACACTGCTATTCTAATCAAGAACATATATTTATCATGTAACTTTAATCGTAGAAATATTTTATTAGTCGGAAACATCTTGCAATGCAGCAAACTCAGGAATGTCCCTTTAAAGTTGGGGTTTTCTTTTAACTATAAAATTATATGTATCTTGGGAATTCATTGTTTATCATCGTATTCAAAACTGAATACGCGTACAAAAAACAAAAATCTACACAAACTGTTAAAATAATACTAAATATTCACAAAAGGTCAAATGATACTGCTTGACCACAAAATGTGCACCTCGACTGGTCAAAGGCCATGATATGTGCTCTCTTGTCTGCGGGAAAGTGCATAAAAGACCCCTTGCTACTAATAGACAAGTATAGCGGCTTTCGTCTGATGACTACGTGTCAGTAATACCAAATGTTTGACATCCAATAGCCGATGATTAAAGGGACATTCTTGAGTTTGCTGCATTGTAAGATGTTTCCAAATTAAACTTACATATTAAATATATTTTCTTGTTTAGAATATCAGTGTCTATATATTCAATGTGTTTTCTGGTCGTCTTAATATTTGTAAGAAGCCCAAACTGGATTTGTCTTTAAATAATTTCGTACGTACGAAAAAAAATATATGTTAGGAAATAAAATGAAATTTAACCTAATACAAATATCAGAACGATCAGAAACACGTTTAATATACAGCCACTAATATTTTATGCAGAAATATATATTTGATATGTAATTACAATCGTTAAAACGTCTATTAGTCAATAACATCTTAAAAATTGCAGCAAACTCAGGAATGTCCGTTTAATTAATCAATGTGCTCTATTGGTGTCGTTAAACAAAACAAACTTTAACTTTTTTGTTTGACCGATATAATTATTTATTTGAATTTTGGTTT
The DNA here is from genome assembly GCF_016097555.1 of Gigantopelta aegis. Taxonomy (NCBI): domain Eukaryota; kingdom Metazoa; phylum Mollusca; class Gastropoda; order Neomphalida; family Peltospiridae; genus Gigantopelta; species Gigantopelta aegis. The sequence continues at coordinate 47,344,533 of NC_054707.1, read as the reverse complement.
TCATATAGTATTGTTAGTACAGAGTGTTCCTATTGGTAGTGGGAATTTTCCCTCTTAGCTCAGTTGGTAGAATGCGTGATTCTCATTTAAAGGTCTGTGATTCGAATCCCCTCAAAGGATGTAAATTTATCTGTTACATTTACATATTAAATTCCGTTATTTGAAATGCAATGTAAAAAAAATAGGACATATCAATGTTCTATGCCTAGTGATTTTAAAGTGCCAAAATTAAGAATTGATCGTGAAAACTGGTTAAATATTTAACGACTAATCGTGATACCACTCTTCGTGCACACCGAAGCTTGCTATTGACTCCTGCGAGTCGTTATAACATGCTGAATGAGTTGTCAAGTTCAAGTGCAGTTGCGTACTTGAATGGAGTAAACTATTGCCACAGATTCTGTCGAAAATTAATCACACAAACATTTTTTTCTATCAACATTTCACATAGTGTTCATTATCGCGAGATACAAAACTGTGAGGAAACTTCGTTGATTATTTTTTTTTCTATCTTAGAAATTACTGGTCACTTTTTATTCTTCTATTGATTTTGAAAGCCCCTGAAAAGCGACAAGAAGAGAGAAATCCTTTGAAAAAGCGTCAAGCAGATTTGTTGATGGAGCTCTTTAAGATAGCGGTTTCTTCACAATACGTCATCAACTGGGATTTTTTTTTAGACTTTTCAGTCGATGAGCTAGGAAAATGATGTCTTTTCATTTCTCATCAGTTATCTGGACTGTGAGTCAAAATCGACCTTTCAGTCGCGTTCTGATAAGAAGACTGTTTTAATCAGATGGATACAGCAAGGATTATTTACTTAGCGCTACAGGCGAAACCTTCCTCCAGAACCTTTTCACAACACTTCCTGTAGAGATTTTTTCTGTGTGTGGGCAAATAAAATTTGGGCAAAATTATTCAAAGTTCGTCACAGAAATCGAGCAATAGAGAAAATGTATGAAGGCTTGTTATTGATTATGACAGTATAATTATTATCAGTCCAACAGACGACTATCCATCCTTTGAATTAATTTCTGCCGATTCATTCATTCGTCAATCCATCCATCCATCCTCCCATCTATTTATTCATCCATCCATCCATCCATCCATGCATCCATGCATCCAATCCATCCACCCATCCGTCCGTTCCATCCTATCCCATCCATCCATCCATCCATCCATCCATCCCATCCCATCCCATCCCATCCCATCCCATCCCATCCCCATCCCCATCCCCATCCCCATCCCCATCCCCATCCCATCCCATCCCATCCATCCATCCATCTACCCACCCAAACCATCCACCCATATATTTATCTATTTAATCCATCCACCCAAAATATCCAAACAAATCAACTCTCACTCCATCCTTCCATCCCTCAGTCCGTCTATCCATCCATCCGATCAACCAACCAACTAATCAATCAACAATCGTCTATCTTTCTTATAGTTTCTATTGACATTTCAAAGATCCATTAATTTTTTTTTTACAATCTTCCATACATCTGTTTGACCTGCGTCTCTTCATCCCCCCTCCGTGTGTCCGTCCTTCCGTCCGTCCACCTGTGACCATCCACATGGGCGTATGGGGACTCTTTGATTTAGGGGGACTGGAGGGGTTGATTTGCCCGAAATTTTACCCAGATAAAAACTGCCCGAATTTTCCCCACTGTTTTCCCACTGTTTTGCCCGAATTTGGGGGGGGGGGGGTGAGATTGCCCCCTGCCCCCCCCCCCCCCCCCCCCCCCCCCCCCCCCCCCGGGGTCGTACGCCATGACCATCCATTGTCCGTCAGTTTATCGTTTCGCTTCTTGTTCTCACCATTAAATGTTTGTGTTATTATGTTTTATGTTGCTCGTGTTATCCTCAGTGCACCCACCATCACTTAAAACAGCGGTGCCAAGATTGCGATCGATGCTTGTAGACGATGAAATGTGATTACTGGACGAAATAGAATTTTAATTAAGGCGTCTAACAAAGGGTCGGCCCTTCTTCCTGACGGCCGGTCTGAAACAAGCGGCTAACCCCTTCCCCCTACAGCGATAAGTGTCGGCGGACTACCAGCGCGTGTCACACGCACATGTTCGCTGTCAGGAAGCAGGTCGAGGTCTTAAAGGCACGCGGCCCACTTCGGCCCGAACCTATCTCGCTGATGTTGGAATCTGATGCCTTAACTGGGATAGCTGTTTCTTTAGAACCCTAAAATTAATGCACTATATATTAATAATCAGTGTCGGTTTCAGGTGTTGTCAGTAAAAGTTTGTTTGTTTTGTTTAACGACACCGCTAGAGCACATTGATTTATTAATCGTCGGCAGGTGTGGTCAGAATCATGGCAGTAATTTGAATAATTGTGTGCCCCTAGGCTTTGATATTTTTATTCCGGTCTCTCGCCATTTACTCAGCGAAAGAGTCGTGCTCTTTAAATCTAGGGGCGGGATTTAGCTGTCAGTTGTGTGCTCGCCTGAGAGTCTTGCGTCGTAGGATCGAACCACCCTGGTTAATCCATTTTAAGTAAAAAAAAATCTCGTTCCAATCAGTGCACCACAGTTGGTTAAAGGCCGTGGTATGTGCTTTCCTGTCTGTGGGAAAGTGCATGTAAATGATCCTTGAAGCTATTGGAAAAATGTAGCGGGTTTCCTCTGTAAGACTATGTCAAAATTACCAAATGTTTGACATCCAATAGCCAATGATTAATAAATCAATGTGCTCTAGTGGTGTCGTTAAACAACACAAATTTTTACTTTAAATCTAATAATTGCAAGTTTGAATTCCGCCCAGCTTGAAACGATTTAAAAACATTTTTTTATTCATATGAAAACAAAATAATGAGTCGTTGGTAAGTTCTGGGTATTCCGTTATTTTATTATGTACATTTTCACCCCCCCCCCCCAAAACCCCCCCACAAAAAAAAAAAAAAAACCCCCAACCCAAAAACCCCCACTCTTTAAAGGTATACCCAGCTTACCAACGTGGCTTAGAAGTTCGTAACTCAATGGATCTAAAGTGTTTAAAGCAGAGGCTTTGAGTCTATTTTAATTATTTAACCATCTAGAATAGACCGTCCACATTAATGTTCATATATTCATATACTATTCTGTGATACTCTTTGTTGACTCTAATCGAAGTCACATTAAAACGTATCTCCATTTTAATACCACCCAGGAGTGGGTGCTGGTCTTCTGCATTTTCTTAAAGCGACATACCCTAGTTTTTAAACGCTACGGCGTATTTTTCACTATTAGAACCGTTTTTTAGAGTGAATGTTGTGTGAAGGCAGATGGTAAAAAAGGTTAAGAGCATTAACACACAAGTTTATTCAATCTAGGTAAATTTGCATTTTGCATTAGTAAATGATGTTATAATCTCAGGAGACGAGATTGTAACATTAGTTATTAAGGTGTAATAAAAGTAAAAAGAGAAAGTCATCCTAGTAGTCTACGTATACTACAGTCGAACCAAAATAGTTTTATTACACCTGGCCATTGCTTTCGCAGCTGGTCAGCTATCGACTCATCAACACACGCAGTAAACATGTTTGGTTTGCAGAATACAGCATTTCCTGCAGTTAAACCCACACGTCACTATTTATTTGAAGTTGCACGCAGCCGTGCAGGTGTTGTAATGTATATATTCTAAAAAAACTCTCTCTCTGTCTGTCTCTCTCTCTCTCTCTCTCTCTCTCTCTCTCTCTCTCTCTCTCTCTCTCTCTCACTCTCTCTCACACACACACACACGCTACTTCACACACATGTATTCACGCACATATATACACACGCTCGCGCGCACGCACGCATGGTAATTAAAAAAAATTAATCATGACTACAATGTATACATATTAATTAAAATTCGCAACTGATGAAGTTAAAAGCACTGTCCCTAGTCATTACGCAATGTATACTATTTTGTATTCCTTTTTTTTTTTTTTTTTTTTTTTTTAACTTTTACGTCTTCATGTTCTGTTACCGGCCTCGGTGGCGTCGTGGGCAGGCCATCAGTCTACAGGCAGTAGGTACTGGGTTCGGATCCCAGTCGAGGCATGGGATTTTTAATCCAGAAACCGACTCCAAACCCTGAGTGAGTGCTCCGCAAGGCTCAATGGGTAGGTGTAAACCACTTGCACCGACCAGTGATCCATAACTGGTTCAACAAAGGCCATGGTTTGTGCTATTTGTGCTATTTGTGGGAAGCGCAAATAAAAGATCCCTTGCTGCTAATCGAAAGAGTAGCCCATGTAGTGGCGACAGCGGATTTCCTCTTAGAATCTGTGTGGTCCTTAACCATATGTCTGACGCCATATAACCGTAACTAAAATGTGTTGAGTGCGTCATTAAATAAAACATTTCTTTCTTTATATATATATTTTATCTGCCAAAACCTGCTATTTTATTCTTAAACATAGAAAATCCCTTTTATACACTATGAAATGATTCGTGTATATATCTTATTGTTTTATCTGTGCTGCAATTGTTTTAGCTGTATATTTGTTTTGTTTTTTGTTGTTTTTTTCTTTAGATGTTTTTATTCAATAGTCTCTCGTAACTCAGTATAGAGTGGCTCATTACAATTTTATTACTTTTATTGATTGTATGTATATGTTGTATTTTTTATTTTGTTGTAATGAGGTGAGACTTTAATAAACTATCTGTCTGTCTGTCTGTCTGCTTTGTCACTGACTCTGTTGATAACCTCAAATAAAAGATCCCTTTCTACTAATCGGAAAGAGTAGCCCATGTAGTGGCGACAGCGGGTTTCCTCTCAAAATCTGTGTGGTCCTTAACCATGTGTCTGACGCCATATAGCCGTAAATAATATGTGTTGAGTGCGTCGTTAAATAAAACATTTCTTTCTTTCTGTTGATAACCTCTATCTGTTATTGTAGTTTTGTATTGCTGTACGAGTTGTGTAATAATTTATGCAATTAACTTTCTTGTATCTTTAACTTTCACTTTATTTACAACTTACTTATGTTTCTGGTCATCACGGTGTTTGTATTGGTAGCTCTTAATATATTTTAGACGGGAGGGGGTGGGAGTGAGAGTCTCACGAATTAGGATGTGTGACTTTAAGAAAGCATTTTATTTTATTTTAGACGCGTACTATATAATTAAAAATTCAATGGTTGTTTTGTTTGCGGGGGAGGGGGGGGGGGGTATCGATTTAGTCAACCACTAGTCGTATATTTAACTTAAATCTTTCTGTGGGTCTTGTAGCGGAATGACGTTGTCCCTACATTTGCGATTTAAAAAACCCACCCACAACTTAAATATGTAACAGAATTACAACACAACTGTACGATAGTAATAAATAAGTAAAATGAGAAGCCGGGGAACAGAAGAAAAATGTTCACGGTTTTGAACTGGCGAGGAAGTGATGTTTTCTCAGCTGGGACAAAACTTTGAAATGTAACAAACATCGCTTTCTTTTCAACTGTAAATGTCAAATACAACACGCTGATTGGAAGCGGAAACAACAGCAACACTTTAAACAGAACAAATATACACTGCATGATAACCTGCTGATTGCAGGCGATTGTGCCCAGTTGTTTGTTAAACGCAGTGTATTTCTAGTACGACCATCTGCTAAATCTGATGAGATCTCTACTTGGTTGTGAGAACATAAAGAACTTTGATTCTGTTGTTGGTCTATGAAAGGTAATTCTATTCGATGGGAGCAGCGAAATGCACATATAACAAATAAAAAACAACTCCCAACTCCAGCGCTCAAAGCTATTTGACACATGTTAAAATTGAGCAACAAACAAGTTCATCCATAAGTATGTCTGAACCCCCCCCCGAAAAAAACAAACAGACCAACCCCCCAAAAAAACCCCACACACACCCAACCCCCCCCCCCAACAAACAAGAAACCCCAACCCAAACCAAACAACAACAAAACAACAATTACACAAAACAAACAGAAAACAAAACTACAGACCCCCCAAAACAATAAACACAAAAAAATCTCACAAAAACCCCAAAACACAAAACAAGCAAACAAAAACCAACTACGTCAATAAGAACAAAAGGAACATGATTGAGCTCAATTGAGCACATGCCTGAGGTGTTTGCGTTGTAAAATCGAATCTCATTCCTTTTTTCTAGTATATCGTGGTATGTGCTGTTCTGTCTGTGAGACTATTTATATATTAAAGATTCCTAGCTGCGGGTTTCCTCTGAACACTACCACCACACTGACCTCCACCCCTCACCCCCAACCCTACACAAAAGAGATCCGTCAAACATTCCATAATTGCAAAGCAAAACGCAATAGCTGTGATAATAATAATATTTAATAATAACACAGCACACATTGACAGGAATGCACCCAGCCTTTGAACACTATATTAAAACTGTGTTACTTAGTACCAGTCATTTTTCACAAATATCATGATATCCTAAAAAATAATATGGGAGACGCCCATTTCCATCCCAGCTAATAATTCATACATCGGCCTCTGTTAAAACAAGGGGGCTGAACGTAGCCCAGTGGTAAAGCGCTCGTTTGATGCGCGATCGGTTTGGGATCGATCCCCGTCGGGGGCCCATTGCGCTATTTCTCGTTCCAGTCAGTACACCACGACTGGTATATGTGCTATCCTGTCTGTGGGATGGAGCATATGAAAGATCCCTTGTAGCATTAGGGAAAATGTAGCGGTTTTCCTCTGATGACTACGTGTCAAAATTACAAAATATATGACATCTAACAGCCCATGACTAATTAATCAATGTGCTACAGTGGTGACGTCAAACAAAACAAACGGTTAAAAATGTCTAAACCTTTAACACACAAGGGGAGATAACTATTAATGATGTAAACATTCAATCTCTATGAGTTGCTGCTCTTGCTAAGACTACTTCTGTCAATTGGATGCCGAACTCGCCCGATTCTTAAAAACTCAAAATGTTCTCATGTCCCTGCATAAAACAGTGGCGGATCCAGAAAATCAATTTAGGGGTGTGTGTGTGTGTGTGTGGGGGGGGGGGGGGGGGGGGATGCAGCAATGACATGAGGTGGAATGCCAATGGAACTTTGGTGGAGGTTTGGAGGGGATGGGGGGGGGGGCTAGAAGCGCCTCTATAAAACCACGCTTTTGGTTGGAGAACGCACACATGCTACACACACATACACACGCGTATATACACACGCGTACATACACACACGCGCAACCTCGTCGCACACGCACACACAATGGCCAAACTCGCCCGATTCTTAAAAACTCCATAAAACCACGCCTTTGGTTGAAGCAGGCACACTAGTTCCATATACACAAAACACTCGCGGACTCGCACGCACGCACGCAAACACACACACAGCATAATTTCGACACAAACGAAAATGCTTTACAGCACTCGACTGACCTGTCGTAAAATATGACTACGTCACGACTACCAGAAAGGAAGCTGGTAATCAATCATGCACGTCTGGTTTCCGGGTACAGTGAATATTACAGATTAAAGATTAAATACAAGATTTACAATTAAAAAAACACACAAAAGGTTAAACTTAAGGAAATAAAAAACGAACCTCATACTCTTTAAAAAAAAAAATATTATAAAGAAGAAAAGAAACTAATCGACATTATTGTCATATATTATCGTTTGGTTTCCGCCTGTTTTTCAGTATAAAAACCGGAGATCTGAAATCTAATCATTGTGAAAGGATTAAAACTCTTAAATTGGACACTGGTTGAGGAGGTTGTATCATCAACATGAATTTTGGTAGCATATTGACCGCTCTTGTCTGTAAGTACTCTCTGTCTTGATCTTGTAGATTGATGGACTGTTATTAATTGATACGACAAAACATATCTTCTCAGTCTCAGTATCAACAACAACTGATAATACGTTAAAGACATTATAAATACGTGTATTTACAAACTAGTATATTTTCTTACCAATAAGGTAAAAAGATCTTCCTTTGATATTATTAAAAACACAATAAACAAAACGTTTTATTGAAATGGGTTTCTAGTTTATAATATTTATTTCTCTATATACAGGATGAAAACACCAGGGCGTGTTCAGGGGGCCGAGCGCTCGCAAACATTTTGACTGGTACCATGATATTGTATCACGTAACATTTTTCTAACGTGAGACGCAAAAACCAGTCTACCGAGCGACCGCTATCGTTCGCCCGCCTGGACAGGCCACAGAAGGTTTCTGATATATATATATATATATATATATATATATATATATATATATATATATATATATATATATACACACATATATATGTGTGTGTGTATATATATATATGTGTGTTTTTATATATATATATTTGTTTTTTTACGTTTCTATAAGCAAAGCCTTTAGTCGTTTCCAGATTAAGGTTTGGAAATTTTAGGTCATGGAGTGCTGGATGAATTTGTAGGTAATTAGTAAATACAGACTAAGATACATTTAACACGGTTAGAAGTGAAAACATGATAATAAATACGGGATCACACCAACACAAAGAGCAGAAAATGGTTGTGAAAATCCATAGTGTCAGCAAGTTAACTGTGTTACCGATATTCAATCAAACATTACTAACATTCAATCTCACATTACTGACATTCAGTCGCACATTACTGACATTGTCTCACATTACTGACATTCAGTCTCACATTACTGACAGTCAATCTCACATTACTGACAGTCAATCTCACATTACTGACATTCGATCTCACATTACTGATATTCAGTCTCACATTACTGTCAATCTCACATTACTGACAGTCAATCTCACATTACTGAGTCAATCCCACATTACTGACAGTCAATCTTACATTACTAACAGTCAATCCCACATTACTGACAGTCAATCTTACATTACTGACAGTCAATCCCACATTACTGACAGTCAATCTCACATTACTGTCATACAATTTCACATTACCTCTTTGTATTTTGTACAGATATTATGACGCTAATAGCGACTGTATTGTGGTGTACAATACTAAGTTTTCCTTAATTTCGTTCTCTTAGTATATTTCTGGTAAAAGACTAAAGACGACGCCACACAATATTAGTGCCTGGTATTGCATAGCAACCGATGGAATCCTAATGTTATCTTGTCACACTCTGCTATTCTCGGACGAAGCACTCGTGTCGTGTGGCGTAACCTTCCGATTCAGAGGGAAATACCACCAATTGTTGAAACAGGACCAAGACTTTAACACAACTTTCTCTTTTTTATTCTTTTTGATTTTCACCAGCTCCCATATAACATTTCATTACAGTTTCAGTGTTTCTGTTTGCGACGGCACAAGCCTGCTGTTGTGGCTCCGGTCATGGTTCAGGTCACGGTCACGGTCACGGGCACGGTCACCATGACAAGAAATAACCTGTAAGTAAAGCTAAAATATACGCTTTGTATTCATCAAATACAATAGTTAACTCAATGCAAGTTCAGTGCTAGATAAGTCATGCATTTCAATTTAACTTGGTATTCATGCTAATATCCTATTCTGGTTCACACCCCTGTCATGGAGACACACCTCAGCTATCTGGGTTGTCTGTCCAAGACAGTTAGTGGTTAGTGGTTGGTGAAAAGACAAATTGGTGTGGTGGCTTGTGACGTGCCCACTGAGCTGGTAAAATCTAACCCTGAGTGGGAACCGCTGGCCTTTAATGACACCATAATCATCATCATCATCGTCATCATCTTCATCATTGTCAGCGTCATCACCATCACTCTCTCTCTCTCTCTCTCTCTCTCTCTCTCTCTCTCTCTCTCTCTCTCTCTCTCTCCCCCCCCCTCCTCTCTCTCTCTCTCTCTCTCTCAATCGGCGAAATAACCATGTATTAGACACCAATTCACCCTTTGCGTAAAGTGTGTTGAGGCGTTGTTAAACAAATATTCGTTTCCTTACAATAAAATAATGTTAGTTACTTAGATTTTGTTTAAAATATACTGGTAACAATATTGTTGTTTGTTTCAGATACGCGAATGAAAATTGGGAAAACCCCACAAAGTCATCAAAGAACAACATATGAATACACAATTTGTGACACAGATTTTGTAATTTTTTACTTTATTAAAAATAAAATAAAACTAGCAACTAATTTGTGTACGTTTGTGTTTCTCTTTGTACTTTTAAAGCTACGCTCATACCCGCATTTTGGATTGAGGTCTCGCCACTGAATATATCCAAGAAGGAAAGTGTTTGTATATTTGTAGAATGAATAAGACTGCGGGTTAGCAAAATGAAATATCATGTTCAGATGTTAATTCAAACCAAAATAATTAAATTTTCTTTGCTACGCGGTCAATTCTTAAATAAACATTTGGCTTCTCTACTGTAACCAGAAAACTAAATTTGCTTAAGCAGGGGATTGAGCAAGCGATTATTATTATTATTTATTTTTATTTTATTTATTTTGGAGGGGAACGAGGGTTATTTTGTTGTTTAATATGTTGTTTGTTGTTCTTTTTTTGTAACTCTTTTTTTTCTACATTTTACAAGTTTTAAATGGTGTGTGTGACAAATGAAAATGCATAATTATTAGGTAACAGGTTTGGTCTGCTTACAACTTACCATAATATATAATATTACACTGCCTAATTCATTTCATGTAAAATCTGTCTGTTGGGCACATAATAATTTATCCCAAAATTATTGGCAGCAAATTCATCACTGAAATCTCAAAATTACCGTAACTATTGAAAATGACAAATAAAAATGTATATGTAATTACCGCACATTATTTTACCCTTAGCCGCAAAATTATTTACTCTATAAAATGTTTTAACCGCAAAACATGTTACTCAAAATGCTTTCACCTTCACGTGGGAAAACGTCGAGTTTTGTCTTTTAATATAATCTACAGCACTGTAATTAATGTTTATCTTTGAAAATATGTTTGCAATAACTGTACCCTTAGTTATTTATCAGTGCCAGTTGTAGGTCACTACTTAGGAATGAAAATGCAGCCAATAGTAGGTATAAATATGTTATTATATGGGTGCAATAGCTTTTCACGTTTCACGTACCAATTTATTTATCTTGATATTAGAGATGCACAAGAGGAAATATACTGTGATTAGATCAGCAAACTTATGTTAACACCCCTGCGCGTGCTGTAACCTCACGGTGGTGCAGGGTTGTAACATTCTTTTTGAGAATGGCCAATACAGCACAAATTGAAGTTTAGAGTAAAAGTCAGTATCTTATCTGTGATATTTGTATTTGTATTTTTGCACAGTTCTTTATACTGTTTTTATTTATATCTTGAAATTTTCTGTTGATGTTGATCATCACCTTGTTTGTTTCCATTACCATAGTTTGACACCCAATAGCCGATGTATTTTTCGTGCTGGGGTGTCGTTAAACATTCATTCATTCATTCATTTATGTTAACACAAATATGAGAATTTTTTTTCAAAGCAACACTTTACTCTTACCTCCATCAGTAGCGTGTAAGCTCTGAAGACCGCGGCGTATTTTTATCCAACCGCAGTGGCTTTATCCGTATGACCAGCGTGGTAACTTTTTCAGATTATTTAAGAAAAAACAACAACAATACTCCCCCCCCCCCCCCCCCCCCCACCAAATAACAACAACAAAAACCCCATTAAAAACAAACACCAAACACGAAACACAAAACCCCCAACAAATAAACAGAAAACTATCAACAACCCAAAACCTGCTTTGTCGCAGCATTTTTTTTTATTGCTGAAGAAAGACACCCATGAAAACAATTAATTGATTCTGGTTTCTCCTCTTTCTAGGCTAGTTGTGTATTGAACAGAGTTAACTCCCATGCTTATAAAACGAAGTCCTACTATACGGCTTAGGCTGAATTAAAAGAATTATCAGCAATTTGGCGAATTTAGACAGAAAATGTTAATTTGCCAAATACTAAAATGGTGATAGATCTACAAAGTACTGGCAATTTTCGAATAATAAAGTTTTACACGGGTTTTTTTTCGAATTAACATCAAGCTCATCTAACTATATTTGGCCAAAAAAAGTAAAAGTAAAACTCTTTAAAAGAGTACTCTTTATTTTCATTTATTATTATTTTTTTAGTGAACTGTATAAAACAAAAAGTTCACTACAGGAAGACGTTTGTCAATATTTCATGTTTGTAAATAGTTACATTTGAAGGAGAATGCTATTTTGAGAACCTTTCTACACTGCCATTCGTTTATGAAGAGTGATGTTGATCATAGCAATGGGTCTGTTCCAACATTTATCGAGACTGCAGAATTAACAATGATGGTTTATTCTAAATGGATAAATAATAATAAAAAATATATACAAGAGACTACAGCTTTAAAGGGGCAGTCTCAAATAACAGAAAATATTTATTGACTTTTTTTGGTGTAAAATGGAAAGATTAAACATATAATTACATCTAAATAATTTCATTTCTGTTATTTTTATGTTTTTTATATTATTGCAAAATCCAGCGAGGGTGACCGACAGGTTAACACGTGAAGTCACAGTTGAAATTTGACTTGCATCTCCATATTGACAAAGAAATGACCGCTATTTAATGGATACGTGATGAATATTCTGTACGCACTTTATATTTTTTTCCAAAGATTCCCAAGGAAAGCACTGTTTACGCCGAATGGCGGCTCATTACAATTTTTATATTCTCGAGGTTCTTATACAAAGATACTGTGTGGGATCGATTAATTTGTAGTTATTTATCACTAATACATATAAAATATGGAAAGGTTACACTTACAACTTTGTGACTGCACCTTTAAGAAAGATTAAAGTGTATAAAAGTCGTGTATGTCACGATGACAATAAAATAAACAACCCTACAATTATGATAGGTTATTAAGGATTGTTGGTAAATCATGCTTGCTTAGGAATAAATATTCCACGATTGCTGAGTAGTAAACATTAAAATTTAATTATCTCAAAACGCCCAAAGTATGACATCACAGGTTATTCATTGGACCATTCATATACATCTAGGAATAAACATAAGATAAAGACAAACTAAAGTTTGTTTTGTTTAACGACACCACTAGAGCACATTGATTTATTAATCATCGGCTAGTGAATGTCAAACATTTGGTAATTGTGACCCGTAGTCATCAGAGGAAACCCTTGTATTGTATACCGGCCTCGGTGGCGTCGTGGCAGGCCATCGGTCTACAGGCTGGTAGGTACTGGGTTCGGATCGCAGTCGAGGCATGGGATTTTTAATCCAGATACCGACTCCAAACCCTGAGTGAGTGCTCCGCAAGGCTCAATGGGTAGGTGTAAACCACTTGCACCGACCAGTGATCCATAACTGGTTCAACAAAGGCCATGGTTTGTGCTATTCTGCCTGTGGGAAGCGCAAATAAAATATCCCTTGCTGCTAATCGGAAGAGTAGCACATGTAGTGGCGACAGCGGGTTTCCTCTCAAAATCTGTGTGATGCTTAACCATATGTCTGACGCCATATAACCGTAAATAAAATGTGTTGAGTGCGTCGTTAAATAAAACACTTCTTTCTTTCTTTGTATTGTATTTTCAAAATATCGTAAATACACCGTTCTTACCTATCGTAGATCTTACGACAGGTTCCTACAGGGTCTGTCGTAGACTAGGAACCAATATGGCGGCTTACTTTTTATGATGCTGTTAATGATAAAGACAGAGATACAGCTTCCCAGTTTTGTAAACCGAGTTTTTCGAGATCATACTCGCCTTTTAGACTGTATGAACGACGAAGAACTTGTATTACGGTATCGTATGCCATACCATGCTACTTTTCATCTATTAGACAGCGTTTGTGTGTGTCGATAACATAAACAAAAGTACTTACAATACGGTCTATAGAAATGTAAAATATCCCAAACTCAAAATTTTAAAACAGTGTATTTCAACCTTATGCCACCTATTTCAGAAAATTTACCAATCGATATAATGGGGCCCGATTGAGGTTGTTGAAGAAGGCACAATAGTGGGGCAGATAACAAAAACATGTACACTTTTGGTTAAAAGCATGAAACTTGGCACATATATACCGTGACCCATTACAAGCATTTCAGATATGAACCCAAGTCAACAGCATCCCCTGGTGGCCAGGGGGATCTATAAATGTATCCCTCCCCCTTTTAATGGGGAGGTTGACACCCCCCCCCCCCCCCCCCAAACAATTGAACCTTTGGTTAAAAACATAAAACTTGACACATATATACCTAGACCCATTACAAACATTTTCAAATATGGTCGTAAGTCAGGAGAGCACACTGTTGGCCAGAGAATATCTACAAATGACCCCCACCCCCTTTTATTTGACCCAATATTTGATTTAATTCTGCACTTTTGGTTAAAAGCATGAAACTTCGCACACACATACCGTGACCCATTACAAACATTTTTAGACAGCAGCGCCCCCTTGTGGACAGGGAGGATCTCCCACCCTCTTTTAATTAGGCGGCTAAAAACAAAGTGTGCACTTTTGGTTAAAAGCATGAAATTTAGCACATACACCTTGAACCATTACAAATATATTCAGATATGGATCCAAGTCGTTGGTCAGGGAGGATCTACAAATGTCCTCCCAACTTCATTGTAGACATTACTTAATAACATTCCAGTCATTGCATTCAAATGTATCATTATCACTCATTGTTAATCCTACATCAATTCTAAATGTACTTTTGAATAGATGGGGGTGGGCGTGGGGGTGATACAAGGGTGAGCAATATTTTGGTGCGAATGTAACCATTAGTATCAATATCTGACGATGCATGTACGGTAGTCGACTAAACATGAGCACAGAAAGGTCCTTGCTAAGTGCAAAGAAGGCGATCGGCAGTACAGACTAAAAGAGGAGAAGCGATCAGAAAGATTAGAGATTGTTAAAAAGGCCTTGTGTACTATACTATAGATTATAGATTAAAAGGCAAATTGTTATGGCTAGGGCACCCTTTTGGCAGTACAACACCTTCTTGCTCGGTCAACACGTTTCAGGTTACTGGTCTAAACCCCATTTCCGTCTCGTTGTACATTTTCAAAGGAAGCAAAAGTATTGCCACATCATGTGAGGCTGTGGTAGAGAGGTAGGGCCAATGATTTCTCTTTACCCAGGACATCGTATATATCATAGTGTCTGCTTTCTCGAACACCTTTCCTCACTTTTTTTTTGAATTATTTATTGCTGCTCGTGATATATGTGTCCCATACAACATCAACTATTTTAGAATGTTCTAACTCTGATGGTCATGTATGCAACAAATATACTGTTGGCATTCTGATCAAATATCAGGTTGCTGATAGGAAGAAGATTGCAGGAAAGTAGGCAGGCGTTTTACACCATCCAATCATCAAGCAGGAACATCTTACATTCCTCACCACCAAAACTGTCACTATAGACTGCCCTGAAGACAAGGACATAATCATTACACGTTGTCATAGTTATTCTTCAATGCCACCATATAACCAGGAGGAAGAAGACACTAGGCTTTTAATTTATGTCCAGAATGCTATTCTGAACGATTTTATCAAGTGTCTTTTGTGCCCTGTTAACACACATGTATATATGCTAGTCATCCTAATTGGCAAGTTCTATCATATGATTACCTTGAATCAAAATGTGAGTATTTGATTTGCTTTTGGTACAGACAAATACTTTCCATTTTGTGACGTCTTGGGTGAAGATACATTCCTGTCCCAACCTCTAAGGGTGTGACACTACCTCTTCTTTCCTTGGATAATGTGAAATAACATCCTGAGGTGCAAGAAACTGTTAGCCTGATGTATCCCGTACCTTTATTTACACGGTGCTCAACCCTTACACCTTCATAGCTAAAGATGCTCCATACATGTACTTCCAGCTACTGGAATGCTTCACAGGACGAGCGACGTAAAACATGTTGACAAAGCAAGGAAGGTGATGAACTGCTAGAAGGTGAAAACAATGGAAACCATTCCACCCACCCAGGATGCCTTATTGCAGTACTCTGAGTTACATACCAAGCTGGCATATGGTCCACCAATTAACAGAGTGAACACAATACACCAACGTCAGAGGGTTAGGGATGGCCAGCCAGTCCTTATACTGTACATGTGGCGCCAAAAGATTCCTGTGATTTGGATATGTGTGGTTGCAAGCTTATGAAAGGATGTGGCACCATACGTGCATGTACTTAACTGAAATGTGGTATATGAAATTAGCACTGTATATTGCAATTTTTAATCGGGTGAATATATGCCGTGACTACACTAGCCTATATTCCAAGGCAACTTTGGCTTGTCTGGAATAGAACGACACCAAACAAAAAGCTGGTAATACTCACAATAAATGCTGCAGCTTTACCCACTTGATATATTGTCTCCATAATTTGTCAATTTTATAAATACATGTATTCATCTAGTGATATTTTGAATAGAACGTCCTCCATGGGAGGGTTGGGACATTTTTATTATCTTCCCATGGTCACCAGTGGCTGCTGTTGACTGTTTGTAATGCATCATTGTATCTACGCGTACACATTTCATGATATATGCAATGTATTTGGTGTGTATGTTACATATGATTGCTTCATGGTATGAAAGTACAAATCCTCTACACCAAAAATATTGCTCATCCTGCACTCCAACACCCCAAATCTGCACCTGCATTCATCTCATATATTCACAATTACATTTAGAATTGATGAAGCATTAACAATGGGCGAGATCATGCATTTCAATGCAGGTACTTGCACGTTATTAAGAAATCCTTACACGGAAGGGAGATGGTCATTTGTAGATCATCCATGGTCAAGGGGGGGGGGGGGGGGGGGGGGGGGGGGAGGGTGGCTGTTGACTTGGATCCATGTCAGAAAATGCTTGTAATGGCTCAAAGTACATGTATGTGTGTGCCAAATTTCATGCTTTTAACCAAAAGTGTACAATTGTTTCGTTAGCTGCTCCACTAAAAGAGGGTGGGTGACATCTGTAGATTCTCCCTGGCCACCAGTGGGCGCTGCTGACTTGGGTCCATATCTGAAAATGTTTGTAATGGGTCAAGGTATCTATGTGCCAGGTGTCATGCTTTTAACCCAAAGTGCACAATTCAGTCAAATATTGGGTTTAGATATAATCCTTCCCACAGGGAACGCCTTTTTCACACTATGGAATTTACTATGTTATTTATTTCTGAGCTGATTGTTTTCTAAGTTGCACAAAAATAGTACTGTTTTGTTATTTCCAAAACACTTTTACTTTTCTTCTTAAGTCAAACCAAACTGAAATTATTTACAAAAAATATGTTTGTAGGATGAGACGGACTATAGATGTGAACACACAATAATCATTATAAATCGAGTTGAAATGCATGCATATCTGCGTTTTCCAAAATCGCAAAACAAATCAAATCAAATCAAACCAGTTTATTCATAAACACATAAACAGCACGTTAAAATGATATTACACCCATAGCATGACTTGTTTGGAAATGGGGGGTGGGGTGGGGGGTATCCAAACGTTACGTAATATATGCACCACCCACAAACAGGATAACATATACCACGGCCTTTGATATACCAGTTGTGGTGCACTGGTTGGAACGTGAAATAGCCTAATGGGCCCATCGACGGGAACATATCCCAGACCGACCGGACATCAAGTGAGCGCTTTACCACTGGTCTAAAATATTCAAATTAATTTTTATTTATCTATGTGTATATACAGTACTTTGTATTCTGGGACTAATGTAGCCTAATCACTGTTAACCTACCAAAAGAAGAAAAAAGAATGTTGGACGTCTTCCCCACATCCAAAATTAAAATTTCCTTGATGATCTCACCGAGAAATACCCCATTTTTTCTATCTCCAATTAATGAGAGTTGCCATTTTAGTTTACGACAAATACCATAAATCATGACATACTAAGAGAACTTTACGATACCTTTGAAAATCTGTCGTATCTTAAATCGACGACATTCGTATTTTACTCTTAACTAGCTACGATATGTCGTAGCTAAGATGGATTCGAAAATGCAGGTCCAGATACGAAATTCGAGAAATACGGGTTTAGGCTGAATGTGCCAATACTTTCGACACAAAATGAAAACTGCTTTACGGCACTCGATTCACCTGTCGTAAAATATGAGCAAGTCACGACTATCAGAAAGGAAGCTGGTAATCAATCATGTACGCCTAGTTTCCGGGTACAGTTAATATTACAGATTAAAGATTAAATACAAGATTTACAATTAAAAACAAAACAAACCCACACGTAACTTTCAAGGAAATTAAAAAAAAAACGAACCTCGTAACATAGCTTTAAATAAAAAAAATCTTATTACATTGAAGAAATGAAACTAAACGACATCGTTTGGTTTCCGCTTGTTGTTTAGTATAAAAAACGGACATCTGTATTGTAATCATTGTGAAACCTTGAGTAACATATTGGACACTGTTTGAGGAGTTTGTATGATCAACATGAATTTTGAAAGCATATTGACCGCTCTTGTCTGTAAGTAGTCACTGTTTTAAATTGTTGCACTGTTATTAATTAATACGACAGAACATTTCTTCTCAGTCTATATGTTTACTACAACGGATAATACGTTAAAAACATTAAAAATACGTGTATTTACATACTAGTATATATATTCATAGCAATAAGGTAAAATGATCTTCCTTTGATGCTATTAAAAACACAATAAACAAAACTTATTGTTGAAATGGGTTTCTAGTTTATATTTATTTCTGTATATGCAGGATGTTCTTGGATGTTCAAATGTCTATAGAGTCTCAAGACGTGTCTCAATGTGATAGCCTAGCGAGCACAAGGAATGTTCAGGAGGCCGAGCGCTCGCGAACAAGTTGACTGTACCCTGGTCTTGTATCACGTACACTTGTCTAGCGTTAGGCGCAAAAAACAGTCTACCGAGCGACCGCTATCGCTCGCCCTCATGAACCGGTCACAGAAGTTTTCCGATACTTAGGGTGGTTTTTTTTGTAGAAACATAACCTTTAATCGTTTCCAGATTAAGGTTTGGAAATTTTAGTTTATGGAGTGCTGGATGAATTTGTAGGTAATTAGTATTTACAGATTAAGATACATTTCACATGGTTAGACGTGAAAACATGATTATAAATACGGGATCACATTACTGACAGTCAATCTCACATTACTGACATTCAGTCTCACAATATTGACAGTCAGTCTCACATTACTGACATTCAGTCTCACATTACTCATAGTCAACCTCACATTACTGACATTCAGTCTCACATTACTGATAGTCAATCTCACATTACTGACATTCAGATACAATAGTAAAGTTGTCTTATCACACTCGGCTATTCTCGTTCGAAGCACTCGTGCCGTGTGACGTCACCTTACGATTCAAAGGGAAATACCACAAACTGTTGAAACAGGACCAAGACTTTAACACAACTTTCTCTATTTTTGATTTTCATCAGCTCCCATATAACATTTCATTACAGTTTCAGTGTTTCTGTTTGCGTCGGCACAAGCCTGCTGTTGTGGCTCCGGTCATGGTCACGGTCACGGTCACGGTCACGGTCACGGGCACCATGACAAGAAATAACCCGTAAGTAAAGCTAAAATATTCGTTTCGTATTCATCAAATACAATAGTTAACTCAATGATTTGTTTGTTTGTTTTGTTTAACGACACCACTTGAACACATTGATTTGTTAATCATCGGCTATTAGTTGTGTAACATTGGGTATTTTGTTATAGTCTTAGAGAGGAAACCCGCTACATTTTTCTATTAGTAGCAATGTATCTTTTATATGCACCATCCCATATACAGGACAGCACCTACCATGGCCTTTGGTGCACTGGCTGGAGCAATGGGCCCACCGACGGGGATCGATCCCAGACCGACCGCGCATCAAGCGAACACTTTACTACTGGGCTAGTCAAGTCCTGCTAGATAATTCCTGCATTTCATTTTAACTTGATGTTTGAACTTACATCCTGTTAAGGTTTAAACTGCTGTCATGGAGACACACCACGGCTATAAAACCACTGGTAACGTGATCGTCATTGTCATCATTATCATCGTCATCATCATATCCCTCTCCCCATCCCCCATATCTCTCTCTCTCTCTCTCTCTCTCTCTCTCTCTCTCTCTCTCTCTCTCTCTCTCTCTCTCTCTCTCTCTCTAACATTATCTCTAAATCGTCGAAATAACTATATACATGTATTAGACACTAATTAAACAGCCGTTGTTTAAAATGTGCTGAGGTGTCGTTAAACAAATATTCTTTTTCTTTCCAGTAAAGCTAATATGTCAGTTATTTAGTTGTTGTTTTTTGTTTAAAACACACTGGTAACAATGTTGTGTTCTTTTTCAGATACCCGGATAAAAATTGGGGCAAAACTATGAAGTCATCAACGACCAACATACGAAAACACAATTTGTGACACAAATTTTGTAATTTTGTACTTTGTTAAAAATAAAATAAAACTAACATCTAGTACGTGTACATTTGTGTTTCTCTTTGCACTTTAAAGCTACACTCATATACACAGTGCAATTTCAGCACGCAGTTTACAAACCCAACCAGACAGTTTTGTCATACTAATATCCACTTTTAGATTCAGGTATGTTCACTCCCATAGACACAAGATCTCGCCACTGACTATATCCAGGAAAGTTAAAGTTTGTTTTGTTTATCGACACCACTAGAGCACATTGGTTAATGAACCATCGGCTATTGGATGTCAAACAGTCTTAGAAATGAAACACGCTACATGTTTCCATTTGTAGCAAGGGATTTTTTATATACACTTTCCCATAGATAGGAAAGCATATACCACGGCCTTTTTTCAGTTGTGGCGCACTGGTTGAAACGAGAAAAACCTCAATCAGTTGAATAGATCCACCGAGGTGATTCGATCCTGCGACACAAGCACCTTTAGCGAGGAGTCAACCAACTTAGCTTAATCTCGCCCCAAACTTCCAAAAGAGAAAGTGTTTGTATGTTGGGGGAAAGAGTGAGAATGAGGGTGAGCAAAATAAAATGTCATGTTCAGATGTTAATTTAAAACAAAATGAAAATATGGCTGCTCTACTGAAACTTTTTCAGAACTTTTGAGCAATATGAAAGACTTGCACCTAGGCTCTAATAACTAGGAGTTGGTAGAAAGAAAATTCTTCTGAATATTTGAGCACTAAAACAACAATAACATCCCCTAAAACCCCGCAAAAAACCCAAACAAACAAACTCAAACAACAACAACAACAACAACAAGAAAAATAAAAAATAAATAAAAAATAAATAAAAGGAAACAAATGTTAACTTAATTTTTTCTTGTCTTGTCAACCACTAAGTATTGCCATGCCCATGCCGAAATAAAGAGAGAAAAACAAATCCATTTTTTCTCTAAAACAACCCCCCCAAAAAACCCCACAAAAAAACCAAACAAACAAACAAACCCCACAACCCCCCCCAACAAACAACAACAAAAAACAACAATAAAAAAAAAGAAGCACAAAAATACCCCCAACAAAGAAACACAAAACAATGGACAACCCAAAAGCAGTAAATCCATCGTTCTCTAGATCTGCTTTGTCGCAGAATATTCTATTTCTGAAAAGACACCCATGGAAACACTTTTCCGATTCTACTTCATCCTGTTTCTGGGCCAATGGTATATCGACCAGAGTTAGCCCCCTTACTTTTAAAACGAAGTAATACTATAGATTTTATATTAGACTGAACTCAAAGAATGCACATACAAGTTTAGTCAAATGTAAGTTTCAGTTAGCAAGAGACCAAAATGAAGAAGTCCTGGCGAATTTGGAAACATTATTTTAATTATATTTTTCAAATTAATAGTTGGCCACATAAAAATAGTTGACGAACATGCATTTCCCCACAAAAAAACATCTGAAAAAAGAGAGGTCTTTATTTATATTTATTTTTAAACTAAGTTGAGTGTACTGCTTAAGACCAGAATTCACTATATAGCAGAGAATACAGCTCAAATGACCAAAAATAGTTATTAATTTGTTGTTGTTGTTGTGTTAAATGTAACGATTGTAACTAGAATTACATGCCTAAAAGTTCCATCCAAATAATTAAATTTTCTGTTTTTGTAAAAATATTTTATATTATTGCAAGATCCAGCGAGGGAGACCTACAGGTTAACACGTGACGTCAATTCCATATTGACAAAGAACTGCCTGCTATGTACTTTTTTTTTTTTTCAAGGATTCCTGAGGAAAACATTGTTTACGCCGAGTGGCGGCTCATTACAATTTTGATATTCTCGAGGTACTCATACACAGTTACTGTGTGGGATCGATTAATTTGTAATTATTTATCTCTCTCGATTTGTTCTCTCTCACTAACCACTAATAGCCACTCTTTTGGACAGACACACGAGACAGCTGTGAAAATCATCGTTTTTACTGCATGCATTAATGTTACACGACTCTTCTGTTCATAGATATAGCTATAACTGGATAGAAATGGTCGAAGATACATTTAACCAGCTAGGTGTGACACAGGTTTGGATGTCACGGAACTTTTCATCTATAAAAAAACCCCTTCTTAATCAAGTAAAATTAAGAAAAAAACTACCAATATTTACAATGGAATAGTAACATAGCTTTATCAAGATGTAAAACGTACACTATAATTATTTAAAGCAAACCTTAGATTAGAAAAATATCACACACCACACACACACACACAGATATATATGTATAAGTACACACACACGCACAAATACACACACGCACACACACACACGCACACACGCGGACACACACACACACACAGATATATATGTATAAGTACACACACACGCACAAACACGCACACACACACACACGCACACACGCGGACACACTCACACAAAAAACCCACACAACACACACACACAAACACACACATTGGGGGATGGTGCAACTATACTGTCTAGGAGTTGTGTTATAGGGCGACAGCAAAATATAAACAGTCCTAAGGAAAAACAAAAGGTGTGATTGGGGGGCATTTTAAAACAAAGTTCGTAGGAAAGATACCATGATGGTCTTTAATGGGGTGGCAGAGATTCTACTGGGGAGGCTCAAGTGAGATTTTTGTCTATTTATATAGAGTAGGATACATAATCTATACATTGTCGTCCTTAGTTGGGTGGGGTTGGGGGTGGTTGGGGGCATAGGCACCCTGTCCCCGGTTCTTACGGGCCTGTATATATAAATGTGGCAGATATGTACTTTCTATAATTATAACACTGCAAACTTAGTTTTGTATTTTATGTCCCTTAACTTCTTTTCTTCAGTATATTTCTTTCTGTAATTGACTTGTGTGGTCAATTTCAAATGGCATGTTTTACCTGTGTGGTCAGTAAATATCTGTGACACTTCTTTGTTTTTTTTATAAGGATTATTTTCATGTGCTGTCTGTGAATGTCTTTAGTTTTGATTGGGCTGCTGACCATGACATGATCAGCTGATGTCAGAAGGTAGCCATTCTGCATTTATTGAGTTATACTGGATGGTGGTTTCTTTTGGGTTCCTGATACTTTGGTGTCCTGCATCTTGACATAAGAATTTATGTAAAAGTTAGTCTAACTTAACATATTAAACACATATTATATTAATATTTTCTAAATATAATGCAATAAATATAATTAAAGTTATAAACAGTAAAATTAGTAATGTTATTAGCAATGTTGAAGATAAACTTGTAAGTTGTGTATTCTGCTTAATATTCAAAGTAACTTATTTATTATTAAAGTTATTCCCTTTGGATATGGATGGACAGAACATCTTAAACCTCACGGGTTTGGTAATGTTATCTCATTTTATGGTATCAACTAGTAGTAAAAGTGTTTTTAATATAATTATTGTACATTTACCTATTTTGTCATTCTTATTGACCAGAATGTTACATATCAATGTATTATCATGTTCATATGTTAATTATGGTAAGATTAATTCGTAACAGTTTAGATATGCCGTATATTTATTATTGTTATTTATTATTGTAGAAATGGGTTTCGTCTCCGTGATCTACAATAAACTGTACAAAGCTACATAACCGGTTGTTATCATTTCCTGCACTGATCACCCTGTTACATAAACATATTAATATATTACAACACAGTAGTAGCTATATATTGTACACGAAGTAAATACGAAGTGACCAGGGCTACGTTCCACCAAGTGATCTTTGCGCTAAGATCACCATAAGTACACCTTAAGATCGCCTTCAGTACTTTATGCATTTAAGGTGATCTTAGTGCTGAAATCGCTTAGTGGAACGGACCTCAGGGGAACAACCTGTGATGTCGAAACAGTCAATATTATAAACGTCGTGTATGTCACAATGGCACAAAAAGCCCCCCAAAAAACAAAACAACCCCCCCCCCCCCAACAAACAACCCCACCTACAATTATGATAGGCCATTAAGGGTTGTTCGTAAATCATGTTTGCTTAGGTATAAATATTCCACAATTACAAGTTGTAAAAATTAAAATTTAATTTTCTCAAAACGCCAAAAGTATGACATCACAGGTTATTCACTGGACCTTTCATATACATGTAGGAATAAACGCAAGTTAAAGGCAAACAAAAGTTTGTTTTGTTTAACGACACCAAAAGAGCACATTATTTGATTAATCATCGGCTATTGGATGTCACACATTTGGTAATTGTGACTTTTGATAACACACCAAAAACTAGAGACTAAATACGGTTTTAGGCGGAACGTGTCAATAGTTTTTTTTGACACAAACGAAAACTGCTTTACAAATCCAATCAGTTGAATGGATCCACCGAGGTGGTTCAATCCTGCGATCAGGGTTGTCCTGTCCGGAGGGTGGGGTGGGGGGGGGGTGGGGGGTTGGTTTTTTTTATTTTTTCTCATGAAAATAGCACAGAAATGTCATGGTTTAATCTTTATAGTATGTCTCACTCCGTGTATTTCGTATGTCGCACGCTCAGGTAATATTCTAGAGGCTATACTACGGTATGTTATACAGAATTTCTGAAACAGGGAAAGTATCTTCAAGTTGAAGTAGAGAAGTGGAAACACCTGTTCCAACATACTCCAGTAAAGTTCAGACCAGCGGATGGTTGTACCACTTTGGTAACCTGCAACAAAGATTATGTCCCAGCAATTCACCGAATTCTGGTAATATTCCTCACTACTCCTGTTGGCAGTGTAACATGTGAAAGGTCCTTTTCAACACTACGGCGCCATCGGAACACACCATACATTCCTTGCCAAGAACACATCTACTCAACAAAATCTAACTGGAGACAATTAGCCCATTACCGGTATATTAATGTCCTCAGAATTCATACTTGCCAAAATACCTTCTTTAGCTTTTGTCAAGTTTTCAGCGGTAACATATGTACAATGTTGAACTGTAATAAAAACACAATGTGCTTCAATGCCACCTATACCACAACCCGAGACGAGACAACTGAAAATGTGACACATAATTCTTGATTCATAAAATCTTACTAATTAACTAAAATCACTGTTTGAAAATGGCTAACTTACAAGCCACCTGAGTAAGAAAACAAAACAAAACATCCTCAGGCTATAATACTCTTGTCAAATAATCATTAAAATATTTAAAAATTATTGCTTGAAAATGGTTAATTTTGTAATTCAGATGCCAGGAAATCGTGTTTAAGGCCTTCCAAAAAACTTGACCCCTAACCTTCTCGGACGCTATGCTTACTACCCACAAATTATTTATAAAAAAATATAGTGCTATAGTGCCCCCCCCCCCCCCCCCCCCCCCCCTAGAATTTTGGTCAGGGGTACGGCCCTGGTGACGGAAGCACGTCAGGTGAGCACTCAACCGACTGAGCTAAATCCGGAAAGCACTGAGTATACAGTTTGTTTATCTGTTATATAAATTGGACAATAGAATTCGGTGATCGCACTGATTAGTTAACATAAATACAGACCAAATGTATAAAATGAATAGCACTTAAAACTTAAGGACAAAACCCCCCAAATTCCACATTTTAGTTTGGTAACACAACAGATACGAAATACGACAAATACGGTTTTAGGCTGAACGTGCTAATAGTTTCGACACAAATGAAAACTGCTTTACGGCACTCGATTGACCTGCCGTAAAATACGACCAGATCACGACCTCCAGAGAGGAAGCCGGTAATCAATCATGCACGTCCAGTTTCCGGGTACAGTTAATATTACAGATTAAAGATTAAATACAAGATTTAAAATTAAAAACAAAACAAACCCACACGTAACTTTCAAGGAAATAAAACAGCGAACCTCATACCCTTTCGAATCATAGGTTTAAATAAAAACTCTTATTATACAGAAGAAAAGAAACTAATCGACACTGTTGTCATAAATTATCGTTTGGTTTCCGCCTGTTTTTTAGTATAAACACCGGAGATCTTCAATCTAATCATTGTAAAACCTTGAGTAAAACATATTGGACACTGTTTGAGGAGTTTGTATGATCAACATGAATTTTGGAAGCATACTGACCGCTCTTGTCTGTAAGTAGTCATTGTTTATACGTATAGATGTAATGTTAAGTTGTTGGACTGGTAACTGTCCAAAAGTTTACTTTATTTATTTATTTATTGAAAACTGCAGTCGCCATTAATTGTACAATTTAATGTTTGTAATTAGAAGGCATTTTAAGTGTTTTAAGTTGGATAACTTGTACCCAATCATTTTGTATGTGTGTTTATATATATATTTTATATACAATAAAATATGTTTTTAATCAAACTGTCCAAATGTCTGTCTAGCTCTCTTACCATCAGCTCAAGGTACTCGGGCTTTGCAAAAACCAATATCTACTCAATCCTAGTAACTACGATGGACAATACGTAAAGGTCCATATGTTCATAATAATAAAAAGGTAATTCCTTTAGTATTACTATAAACACAATGCACGAAACTTCTACTTGAAACGGGTTCTAATTTAGAATATTTATTTCTTTATATACGGTATGCTCTTGACTGTCCAAACGTCTATAGAATCTCAAGACTGTCTTAATGTGACTGGCGAGAACCAGTTTTGTGTTTTCAGGAGGCCGAGCGCTCGCGAACAATTGGACTGGTACCATCGTCTTATACCACATCACAATTTTATAACATTAAACGCCAAAACCAGTCTAGCGTCTCGTAAGTAAAGGTAGAATATCCAGCTAAGGTTTGACAATATTGGGTTATGGAGTGCTTGTTGAATTTGTATGTAATTACATACTAGAATAAACCACACGTACAAGCATTATTATAAATACGTGATCACACAATTATTAGTAGGAAAGAGTAGCTGTAACTAAAACCCTCATCCATAGTGTTAAGAAGTTAACCGATTACTGACAGTCAATCTCACATTACTGACAGTCAGTCTCACATTACTGAGTCAATCTCACATTACTGACAGTCAGTCTCAGATTACTGACGGCCAATCTCACATTACTAACGGTCAGTCTCACATTACTGACAGTCAATCTCACATTACTAACAGTCAGTCTCACATTACTGAGTCAGTCTCACATTACTGACAGTCACATTACTGACGGCCAATCTCACATTACTGACAGTCAATCTCACATTACTGACAACCAGTCTCACATTACTGACAGTCAATCTCACATTACTGACAGCCAGTCTCACGTTACTGACAGTCAATCTCACATTACTGACAGCCAGTCTCACATTACTGACAGTCAATCTCACATTACTGACAGCCAGTCTCTCATTACTGACAGTCAATCTCACATTACTGACAGCCAGTCTCACATTACATCTTTGTACTTTATACAGACATTACGACGCTAATAGTGACTAATATGGTCTACAATACCCACTGTTTTCTTATTTCTTTCTTTTAATATATTTCGAGCATGAGACTAAAGGCGACGCCACACGATACGAGTGCCTAGTACGAGAATAGCAGATTGCACAACAATGGATGCATTCCTACTGCTGTTTTGTCGGCTATTCTCCTACGAAGCACTCGTGTCGTGTGGCGTAAACTTACGATTCAGAGGGAAATACCACCAAATGTTGAAACAGGACCAAGACTTTAACACAACTTTCTCTTTTTCATTCTGTTTGATTTTCATCAGCTCCCATATAACATTTCGTTACAGTTTCCGTGTTTCTGTTTGCGTCGGCACAAGCCTGCTGTTGTGGCTCCGGTCATGGTCACGGTCACGGTCACGGTCACGGTCACGGTCATGGGCACCATGACAAAAAATAACCCGTAAGAAAAGCTAAAATATCCGCTTCGTATTAATCAAATACAAAAAGTTCAATGCTAGATAAGTCATGTATTTTACTTTAAGTTGATTCGTGCTAACATCCTATTCAAGTTCAAACCGCTGTTATGGAGACACACCTCAGCTATCTAGGTGTCTGTCCCAGACAGTTCATTGTTAGGTGTTAGATGTTAGTGGTTGGTGGACGACAAATCGGTGTAGTGGCTTGATATGTGCCCACTGATCTGTTAAAAACTAACCCTGGGTGGGAACCGCTGGTGATCATCACGATCGTCATCATCATCATCATCATCAACAACGACAATATCACCATCATCATCATGATCGTCGTCATCATGATCGTCGTTGTCATTATCATTTTCTCTCTAGCTCTCTCTCCCCCCCCCCCCCCGTCTCTCTCTCTCTCTCTCTCTCTCTCTCTCTCTCTCTCTCTCTCTCTCTCTCTCTCTCTCTCTCTCTCTCTCTCTCTCTCTCTCTCTCAATCTCTCTCGGTATCAAATAAATAGTAGTTCTTTAAGGCTGAGGTTTCGTTAAACAAATATTCCCTTTGTTTTCAATAAAACCAACATGTTAGTTACTTACATTTTTGTCAAAAATATACTTGTAACATTTTTTTCTTCTTTAGATACCCGAATAATTGCGGAGAAACCACCTATCAAGTCATCAAAGAACAACATATGAAAACACAATTTGTGACAAACGCTTTGTATTTTTATACTTTATTAAAAATAAAATAAAACCAACAACTAATATGTGTACATTGTGTTTGTCTTTGTACTTTTAAAACTACACCCATACACACAATGAACTTTCAGCATGCAGTTTACAAAACAAATCAGACAGTTTTATTACATTTTAGAAAGTGTTTGTATGTTCGGGGAATGAGTAAGACTGAAGTAAGACTGAAGTAAAATGAAATGTCATGTTCAGATCTTAATTTAAACTGTCGATGAAAATTCTGTGCTCAAACTAATTAAGAATATGTAAGCCATATAAAAGCCGTACCTAGTCCAGCGGTTACTTTCATGATTACTCATAATTATTTACTAAACTTAGATGTGTTTAGTATCAACTCCAGTAACAGTGCCTATAGTTAGAAGCAGTACTGGTCAGTCAGTAGAACTGATCTCCCATTGTCTACTACTCTCATAGTAGAACTATTATTTGCCTTGAGAAACAGGGGATCATAACGTCTGGATTATAAAATGAATGTTACCCAGGGGATGAAGACACACATTCACATAATGGTATCTATCGTGTTTACGTTTACTATAAAACTACCATACAGTCTTCTAGCTAGCAATATATAAAAGGGCGCTGCACCATGCCCCAGTTTTGTTCCCTAATTCATTGCTGTAAAAAAATTAATAATATATATATATATATATATATATATATATATATATATATATATATATGCTTTTATAATAAAACACTTGCGTATACAACGTTATCACGGGTCTGAATTCAACTAAGAAACGCTTGACAATATCTCGTGTTGTCACAGGTGTGAAAGTCCACCAATGGTACCGTGGCAAACTTTCTTTTCTTTTGTTAGTGGTTACGACTGCAGACGGGCAGCCAGCCAGTCATATCAAGCTTGATTCCATGGGTACCATTCCATGGGCAGTCATCCTCACCCTGCCGCAGACACAACCACAAATAACATAACTAATTAAGCAAACACCCAGTTGAAAGTAGTCTATCACGATAAACCTTGGTTTATTTTCCTTTAAAATAGCTTAAAATATTAATACGTCTGATAAAAATTTCCGAAAGCTGATTCTATGTTCTACGAAACGCGGCACTTCTAATGATACTAAAATAAACACACCCAGACCAAGATACTTGTAATTTTCACGATACAATTGGATCCTTATAATATGGCACAAAGCAAGCATGACTGCAAATCGATTCATTAATAATAGTCTTTTTTAAAATGTCAACAATTAAATGCAATGAAAAACTTGTGCACAAGTATATGTGTGACGGCACATGCTCTTATCTTTTCGCCTGTGGCGATGTTAATTGTTTTAGAGGGCCGTGTGCAGCTTGGTTACATAATACCCCCGCGCGACGGTGCCAGAGCTGTGCCATAATACACACCTAGCGCAGGTGTGGAGGCCATGTGGCCAGTAGTTACGTAATAACTCCGCTAGTGCTGTTTATGACCAGGGGATTGCTCGCGGAATGGCGACAGCCAGTCTGGGCGATCTAAGAAAAATATGCCGGCGTGGTAACTGTGGAAACTGTGAGGTACCGCCTTGTACCCCCAGGCGATAATCGGATTTTTAAAATAAATAGCTAGGGTTTTAGAGATATCGGGGAGAAACAAAAGGAAGGCTCCAGGGGATC
The DNA here is from genome assembly GCF_016097555.1 of Gigantopelta aegis. Lineage (NCBI taxonomy): Eukaryota > Metazoa > Mollusca > Gastropoda > Neomphalida > Peltospiridae > Gigantopelta > Gigantopelta aegis. The sequence continues at coordinate 47,314,012 of NC_054707.1, read as the reverse complement.
GCTGTCCGTCCCAACTGGTAAATATTATATTTTCTGCTCTGTGTATAACCTTGATCTGATTGATGTGACTTTAAATATTTTAATACTGTATTATACCAATATTATTTAGACGGTGCTGCTGGTCATCTGACGCAGTAATCTGTAGGCTCACTGTCTAATATATATAAAGCTTAACCAGTCATCCTAGAGGACCTAGGTAAACTGTAGGTTATTGTCTTTATTGTGATAGGTACCAGTATTAAGTCTGTATTACAAGGTTATTGAATGAGTAGTTAGGGTTAATTAAAAATTAACCAGTTAGGAATAGAGTTGTAATTCCTTTATTAATTAAGTTCCCCTAGAAGCGTTTCTCAATTATGACACGTTATTGAACGAGTAGTAAGGGTTAATTAAAAATTAACCAGTTAGGAATAGAGTTGTAATTCCTTTATTAATTAAGTTCTCCTGGAAGCGTTTCTCAATTATCACACGTGTGGGTGTTGTGTCACGGTGAAGTGATTAGCATATTGTGTAAACTAGACACCTAGAGATTAACTAATTAAGTGATCAGTTCTGGGTTGTTATTATTTGTTGTTGTTAATTAACTACTGCGGCAGTACATTTGTCAGCGTAGGTTAATACAGATTCCAAAGTGTATTGTGTTTTTGTTGTGTTTTCTAGTGAACTAAACGTGCTATAATAATATATACTTATATAAGATCTTATCTCTGATCATACCTAGACGAGCCAGCGGGTATAACTGCCTGTTACAGAGAGATCTAATAGATATACAGTTAGGAGAGATATTTGGACAATCGTGTTTCATTCAGTTACGGGTATTATAGAATCCCCGTGACAGGAGTGAAAATTGGGGCGCTCGTCCCGGATCTGAAACGGGACATGCATATTTAAAAAAAGTATTGTTTGTAAATCGGGGCTTTATAAATTATTTTTACAAATTAACTAGAAGTAGCAACGTTGTTCACTAGAAAATTAATTAATAATAAGTGCGTCATATCTAAACATGGATAAGAATTTGCTGGATAGGCCTACGCTCAGTGTACGAAAGAGAAGAACGTGCATTAGATAGAGAGAGAGAGAGAGAGAGAAAGAGAGAGAGAGAGAGAGAGAGAGAGAGAGAGAGAGAGAGAGAGAGAGAGAGAGGGAGAGAGAGAAGATAGAGATAGAGGGAGAGAGAGAGAGAGGGATAGAGAAGATAGAGATAGGGAAGATAGAGAGAGAGAGAGAGAGAGAGAGAGAGAGAGAGAGAGAGAGAGAGAGAGAGAGAGAGAGAGAGAGAGAGAGAGAGAGAGAGAGAGAAAGAGAAGAGAGGGATAGAGAGAGAGAAAGAGAAGTGAGGCATAGAGAGAAAGAAGAGAGGGATAGAGAATTCCAGTTAGAAAAATTAAAAGTGGAACATGAGTTAAAGTTGAATACTGAAGAAGTCAGACGAGAAGTAGGAAATGGGTTTAACATGTCGGAGGCTTATAGATCAGTGCATGTATTTGATGACCAGGAGGTAGATATGTTCTTCCAACTTTTTGAACGGGCCGCTAAGCAGCTAAATTGGCTGCAGTCTAAGTGGACATTGTTAGCCGTGTCTACGTTTAAGGGGAAGGCTAGTGTAGCTTATAATTCAATGAGTGATGAGCGAGCAAGTCAGTACGACCTAGTTAAGGCGGCAGTGTTTGAGGGCGTATGAATTACGACCTGAGGATTATCGTTTACGGTATAGCGAGTTGAGAAAAACGCAGGGTCAGTCTTATAGTGAGTTTGTGGCTAAGAAGGCAGGGATGTTTGATAAATGGGTGTGTCTCATAGAGTCATATACCGAGTTACGGGAGTTGTTGATCTTACAGGGTGTATACTACCAAATCAAATCCCATAGACGACAATAGTAACATATGCAGCTAAAACTCCTACCTGCAACATATCAACCGACATAAACGCCACGGATATAAATACTACCACCCCTTACACTTAAAGTGAATCAGAAAAAAATGGGGGTCAAGCTGCTCGTTTCTGAGATAACGGGTAGCGTCTATGACTACCCTAGTTTCGCACAAAATTCGAGTACTTTTTTTTTACAGGTACCCCATACATGTTTCAAGCACAAGGCTACTTGACACATTGGTACTAGATGAAATAAAATTGCACATTTATTTTACCCAGATGAAACTATTATTTTTTACAACAAACACACTCACATTTATAACCAATCACAGGACTTGTGGTGTTCACTTCTCTATCAAAAGTTGGGTGCACCTCGAACTTTGACCCAGCCGGAAGTTATTTGGTATAGTACTACCTATACTGATAACATACTTTTTTCAAAAAGTGTCCAGCTATGTGTCTTTATGACAACCAGGATCTGGTGTATTCTGACATAAACTGACAACCTCACTGAAACTGTTATTTCTACAGTGCAACGTAATATAATGTACACCTCAAAAAGCATATATATTGCATATAGTTTTGTACAAATGCAATATGTCATATTAAACAACAAAATGTTTTAAAATAAAACTCCTGAAGATATTTACTTTCAGTTGGGTGTGTGTACTTGGGTATATATGTAAAGACAACAAAGATAGTCAGAGTAACTCTACCCCTTTAAAGAATTCCATTAAAACACATGCACTTGATTGACCCCTAGATTATGAAGACCTTAACAGGCACATCAAAGAAATATCAGTATTAAAAAAATACACTGTCTGAGGAAGGAAACACAAACATGACTGTACCTGTATGAAGTAATGACTTAATGTCCTGAACATTAGTGTTTGGAGGAAATCCTGTATGCTGGGTGTGGGTGTCTTCAAGTTACCAGGTGTAGGAATTTCAAATCCATCGGCTATGCTGATTTTCATAATGAACCATCAAAACTATTGGCAGCCACCAATATTCCTGACTATATTTTATTTATAGCCTACTGTAGTTGGAGGTTTTAATAGGTGTGATATCTGGAATAATAATGCAGCTTTAACACATTTATTTTTGATTAATTACTGAAAAAAACTATTTTTAAATGACAAAATTACCTGAACATCTATTTTCTTGCATTATTTTCTAATCCGGATGAATACAATATGTACATTAGATGCATTCCTACAATCTGTAATCCAGCATTTTATTTAGCTAGTAACATTAGGTAATGCAGCTTTAACAATAAAATAAATTATCAACTTAATCCAAGGCAGATAACCAAATCTGAAAAAATTGGTTCTGAATCTAGTATAAACTCAAAATACTTTTCATGAGAGCTAACTAAGTGATTATTAAGAAACAAAAATTATCTGGAGATCTAAGTATATGTTTAACAACCTTATTGTTATGTACAAATAAGAACAGAAGGCACAATAGTGACAACAAATTTAATTATGTTTTTGGTAAAGTTTTTCTTCAAATTTAGTTTACATTTTGCATAAAACTACAAATTTGTCTAAAATATAACTTAGCACCCTATAAATATGTCAAAATGACAATAAAAATCAACTTCTTTACAAATTTGAGTTTTCAGAATTTCATACATAAAAAATTAACAATGTTAATGGAAACTAAAGACATTAACCCACTATTGGCACATGCTATTTTTAATATAAAAATAAATTGCTATTAAAATCTTAGTTCAGGTTGCCTATATATAATACCATATTTAAGAGCAGTTGTATATGGCAAGTCAAATACCATGTAAAAAGAAATTATTGAAATCTTTACAGTATGAATTATAGGCCAAAACCAACTTTTCTTCAGTGCTAACTTTGATTCAAACTCCATTCAGAGCCATGTACAAAGATTATTGTCAAGGTCAAGGTTATTGTGAACTTGCATGATCGAGTGATGGCTAATTACTCAACCAGTATAGTTTAATTAAATAAAATGACAAAATCATAATATTTTTTATTATGCACTGAATATGTTCTATAGGGTGTATACTACCAAATCAAATCCAATAGACGACAATAGTAACATATGCAGCTAAAACTCCTACCTGCAACATATCAACCGACATAAACGCCACGGATATAAATACTACCACCCCTTACACTTAAAGTGAATCAGAAAAAAATGGGGGTCAAGCTGCTCGTTTCTGAGATAACGGGTAGCGTCTATGACTACCCTAGTTTCGCACAAAATTCGAGTACTTTTTTTTACAGGTACCCCATACATGTTTCAAGCACAAGGCTACTTGACACATTGGTACTAGATGAAATAAAATTGCACATTTATTTTACCCAGATGAAACTATTTTTTTTTTTACAACAAACACACTCACATTTATAACCAATCACAGGACTTGTGGTGTTCACTTCTCTATCAAAAGTTGGGTTCACCTCGAACTTTGACCCAGCCGGAAGTTATTTGGTATAGTACTACCTATAGGACATTAAGAATGGATTACCAGTTAGCTTACGTATTCATTTAGAGGATCGTGATGTCAAAAAGACAGAGGAGGCAGGCATAGTGGCAGATGACTACGTATTAATACACAAAGCTCAGTGATAAGAAGAAATTTCAGCCAGGTTTTTCCCGGGAAAGTAACTATCGGGGAGAGTCATCTAGTTGGTCAGCTAGTCAGGCAAGGAATGCACCTGGTGAGCAAAGTAAGGATAGGCCTGCATTATCAGCCAATACACGAACGTTTCGTCCACATTGCAGTTACTGTAAAAAGGATAACCATCTTGTCGGGGACTGTTTTAAAAGGAAACGCGATAATGCGCAAGTGGTCGGTTTAGTGAGGTCAGCTCCGTTAGCGAGAGAGTTAATGGTTAGTCCCATGGCAGAGAAAGTAAACCCGTATGTGTCCACTGGTATGGTTTGTGATGTGAAACAAGAATTGAGTCCTAAGGCAATATCAATCTATCGAGATACTGGTTGTAGTCAGTCGCTGATCACGTCGGAGTGTTTAGCTGGTATTAAGAATTCAGATACAGGACGTAGTTTGGCCTTAACCTCGGTTACTGGAGAAAAAATGGTTGTCCGGTTACATAACCTTTTCTTGTGTTCGAAGTTTGTGACGGGACCAGTCATTATGGATGTTGTAAAGGACTTGCCTGTTGAAAACATAGGAGTTTTGTTGGGTAATGATTTGACTAGTCAGTGTTGTCAGCCGAAATGTGACCAATTGTTAATTAAAGACAGCCCTTTACTAGTAGGAGAGAGTGAGGTTGATGAGATTAGATATCCTGCGTGTGTAATGACTAGGGCAATGGCCAGTAGGGTAACACGATACCTAGAGGATATTTGTGATTTGTTTGATACGTGTGTGAGCCATGAAATTGTAGTAAATGAGGTTATCAGTAAAATGGTAGATAAGTCAACTGAGGAATTAAATGTGGTGGAACCTGTTGATCTCCCGCAGAGGGGAATTGAACCAGTTGTGTTTGATAGAGGGGATTTACCTTGTAATAGACAAGAGTTAATTCTAGAGCAGGGGGCTGATCCAAAATTGTTCGCAGCTCGCACTACATTGTTAACAGAGGGTGAGATGGAGGATCAGATGTCAGGTTATAATATGGACAAGGGAGTATTAATGAATAAGACAGTTAGAGATAGGAAGGCTAGGAAGCAACTGAGCCATGTTCAGAGCAAACTAAAATCAATGTTTGATAGGAAGGCTAGGAAGCAACTGAGCCATGCTCAGAGCAAAATAAAATCAGTGTTTGATAGGAAGACTAGGAATCGGGAATTTAAACCAGGGGATAAGGTGCTGCTGTACCTTCCCATTAAATGGGGTTCATTGCAGAACAGGTATTTCGGGCCCTATGTTGTGCACAAACGGGTTAATGAGACAGGGTATGTGATAAGCACTCCTGATAGGGTTAGGAAAAGTAGGTATTGTCACATCAATTTGCTAAAAGGTTATTTTGACAGACTGCCGATAGTTCCAGAGTTACCGGTCCAAATTGAGAGTCACTCAATTTCCTGTGATGACGTCAAGACTGCAGAGAGAAAATTAACCAACAGCCAGATTCTAGCAGACTTGAACCCCCAGCGAGAAAAGTTGACTACGCTGATACAAGACAATGTTTCCATTTGTCAGAACCTTCCAAAGATTACCAACACCTTAAGCCAGGATGTGCGCTTGGAACCCAACGCTACACCGATTCGACAGCATGCCTATCGGAGAAAACCTGGAAAACGTGCGACACTGAAAAAGAAAGAAACGAAGTTCCACTGGTCAGGTGAAAGTCATTCACCCGTCTCAAGCAGATGCGCTACTCGTTTCCCGTGATGGCAGCACCAGACTACCGAATGCCGTTCAAGCTAGCTGTGGATGCCAGCGACGTGGGAGCTGGAGCTGTGCTGTTCCAGGAAGACGAAAATGGACTGGACCATCCTGTAAGTTTCTTCTCCAAAAAGTTTGACAAACACCAGGTAAACTATTCCACTATAGGGAAGGAAGCTTTGGCCATGGTACCAGCTCTGAAGCATTTTCAGATCTACGTGAAATCGGCATTGCATCGAGTGGTTGTCTTTACTGATCATAATCCGCTTACTTTCATTCACAGAATGAAAGCCACCAACCAGAGAGTTTTGAGATGGAGTCTTCTTCTGCAAGAATTCCCAATTACCACTGAACATATCAAGGGCACTTCCAATGTAATTGATGATGCCCTGTTCCGAAGTTGAACGTTGTGATAATATGTTGACGTTCTTGATTTCTGTGTTTGTTTTTATATATTTTATTGTATACCAGGAACTCAGTGTGATTTCTGGTAGTCACCTTATTACTATGTGTTATAAATGCCCGGATGCGTCGGTTAACGCACTTTTTGTTTTGTTTAAATGTAGTATATTTCCCTATTCCTATAGTAGAGGAAATATCCTTTTTGAGGTGGGTGTGTGTGACGGAACATGCTCTTATCTTTTCGCCTGTGGCGATGTTAATTGTTTTAGAGGGCCGTGTGCAGCTTGGTTACTTAATACCCCCTCGCGACGGTGCCAGAGCTGCGCCCTAATACACACCTAGCGCAGGTGTGGAGGCCATGTGGCCAGTAGTTACGTAATAACTGGCGACATCCAGTCTGGGCGATCTAAGAAAAATATGCTGGCGTGGTGGCTGTGGAAAATCCACATGATACGTGAGGTACCGCCTTGTACCCCCAGGCGATATTCGGATTTTTAAAATAAATAGCTAGGGTTTTTAGAGATATCGGGGAGAAACAAAAGGAAGGCTCCAGGGGATCTCTGTCCGTCTGGACTGGTAAATATTATATTTTCTGCTCTGTGTATAACCTTGATGTGATTGATGTGACTTTAAATATTTTAATACTGTATTATACCAATATTATTTAGACGGTGCTGCCGGTCATCTGACGCAGTAATCTGTAGGCTCACTGTCTAATATATATAAAGCTTAACCAGTCATCCTAGATGACCTAGGTAAACTGTAGGTTATTGTCTTTATTGTGATAGGTACCAGTATTAAGTCTGTATTACAAGGTTATTGAATGAGTAGTTAGGGTTAATTAAAAATTAACCAGTTAGAAATAGTGTTGTAATTTCTGTATTAATTAAGTTCCCCTGGAAGCGTTTCTCCATTATCGCACGTGTGTGTGTTAGCGTTTCTCAATTATGACACGTTATTGAACGAGTAGTTAAGGGTTAATTAAAAATTAACCAGTTAGGAATAGAGTTGTAATTCCTTTATTAATTAAGTTCTCCTGGAAGCGTTTCTCAATTATTACACGTGTGGGTGTTGTGTCACGGTGAAGTGATTAGCATACTGTGTAAACTAGACACCTAGAGATTAACTAATTAAGTGATCAGTTCTGGGTTGTTATTATTTGTTGTTGTTAATTAACTACTGCGGCAGTACATTTGTCAGCGTAGGTTAATACAGATTCCAAAGTGTATTGTGTTTTTGTTGTGTTTTCTAGTGAACTAAACGTGATATAATAATATATACTTATATAAGATCTTATCTCTGATCATATCTAGACGAGCCAGCGGGTATAACTGCCTGTTACAGAGAGATCTAATAGATATACAGTTAGGAGAGATATTTTGATAATCGTGTTTCATTCAGTTACGGGTATTATAGAATCCCCGTGACAATATGTATGCAGATATCAATTTAATTATTTATTTACTTGTTTGTTCTTTTCTTTCGTTCTTTATTTCTTCATTTATAGATTTTTTTATTTTAATTTGTGTATGGTATTAAACGGTATACGTTCTACAAACAATAAAAAAACAAAACAAGTAATAGTGATTAGACAGTTTGCAATTACTAATTATGGCTTATTTGAATAATATAACAAAATATATACTCTTCAAAAGAAGAAACGCAAAACCACATTGTCGTAACATTTGGAGAATTGATTTTATTATTGAATGGTGAGTCCGATAATTACCAAATGTTGCAGGATTGTTCACAATTCACTCTAGTCCACTGTGAGTAAGTGATAGGACACACCACCAAGGTCAAGGTCATCTGGAGTCAATACCGGGTGTGGCCTCCGCGTGTTTTGACAACTGCCTGGCACCGCCTGCCCATTGAAGCAACCAGAGTACGGATGACGTCCCGGGGGATGGTGGCCCACTCGGCCTGCAAGGCTGCTGTCAGCTCGGGCAGGGTCTGGGGCTGTGGTTGTCGCTGTCGGAGGCGTCGGTCCAACTCGTCCCATAGATGCTCAATTGGGTTCAAATCCGGTGATATCGATGGCCAAGGAAGGACATTAATGTTGTTGTTCTGTAGGAAAGCCGTTGTGAGACGTGCTGTGTGAGGCCTGGCGTTGTCATGTTAGAACACTGCGTTGGCGTTGGCCATAACTGGAACGATGTGTGGCCGGAGGATCTGGTCAGTGTAGCCCTGTGCATTCAGGTTGCCCTGCACGTGGACCAGGTCAGTTCTGCCAGTGTGTGAGATGGCTGCCCACACCATGACACTACCCCCGCCGAATCTGTCCACTTCCTGCACGCAGTTTGCCGCATAACGTTCACCACGACGCCTATACACGCGACATCTTCCATCATGACGTCGGAGCAGAAATCGGGACTCGTCACTGAACCACACCTGTCTCCATCGCAGTTGAGGCCATTGTCGATGAATCTGGCACCACTGCAGTCGGAGTCGACGGTGTTGTGGTGTTAAGATGACACCTCGAACTGGACGTCTGGCACGAATTCCTACCTCACGTAGGCGGTTCCGTACGGTCTGGTCGGATATCCTGCGCAAACCTGGTATTGCTGTGGCTGTGGAGGTGGCAGTAGTCAATCGTTCCCGAAGGTGGCGTACCCGGATGTAGCGGTCCTGCCCGGGGGTAGTGACCCGTGGTCGACCGGATCTAGGGAGGTCACGTGTTGATCCATGTTGCTGGTAACGGTCCCACAGTCTGGAGATGGTGCTTGGGGACACATGGAATGCCCTGGCAACGGCCGTTCTGAATTCGCCTGCGTCTAGTCGGCCGATGGCATTGTTTCTCTGCGGTTCACTGAGACGTGGCATGTCCTGGATTGTCAACTGTCGGCCAGATACAGAGGCCAGGCAAGCGAACACCCTGCACTTTTATACTGTCGGTGTTCATGTTGCACGTGCAGACAACGCACGTGCAGTGGTGACATGGTTTGCACGTGGCTGCGTTTTTGCGAATATTCACATTTTGGAACTTTATTGTACAGTAGCTGCGTTTTATCGAATGTAACCGTGGGAATGTGTTTGGGACATGCAATGACCTTATATTCACAAAGCATGAACCGGTAGGAAACATAAAATCGGAGTTATAACCCATTTGTACCCTTTTGCGTTTCTTTTTTTGAAGAGTATATATATATTATGCATTGATACAATAAGTATACCTATGGTTATGGGTACCTTTTCGTCAATAATCCAAATTTAAGAATAATAAATCTGGTTTTGGAAACTGATTCCCTCCCTGCAGTATACATACGTTTATAAATGTTTGAAATAATTTAATTAATAATCCAAAATTATCCATTAAAGAAAGAAAGAAAGATTTTTTTTTATTTAACGACGCACTCAACACATTTTATTTACGGTTATATGGCGTCAGACATATGGTTAATGACCACACAGATTTTGAGAGGAAACCTGCTGTCGCCACTACATGGGCTACTCTTTCCGATTAGCAGCAAGGGATCTTTTATTTGCGCTTCCCACAGGCAGGATAGCACAAACCATGGCCTTTCTTGAACCAGTTATGGATCACTGGTCGGTGCAAGTGGTTTACACCTACCCACTGAGCCTTGCGGAGCACTCACTCAGGGTTTGGAGTCGGTTAAAAATCCCATGTCTCGACTGGGATCCGAACCCAGTACCTACCAGCCTGTAGACCGATGGCCGAACCACGACGCCACCGAGGCCGGTGTAAATTATCCATTATGTCTTTCAATGAATGAAATCGGTATGGCTGTAAAATAAAGTGCATAACTTCATGGTGGTAACATCATTTTATTATTTGTGTAGATTTGTGGAAATGTAATCATGATTGTAATCATGATTACTAGACAATGTATTCGCAATCGATTACTTTCAATTATCCTGTAATCGTAATTGTAATCGTGACATTCTGAAGTAATCTTAATCGTAATCGATTACTTTTGTCAAGTAATTGCCCCATCTCTGATAGACACACACACACACACACACACACACACACGCACACACACACACACACACACACACACATCTACATGTATATGTATATATATATATGTATATGTATATGTATATCCGAAAGATATCAAAGAATGGCGTTTGATTGTAAGAAAATTAATATTGATAATCTGTCCTAAATGGATAACTAACACAACTATATCCAGTCTGCAGCTTTAACAAAGATTTGAGTGTACACTAACTTTGAGACTGCAGCTTTAACAGAGATTTGAATATACATGTACTTTGAGACTGCACTTTTAACAGAGATTTGAATATACATTTACTTTGAAACTGCACCTTTAACAGAGATTTGAGTATACTTCCAATGTTGAGACTGCACAGTTAAGAAAGACTGAAGTATACACTTTAAAAGCAAGGGTCACGCGCAGGTCGTATGACGTCGACAAATTCTGTTTGGTCATCTGTACACAACGTCTACCAACAGGGCAACACAGACCATCAAGTCTATTAACGGCTCACTGGGAAGATGTGATACCCACTAAACCAATTTGTGTTCTATCACTATATACTAACATTTGACCGGGTACCCCTGTCTGAATAGATAGTCCAATTAGTTAAAACGTGTTCCCTGGACAGCGTGCTTGAACCTTAATTTGACAAAAGTACAAAAATAAACTTTTAAGAAAATAAATCGATTCACGATTAAATGTTTCAATGAGAGAGTCAGTGCCGAACACACAAGGGGTGGATTGGGTTCATAATAATCTCATCCGAGAGTATAGTAAAGTAATATAGGTATGTATAGGGAGGCCAATTTTGGCGGACGTAAGCAATAGAACAACCATATGACATCAACGAGACAAAAGTACATGCAACAAATAATAATAATTATTAACAGAGGTGGGTTTTTAAGCCACATCAACTCCAAATTAGTCTTTTTAAAATTATACAACACGTATTAAGAAACACCTTATTTAGGACAAAATTAAATTAAATCTTGATATATTTGCTTCAACGGGACAGCCCTAATTTTTAAAGATTATGGCGAATTTTTCAATATTAGAGCTGTTTTTGATAATTAAAATCAGACATTACTTATATTTTATTGTTTAGAAGTGTTTTTGGTCATCCTAGTGTTTGTAATGCTATACAATACATTTGTAATAATTATAAAAACGCACGTGCGTCTGAGAAGTTACAATTACGGAGACGCGTTCTAGTCTATTTTTAAGGCTATTTCCCCGTTTTAACGTCACATACTCTTGTTTCAGTTTATTATAAAATAAATTCAAAAGTGTTACAGGTCTGAAGATTATCCAAACTTAGTGTCTGTTTTTACGGATTCAAACTAGGGTCTACGACTTTAAATACTTTAAAGGGACATTTTGCTGCATTGTAAGATGTTTCCGACTAATAAAATATTTGTACGATTGAACTTACATATTAAACATATTTTCCAGTTTAGAATATCAGTGTTTTGCCTTCAAATAATTTCAAACGTACGAACAAATATATTTTAGGAAATAAAATGAAATTTAACCTAGTACAAATATTAGAATGATCAGAAACACGTTTAATACACAGCCACTAATATTTTATGCAGAAAAATATATTTGATATGTAATTACAATCGTTAAAATGTCTCTGTTAGTCGATAACATCTTACAAATTGCAGCAAACTCAGGAATGTCCCTTTAATCTGCTTTGGCGAAAATTCTTGTCAGAGTGTCAGATATTTGTTTACTTTACGTACGCCAAAGTCGACGCTATGAAAACTTAGTGCATAATCCACTCGTTGACCGAATAAGTACCCTATGATATAATTTACATTTCTTTGCTTTGAGGCTTTCGGCTCAAGGACATATATTAAAATATCAGGAGCGTATACGTGGTTCGAACCGTGGAAGGATTCAAATATGAACCTAGCGGACCTTTCTCTAGATTTCCCCTGAACACCTATATGGACAGCCTGATATTGCACTGTATAGATGTACTGGGTCCCATTTTTGTAGGACGGCAGGTTGGTTTTTGCCCGAATTAAACAAAAATACCCAAATCTAAATAATAACATTTATTCATATTAGCATTACTGCCAAACAGCTCTGTAGGATTGGACCCTTTTGTGTACATCCAAGGATGTGGACCAGGGGGACCTGATTCCTTACAAAAAATGCCATCCTCCTTTTTAAACAATGTTTTTAGAATTATCATTGAAGTGCCCTTCTCTTAAGTATTTTCTGGATCCGCCCTTGCAACACATTTATTTTTTAATGGTCACTTGTAAAATATTTGTAAATAAATGTATCATAAATGAAAGAAAAGAAACACTAAAGGACAAAACTTTGACTTTCCTTGAAACAATTTTTTTTTTTACCATTTCACCACGCCATGATGGTAGCAGGGGAGTAAACAGGGTACACCCTGCACCTGCCTGATCTGTGAACACAAATGCCAGCTGAATGCCCCCACCCACCCACTGCACAAACTGACCTGTTAGAACAGAATGCCCCCACCCACCCATTGCACAAACTGGCCTGTTAGGACAGAATGCCCCCACCCACCCATTGCACAAACTGGGCTGTTAGAACAGAATGCCCCCACCCACCCATTGCACAAACTGGCCTGTTAGGACAGAATGCCCCAACCCACCCATTGCACAAACATATTCGATATACGGGTTCTGAATAATCATTAAAATATGCAAATAAAAATCAGAGATGGGGTTTTTTTTTTACAAGAAGCGAAAAGGAAGTTGGAATTCAATCATGCACGTAAAAATTACAGATAAAAGTTGACTAACATTTTATGACACAAATAAGGAAACAAATAATAATTTAAAATAAATACAATAAAATAAAACTTCCTCCATTTACATATATAGTTTATTAATAATTAATAAACGGAAACGAAATACAACGATATAATCACGTTACATTATGTCTTAATTTCCGGTTGTTTTGTATAAAATCTAGCAGTCTATTACCAACTCATCAACGAAAAGAAAAACGTATTTTAAACGGTGTTTGAGAAGTTTTGTTTATTCACCATGGATTTTAGGAACATACTGACCGCTCTTGTCTGTAAGTAGTCATTGTTTCGTATTTTTAATAGATATACATGGCAATTATGAACATATCTACTATGTCACTACAGTAGTACATTATTGGAGTCCTTATTAATTAATACAAACTACAGTTCACTGCATGTAGTACACACAACGGATTGTATTCTAAAAAAGAAAATAATAATATAACACGCCAACTAATAACATAATACTTTTCCAGTTTTCATATACATGTACATGTATTCGTACATAAACGACGATGACAAAAATCAGTTCCATTGAAATTTATATTTCTTTTTCTTATCATATTACCTAAATAAATATGGCTTTCTACAGGGTGTATACTACCAAATCAAATCCCATAGACGACAATAGTAACATATGTGGCTAAAACTCCTACCTGCAACGTATCAATCGACATAGACGCCACGGATATAAATACTACCACCCCTCACCCTTAAAGTGAATCACAAAAAAGTGATCGATTGCGAATACATTGTCTAGTAATCATGATTACAATCATGATTACATTTCCACAAATCTACACAAATAATAGTTCCGCACAAAATTTTAGTACTTTTTTTTACAGGTACCCCATACATGTTCCAAGCACAAGGCTACTTGACACAGTGGTACTAGATGAAATAAAATTGCATACATTTTTAGCCCAGATGAAACTAATTTTATTTACAACCAACACACTCACATTTATAACCAATCACAGGACTTGTGGTGTTCACTTCTCTATTATAAGTTGGGTGCACCTCGAACTTTGACCCAGCCGGAAGTTATTTGGTTTAGTACTACCTACAGTTCGCAGTTTCTTGTTTGGTGATTTAATCCTTACTAATTTTTTCTCTTTTAATTTGTTTTTCATTGACAGAGGCGGATCATATTAGGAGACCAGTGAACACTCTCCAATATGTTCAAGTGTTTTTTTTTTTGTTTTTTTTTTTAACCCTCCTTCCCCCCCCCCTCCCCCCCCCCCCCCCCCCCCTGCCCTTTCCATAAGTTGGGTCTATGTGCCCTTTTCTCCTTAGTTCCCCGAGAATATTTCCTGGAACCAGCCCCGACTGGTGTTTAGAGGTTTTCTTAGGCTCAGAGGTCGGGATTCGAATTTGGTTCCTTTTCGAATTATGTTGCGTGATTTACCAAAATTCATAACATTTCATTACAGTTTCGGTGTTTCTGTTTGCGTCAGCACAAGCTTGCTGTTGTGGCTCCTGTCATGGATCAGGTCATGGGTCAGGTCATGGTTCGGGTCATGGTTCGGGTCACGGTTCCGGTCATGGTTCCGGTCACGGTCACGGTCACGACAAGAAATAAACAGCAAGTAAAGTTGGAGCATATATTTCGTATTTTAACAATGTTAAGTGGAAACATCTGCTTTAAGGACGATGGTATTGTTTACACTGTTACGAGTATATACTAACTGGAAAAAGTTCCTTTGCATGTAATGCACAAGTTAATAGTTTGACGGTAATGAAGAGAAACCAAATCTTTAAAAAACAAAACAACATTATTTGTCATTCGTAAACATGATATGATTTGCACAATTATGTAAACGTCATGATCTCGTCAAATTTCAAATATTTATAAACTTTGCCGTTGATTTTAGAGTTCAAGACAATTTTATTTTGTGCACAGGAAAATTTTTTCCTGCAGTATAGATAGACAGATAGACAGACAGATAGACAGATAGACAGACAGATAGACAGACAGATCGACAGACAGACATACAGATAGATAGATAGATAGATAGATAGATAGAAACATATACACGTTTTTGAAGTTTTGGAACATAAAGACACTCTGTTAAAGTATAACTGTTTGTGTTTTTATAATCCAAATTAGTGTTCGGTCCGAATATTCGAATATTCACTCGCTAATGTGCAATTTGTATTTCGATATTTATCAGCCTATGTCCATAATAATAACTAAATACGTGATAGCACACGAGCACATGAAACCATTATGGTTTATATAAAGAGAGAAAAGTAAGTTCAAATTTTGTAGTCTCTAAATTTGAGAGTAAGTTTAAAGTTTATATCAGCTATATTACTATAGTTTTTATAAATATACAGGTAACATGTTTCTTTGTGTTATTTTCAGATACCCGGACGGAAACTGTAAACTATGAGTCATCAGTTATCCAAATATGACGACACAATTTGTTACTCAAGTTTTGTAATACATCTTTTTAACTTTTCAAACAATAAAATAAAATCGAAGACATTTGTCTTTGTGTTCCGTACTAAATCGACTGCAGGCTTATATACACAAAAGAAAGAAATGTTTTATTTAACGACGCACTCAACACATTTTATTTACGGTTATATGGCGTCAGACATATGGTTAAGGACCACACAGATTTTGAGAGGAAACCCGCTGTCGCCACTACATGGGCTACTCTTTCCGATTAGCAGCAAGGGATCTTTTATTTGCGCTTTCCCACAGGCAGGATAGCACAAACCATGGCCTTTGTTGAACCAGTTATGGATGACTGGTCGGTGCAAGTGGTTTACACCTACCCATTGAGCCTTGCGGAGCACTCACTCAGGGTTTGGAGTCGGTATCTGGATTAAAAATCCCATGGCTCGACTGGGATCCGAACCCAGTACCTACCAGCCTGTAGACCGATGACCTAACCACGACGCCATCGAGGCCGGTCTATATACACAAGGACTTTATAAAACATACTTTCCAAGATAAACGCTATTCATATGTACAAGAAATGTCCGCTGTAATCACATGCCCTAGAATCTGTCCTTTTACACTATACGTAAAAGTTATCAAGTGTTTCACATCCAGTAGCCAATGATTATCAAATGAATGTGCTCTAGTGGTGTCGTTAAACAAAACAAACTGTTTTAACTGTGATAGGAGTGAGCGGAATACAGACAAGTGATTGAAACCTGTTCATAATTGCGATGGATGGTAAGAATCATTCCAACCATTTACTCCACCACTAACATAAACTGCTTAACTTTTACTAGTGATATACCGAAAGTATGTCATGATAAGCAATTTGTAAACATCTTGAAATTGCACAACGTCATCAGTGAGACTATGTGGTTTGAATATTACGCACATCACAGCGATGCATGACTACAATTAAATATACCATCCATCATCAAGTTGAATATTATATAAACGCCGTTAGAAAGTATCCCTTTTCGTTTTTCGATAGCATGAATATCGCCACACGAAAAAACACAAGAGCATGTTCCGTCACCCCCCCCCCCCCCCATGATGTAAGCACACATGATAAATTCGTACGTGACGTACAATGGGGTGTAATAATAGAACAAAGTGACGATACGATACGTGTCACGATATTCACCTCACGATATTATTGGTATCGCGATATAAAATGTATGCAGGCAGGGTTTCTTCCAGAGGGTACGGACGGTAAAATTACGTACTCTAAAATCTTGGAAATTAATTGATACATGTTAATAATTTTTTAGATAGATGATAGTAAACGAACTGCTGTTTAAACTGCAGTGTCCAATTTCAAAACTTTAAAACCCATAACCACCTTATAGAGGCACTTATGATTTGTTTTGTTTTTATTATGTATCCAGAAATTATTTTCTGGCAGAAAGCCTGGCAGGGGGTTTAAACTGTGGCTAGCGATGTTTCTGGATTAGGGGTGGGGATAGTTGTGTCATGCTCACCCGGATAATATATTTTAAAAAAGAAAAAAAGAAAAAAACCCACCAAACTTTGAGCAGGAGGGCCTAACCCATTGCACATGCACCGGAAAACCTGCATTAAAATTAATCTCTACTGCTGGTCTAGAAAATAAAAATAAAAAACACTGAAAACAAATTTATATTAATTATATTTGTGAATATGTTAAATTGTATTTTTTCTCCATTTTTGGAAGGCGCTGACTGAGTATCATGGGGATGCAAACTTAGCACATGTATATGACGGTGTGTTAGAGGCCAATAAATTAATTGTGACCCCCCCCCCCCCCCCCTCAAATTAATCAAGACCTTGCAATATCATTTAACTCGGCCATCATAGCAGCCAAAACAAGGAAATCGTATTTTGACTACATATGTGTGTGCGCGCGCGTATCCTGTCTGTGGTATGCTGCATATAAATGATCCATTGCCACTAATGGAAAAAAGGTTGCTGGTTTCCTCTCTAAGACTATGTGTCCAAATTACCACATGTTTGACATCCAATAAGTGATGATTAAAGAGACATTCCTGAGTTTGCTGCAATTTTTAAGATGTTATCGACTAACAGAGACTTTTTAACGATTGTAATTGGATATCAAATATATTTTTCTGCATAAAATATTAATGGCTGTATATTAAACGTGTTTCTGATCGTTCTAATATTTGTACTAGATTAAATTTCATTTTATTTCCTAAAAAAATATTTTTTCGTACGTACGAAATTATTTGAAGACAAAATCCAGTTTAGGCTTATTACAAATATTAAGACTACCAGAAACACATTGAATACACAGACACTGATATTCTAAACATTGCAATATATTGCTTTTAATTGAGGTTAGCTATCGGAGGCCGGACTCATAGGCGTGTTCGAAACCCTAGTGGTATTGGCTGTTAAACTTTTACTAACACTAAGTTGTGAATACCTGGATGTAGAACATTTAGGGATAATTCGTACAAGCCCCTGCACGGTTTCGTATATCCTATTTCATTCAAATCGAGTTGACGCGTAGTCAGTAAACGTCAGTGTAACAGAGCCATTGTTTTACCATCCCCTATCTTGAGGTTGCTAGCTGTGATGACCCGGATATCATACAAAATATCTCTGATAACACACGCACAACAGTGTTTCGTACCATAATCCTCTTTTCTGTTAGACATATTCTAGTATTACAATACTATATCATACAAACATATCTCTGTAACACAACGTCAGTGATACCATAAAACTCTTTCCAGAAAGGCATATATAGTCTATCATAAAAAAAATACAAAACTGTAGCAACTTAACAGTTTAGTTTTCATAAACCATCTTTCCATCTGTGTTATTCTAGTATTATCAACAATATATCATACACACATATCTCTGTAACACACGCCACAGTGTTAGTACCATAAAGTGATCAAGAACGGGCATGTATCTCACTGCAGTGCAATTAAAATAGAAATCATGTTGGTCATAAAGTTCGTATCTTGTGGTGGTGAATATATGTCCGTAACTTAATGATTAATGTCTAGAGCGTGACGTCGTACTACCTGTGTCTAGATAAAGAACGCCAGGAGGTATACGCTGGTATTCTTTCTTTGTCTCGTCAGGAATCATCCCAATGTCAAACCATACGACAGGTATATTGAAATGGAGCGCTGGTATAGGTATGTGTCTGATTTTATAAACTTCCGTGGCAACTTGATAGTCGAGCTTACACTTAATCGAGGTTCGAGTACGCAGGGCTGTTGTGGTTCCAGTATCAGCTTTTACATAGACCTTTTATGTTTACATAAAATAAAATTAATTTATTCTAATAATGTTGTAACTTTCACTTACTTGAGCCAGAAACACTGCAGATTCTAGTAGATGTTTATGATTGCCCTAAAGTTGTCGAACTCTGGAGTACCACAGAAGACTGGCTACACAAGGTAATTCTGTACAAATGACCAGGGCCCCCATTCCACGAAGCGATCTTAGCGCTAAGATCACGTTAAGTGTGTAAATACTTTATGTCCCGTTTTACAAAGCGATCTTAGCGCTAAGATCATTTTAAGTGTGTAACTACTTTAGGGTCACGGTATTTACAAAGCGATCTGTATTGGCGCTAAGATCGCATAAGGTAGCTATTATTATTATTAAGATTAAAGACCCAAATAGCACTAAGATAGCTTCGTGGACGGACCACTAGTATTGATTTTTGAACTATTGGATGACAAACAGTAATTCTGACAATAGTCTTTGAAAGGAAAGGTTCATTTTTTCCCATTAGGCCAGTATTTTTGAATTTATTTAAAACAAAACTTTTGTACAAAGGTAGGAAAGGAGTTTGGGGTACTAAATGGAAACTGATAATTATTCTTTGTAACAAAAAAATTGACAAAGCTAAACATTTACAAATAGACACTAAGCTTTTAATGTGAGAGAAAAAAGTTACAAGAAAACATTTGTGATCAAAGGTTTAACGACACTCCACAATGCGAAGAGACATATGTTATTTAGCGAAATAGCGAATCGGGAATTCTATCTACAACGGATATCGAAATAAGTGTTATTTCTCACTGGTAATTACGAAATGCGCCACATAGACTAGAATGTAAACTCTTTTTTTTCTTTAGAGCTAGGAAACGGCATACCAATATAAGTAAAATTTACGTTTTAAACCATGGCCTTAGTAGCAAGGGATCTTTTATATGCACTATGTCACACACAGGATAACACACGCCACTGCATTTGAAATATCAGTCATGGTGTACTGGTTGGAACGATAAGTAGGCCAATGGTCAGACGGGGATCGATACATAAATTATAAAAAACTGTTTACCTACAAAATTCGACGACAACAAGGAATCCCAGATGAGACAGTACTTTTATTACATTTAAAAAAACACATAATGCTGCCAGTTCGGCGGTGTATCTACCTATCTTTTTAAATTCATCTCTGTCTACATTTCATTTCCACTTAGTTATTTCTCCATTTTGTTTTGATATCACTATGTTATATTATTTTCAGATTAAGAGTATGTAATATCTGATTACAACTATTTAAAAACAAAACGAAAACAAACAAAAAAAAAAACCCCAACCCCAAACAAAACAAACACCCCACCATTTATTTCAGATATAACATTAAAAATCTTAAAGAAAATAAATACTGTGTACGTGTTGCTATGTATTGTGGAATTGTTGCTATATATTGTGGAATTGTTGCTATAAATTCTGTACGTGTTGGTATATATTGTGGAATTTTGTATATCCGCCGCCCACTATAATTGAAAATTGTTGATATATATTTAATTGTTGCGATTGTGCGAATGCTATATTTCAGTACGTGTTGCTATATATTGTGGAATGCGTTATGCTAGGATCAGACTATCAAATGTAACGACGAAGTTGGTCAACTCCATGGTTGCGTTGTAACACCCGACTTAGACGATTGTACACAGATTGACAATTAATCTATCGGTGGTAAAGTTGTTTACGACGATAATCGAGTTGTAAGAGTGCTCGGACAGTCGTAGCGTTAACGTGTGAAAACCATTGGTTATATCACATCTGACCTACAAAACCGTTATCCGTGATTAATAACTAAATATACTTGTGTTGCACTAACAACAGGAAATGTCCCGAACGCTAACAAAGCAGGCACAAAGGCAAACTAAACAGATAACTATACAAGTCTGTTCATGACTAATAAGCATACTAAAACCAACACGTTATTAAGTTATTTAATACCTATTGATTCAAAGGTATCTGCAATATAAACGAATTTATCTATATGGCTTTTTACTGCTAAGATGACAAAAATCGACCCGAGCATTCTGTGTGGATGTTTGTAAGTGTGTTTGTAAGCGTCATTGTGTGTATCTGTATGTGTATATAATAATAGATTATGTGTATGTATGTATTTATGTATGTATGGATGTACTGATGTATGAATGTCTATATATTGTATGTATGTCGAGGTTGACTGTTAAATACATATATATTAACGCACTGGCGCAGGAGATAATTAAATCCTTTCTGGCCTCACAAATGGTCCCATGCCGTTGCTGGGACTCGAACCTATGGCACCGAATCGCCCGCAACTTTGCAGACTTGCCACGATACCTTTTGAGCTATTGAGGCATCCATATATGTATGTATGTATTTTTATATTTTGAATATCTCTATTGTATGTATGTGGGGTTTTGACGCACTGGCACAGGGGATATTAAAATCCTTTATTGCCTTCACAAATTTCTTCATGCCGTTACCGAGACCCGAACCTGTGGCACCCAATCGCCCGCAATTGTTGGGCCGGAACGCTACTAATCAGACCATCTACGTTCCACAAAAATAGAACGATCGTTAGTCGACCATATTCGTACCGGTCCAACAACCACGCGGTTCTAAGGCCCCGTGACTTGGCAACGTTTGACTTACATGCAGATGTGGACAGACCTGGCGCTGGCTATATATATATTTTTTATATTTTGAATATCTCTATTGTATGTATGTCGGGTTTTGACTTAAACATACATATATTTAATGACGCACTGGCACAGAGGATATTAAAATCCTCATGCCGTTACCGAGACCCGAACCTGTGGCACCCAATCGCCCGCAGCTTTGCAGACTTGCCACGATACCTTTTGAGCTATTGAGGCATCCATATATGTATGTATGTATGTATGTATGTATGTATATATGTATATATGCATGTATGTCTGTTTGTGTGTGTATGTATGTATGTATGTATGTATGTCTGTGTATGTGTGCGTGCGTGCGTTTGCGTGTGCAAGTATATATGCATGTATGTATGCAAAAAAGTTTGTTTTATTTAACGACACCACTCCATATAACCGTAAATAAAGTGTGTTGAGTGCGTCGTTAAATAAATTATTTCCTTTCTTCATTTCCACTAGAACACATTGATTTATTAATCATTGACTATTTGATGTAAAACATTTGGTAATTTTGACATATTCTTAGTAGAAAGGGATCTTTTATATGCACCATCCAAATGCAGGATAGCACATACAATAGCCTTTGATATACCAGCCGTGGTGACTGGCTAAAACGGCAAATAACTCAATGGGCCCACCGGCGGGGATGGATCCCAAGAAGACCGAACATCAAACGAGCGATTCACCACGGGCCTACATCCCGTCCCATATATGTCTGTCTGTCTGTCTGTGTGTGTGTGTGTGTGTTTGTGCGCGTGCGTGTACACGTACATATTACTGGATGACGGATGTATGTATGTGTGTATGGATGGATGGACATGTGGCTGTGTGGAGACAGGTAGGCACACAGGTACGGTGGAGGCAGTTAGGCACACATGTACGCAGGTAAGTAGGTGCATGGAGGTATATACTAGTATGTAGATCAAGGTAAATAGGTATGTATGTACAATGACCTTTCATGCATGAGTTAAATATTTATTTATAGAATTAATGAAAACGACTTGTATTTACTCTATGTACGGCTACCACAGCTCTCAATATTGAGTTATAATAGTTTAATATTTCTTTTCTACTGCTATGAATAATTTCATTCATTCATTTAGCTCTGTTTTGTGTTCCAGTTATTTCCATGAACTACAATGAGTCGTAAACTAAGAATCAGAGCGCAGTCTATACAACCGTGTTCGGAAGAAAATGTTGAAACCCTCAAACGTGTATGTACAGTTTTAAAAACGATTTTTGTTTTCTTTTGTTTTTGTTTGTGTTCAAGCTGTATTTAAAATGTTTCATAAAATCTTCCTGTGTTGATTAGCTTACACGAGCCTTAATTAATTTTCAATGCACATTTTTGGACTTTGCATTTAAACATAATATTTCTGACAAAACCCACACAATTAAGGTAGTAAGGAAATAAATCATTACACACTTGCCACCATAATAACATAAATGAAAAAGATGGAGAACACGAATTCTTGTAGGTGATTCACACATTTACTGATGGAAACCTGTCCTTATATTTTGTTCTTCAAAGTTATCTGATGTCGATTAATATATGGAAATAGTCTATCATTTTTGGAGACATTTCCCCAATTAGCTGTTTCAGAAATAAAGTGTATTAGTATTTAACCTGTACTATCTTCGAGGGTAACGTATACATGATATATATATATATATATCCCGAAAAAGTGCTCGAGAAAGTGTTCGATCCATTGGGTAATTCGATGTCAACATCGGACATTTCCGTAACATCAGTTATAAAGTTGAATTAGATACAAATTATGTAATACATGTAAGTGCACTGAAATAAATAAATGGCCTTTTTCTATGAAAATCAACGTAAGTTTATGTGTGACCTGAAGAAGACTTATATCACTGGTTGCTAGTGACTGTGACGTCAGACACCGTTCCAATGTAAACATTCTTTGCAGGACGCTACTTACTTTTTTGTTTAAAACTGTTTAATTCAAAACGCTTTGCTAGTTCCAAATGGGATCGAATAATGGAGAATTGAAAAATAACAGGCAGTTTGATGTTACGGGAAGTGTAAATGCTATATATGTTTATGCAGTTCAACAAGTATTGCTGAAACTGGATGTTTCAAAAATTAGGAAACGACCTACCTGGAAATTGGGCAAACATCCGCCATGCGCACAATTCATTTCCTACTGACCTGATAACACAGCAAAGCCAAGGTTATCATGCTAGCAACGGAGGCGTTATCACGCAATGACATAATAGCACTTGGAAGTTTCACGTAGGGGCTATGAGAGCACAGGAAGCATGGTTGCATGATAAAACACACACGAGATGCCGGTAAGAACCGAGTGTCATTAAACACACATTCCTTTCTTTTTCTTAGCTTAATGTCCCCGATACGGAAGAAGGGTACAAGCCTCCGCGTGCTACTACCAAACTCAAAGAAGAAATATTTCAATCTTCCAGGTATAAGGATGTTGACGTCTATGCCAGTTTGGTAAGAATCATAATTAATATGACTTGATACATGTATACAATTAATTATAACACTTTCATCCGCAATTGCTAATTGTTGCTAAAGTGTTTCAGTCACTAAGTCTTACATTTCATTTTATTTTTTTGATTATATTCAATTAGACTTCAAGCATACCACATTGGACACACATATCAACTGTCCAGAACAGGGGTAATGGTTATATCTGTATTGGCCTACTTGTATTTGACGAGAACCAGGACAGGGGTAATGGTTATATCTGTATTGGCCTCCTTGTATTTGACGAGAACCAGAACAGGGGTAATGGTTATATCTGTATTGACCTCTTTGTATTTGACGAGAACCAGGACAGGGGTAATGGTTATATCTGTATTGGCCTCCTTGTATTTGACGAGAACCAGGACAGGGGTAATGGTTATATCTGTATTGGCCTCCTTGTATTTGACGAGAACCAGAACAGGGGTAATGGTTATATCTGTATTGGCCTCCTTGTATTTGACGAGAACCAGGACAGGGGTAATGGTTATATCTGTATTGGCCTCCTTGTATTTGACGAGAACCAGGACAGGGGTAATGGTTATATCTGTATTGGCCTCCTTGTATTTGACGAGAACCAGAACAGGGGTAATGGTTATATCTGTATTGGCCTCCTTGTATTTGACGAGAACCAGGACAGGGGTAATGGTTATATCTGTATTGGCCTCCTTGTCTTTGACGAGAACCAGAACAGGGGTAATGGTTATGTCTGTATTGGCCTCTTTGTATTTGACGAGGACCAGAACAGGGGTAATGGTTATATCTGTATTGGCCTCTTTGTATCTGACGAAATGGATCATGGAAAGAATCACGACTTTGCCTAAAACCCTCTTTCAACCCTGCTTTGTGCATAGATACGATTTTGATCAGGAAATACGGTTTTATTGTTCATATCAAATACGAATTAACGTGTGCCAGTTGAAACAATGTAATACAATTTCATTTGGGTATATAGGCAAATGCATGGAGGCATAGTAATACTTTACTACTCTCACTTTAGCTGCTAAACATTTTGCGTACATGCCAATTGTCCAGTTTGTATTTCTTTTTCCAGTTATGAAACAAAGCTGACCTAAAATATTGTTGGTTTATAATCATCTGTAGGCGACATCTCTTTTTTTTCAACACACAAACACACGCCCGAACGCACGGACGAAAATAATTTTTGTTTTCCGTTTCTGATAGTAATATTTGTAAGGTTCATAAGCACAAACATAAATGAAATAAGACTTCATTATAATATGACAGGTATCGGTTGACAGACATACAAGTTATGACTCTCTGGTGACTGGTCTACTGGAAGGCAAAAGCTTGTCAGCGATTGCCAAAGTGAGGACTCTCTATAGCTGGCTGGGGTATCAGGACATTGACGGCACCAAGTATGGCGGCGTGACGGACAGTGGCACTCCCATGGGCCACATGATGCTCATCAAGTATGGCAGAGGATCTTACGCATCCTTCTTCGCAGTCCTGTGCAGGTTTGACATTTCACATTATTTTATGTAGCTTTTTTGTGAGTGTCTGGAGACTTCTAAAAGTTTCTTTTGTTTAACGACACCACCAGAGCACACTGATTTATTAATCATCGGCTGTAGGATGTCAAACATTTGGTAATTGTGACATATATTCTTAGAGACGAAACCCGCTACATTTTTCCATTAGTAGCATGGGATCCAGCATTGGCTGTAACAAGAAATAGCCCAAATGATCCCAAACTTACCACGCATCAAGTGAGCGCTTTACCACTGGGTTACGTCCCGTCCTGTCTGGAGAGTTTCGTTGGTGGAAGACGAGTTAGTTTGGGTTATCCATAATTATAATCATTAATTCAACTGGGATTAAAAGGCTTTTATAAATGCATGAACATGACCAAGTGTTTATTTGATCTTCAAAAGCTATCCTTATTTAGAAGTAATAACGTTGTTCATATTTAATGTTTCTTAACTTTTATTACAGGACTGCAAACATTCCTTGCGTTGTTATTCATGGAATAATCAAGGGTGTTGGCTACGAACCGGGAACTGATAACACCGATGACCTGCACAGCTCATGGAATGCTGTATATGTGGAAGGTTCGTGGAGATTTGTTCACACAAGTTGTGCTTTTAGAACAATTCATGGCTTCAATCCAGGACATTGGACTCCACTAGAAGTGCCTAAACATCTATGTCTGTCTATGGAGCCACAACAGAAGGGGTCTTACAAGAAACGCTGGGAGGATTTCTTTTTCTTCCCTGACGCTTCTGATTTCATATACCTCTGTTTTCCAGAAAGCGAAGACTGGCAGCTTTTAAAGCGGTCATGGACGATTCAAGATTTCTTGGACGCTCCCCATCTGAGAGAAGCATTTTTCACTCAAAAGTTCACACCAGAAAACAATCAATCCTGTATTCTGGAAATGCGAAATGGGAAATGTGATTTGAATATTCGTTATAAAAGCGAGTATTGTCCAGATATATTTGCAATTGTCTATTGCAATACAATGTGGTCACCCGACCATATTTCTGGAATACCACCAGGTCATAAATGCATTCATATTAAAAAAGAACAGTCTGTCATCTTGCTGAAGATAAATATTCCAGTAGAAGGTATGTTCAAACTTGACATCTTTGGTGGGAATGACAGACTGCTACGCCCACTTGCAGAGTTCCGAATACGCAATCTTAAAAAGAATATTTACACTTTCAATATAGGAAAAACCCTAGATGCAATTACGTCAGCAATGAATAAAACAAAAGTAGTTGAGGAAACTAAACCCGTATCTGGTGGTTTCATTTATGAATTTAGTAAGCTTCCACTGGATCCCATCATTGGCCACAATGCAGAGCGGAGTTCAGCAGATAGCGCTGTTGGAATGACGTCAAGCAGTGACAGAAGGTTTAGTTTAGCAGATAGCGCTGTTGGAATGACGTCAAGCAGTGACGGAAGGTTTAATTTAATAGATAGCGCTATTGGAATGACGTCAAGCCGTGACGAGAGATCTAGTTTGGCTTCCGCACCACAGAGGATGAGTGCAAGAATAAAAAGCTCAAGAGTGAAAGTGAGTAATAGTATCTATTTTATTATCAGTTA
Organism: Gigantopelta aegis; assembly: GCF_016097555.1. Taxonomy (NCBI): domain Eukaryota; kingdom Metazoa; phylum Mollusca; class Gastropoda; order Neomphalida; family Peltospiridae; genus Gigantopelta; species Gigantopelta aegis. The sequence continues at coordinate 47,286,677 of NC_054707.1, read as the reverse complement.
CCTTGTTATTTAGGGAAGTTCTTCCACGTACGAAATAATTTTTACTGACGTTTTAATAGTGAAAATGGAATCATAGGCCATAGCAAGTGAACTTGTATTTGTAAGTCTATATGATTTAGGAGAGTACAATCTCTATCTGCAAGACTCGAAACGTGCATTTAATTTTAATATAGTTTTCGAGCTCAACATGATAACATCCTAGAACACCTGAAAGCCTTCACATGTTTTTATGGTGTACTATAAGAAGCTATTTCACGATATGATGCATCACTGACTAAAATGATGTCTGATGCAATACCCTATTTTGACCTTGTACATTTCTGTACATATCAACTATAGATTTGATGGCTGTAGGATGTGCTCATGACGGCTGTCACCGGTGGGGCAGGCTATGCTCTTCTTTCGTGAACACTTGAAATCTTCACCGTTTTTATAATGATGAATGAATACAAATCATTACATATATTCCATTGAGATTTTTAAAGCTAGTCTTAGTAGTGGTAGGTACGGGTGGTGCAAGAGAATTGAAACATCATGTTACGTACTCCTAAGGGAGTGGCAGTCCTCCTAAAGACGAGCACCTGATAGTTGAGCATGGAAGCAACCACGACTTTGCCTAACATCCTTTTGACTGTAATGTACAGATATACGATGTTGATGTTGAAATACAGTTGTGTCGTTCAAATTTAAGGTTCAATCATGCTGCCTTGAACACATATCTTGGCCATGTGGGTTGTCTGCCCATAACAAGTTAATGGTTGGTTGTTAGCAAAAAGGTTCCGTATTGTGGCCTTATACCTCCACACTAAACTACATATTCACTCTGGGTTTGAGTCGGTATCGTTATACGAACTGACCACCTACCAATGTCGTCGAAATCGGTGCTACAAGTTAATTATATACACCGAATAAAGGGTAACTGCCTTAACGGTGTATTACATCAATTGAAATCACACAGACGACAACTGTAGCATATACGGCCAAAAACTGTTACACGCATGAACATTTAAGCCATGAATATTAATACTACAACCACTTACCCTTAAAATAAATCAGAAATAAACCAGTCATAAAAGGAAGCATCTTTGACTACGTATACCCTAGTGCTGCACAAAAATTGTCTTTCTATATTAGTAGGACTTGGGACATGCTTCAAGCACAATTGTAGCTGGTTTATTAACACTAGTTCAAATTATATTAGAAGAATTTACAAGCCAGACGAAACGACATTTTATGACAAGAAACACTGTCACATGTATCACCAATGGCAGGATTGGTAGCGTTAACTGTGCAATGAAAAGTTGGGTGGTGCACCTCGAAATCTGTGGCTAGTTCATTTCAGGAAATACAGTGAAATCCTTTATTTTCGTGCCTTAAATATTTGTAATGTTGCTAAAATACGCACTTCGTTCGGTACCTAAATTAGTGGATAAAAATTTTTGTATTATAAAGTATTATATGTATACATGAATTATATTTTTGTAGAATTTGTTGACTGAAGTAGTCTACCACCACGAATAAAAGTGCTATCACTGTAGGTCTTAATTTAAAAAAAAAAAAAAAAATGCCTTTTGACATCTCTCTTTGATAATTGAAAGTAAATTGTACGATTTAAATAACTCACTGTTTTGAAGTTACTTGTTATGTTTATTATTGTGGTATATAACAACTGCACTTGTGGTATGCTGTCACTTAAATTAATTCAAACTGAATATCTGGTATCTGCCAAGCGGCCTCAGTCATTATTCCTAAGCATATTTTATGTACTGTTTGTGTGTTTGGTGTCAAATACCCATGTTTAAATCTCGTATTCATGCACTGATAATGTGAATTTCGACACAGATACCTGAGGATGTCAAACTGGAAAACCTGACCACAAAGATTAAAGACCTGCAGACGATCGTCAGGAAATGTGAAACTGCTGGGTTAGAAGATTGTGGTGATCTCACAGAAGCAAGAGAACTCATTTTAAAATGGCTCAGAGAGGGTAACACTATACATTGTACAGAGCACTCATTTTAAAATGGCTCAGAGAGGGTAACACTATACATTGTACAGAGCACTCATTTTAAAATGGCTCAGAGAGGGTAACACTATACATTGTACAGAGCACTCATTTCAAAAGAGCTCAGAGAAGGTAACAATATATATTTCATAATTTTTTTTTTTTTACTAAAATACTGTTGTGGTCCGATACATTAAGGATGCAAAACACCAACAAAGCGTTGATAATTGCAAAATTTGGAATAAAAAAGACAGCCTTTGGGGAATGATGCCTATTATCAAATGTGGATGTCGATGTAGATATATCTGTTTTACTATTTTATCTATTCATTTGTGAGTATAAAAGCAAAATGATTATCTGTATTTTGTTACATGAAAATGCACGAGTCTGTTGAAGTCGTAGGTGTCTGTGTTATAATAAAAGAGTTACATTGGTGACAAAAGAAAAAACATCAAATAAAATTCACAAACAGGTTTCCGTATAATTAGTATTATAGAGAATGTGGGTTCTGGAAAACAGAATACGAATAAACTCTAAACTCGTTCTAGTTTTATTTTGTGATAATTCATCAACACGCTTGATACGTTTATATTTATCTAAAACACAATCCATTTCAGTGGACACTCTCAAAGATCTGCAAGAGTTGAGAAAGACACTTCAAGAACGGACTAAAACATTTAAAAACATACCAGTGGAAGGCAGCACGGCCAGTATTATCGCCACACCAAGGGTAGTCCATGCTGGTCCCGCTCAAGACGTAGAAAGCTGTCAATGTGAACTCCGCGAAAAACTGGAACATTACGACATCGACTGTTCCTATAGTGATGACTCTGACTGGAACAATTCTGACGATGACTATTCTGACGGGTGCTACTCCGATGATTTCGAAAGTGATAGTGACACGGATGGCGGGGAGAAGGAAGGCAGTGGACGTAATACCGCCACAGGTGGTGGTGGTAGCAGTGTCATTGGCGGTGATCGTAACCAACCTCCAAACGTTCGAACATTTCAAAACTACCGACTGGTTAAAAAATGTTTAACAATTGTTCGTGAACTACGTGATCCAAAAGAAGTAATCAAAGAACAGTCCAGAGCTGTTCTGTTGTTAATTGGATTCAGACAAACGCAGCTGAAGGTCAGTTTACTTTTTATTCTAATCGTGAGAAATCTAGCAAATGGTTTGATTAGATAGATCGTGAAAACTAACAAAAATTGTTTTATTTATGTTCGTCCTTACATGCAAAAAAGACTTGAAACACGTATTGGTCCGCTACATGGTTCGTCTGTCCATGACGAATTGTAATGGTTAATGAGCAAACATTTGGTAATTCTTAGATATAGTTTAAGAAAGAAAACTCGATGTATATTTTCATTTGTAGCAAAGAATCTTGTATATGCACCAACCCACATACAGGATAGCATATACCATGGACTGTTATATACCAGTCGTGGTACACTGGCTGGGATGACAAATAGCACAATGGGCCCACCAAAGAGGGATAAGCACGTATAGTGGTTCTGGTGCTTCTGATTAAGCTAAGTTGCACAAAACCTATGCCAAATGTGCAATGTAACAAATATCGAAAACAACTGAGAAATAAGAGTAAACATTAGACAATTCATCTACACTGCAGTTCTGGCAGTTACTTAGAATGCTAAGTGAATGCATTAAGGGAAAATCCAAGATTTTGTTTTAGATAACTAGGTGGTAATAGAACAACAATGTTGCTGTTACGTTTGGTGTGTATATCTATCTATCTATCAATCTATATATCTATCTATCTATATATATATATATGTATGTATGTATGTATGTATGTGTGTGTGTGTGTGTGTGTGTGTGTGTGTGTGTGTGTATGTATGTCTGTGTCTGTCTGTGTGTGTTTGTTTGTGTTTATGTGTGTATGTCTGTGTCTGTCTGTGTGTGTTTGTTTGTGTTTATGTGTGTATGTGTATGTGTGTGTGTGTGTGTTTGTGTATGTGTGTGTGTGTGTGTGTGTGTGTGTGTGTGTCGGTGTGTGTGTGTGTATATATGTGTGTGTGTGTGTGTGTGTGTTTGTGTGTTTATGTGTGTTTATGTGTGTGTGTGTTTGTGTGTGTATGTGTTTGTGTTTATGTGTGTGTTTGTGTTTGTGTATGTCTGTGTGTGTATGTGTGTTTGTGTTTGTGTGTGTGTGTGTGTGTGTGTGTGTGTGTGTGTGTGTGCGCGTGTGTATTTCTATTAGGATATTATTACAAAATTGACATATTCATCCATTTTAAAATGGACCACATCATTGCATACCCTATTCCACTCTGACATTCTAACTGTAATTCTAATGACACACACACATTTTGAGCACAGTTGTACCTAGTATATTGATGCTAGTTCGTTTCAAATTACTAGCCAGATGAAATTATACTTTATTATCCACATGATAAACGGTTACATATCGTAATATTTGAAGAAATCCTGCATCCCCGCCTGATAAGACGATATTTCGATTAACTGGTTACTCTGTTCATGTTGGTACTGATTTCACTGTACTTTAAATAGCCTAGAATTATGTTATTTCCTTTAGTTCAAGTTACTTTGGAGTTTAAAATATTCCCATTTATGTGCGTTTTCGCAGACGAATTCATCGATGTGCGCCATATTGACTTCACCAGCGTTGTTATTACAGGGGTCGAAAATAAACAGATGTTAAAAATAAGTTGATTTGTTAACTTTAACATGTTATAAAATGATGATAGATGACACAATTATTTGTTTATAATGTGCATAGAATTACTCTGGTATGCTGTAAGAGTTTAGTGGTGATTTTTAAAGGACTTATTAGTCTCTTTTAATAGCACGGCTTTTGGATATATTACCATAACATAATGGGGCATTATTTTACGTTGAATTATAACGTAAATGAATTGTTGTATAAGATTAAGTATTGCTGTGCCCCACTGATTCCGTTTGGGGCAGAGTTTGCTCCTTCGTATAAATAAACAAAGTAACAGTAGACGTAAACGTTCGAAGCAAGTCGAGCGGCCGACTCGATGTTAGTTCTATAAATTGTGCTGCTTGATTACTTACTTGATCTGAGGGCAGTAAAGTGCACATGAATACTTTATGATAGTAGATTCTGGATCCGTTGGGGGCAGAACCTACCACACGTTATTCATAAGATTATTTAGCATTTTCTTTGTGAAATAGATCCGATCCGGTGTATCTCAAGCGAAATTCTTCTTCGCCGTATTGAACCACCTCTCCACAGGTGCACCAAGGACTACGTCCTTACAGATGTAGTAAACAATTTCACTGGAATGTGTATAAATATTTGAATAGAATTTCCATTTTGAATGAGATTTAGATTTTTAAAAAAGTAAAGTTTGTTTTATTTAACGAAGCGACTAGAGCACATTGATTGTTTTTATCTTATCATCGGCTATTGGACGTCAAACATATGGTCATTCTGACACTGTTTTTTTTTAAATTTTGATTCAGATTGAAATTGAAGTACAAGCAGCCGTTACACTCTTAATGCAGTGATTCTTTTCAAATGTATTTTATCACATAGTTCTATACACGGGCGATTTAACCGGTCTAAGCTCAAATTTTCCTTATACTGATATAGATGTGTACTGTCCAGAATTATTTGTGTTAAATGTGTTTTGTCTTTACATTTTTGATTCCAAGTGGTGATACCTAATAACTTTATTAGCTCTCTATTAATGTTTGGCCTATAAAGTGTTCTTAATGAATGGTATTCTGGACACCGGTTTAGTACATGGACAATGTCTTCATCTTCAATACGACATAGTGGGCATGTTAGATCTATCTGATAGTGATGAATGTGCTTTTGTTTGTGTAAAGCATATAGGTTCCTGTTATCATTCGCACTCTGGTGACTCCTTTCCGAACTTCAATCACTGTTGATTCTAGTGAGTCCCAAATATGATGTGTACTGCCAATACTCAGAGAGGACAAATTCATCATACTCAAAGTACATTTTTCTGATAATTTGTTTGTCGAAAAAAGATTGATTTGTTTAGTGACCATTCTTTTCCACACGCGACTGGTTAGATGACGTCATGTGAAGTCAAATGAAAAGTGTAAAAGGAGCGAAAGAACGTTTGTATATCACTTTGCATTTCGGTGTTAAAGTCATAATATCTAAAATAATAATAAAAAGAAAATGGAAGATTACCATAATGACAAATGGTTAACTATTTAGCCCCTGCATTTAGAATCGAGATTGACACTGTTTACGAGCAGTTTAAATTATTTAAACCAAATGAAATTATAACTGTGCCTGCATTCCTATTACACTGCTTTTGCTAAGTTCGTAGCTCAGCTTCACTTGAACACCAGACAGGATCTACTGGATAATGATGTTGATGTTGCTGTGTTATTTTGGCTGCTTATCTGCTGCAGTGAATAAATCTGAATTGATGGGTTTTTTTTTTTACCATTCCTGACTTGTTCCTTTTGTTAGCCAAGTGGCTTACAATATATTTAATAAATTTATCGTCGCCCTCATTAGGACTCCTAATGTTTGTATGTAGCCAAAACTGCATTTGGTTTCCTAATAATTTCGTACGTGTTTAATTTGTAATTTTATCATTGAAACGTGTTTGTTTGTCAGAAACATCTTAAAAATTTCCAATTTTCAATCTTCAATTGGTGGATAATAATTGGTTACAGTTGTGAATGTAACGCGAAATTATTTTATATCCTCTCTCGCTCGAAGTCCTGGAGAATAAAACAATTCCCAAACTCGTTCCATAATTATGGCATGGCGTTCTTGCTCATGTAATAATCTATACTCTTAACAAGAAGGCATGGCAGTATTCATTGCTCTGTTAAAAGTTGGTAGCTCTTCGAACTTTGACCTAGTGGAATGCTATTTGGTATAGTGCTACTTTTATAGGGATGGGCCTACTTTCAAACCATCATTAGAAACGGCCATGTCTTAAAGGAAATGAAAACCTTGAAGCCTGCGGATATTCAGCAAGACGTAATTGTCACAGTGAAGGACATAATGCGACCAATCAGCAGAGAGAAGCTGTACAACGCTTACAAGGAAGTGACAGTTTTGTATGATTGGGTAAGTTAGGTAAAATACTACTACTTCTACTACTACTACTTTACTACTACTACTACTACTACTACTACTACTACTACTACTACTACTACTACTACTACTACTACAGAGAAATCCCTTAAACCGGACATCCTCGGGACCGAGTAAAATGTCCGGTATTTAGAGGTATCCGTTTTAGAGAGGTTAAATTTTGTTATGATTTTTTTTTAAAGTCCGGTTTTGGGGTAATTTCGATTTACAAAGTCCGGTTTTGAGAGGTTTCACTGTATATGGAGGTAGTTTATACATGTAGGTGGTGAGGACATGGACATATAGGTGGTTGGTGCCTAACATCCGTTCCCACACCTGATTTAATAATGACTTTAATGCATTGAAAGTTATAACATTAAACTGATCGTCAACCATGTGAATAAACACACATGTACACACGCTCGCAAGCACACATGTGAGCACACAGCAACAACTACTACACCAAAATCTACAACACCAGCACCATCAATAACGTCAACAGCATGTACCAACATTGGCTGTAATACAAAAACCTTCGACACAAAATCTGAACAGTGATGATATCAGGTGTTCGCAAAAGGTGGGCATATCCTGTCCCACCAGTGTCACTCGTCATGAGCATCACCTACAGCCATAAAGTCTATAGTTAAAATGTACACGATTTTCACCAAAAGGTTGGAAAGACATGTATCTGGTCAAAAGAGGGTATTGCATCATGTTAGTCATACTCCGAGTGTCTACCATAAAACATTTAAAAAGGCGTTCAGGAGTCCTTCTATGTTATAACCTTGATCAAACAACTTCTCTACCAGAACAATATGTCGGTCTATAAAATCGGCATATGATGAGCATGCCCTATGATATCTGAGAAGCTGCTAACTATAGACACCAAAAGCTGGATCAGACGGAATATTGCTCAACATGAAGGGAAACGTGACTATTGGAAAACACAAGTCATCCCTTTTATCAACGTCGTTCTGAATCTATATATAGATCAAAGTCTGAAGCAGATTTGATTCTTTCTGTTGTTTCTGTTATTTCTAACTCTGGTGGGTAAATCATTACAAGGTAATCTGTGATCTTATTATTATTGAAAGATCATCAATATATCGAAAGGTAAAATTAAACCTTTTCGCCAGACTCGTTTGTTTTGATTTGGACAGATAAGTTCGAAAGTCTGATTCATATGCATAGAGGAACAAATCGGCGAGTAATGGAGCATAGTTGGTGCCCATACTCTGACATATATGTTGTCAATGAGGAAGTCCAACATTTTAATCAAGGTTGTCTGTTCTATGTGTGGTAGCAGTTATCAAGTATTTACACAGTTTAATTAACTCTCTTGAGTTATCGGTGGACAGTAGTTGTGTTAATTTCAGAGTTGATGGTTTATTATAATAATAAGTTTTAATATATTTATCTCTTATAGTATAGTAGAACGGACAAACTAGAACAAAGTGATATTCGTCTTCTAGTACATTCATGTTGCAGAGATTACATATCCTATTGCTTCTATCGATATGATGGTATCTGCCCGTTTCTATGGAGAGAATATGTGCAGAAAGTCTAAATTTACTCAAAATACGTTTATATTTCAGGGCGATAGGTTTCTGAAAGTAAGGTTGTAGACAAAAATTATTAACAATGAATTTGTATAGGAGACACTTTGGAGAATTATTAAATACAGCAAACATAGACTGAATAAATTGATCTGTCATTCTCTGCTTGAATAATGATAAAAATGTTCTGCTATTTTCTACATTTTGATTGTACCATATATGGCCAAAACCATTAGTGAGAAGGAGGTCTCGTACTTGACTAACCCAGTTGATGGTACGTGGTTTTCTTATGCACTCGTCATAGAGGGCGGTATAACACTCTTTTAAAATACAGTTATCTGTATTCAACAACTTTATCCAATATTTTACAATTCGTATATTCCTACTTATATACAGAGGTGATCGGCCTAATTCATAATACATCATCATATTAGTAGTGCTCCGTTTCACGCCTAAAATACGTTTACAAAATTGCAAATGTAGAATCTCGTGGCTGTTTTGTTAAAACCCCACACTTCACACCCATAAGTTAAAATACTACTAATATATGTATCAAACAATGATAGTAAGGTTTCTGCATTTAAAAAATAGTTACTAGTTTTAGCAAAAAAAGCAGCCATAGCTTTTCTACCTTGGTTGCATATTACCTTCTGAGAGGTGTTAAATTTTCCATTATAATGAAGACAGACCCCCAGGTAGTTAAAACTATCGACAATTTCTAAAGTTTGTTCGTGATAGGTCCATTTTTCTTCAAGTTTCACATTTCCACTTTTTCTGAATACTATGATTTTACTTTTATTAATATTTACTTTTAAATTCCACTCAATTGTGTATATATACAAAGTGTGTAACATACTCTGCAATTCATGTACACTTTCAGAGAACAATACTGTATCACCGGCGTACATTAGAAGACAGAGGTGATGCATATTTAAGTGGTATAGACAGTCCGTGGTATTTAACAGTTCCATTTCTAAATCATTGACAAATAAAGAAAATAAAAATGGCGAGAGGGCTTCTCCCTGAATTAGACCAGATTTGTACCAGAACGATTCAGATATTTTCCCCTGATATTTAACACATGATTTGATCTGACCATACATTGATTTTACAACATTTACGAGCTTGCTATTTAATCCTAATTTATAAATTTTTAGCCATAATGCCTTATGTTCAACAGTATCAAATGCTTTACTATAGTCAATAAAGGCACAATATAGTCTTTTCTTATTGCCAAGCGTAAGAGTTATAAGGCTATGTAAAGTACCATACCAAAACATTTCTCTCTGGCAGAAACATTGAGTACATAATTATCTTTATTACCCTAGCAGGCACTCAAAACGGGGAAAATAAAAATCATAATTTCTCACTGAGAATTATCATGCATTGGTTTAACGTACTATTGGACGATTTGACGCCAACAAACCAATCACCTTTTCGGTACAAAATATGACGTGATCACGATTTGGCAAAGCACACACAATGATGTCACGTAGTTTAAAACGTTTTGCATTTATGTCTTTTTGGTTTCAGTGTTCAAAATGGTAGTTTAATGTAATTCATTATAGGGTGGGGGTTTTTTGTGGGGTTTTTTTTATAGAATATATAAAACTTTGGGTTTTGAAAATTATCGGTGAACCGTGAATAAAATACAAAGTTAAAGCAATACCCAGAACAGTAAAGTAGTTTACGTCTTTTCTATATACATGGACGTGTAGCCAATGTAAGCTATATAGAAAATAAAGGCTTTAAAACCCCCACCCAAATAGCTAGGGTAATAAATAGAATAACAAACTCGGTGCCAGTTATTATCAAATTTATGTCCCTCGTGAAATAATTTCCACTTGTCACTCGCTAAAGCTCGTCACAAGTGAAAATTATTTCATTCGGGACATAAATTTAATAACTGGTAACTCATTTATTATCCTCTATTTCTCTCCCTCTCATATCTTTTCCTCAGTCTTTCTCGCTCTCTCTTTCTCCATCTCTTCTCTCTATCTAACGCGCGCTTTATTTTAATAAGAATATCTCTTATTTCTGCTTGGTTATTAAGTAAACAAATTAGTAATAAAACTGATGATTATATTACAGGTGAAATGGGTTCTCCACCAAGTAGACAAGTAAAATGAATACACTATAGAACTGAAAATGGAAACACTTTCAGTAGTCAAAAACTGGTCATCACTCTACCGAGACATACGATACGACAGCCAGACACAGCGAAGAAATTGCTTAGTGTGAAGATTCGTTACAAATAACACAGCCAACAGCCAGATAGAGAGAGAGAGAGAGAGAGAGAGAGAGAGAGAGAGAGAGAGAGAGAGAGAGAGAGAGAGAGAGAGAGAGAGAGAGAGAGAGAGAGAGACAGACAGAGAGAGAGATTAGAGAGAGTCACACAGAGGGAGTCACACACACAGCGAGAGAGAGAGAGAGAGAGAGAGAGAGAGAGAGAGAGAGAGAGAGAGAGAGAGAGAGAGAGAGAGAGAGAGAGAGAGAGAGAGAGAGAGAGATTTGAGAGAGATACAGAGAGAGAAAGAGAGAGACAGAGAGAGAGAGATTAGAGAGAGTCACACAGAGGGAGTCACACACACACACAGCGAGAGGGAGAGAGAGAGAGAGACAGAGAGAGAAAGATGAGAGAGAGGTTATATATATATATAAATATATATATATTGCACTTTTGTCCTACGCTATTACTCCGAGTTTCACGCCCTTCGACGATCTTCAGATAGCTGACACTGGTGAAAAGATTGCAGGGTTTTTATTTTTGTGTAGTGCGGTTGCGTGGTTTGAGCTTACTGGTGTGACGGCATTTTGAGATGAGCTCAGTCCTTTTGTTGAGATTGTTTTTGTCTTTTGTTTGTAGGATGGCGAGCTTTTCCTCAATGCACAGGTTACATTGGCCGGAGTTTCGTTTGTACGTGTTCGACTGTTTGATAATTTGCCAGCTTATTTCATAATTTGTTCGCTGTTTTTTTAGTTCCCAGACATGTTTAGATAGCTCGGTTTCTTTCGAGTATTTTTCGTGTTTGAACGATTTCGTGTAATTGTTGTATCGTTGTTTGAAATTACCGCCAGATAGACCGATGTATGTTTTTGACGTTGCGCCAGTTGTTACGCTTGCTTTGTATACTATCGAACTTGCTTGGCATTGTCCGTTGAGTGGGCAGTTTTCTTTATTTCTGCAGTTGCAATTTTCTTTTGGTGTTGCGCTGACTGGATCTTTAATAATTTTAGAGTTGTGGTTTTTGATTAATGTGCCGATGTTTTTCATGCAACTGTAGCTGATTTTGACGTTATTTTTGTTGAATATTTTGTGGTATTTGTATATATATATACACAGAGAGAGAGAGAGAGAGAGAGAGAGAGAGAGAGAGAGAGAGAGAGAGAGAGAGAGAGAGAGAGAGAGAGAGATGACAGGATATTCGTCGATTATATTATGTTATATTATATTATATGGAAATGATTCCCGAATACTTTCCAAAAAGTATGTAAAGACTTTGTCAGACACCACTGGTTACATACGAAACCCTTACTTGGACTAAAGATTGAGTTAAAGCCTGGCCAGATGCATCACAGAAACGAACATAAAATATCAGTTGTAAGATGTGTTCTTTAGTTTCATTCGGTTCTGTATTCCAGTGGTGACATAACATTAAAACAATGGTATTTAATTTCAGATTTATTTCTGGTCTGTCCAGTAAATCAACAATGTACCATTTTCAAAGAAGGACTATAATACTAGCTAATATAGGTGACACAAACATGTATTATTCTTTATTTAACAGCTGGACGTCATCCCCCTGCCCCTGCGCGTGCTGTAACCTCACCGTGGTGCAGGGGTGTAACATTCTCTTTGAGAATGGCCAATACAGCACAAATTGAAGTTTAGAGTAAAATTCGGTGTCCGTAAAATTCTGTGATATTTGTATTTGTATTTTTGGCATAGTTCTTTACACTGTTTTTGTTTAAACCTTGAATTTTTATATTGATGTTGATCATCACTTTATTTATGTGCATTACCATAGTTTGACACCCAATAGCCGATGTATTTTTCGTGCTGGGGTGTCGTTAAACATTCATTCATTCATTCATTCATTCATTCATCCCCCTGATTTGTGTTATAAAGTGTCACAAAGTGTCACAAATATAGCGCCACAAACTTTTAATATTGTATGAAGGCAACTGTGGATAACTCATTAATATCCCATGAGTTAATACAAACTGATGTTGAGTTTTTATTTGACCTTAGTAAATGGTGTTATAATATGGCGAGTCTATATTGTAGCTACGCTTTACTTAAATATATAACCCTAATTTGCCTATTCATTGTCAACACAAACTCAAACTTTGTGACAATTTTACCTATTGTCCTCTTTGGTTGTGAGATATGTGGTTTATGGGGGTTATGAGACATGGGGGATTCTATTATTTAAAGTGTACATATTAGATTCCTGACGTGTATTCTTTGTGTAAAACGTAGTACACCTATGTATATGATGTACGATAAGATTGGAATATTTCCACTTATTATCTGTGTGAAAACTAGACTGATTAGTTATTAGTGTAAAAACAAACATTCTTATCTGATTACAAAGAACATATATCTATACATGGTTTAATTGTATTGAATTTGTTTTAATGAAACTGGATTTCTAAAACAATCATGTTTACAATGGTAATTTGAGTAATGTTATTTTAGAAATACTGAAGAACCAGTGTTTACAAACTTGGAAATACACTACATAAGTGAAAGTATTTATTACATCTTGTAAAAGACAGCATTAATTTATAACATTAATTATTACTTTTAAGTAAAAACAATAGAACTACCTTTTATTAAATGTCCTACTACGAACCACAAGCTACCCGTCGAAGTTAGAAGATGGGGAAATAGTGCAAAGAAGTGGACGTTAATGTTGTTTATGTGATGATGATGACGTCATTGTTAATGAATATCATTATTTATTTGAATGTATGAGTAATTCTTTTCGTAAAGCAAGAAGCACATATATCTCAAAATATAATTTTTCAAGACCAAATATTGCTAAATAGCGTGAAGTTACTAAATAGTATCTATACATTTCTGTACTGAGTTTTAAAAACATTTCAATCCCTACGCTGGGGTGTTGTTAAAAATTGATTTATTCCTTAATTCCATTTATATATTTATTTATATGTTGACTACGTAGACATGTTATATGTATTGTACATACAGTAGTAGTTATTTGCTCATGTATCATTTTGTGTGATCCGAGTTGAAATAAAGATTTGTTCTGTCTATTTTTTAAAGCCCTCTTTTCTAGGACCGTTTGCTTTCTAATTTTCGTGTATGTATATTCTTATTTGTCCTGCAATCACTGAATATATTGGCAAGATACAATGACAAGATAAACTTGTTTTTTCGGTCAGCAACCAAAAAAAGAAAAAAGAAAAAAAAGAAGAAGAAGAAAGCTTTCTGGAAGAGAATTACATTTACCCTAGTTGTGTCTAAGAAAGAAATGACATTTATCCCTACAACGTAATCAAACGACGTGAGGTTAAAAACAGAATAATAATATTAAAATAACTTTCATAGTAACACATTTAATATTATTTGACAATAAAAATAGGTGTTACTTAAGGACTAAGAAGTATTTTGTTTGATGTATAGATAATGTAGGCAGCTAGTCAATTAATACGCGTGGAACTAGCACTCTGTAAAACGAACATATCCGCTGGGAATTTCGGAATCCTCACTGGGCGTGAAATAGTTATGTGATTGTAGTTGTGAAAGAAAACGTTCACTTCGTTTATTAAATGTATGATGCAGGACTGCAGAATAAATAAATTACTGGTTACTGTCCTAAGATATCGGCTTTATCCTGTTCATATCGAATGGTGAATGCCGCTCGGCAAATTCTTTATATATTTCAGTGCAGTATACAAAAAATACATTTACACTTAATATAATTGGTTGTTTTATTTTATTTTTTTCAAAGTAGAACATTTACAACATTCTTTGATGACTTAAGCTGTTTGTTCTTAGTTGAGTATCTGAAAAACAAAACAAACAATATGTTATCAGTATATAGCACAATCACTGGGAACTCTTTGCCGTGGTCCTCGAGGTTACACGGCGTTCAAATGTGGATAAAGCTCCGATCCAAATATGAAATTAAGTTCATAGGAACCTCACCCAAGGCACACGTGTGTTTTGTGTTTGTTTGTTTTCGAATTGTCTTTTAAACAATATATTTAAGACCACATCGCACTCGATGTTGCATCAAACCCCAACTTTAATCGCCCTTCCTAAAACATGGTATTTGATACCATCCGATATCTAAAACATCGTATTTGATACCATCCGATATCTAAAACAACGTATTTGATACCATCCGATATCTAAAACATCGTATTTGATACCATCCTATATCTAAAACATCGTATTTGATACCATCCGATATCTAAAACATCGTAGTTGATACCATCCGATATCTAAAACATCGTATTTGATACCATCCGATATCTAAAACATCGTAGTTGATACAATTCGATATTTAAAACATCGTAGTTGATACCATCCGATATCTAAAACATCGTAGTTGATACCATCCGATATCTAAACGAAACAAAGGAAACGCAAATATTAATTTAGTTTTCTTTTGTGTTGCTTAAACACCTGACTTACACGCGTATAACTACGTACATTTATACGGCTTAAACACCTGACTTACACGCGTATAACTATGTACATTTATACGGCTTAAACACCTGACTTGCACGCGTATAACTATGTACATTTATACGGCTTAAACACCTGACTTACACGCGTATAACTACGTACATTTATACGGCTTAAACACCCGTCTTACACGCGTATAACTACGTACATTTATACGGCTTAAACACCCGTCTTACACGCGTATAACTACGTACATTTATACGGCTTAAAAACCCGTCTTACACGCGTATAACTACGTACATTTATAAGGCTTAAATACCCATCTTACACGCAATAACTGCGTACGTTAATAAGGCTTAAACACCTGAGTTACACGCGTATAACTGCGTACATTTATAAGGCTTAAACAACTGTGTTACACGCGTATTACTACACATGTACGTACATTTATAAGTCTTAAACACCCGGGTTTAAGAAAACCAAGCTTCGTAAATTAAACCTCTTGAATTTTGTATTGTTGCTATATTGTTGAATACGAAAATTATGCTCTAGCTTTACTTATTGTCTATTTCTTGTCGTTACCGTGACCTGACCCATGACCGGAGCAATAACAGCAGGCTTCTGCTGATGGAAACAGAAACACCGACATTGTAAAAGTAAAGTTTTTTTTATTTATTTAACGACGCCATTAGAGCACATTGATTTTTTTATCTTATCATCGGCTATTGGACGTCAAAAGTGTTAATAACTGATGTATACTAAAGTGTCAATTGTTTTAGAAAATGGGAAAACACTTTCTTAGCTGGTCAACTGAATTTTGAAATGTCACTTTAGAACTGAACCCGTAGTTCGATAAACCTACATTCAGTCATATGTCATTATGTGTTAATTAATAAAGAGTCCAATAATATAATACAGCAGCTGAATGTTTTTCATCTTGGTTTAGGATACAACCCGTAATTCGATAAACTTACATTCAGCCATCTTCCATTATGATATTAATTACTAATGAGTTCAACAATACAATACAGCAGGTAACTTATACACATGGCCACAGATCACAGTTATCTTCCCAAATTTGTCCGCGCAAGTAGTCTGCTGTTTGACTGTGATTATTCCATGGCATACAACTTTGAAGTGGCAACTATTTGACTGAAGTTGACAGGGGAGAGCATGTAGTTTGTAAACGTGTGTAACTTGTTGACACTGAAGACGAGTTTGTGGTAATTCCGGCCCATGCAAAAGTTTTGCTTTTGTGTAAAATGGGTGTACTCCGGCCAGGTTTAGTGGGTGTGTTTGTTTAAACCAACATCCTGGGAGAAAGAGCTGGACAACAGGTGTTGTCCTTTTCAGGGTATGTTTCCCCCAGGCAGGCAAAGGTACATACAAAAATCCACGGGCCTGCTGATATTAATAAAAATGTTATAGCCACTAACGCTATATAAAAACATATAACGTAATTAATTGTGGTCTGTGGCCAGATGTTCACCTTCGATATATATTCAACATACAAACCGCTGGTTACTTACAGACAAGAACGGTTACCATGTTTGCAACGTGCGTACTGATGATATTAATATGTGGGAGGTTCTTGTTAAAAAAAAAGCCTGATATCTGACTTAAATTTTATTTGTAATGTATGTCATACCTGGAATGCTAACGTGCATTTTTCTTAAGCTTTTGATAAAATAAAAAATCTGAACTTCGTGTAGATTTGTTTTTGCATATATGTTAAAAATTAAAAGATACAGTTCAAGCACTCTTAAATAAATAACGAAATTGACAAGAAGCAATAGAAATTAACATGAAAAAAAGAAGAAAAAACAAGTGATAAAAATGAAAGAACATGCGGCAAATCTACATTAAAAAAGAAAAATAATACATGCAAACTGCGCCCCCCCCCCCCCCCCCCCCCCCCCGCCAAAAAAAATCAGAAAAAAAGAAGCAAAAAAGCAACCAAAAAAAGCAAGAAAAAAAAAGCGAGGCGTAATATGGATACGGGTACAATAGACTTATTCTAAACGAAACGCTTTGTGTGTGTGTGTGTGTGTGTGTGTGTGTGTGTGTGTGTGTGTGTGTGTGTCGTTGTTATTATAGTCGCCAAATATCTTTAGACATATAGACAAAATATTTTGTTTACCAAGAATAAACAATTATTGTAAAAGATACCAAAACCAAGTTTAGAAAAGTTGATCTGTAATGCACTGGCCCGAGGTGCTTGCGTCTAAGGATCTAACCATCTCATTGGGCCCACTCACTGAGTGTTTTCCCCCGTCTTAACCAGTGTCCCACGATTGGTATATCAAAAGCTGTGACATGTGCGTTCTTGACTGTGGGCAAGCGCATCTTATAGATCCACGGGTTTCCTCTCAGACAATGTGTAAAAAAATTACTAAATCTTTGACTTCCAATAGCCTATAATTCATAAATCAATGTGCTCTAGTGGTGTCATTAAACAAAAACAAACTCACATACTGTTAGTTCGGCAGTTGATTGGGAGATAGAGGTAATCCGCTACCACTACTCTTACTAAACAAACACAAACTCACATACTGTTAGTTCGGCAGTTGATTGGGAGATAGAGGCAATCCGCTACCGCTACTCTTACTAAACAAAAACAAACTCACATACTGTTAGTTCGGCAGTTGATTGGGAGATAGAGGTAATCCGCTACCGCTACTCTTACTAAACTAACACAAACTCACCTACTGTTAGTTCGGCAGTTGATTGGGCGATAGAGGTAATCCACTACCACTACTCTTACTAAACAAAAACAAACTCACATACTGTTAGTTCGGCAGTTGATTGGGCGATAGAGGTAATCCACTACCACTACTCTTACTAAACAAAAACAAACTCACATACTGTTAGTTCGGCAGTTGATTGGAAGATAGAGGTAATCCGCTACCACTACTCTTACTAAACAAAAACAAACTCACATACTGTTAGTTCGGCAGTTGATTGGGAGATAGAGGTAATCCGCTACCACTACTCTTACTAAACAAAAACAAACTCACATACTGTTAGTTCGGCAGTTGATTGGAAGATAGAGGTAATCCACTACCGCTACTCTTACTAAACAAAAACAAACTCACATACTGTTAGTTCGGCAGTTGATTGGAAGATAGAGGCAATCCACTACCGCTACTCTTACTAAACAAAAACAAACTCACATACTGTTAGTTCGGCAGTTGATTGGGAGATAGAGGTAATCCGCTACCACTACTCTTACTAAACTAAAACAAACTCACATACTGTTACTGAATGTTTAATGACACTTCAGCACGAAAAATAATAATTAAATTAGTGTCACTGAGTGAATGTCTGCACGATGACAGTAGTTTGGACATAGAAGCAGTTCTCAAGAGTTCATATTAATAACTGAAAATCTGGTCTTGTTTCTCGCCACACTTTGTCACATGCCTGACCATCAAGGACGGATTTTGGACATTTGTTCATTCAAAAGTGACATCGAAAACATTAATTTCGACATTGGCCTAGTTAATGATGTATGTAGAAGTTTTTTTGTCTGTCTGTGTGTCTGTCTCTATCCGTGTGTCTGACTACATGATATCAATCCCCAGTTTGCATTAGAACATACGCTACTGTTACAAATTGATTTCAAATATAGACCACGCTCCATGCATGCTTAGTATCACCGTGGACTAACCGAAACATGATTGTTTTTGCAAATAACAATACGACCACTTCAGTCTACAGGTAGATATTCATAATTAAATAAATAGCTAGTTTAAATCCCAATCTTCAGGCCGTACCTAGTCTAAAATAACTTGGGGTGCAGTAAAATTGTATCAGGTCACAGTAATATGCGTTTTTTCCACAGAGAGACCAAAATAAATAAATAATAATAATAAAAAAGAAGAAAACATAAAGACAAGAAAAATAGAAGAAAAAAAAAAGAAAAGAAAAAGAAACAAAAAGAAACACCTTTAACCTAAAGGGCTATCTTTATGTAGTGAACCTAAAGGGACAACAGCCTATCTTATGTCCCCGCTAAATACGTCCCTGACATTTCATTATTTATTTATTATTTTAGAAATTTAGTTTACCTAGTAATTTTCTCCGTTTTTTTAAAAAATATACGTTTATATCACAATTCCGACATCATCTAGTCTAATAATTAAAACTATATTTTGGCCATTATTCAGTACCAATTTAAAATGAACTCTCCTGTGCTATTTGTGTTTTAACGCCTGTGTTTGATGATACTACAGAATTCTTCTATTGACCTGAATCATCCATTACGTCATTGTTAGCCTTTGACACTCAATAGCCGATGTAGATTTCGTACTGTGGAATCGTCAACCATTCCTTCGTTCACATGTCTGACTTGTTTTGTATGAGACTACATGAACCTGTGACAGGGTCGAGCTTCACTTTTGCCGTTAGCGGAGCTAACTCTGCAGTGTATGCCGGGTTAGCATACCCCATGTGGGGTCATACACTCGGGAGAAAACACCCATAATCGCACCCAAGAAGTGAGTGAAGCTCGGCGTATGTGACCGTACACCTACCCATTGAGCCTACCGAGGCACTCACTCTGGGTTGGAGCCGGTACTGGAATGAAACTATCCCCTATTACCTCATGTGGGACAAGAACCCCTTACCTACCAGCCTCACGTCCGAGGCTTAACGACTACACCACCGAGCTTCGACATGTTGGATTAGTGATTGGTCGATAATGCAGTCATATGTCAAATAAATAGGTGACGGGATGAAGTTGCATAGGCGAGGAGGTTGTGTGGAGAATCTGTTGTCACCCATTTCAAAATGTTTGATCTTTTCTAATCTACCTAAAATCATTCTCCTTGATTCCGATAATGGTTGATTGTTTTGCAATACAGGCAAATTTAGCAAATTTTGTAATTATTGGCAAAACACATTTTTAGTCTATAGCAGCATCATATGACACGAAAGAGTAATTTATTAGGCAGACTGGAAGTCGATGAAGTCTCTCTTAAAAGCAATATTGTCCATTGTAGCTATTTAAGGCAGTTTGAGAATAAATAGAAACAAATACACGTTCATGTTACGTATTTTATTTTTAAAACGTCAGTGTGACATTTTTGTTTTAAGACATCAGATTAAATTTTAATTGTTACGTTTGAGTTTTCATTATCAGATATGGGATTTTCCAATGTTGACGGCGATCAGTTGTTTGCTTCTTTTGTTGTCACCTTTTCCCTTTTCATAGTTTCGTTATTCTCCTGTTCATCACGCGCAGTCTGTGTAGATTCGACCCGTGCTGATTCAGCGTTTCTGAGTTTCCCTCGGAGCACCTGAAACCATAACATGGATTTTTCATATATTAATAAAATAAACTATTTAAAAACACAATAATTTAAAACAGAATGAAGCATGAAAACCAGAACAGATCGGAAATGAGAGTAGTGGACTATTTTACAATTTTAAACTTTTAATGTTTTCTGTTTTGTTTTGTTTTGTTTAGGGTGCGGGACACTACCAACGTAATATGAGTAATGCAAAGCTGTTTAATTTCTCTTCGGATTTTTAAAAATTAGCTTTCTTTCCCTCTGAAAACTGGCTTTGAACATAACCACTCATGGCTGTTAACAATCGCGCATTATAATAATAATATTTTTGAAAGCTCAGATTTTTGGTTATGTAAGTATGTTTTAGGAATCTAACTGACTTAGCATTCGCTACTGAAGCCTTACCGCGACAACGGCATCCCCTGCAGCAGGAGTCTTTCCAGCGCTGACATGACCCTGGTGGATATGGCGTTGAGGTCCCAGAAGCTGATGTCTAAGATAGTGGTGTCGACAGCGACAGCAGTATGGGCAGCAGCAACAGCAGCCATGTGCCGATGCAAACAGGAACACTGCACCTGTAACAAAACGAATGTCTGCCTATTATACCAGGTTGTCTTAAATAGCCAACACTAAACGTACCTGTCGTCAGACGAAGAGACGTTTATCAAAGGTTATTTTGTATGTTAACTAAAATATGAACTTATAAGACTTCACAGGCTGGTTGGTTAACTGACTTACCCACTGCTGACTGGCTGGATGAATCAATAAATAATTTCAGTTAACGATACTCCACCAGGAAGCAAAGTGGTACACTGTATAGGGTGTCTTTTTTATATTTTATTAAAGCTCATATTCCGATAGATATTCAAATTGGCCATACTAAAGCCACCACAAACATGTTGTGAAATAAGTGTTTGGCACGGATAGCTCAAAAGAGGCGTCGTTTATGAGACAAGGACTGGAATGTAAAATGTAAAAGTGCACAGCAATTAATTGTTTTCTATAATGGCAAACCAATTCAGACAACAACATTTTAATACTTAAAAAAGCATAACATTAAATACATAGACATAATTACACGAATTGTCGTGCCCCCCCCCCCCCCCCCCCACACAAACGGTAAGACCATCTATACGTTAGCACCAGAAATAAAACGAAACGAGATTAAATAATTAAAAAATTGTCTATGTTGATAATTGTAGTATCACATCGCAAGTGGTTACATGTCGCATAATTAAGTAATAAGAATAATTAAAATTGAACAGAAATTAAATTACGTCTTTATCAGTAATATAGTACTTACACATCAGAGCAAACAATACTTTTGCCAAATTCATGGTGCTATCACTAGACTGATTACTGAATGGTAGTGGTAGATGCTGTTGCCTCGGTTGAAACTGATGTCTCCACTGGCCACTGAATGGTAGTGGTAGATGCTGTTGCCTCGGTTGAAACTGATGTCTCCAACACTGGCCACCAGTCTTTTATATACAATAACAGGAAAACAATCGGTTCTCTTTCGTTTCCGACTATTACAGCAACGATTAGCATACTTTTACGTTTATTTTTCAGACATTAGCTCCTTTAATGTTCAAAGACATGCTTTATCTTTTATGTTTAATTTCTTTTTGTGAATTTTTTTATCATGTCATTTGTTTTTTGCTCCCTTAATTTCCCTGTATCTTTTCATCCATTGTGTTATACTATAATCCAAAATAGATCAAGGTTGTACATGCTGCGAAGTGGGCATGTGTGTGTGTGACTATATTCCGTCTTGCGGTCAGTGAAATATTAGCTATTGTTTCCGTAAAAAAACAATCAACTTTAGTATATAAACACCTGGATACCGATATACAAATTCTGAGACGTGTGTAATATGTTTAACAATGTTAATTAACGGCCATTAGACCTTTTGGGTTTTTTGCCAGTGTGATACATGTCCTATGCTTTGACCACTGATTATTTCTGAAAGTTGAGGAAATGTTAACAAGTTATGCATGCAAAGATCGTTTGAGGTATTGTTATTAAAGGGACATTCCCGAGTTTGCTGCATTGTAAGATGTTTCCGACTAATAAAATATATATACGATTAAACTTACATATTAAATATATTTTCTTGTTTAGAATATTAGTGTATGTATATTCAATGTGTTTCTGGTCGTCATGATATTTGTAGGAAGCCCAAACTGGATTTTGTCATCAAATAATTTCATACATACGAAAAACTCGTTTTTAGGAAATAAAATGAAATTTAACCTAGTACATATATTAGAACGATCAGAAACACGTTTAATATACAGCCACTAATATTTTATGCAGAAAAATATATTTGATATGTAATTACAGTCGTTAAAAAGTCTCTGTTAGTCGATAACATCTTAAACATTGCAGCAGACTCGGGAATGTCCCTTTAAAACAGTTCGGTACATTATTAATATATGATCTCTACTATATATCTAAGAAAGTCCGCATGCATCTTTGACATCCATGTAAATTACAAGTTAATTTCAAAGTTTGTTTTGTTTAACGACACCACTAGAGCACACTGATTTATTAATAATCGGCTATTAGATGTGAAACATTTGGTAACTCTTACGTTTAGTCGTAGAGAGGAAAGCCGCTACATTTTTCCATTAGCAGCAAGGGATCTTTTATATGCACCATCCCACAGACAGGATAGAACATACCAAGGCCTTTCATATACCAGTCGTGGTGCACTGGCCGGAATGAGAAATAGCCCAATGTGCCCACCGACAGGCATCAAACGAGCGCTTTACTACTGGGCTGCGTTCCGCCCTAAATTTCGACCAGTGATGCACGTAAATATCGTTTAATGAACTGTTATTAAAACGTTCGGTACATTATTAATATATTATTTATATTTATCTAAAGTCATCCGAGAACGTCCATGTGCATATTTAACATCTATGTAAATTACGAGTAGAAGTTTTTTTGGACAACACCACTAGACCAGATTGATTTACTCATCATCGGTTATTGGATGTCAAACATTTGGTAATTCTAATACACAATCTTATAGGAAAACCGCTACATTGTTCCATTAGAAACAAGAGATCTTTTATATGTACTTTTCCACAGACAGGACAGTACATACCACGACTTCTGATATATCAGTCGTGGGGAACTGGTTGGGACGGGAAAAAACCCAATCAGTAAAACGAATCCACAGAGTGGCAGCCCTTTTACAGACAACGTAGGAAGGAAGTATCATCTGCAAATGAAGCACATGATAGGCATTCATAGAATCTAAAAGATCCTCTCGATTCGGCTAAATGGTTGTTAGTGGTTTGTGAAACAAAGAAAGAAAGAAATGTTTTATATAACGACGCACTCAACACATTTTATTTACGGTTATATGGCGTCAGACACATGGTTAAGGACCACACATATTTTGAGAGGAAACCCGCTGTCGCCATTACATGGGCTACTCTTTCCGATTAGCAGCAAGGGATCTTTTATTTGCGTTTCACACAGGCAGGATAGCACAAACCATGACCTTTGTTGAACCAGTTATGGATCACTGCTCGGTGCAAGTGGTTTACACCTACCCATTGAGCCTTGCAGAGCACTCACTCAGGGTTTGGAGTCGGTATCTGGGTTTAAAATCCCATGCCTCGACTGGGATCCGAACCCAGTACCTACCAGCCTGTAGTCCGATGGCCTAACCACGACGCCACCGAGGCCGGTTTTGTGAAAGAAGTAGTCAGTGTAATGCCCTAATATATACCAAGTGTGTCGTTAAACGTCACTCTGAATCGACGAGAGCCATGATGGGGAGGAATGAATGAATGTTTTATTTAACGACGCACTCAACACCTTTTAATTACGGTTATATGGCGTCAGAAATATGAATAAGGACCACACAGATATTGAGAGATGAAACCCGCTGCTGCCGGGTATTGGGCTGCTCTTTCCGATTAGTTGCAATGCATCTTTTATATGCAGCATTCCACAGGCAGGATAATACATACCATGGCCTTTGTTATACCAGTTATTGAGCACTGGCTGGAACTAGAAATAGCCCAAAGGGGATCGATGCTAAACCGACTGTTAGTCAGACCAAAACAAATCTTATACAGGACTGTCACCTGTAAGATTCAGAGGACCAGAATTTCCAACCAAGAATGCATACAAAACAAACGTATACAAAACTAGTTTAGACGAAACGACATTCAATTACAGTTTTATCAATTCAAACCACCGACATTACATCAGAATCTCCCAAACAATGTTGTGCAATCCAATGTTTTCAAATTCATCAGTTTTAATTTCTGACATATACGCATTAAAGGGACATACCCTAGTTTCAACCCGTGAAAATTAACACTAAGTTTAGTTACTCTACAAACCTGTAACACATTTGAATAAAGCTACAATTGAGTGAAACATGAGTCTGTGACTTTGAAATGGCGAAATACCCTCTAAAAATAGACTAAAACTCGACACCATAAAGGTTACTTCTCACACGCATGTGCGTTTTTTAAAATTCGAGAAATGCATTTTGTGATATTAAAAACACCAGGATGACCAAAAACACTTCGAATGTACGGAGATTGATAATCTAACCAATAAAATCTAAGTCAAGTATGATTTAAGTTATCAAAAACGGTTATAATAGTCAACAATATGCGTTAGTGTTTAAAAACTAGGGTATGTCCCTTTAAAGTAAAAGTTTACTTTACTTGACCTCTGTCCATGGGACAATGTGGAGATGAGGGGGTAGATCAGTGACCATCACATGCCTCGAGATTCCACGCCCCAATCGGTGTCACACAATTGGTACCTCAAACAACATGGTATGTACTGTCCTATCTATGGGGAACATGCATAGAAAAGATCCCCTACAGATGTTTTTAGTAGTAACCTATGTTGTGCAAATCATGGTTTTCAGATTCACCAGTTTTAATTTCAGACATATACGCATTAAAGTAAAACTTTGCTTTCTATTTTTGTTTTTCTTTCTCTCTGTCTCTCTCTTCTACAAAAGTTAGACACCAAATAGCCGTGGTTTAAAGTGTCCTGAACAACAGGGATAACTGGCAATATGAATAACGGATTACTGTTTGTCTAAATACATTCTGCTTAAATGTTAACATCAGAAAAAACGGACTTCTGGTAAAATGAAATTATTAAAATCTTAATCGAAATTATACCCCAACATGTCATTGTTATTATATATGATTCATGAAAACTCCTGAACTGAACACTTGAAAACTGCATTTGCATTATGATTACCTATGACTATATACAAATAACAAGCATAATTTTTTTTTCATAAACTGATTCCTATTGATAATAAAACTACGATTTACATAAAATTCTTTACAGTTTAAAATAGACTAGTGTTGTTCCAATGACCGATTATAATCGAAAATTGATCTGTTTGGCTCTACCAATGCGATCATGAATTTTAAAAAATCCAAAATCGCGATCTACTTCTGTCCCGTCTGTGGTGCTTGGGTCACAGGATCGAATCCCCCTGGTAGACCTATTCTCCCATTGTTTTTTCCCTGTTCCAACCAATGCCCCACAACTGATACACCAAAGGACGTGATATATGGTGTCCTGTTTGGTAAAGTGCATATAAAATATCGGTTGTTGCTAATAAACAAATGTAGCGGGAAATGTATCAGAATCACTGTTTGACATCCACTAGTTAATGGTTAATAAATCAATGTATTCTAGTTGCGTTGTTAATCAAAATGAACATAACCTCTGTCACTAACTACTAACTCTCGCCATAAATAGACAGCCCAACAGGTGATGTGTTTACCCATAGATAGCTTGCTTGAACCCAATATCGCACTAATAACTTATAGACAGACAACCCAGCATCTGAACTGTTTACCCATAGATAGCTTGCTTGAACCTAATATCACACTAATAAATAAGTTACATACAGTCAGCCCAGCATCTGAACTGTTTACCCATAGATAGCTTGCTTGAACCTAATATCACACTAATAAGTTATATACAGGCACCCCAGCATTTGAGGTGTTTACCCATAGATAGCTTGTGTGAACCTATCACACAAGTAAGTTATAAACAGGCAGCCCATCATCTTAAGTGTTTACCCATAAACATCCTGACTGAACCTCCCACATTAATAAATTTAAGACATACCCACATACAGTTTACCTCTGACCTATACTCACACTAATAAGTTGGAATTAATAACAAATGACAAATACACCATTGGTTACCATAGCATGTATATACTAATTTTATTTCTGAATATGTCAAATTAAACTAAATCTTTCTTGACAATTCTGTGACCCTGGTAATGGTGGCGATAAGGTTGTGGTGCGTGCTGTGCTGTTTTCCCGTGGTTTTCATGGTTCACTGCTGCGTAATCCTGCGGTTCACGGCGGTATGTCTGTGGTGCCGCTGCAGTTGGTCTTCCTCGTCTGACGTATTCGTAGTCCTGCTGGTGGCGGCGGTACGACTGTGGAGATAGTGTCTGGTGTGGTTCGGACGATACGTGACCTCTGGGAACCTAGAACAGCAAGTGACGTGCATATCATAAAATAGTTTATTAGATAATATCGTACAATAGTTTATTTGATAATATTGTAAACTAGTTTAATAAATAATATTGTAAAATAGTTTATTAGATAGCATTGTAAACTAGTTTATTAGATAATATTGTAAAATAGTTTAGTAGATAATATTGTAAAATAGTTTAGTAGATAATATTGTAAACTAGTTTATTAGATAATATTGTAAACTAGTTTATTAGATAATATTGTAAACTAGTTTATTAGATAGTATTGTAAACTGGTTTATTAGATAATATTGTAAACTAATTTAGTAGATAATATTGTAAAATAGTTTATTAGATAATATTGTAAAATAATTTATTAAATACTATCATAAAATAGTTTATTATATATTATAGTAAATTAGTGTATTAGATAATATCGTAAAATACTTTATTAGATAATAAGGAAAAATGCTTTATTACACAATGCATTAATAAATGAGTGATACGGAAGTACTGTAATATTAAAAGAAAAAGGGATACTAAAAATATATGGTTTAATCAATGGTGAATACGTGTCAAACGTTATTGTGAAACATGGTCGAGATAATGAAAAAAAAGGAAGAAGGAAACATGCTGCCACTATTTAAGTCTTTTTCGATAAGCAGCAAAGATTCTTTTACTTGAATTTCCTATTTGCAACACACGTTAGATAAACCAATATTAAACCATATCCTACAAATGTTATATTATCAGTGTTCAATCTGTCTTTCAAGGAATCGCAAAAATAATGAAAAAAGCTTCAATCTAAAATCATATATTGTTTGACTAACTGAAACTTTTCAATTTGGCTACAGACGACCTGACCAAATTGTTAACAATACTGTATGGGCCAAGCTTAAACGCTGGCTTTTCACATACCAAACGTGGAAATTTCGGTTTTTCTAATGCTAGTCTCAGACTACCAACTGCCAGCAGAAAGTTGGCCAACATTCTGCTGTCACGACTTCTACGATTGTCCAGTTGCTAGTGTGAGCGCTGTTACAACTCGATTGTCGTCGTATAACCCATGAGTTGTTAATCTGAACGCACCCGTCTTAAGTCGGGAGTTCGGAAAATTGCACGGCAGCCGTCGAGTTGGCCAACTTTCTTCTGGCAGTTGGTAGTCTAAGCCTAGCATTAGGGAGCCGTTTAGCTATATCCCTGGGTACAGTGTGCTTACCGCTACAACATGTCTTACAGCTTCGGTTTGCACCTGGCGGGCTGTTCCTTGATTGTGTTCGCCATGGTGATGTTCGCCATGTCGATGTTCGTCATGCTGGTGTTCGCCATGATGGTTGTGTTCACCGTGATGCGATCCACTGTAATTATGTTCACCGTGGTGTGACATGTCACAAGGCTGATGGCCATGATACTGATTCCTCAGATAGTTTTCATGACAACGACAGCAACAGCATGGATTGCAGCAACAGCAGGCGTTTGTCGACGCAAACACAAACACTGCAACTGCATGTACAACAGAATATTAAAGTTTACAAACATTACAACCATTCTCAGAGTGCTGCTAAAGCAATACATATCCCCTAAAGAACTCAAGGGCCATAACTCTGTAAAATAGGTAAATCGCCATGAAAGCAAACTGGATCTATAACAGTACATGATAAAGCTATACACAATATATTGAGAAATGTTCGTATCTCCTAATTACAAGGGCGGTAACTTTGTCAAAAATGGGTAAATTGCAATGAAAGTTAAACTCCTTTTGTTACGGATCAATATTTTGAAGCATTGCGATAATAATAGTCCGAAAAACTATATATCGGACAGACGAACAGATAAACAGATAGACAGACGGACGGAGACGAAACCTATAGTCCTCTCCGGTTAGACCGGACTAAAATGTGCATGTATATAATATATGCAAATAGTGTATGTATTTGAGTATTGTATGCCCTACATTATCTTAAACAGTATACCGGTATTAAAAAAAAGATATGAAGGTGAACATATAGGTGTTTTTATTTTATTTAATTTAATTTGTTTGTTGTTGTAGTAGTTTTCTTTTGTTTATACATACGTTGACAGCTATTATTCCAGTTCATTTCCCCACCATTCACTTCTCCATATATATCATTTTGTAAATATATAAACAAATTATGTAAATATTTAATGTAGCATTTTACCAACAAACAAAAATCTCTTCACATCTGAATATTTGAATTATTATTACGTGTACTTACAGATCAAAGCAAAGACTACTATCCCACAATTCATGGCGGCAAATTCAGAGAACACCGTAACTGAGAATATGAAGGTATCTCTTTCCACCAGCCTTATATACAATCAAATGAACGGGAAATAGTAGATGTTCTATTTTTGTTCGCATCTGTGTATTTTTAACATAGCCTACCACATGGCCACATACTTTATTTGAGACGTAGGGAGTAATCCGGTTTTTTCTGTGGTCTATATTTACATTATATTTGTTATTTATGTTATAATCCAGTTAGATTAAAAATATTCATGCTGCGAAGCCTGCCTTTAGGAGAGACTGCCTATTGTTTTGCGGTTTATAACATATAAACAATATTTGTTTCTTCTTTAATTTGCGTTATTTCTCTGTTAAGAGACGATATCTAGTTCAGTCGGTAGAGGGCTCGCTTAAGGTGCTCGAGTCGTAGGATCGAACCCACTCGATGGCATATTCTCCCATTGTTTTTTCTTGTCTTGGTATATCAAAGGCCTTGGTATATGCTGTCCTGGAAAACTACATATACAATATTCCTTGCTGATAACGGAAAACTCTGCCTACCAGATTTCTCAAATGTTGGACATTCAATAGCCGACGATTAAGAAATCATTGTTCTTTGGTGGTGTCCAGCCAACTATTAGACACAGTTTTAAAATGTGCTGAGATGTCGTCAAACATATTTCTGTCCATTCCCCAGTCATCTCCAGTATACAGTCAAAACCGTTTTCGTTTTGCAAGAACATCTATTCAAAGTAACGTGAATAGATACGGGATCAAGCTACACATCCATGTGGATAGACAATAGTCAAAAAGGAACATATTTAGATTAAACATTCTGAACTAATGCACTTGTGTGTGGTTCGAGCTGAATTAAAGCAATTAACAGTTACCATTTTGTTTCTTCTTGGATTATTATATTATTTATTAACTAAAGTTTGTTTATTCTGTTTGTCTATCTATCTGTCTGTCTGTCTGTATATCTATCTATCTATCTGTCTTTTTGTCTATCAGTCCGACCATCCGTCCGTCCGTCCATCCACCCACCCGCCCACACTTTATTCATTTTTTCACCTCTGAAATTAATTTTAACACAACAGATCGAGAAGAGTTAATTTATGAGGGTGGCGGTGGATGTTCACATATTCAGCAAATCATTTCACGTCTCAGTAACATTCACCCATAACAAAATAATTAATTTCTACAAAACCATATACAGTTGTTGAATAATGATTCAGTAGTATAGGACTTTTTCAACCAACGCGTTATGTAGTAGTCCCGTTACGGAAGGAACATTTTCAGTAAAGACATTCGTCAATTGAAGCGCCGTATCACTCAGAATATAACCTTATAGAACATGAAGTGCTACTATTATCCTTTGCTACGAACTGAGACAATTTCGTTTCATGGTAAATATGTACCTGTTACAAAAGATGTAGACATGTTATATCAATTCCAAATGGGGCCGTATCATACAGTTATCAAAGACAAAGCAAAACTGTTATTGTTACACAGTCTTATTTGATCTTAAAACAATTCTACTGTTGTGTCTTAATGGTCCGTTTTTCCTTCTTGGCGGGTTCAGTGTTTTTCTGTTCCCGACGATCGTTCTGCTGGGCAGCGGTTTGTCGTGACTGTGTAGTCGGGTTTCCTCTCGGTACCTGCAGTGTACAACACAGAACAAAGTAACCCAATTAGTGTGATAGAAATAATTAAACAGAGAGAAAGACACACACACACACACAGAGAGAGAGAGAGAGAGAGAGAGAGAGAGAGAGAGAGAGAGACAGAGAGAGACAGAGAGAGAGAGAGAGACAGAGAATGCGAGACAAAGAGAAACAGGGATATGAAAAAATCCAAGACAATATTCAGAATACCATTTGATTCCAGTTTTACTTGATCCATTTGTGCCAATTAAAAATAGTGACCTGTGTGGTGTCTGCAAATTGTATCTCACGCTCAGCCATCAACCTATATCTATGACGGCGTGCTTCAACTTTATCTGGTATTTTAGAACAATGACCGTAGAAAATGGAGGCCTTTCATGTGATTCTTCATTTATATTCCTATTTACAAAAAATATCTCAGATAATTTATATTTCCTAGTTTTGTGATTATAAATAGGAATCTAAAGTCATGAAGGATTCTTAAATAGCGGGAACATAGCTGGCTCGTTTAGATGAGGAAGTAAGATTTCGTCTTTAGACCCATCTCGTCTCAGACTGTGCTTCACAACTGGTGTTACAAAGGCCGTGGTATGCACTATCCTATCTGTGGGATGATGCATATAAAAGATCACTTGTTGCTGATCGAAAAGAGTAGCCCATGAAGTGGCGACAGTGGATTTCCTCTCTCAATATCTGTGTGGTCCTTCTTCTGACGCCATATAACCGTAAATAAAATGTATTGAGTGCGTCGTTAGATAAAACATTTCCTTCCTTCCTTCCTTTAGACCGAACACTGGAGACTGATTCCCTGAACATACCACTGATATGAAAAAAGAACAGAACTGAAAAGAAATGTACAATAAACAGTTACCGTGGCAACGTTGTCGTTTGCAGCCTGTCCATTTACAGGAGGTACGATTCCGTGATGAAGTGGGCCAAGATGATGATGCGGGCGAAGGTGATGTCTAAGGTAGTGTCCACGTTGACGACAACAACAGCAGCAGGGGCAACAGCAACAGCAGCCATGTGCCGACACAAACAGGAACATAGCAACTGCAGCAACACCACATTCATGTATACATCAAAACACATCCAGATATATATAACATTTCTAAATAGAAACATGTATTTTGGTTATTTATGTCGTATATTGTTTAATATTTAATTAGCCTAAAGTAGCCATGTCCCTCAAACACAACCTTCTTCTTCTATTTGTCTGGCGGTTTTTTCTTTATGTTTAATCTTGCTGCGCCCTTTAATTTCTTTATGTGGGATTTTCATCCCACTTGTTCCCAATCTGGCAGCTTCCCTGACGGTTCAACTTCTTTTGCTGTGCGCCGCCAGATTTGAATCCTAGTCTCTCCAACTGCGACAGGTATCTTGTCTTTGCCGACCACAAATTTTTCACACTGCCATTTTCAATCAGCGTTTTCTGAGGGCTTTGCCTTCAAAACATTCTGAGCAATATTTCTGTTCAATATGTCCGTTCCTGACTTGAAATATCATTTTAAGCACACCCATGTATAAATCAAACGTCCCTCTCTTTACCGAAGCTGTAGAAAGGCGTAGTATAACAGTGGCAATCCTCCTACAGAGGGAGTTGGAACCGTATATCGTAGTCAAGATAAGATAGCCTTTGTAGGCAAAGCACCCGATAGTAAAGTCATGACTGCACACTCTGACGATTCTATGTCAAATTATCTTGAATTCAGTCTTGCAGACAATTAGGCTATTGAACATGTTAATGACATATTCAAAATCGTGATCTATGTTACGGCTTCTGTTGCACAGTTAAAACAAAAGTATACCATTTTGATGAATTACCAGTGATTAGATTAACATGATACATTTTTTTTTTTTGAAAATTTAATTATTTTGAAGTGTTCTCAAAACTGACACCCCTAGCCGAAACCGGTTAGGTTAACTCAAATGTTCGGATTAAAAATTATTTTATTTTTATTTGTATTTTCGTAGAGCGTGTGCCGGTCACAAACAAAGACGTTTAATACAATTTTAGACAACTGATTGCATTGACAACACACTGCCGCCATTCTTACATATCACCACAAGTATGCAGTGTTCGACATACCGATGTTATTCAGTCCGATATGTTTAATTTTTCATTGTTTTAAACTAACTGAGATCAGTATGTCCTATGTAGTAGGATTACAGATACTCACACGATAGTGAAAACATAGTTATATTTAAAAACATAAAGTGTCAATCATCTTACTTTTGGCATACAATTTATAACTACTGAACCATATAAGTCTGCATTATCACATGTGGAATTACATGTATTGTCAAAAACAAAACACTTACAGATAAGAGCACACACTACTTTTCCAAACTTCATATTGACAACACTAGATTCTATTATCTGCGAATACTTTTCTTTCTTTTGGATCTGTTGCCTTGTCACCTGACTACGAATCCTTTTATATACATTAACAGGGAAAACTATAATCAAACGTGATAATTTCGCGTTATTTCATTTCCGCTATAAAATATACATCAATCATTAATATTTTTTTCCTAAGGTGAGGTTCACTTTTTTATAATTCCTTTTAAGTGTTTGCTTTAAATCATTCTGCTACACCTTTTAATGTTGATTTTTCTTCATATCATAATCCAAAACAGATTTGGTGCACACATTCTTCGAATCAGAGTGACCCGTTTTCAGGTATTCTGAACTCGTTATAAAATAAATATTGTTGTGAAATATTTAAATCTTATAGATGCCGTTGGTTTATTCTGAATACTATTTCACAATTATCTATGTTATGTTTTACATCCAACAGCCGATAATTACATTATTATATAATAGTAATTTTATTTTTAATATAAATAATCATGTTCATATACCTACCTTTGTTCGACACCCAATAGCTGATGTGTGTTTTTGTGCTGGAGTGTCGTTAAACAGTCATTCATAGCTGATAATTAATTGATCAATGTCCATTGTGGTGCCGTTAAACAGAATAAACTTTACGTAATACTTTTCGGCCTGTTATATAAACCGAAATACTGTTTTAAAGAGTACCCATTGTAACTGATTAGTTATTCTCGTGCTGTAGTTGATTATTAAAACAATTAGCGCATCAATCCACGTGTAATGTTATAAATACGTAAACCACATTAATTCATTTCGACATTTCAAGTTACTTAAACGTAAAAAAGACAGTTTTTATTCCAATACTTCCAATATGGCTAATATTTTTGCAAAATCGAATCAATGTATTTGAGAAAAAACAGTCAAATAATTATTAAATAATTTGTTCATTTCACCTCGATATATTTTTGTAATCTCGCAATCTTGAGCATCCACATTGCGTATTCAGAACAAGGGTTGACGTTTTCTAGAAAGATGTCAGTGTTGTGCTATGACCTCACACCTTTCAACCCTATGACCTCGCACATTTCAACCCTATCACCTCACACCTTTCAACCCTGTTTCACTCACTCAATGTTCGGGACAGCGCAGCGATACCGAATAAAATGATTGTTAAACGACACCAATATCATCTGCTATTGAGCGCCAAACAGTGGTAAATAAAATTAAAGTTTATTTTGTTTAACGACACCACTAAAACACATTGTTTTATTAATCATCGGTTATTGGATGTAAAACATTGAGTAATTTCAACATATAGTCTTAGAAAGGAAACCCGCTAAATTTTTCCATTAGTAGCAAAATATCTTTTATATGCACCATCCCACAGACAGGATAACACATAGTAAGGCCTTTGATATACCAGTCGTGGTGCACTGGCTAAAACGAGAATTAACCCAATGTGACCACCGACGGCAAGCTTTTACTACTGGGCTACGTCTCGCCATGTGTTCGAGACAGCGCAATGATATTGAATCAATGATTGTTTAACGACACCCCAACACAAAAAGGTCATCTGCTATTGTCCGTCAAACAATGGTAAATACACGAATAAATCAATAGTTAACATCAATATAAAATGCAACGGTTAAATTACAACCCTTCACCCACGCATAACGACATCATATTGAGTGTTCACTTGAGGTGCAATAGGTCGGCCCCATCCCCATTCCAACAATGTATGAATGAGTAAATCTTTATCGACACTGCAACACAAAAATACACATCGTGTATTAGTTTTCAAACAAAGGTAAGTACACCAATATGATTATTGCCATTAAAAATAAAAATTGTATAATTATGTAAAACACAGTATAAAAAGCTGAACACACTACTAATATTAAGGTAAGTATATTTTAAAACTTTGTATAGAAATCAAAATTAATTCTGGATGGAATTTAAAAGATTCCAAAACATTTCTGTTGCAAAATGTATTTGTTTCGCGTCGACTTCAAATGATTACACACCACCAAAATATGACCGACGACTGGTTAGTAAAGGGCGTTGTATGTATATGAGAAAGGGAATATGAAACAGTTCTTGCAAAAAAAGAAAAGAAAAAGAAATACAATTTATGTAGACACGGGTTCTCCTCCTGTTTCTTTTTCGATCGAAATTTAAAATGTGTCATTTAAGACGTATTCCATTCCCCTCTCTATCCTGTTTGTTGTCCGTCTGTCTGTCTGTCTGTCTGTCTGTCTCTTTCTCCACCAAGTTATGTAATATTTAAAAAAATAGCAAACAGTTGTTGTTTACAATGTGTTCAGAAAAAAAGTAAAGTTTGTTTTATTTAACGACGCCACTAGAGCACATTGATTTTTTATCTTATCATCGGCTATTGGACGTCAAACATATGGTCATTCTGACATTGTTTTTAGAGGAAACCCGCTGTCGCCACATAGGCTACTCTTTTTACGACAGGCAGCAAGGGATCTTTTATTTGCGCTTCCCACAGGCAGGATAGCACAAACCATGGCCTTTGTTGAACCAGTTATGGATCACTGGTCGGTACAATGTGTTCAGATGTCGTTAAATAAATATTCCTGTCTGTTTCTCATATGATATACTTAAAATAATAAACAAACTCGACTTTGTATCAGAATAGTATAACTCGTGATCGACATACGTTGTAGAAATAACCGGCCTCGGTGGCGTCGTGGTTAGGCCATCGGTCTACAGGCTGGTAGGTACTGGGTTCGGATCCCAATCGAGGCATGGGATTTTTAATCCAGATATCGACTCCAAACCCTGAGTGAGTGCTCCGCAAGGCTCAATGGGTAGGTGTAAACCACTTGCACCGACCAGTGATCCATAACTGGTTCAACAAAGGCCACGGTTTGTGCTATCCTGACTGTGGGAAACGCAAATAAAAGATCCCTTGCTGCTAATCGGAAAGAGTAGCCCATGAAGTGGCGACAGCGGGTTTCCTATCAAAATCTGTGTGGTCCTTAACCATATGTCTGACGCAATATAACCGTAAATAAAATGTGTTGAGTGCGTCGTTAAAACATTTCTCTTTTTTTTTGTAGAAATATAATATAATATAATAGGTGTACAGGATATTTAAAGTTGAGATAATTTAATGCAAGATGGAGCAGCATCCATGTGCCATCTTAATGCATTTAACTACATTTTCACAGAATTGGAGATGGCACTTTCTGGTTCTAGTCGGTCATCATTTCGCACTGGTAAAAGCACTCTGTCAGCTGACAAATTATTATGGATTGATAATATTAAATTGACTGAGGGATGGAATTGTGGCAACTAATTGCTTCAATATTTATTAGAGATGTTTGGTAACTGGACATTCAGTATTATATTGGGCACTCTAACGAACTAACTGACAAGGTTTCGACAATTTTCCTCTAGATGCACTAAACATAGGAATCTGCTGGATATGGAAAGACTTAAAATGTAAGACTTCAAACGAAAGCGTACAAACTGGTATCGCATGGGACACTGGCGCCCAACTCTGAAACTAATTCATGACCCCTACTGTTGGAAGTCGAATAAATAGATTACCGTCCCCTCCAGTTGCCGGCAACGCCATTGCTGCCCCTGGTAAGACCAAACTCAGTAATTGGGGAATTAACGATTTTGAGAAAATCACCTTTGTGTGTCTTTTACTCATCTGGTAACGGCTTTATTTAGAAGTTGAAAGATTTTGTTTCTCAAAGTTAGTTTCAGAAATATATTGTTCTGCTATCTTTCTTTCTTTATTATATTGATGGTTATTTTAAAATGTCGCAATGTATCCATTAACTCATTTTATAACCGTTTGTCACTTACAACCGTTTGTCTTAGCAGGATAATATTATATGGTTCAGAACAACCAACGGAATTTTGACGGCGTGTTCGGCAGGAATGAACATCCTAAGACAAAATTCATACAATCTACTCAGGGATGCAAGTCCGTAGGACCTAGGTTCTAGGAAGAGTAGCCCTCTTGAGACCTTCATTCATTAGAAATCTTACACTTACCCGGACTTGCATAAATACTGTATTCTCCTCCACCCACCAAGATCAATATTCCAACTTGACTTACGTTACTTTTACATCGGTAAAGCGACACATCAAAACAATGTCTCTTGATTCTAAAGAATCGAACGATGCTCTTTAACCTTTAGTTGAAAACTATGTTTTAAATGACGAAGGCTCGTTACTGCTTTCTGTATTTTGGTCACCGACTCTGATGTTTATGTGGCGAACAACATTACCCATCGCAAAACACGCAGATATAATAATTATGTTGCTGGAGGGCTTGACCCACATCTTCGTTGCCTAGGCCGATTGAACTAATACATGGGTACTCTAGAAGATTAATACGGAGACCAGCGTCGTTGGCATGTATTGGTTAAGCCACAAAGTTTAAGGTTGGTAGGTGCTAGGTTTACGTATCACCGCACAAGCTCCAACCATGAGTTCACAACTCGGTGTTAAGGTATAGGGTTTACTATACCAAATAGAATCCCAAAGACGGCAATATTCACGTATGTAGCTAAGATACTACATGGACTATTTCGAGAGACATTGGCCCATTCATATGAATACAACACCTCCCCCAAAGTGTTAACTGAAAAAAGAGTGAAACCTTGCATGGCTCATTGTAGATATAATAACAGACACTGTCACATTTATCATAGTATTAACTATGATATTCAGTTAGTAGTCCTTCGAACTTTGACCCAACGGGATGTTATTTTGGTATGGTTTCTACCTATAAGTCCTCTACAACACCTTCTCCTTTACTAGCCTCTATCCGGGACAGGCAAACCAGGTAGATGAGGTATCTGCCAAGAAAACATTTCTACTTCATCGGGACACAAGTCATAAGTTAGGTTAATATGTAAATGATATCGGTAAAGGACAACTTCAGTGCGCTTATTTGCCTCCCCCTTCGTTTGTTTTGACTGATATAAACATACAATTCATATGAATGAAAGTTTAAACATACAAAATAACTATCATACCGACACCTGCTAATACGTATATGATACATTATTTGCAAACATATTTGTTTTAATTTTACTTTTTCTTCATTATCTATTTATCTCTTGATATTAACGAAAGATCAACTGTCATAAAATTAATTATTTTATGTCAAGATACCACTCAAGTGTGCTGAAGACCATTTATAGATAATAGCGAACACTGATGTCAGCAGTTACTATCTTTTATTTTCAGAATTTATTGAATTATGTTGGCAGTTCTTCAAGGAGTCGCCGATTCTGATGTTCCCGGTGAGAGGTCTATTGTGTTTTTGTAGTCTGTGTTTCTTTTCTGACAGATTCCTTCGGCTCAGAACGATCGGTTCTTGGTGCCTCTTTCTGCGGAGTTTGTTTGATCAGTTTCCCCCTGAGAACCTAAATCACAAGAAATAAATAATCAAAAATTGCAATTCTAAAATTTCATAAAGTGGGTTGATAATAAATGTAAATAAATAAATACTCTCCAAAACACCATCTTCAGTCAAACAGAAAACAAACAACAACACGCTCTCCCCAAAGAACAACAAAACGCAAGGTTATCTGTAATATTTGCATTTTCCATATTTTAGACGATGGTTTTATTTACACAGGGATGTTGTTAAATAATCACCCATTCATTATAATATTTTGATACCTAATTGAATTTATAAATTTGAATCAAACCTGTAAGATAATATTGCTATAATATGGAAAACCAATTTGAAACTTAACCATAATGACGTAATTTAATTGTTCAGTTATTGCATAGTAACGGCTTACCGTGACCACATTGTCTTTAGCGGCTTGTGTTTGTACAGGTGGTGCGATGCCTTGACGGTGGTCGCCATGGTGTTGAAGTTGACGGAAGTGATGTCTAAGGTAATGTCTACGACGACAACAGCAACAGCAAGGGCAGCCGCAACAACAACCATGCGCCGACACAAACAGGAACACGGCAACTGAAACAAAACACATTCATGTGCAAAAGATGTCTATTAGCAAATATATATATATCTTTTTATTATTTAATGTGGCGAATTTTCAGAAGCTGTGCTTGAAAACCAGTAGTCTAATAGATTAAAACAGAACTAGCCTCAAAATTGTTATTTTACATCTGCAATTACCACATATATATTAATAATTGTTACGCCTATTAGCTATATAATAATTTCTGGTATTGGAAACTGTAACGTTTTAAATTTTTGTTACCAAAACTTAAACATTTTAACTTAAATTTTTTATACTGATAACTCGAGTCGGTGTCTTCATGATGTCAGTGTAAAATAGTTCAAGTTAATGCAGCTACTGAATGAATGAATGAATGTTTAACGTCACCCCAGCACGAAAAATGCATCGGCTATTGGGTGTCAAACTATGGTAATGCAAACAAATAAGGTGATGATCAACATGAATATAAAAATTCAAGATTTAAATAAAAACAGTGTAAAGAACTCTGCAAAAATAAAAATATCACAGATAGATACTGACTTTTACTCAAAATTTCAATTTGTGCTGTATTGGCCATTCTCAAAGAGAATGTTACACCCCTGCACCACGGTGAGGAGTACTTAAATATTTGTGGCTTAAATTATCAACTTTGGAAAAAACAACAATGTTTTTCTGATTGTTCTGGTATTTGTCGTAAATCCAAATTCATTTTATGCGACGAACCTCGGTAACTAGAGCCAATGTTATAAATTAACCATATGTAAAAAAATTAAACTATACTTACAGATCAGAGCAAATAGTACTTTTCCAAACTTCATGGTGTTAATTACACTGGTATTAATTAATTAACTAAAGGTATTCTGCGATTGTTGAATGTGATGGCTTGCCCACTGACCACTTATCTTTTATACACTTCAACAGGAAAACTATGATCCCATATGATAATCTTTTGTTTCGATTCCACCACATACATCAATCAGTAAGATTGTTTTTTCAATTTAGAATGTTTGGGGTACGATTTTATTATTTTATTCTCTTTGATCGTTTGTTTTTTCTTTTCTTTGGTTACATTTGATCTCTTACGTTCCTTTTAATGTTTTGTCTTCATATAATCAAAATGTATTTACATGCTGTGAAGATAGCTATACAAACCCGGATGTAAAATGGCTATATTTATGTTGCTGTTTGTAGTATTACGTAACCACTGTAAGAAATATAAATTACATGGACTGTATATTTCATTAGGGCATTATGTAGAGCATATAATGCCATTTTATCTCTCAAATGCAAAACAAAAAGTCTTATGACATGTACCCAAATTTATCACAGACAAATTCTGTTCTAATTGAAACAATGTGGTGGTTCACACTATGGTAAATATGATTTGATCAATACTGTGCTGGACAATTCTAGCAGCCTTCACTAGGTATATGTTTACTTTTATATATCTGGTGATTCATAAAAACCCCATCCCCTTTTTGCAGTTCAATAGCAGATGCAACACAGCAGATTGACGTTTTGTACAGAACCAGTTTATTGTGTTGATTGTAGAATCTACACTTTGATACATTGTTTACCTGGTGCGTTATATAAAACGTAATTCAAAAATAGGGGCGGGACGTAGCGCAGTGGCAGAACGTTCGCTTGATGCGCGGTCGGACATATTGAAGATATTGCAATTTGAATTCATTAACAAGAACATTAAATTTAAAATACATAAATAGATAAATGCTAAATGTTATGAGCGTTCTTTTGTAATGTTATCGTTGAATATCTATGTAGTGCTTAACCATATAACTGTAATTAAAATGTGTCGAGTGCGTCGTTAAATAAAACATTTCTTTCTTTCTTAATTAAAAAACAGGAACTATGTTGTTAAGAAGAACCTCCACCCTCAAAACACCCAGTGTATTTAATAATAATTGAAAAATGTTTATTATAAAATTAATAAAAATGTGAAATAATACAATAATATTGTAAGTAAGGAAGTAAGCATAAGTATCTAAGGTACCTGTATTTTAAATTAAAAACATGTAAATCATTTTAAAAACAGGTAAATAGTAAACAATAATACCATTATCGTTTTTTTTTAGCATAGCACATCATTAGTTTGAGGCCTGATTTAGATTTGTCTACCGTTGATTCGACAACACTAGCCGATTGTCTGTAGAAAGACGAACGAAAACGCTGCCTAAAAGCAAGCCACGGAGTGTCTGTTGAAAGACGAACGAAAACTTTGCCTAAAAGCAAGCCACGGAGTGTCTGTAGAAAGACGAACGAAAACTTTGTCTAAAAGCAAGCCACGGAGTATCAGGAAAATTCGTTAAAATGTATCCGAGATGCTTTAAAATGAATATTGAATCACCGCTAACACATGCAGCCCCTATTAAAGGGTCATTCCTGAGTTTGCTGCACTTTGTAAGATGTTATCGACAAGCAAAGACTTTTTAACGATTGTAATTACATATCAAATATATTTTTCTGCATCAACTATTAATGGCTGTATATTAAACGTATTTCTGATGTTTAGTCGCCCTTAGCCAATAAAGGTCGCTACGGACGATTGAGCGACCGCTAATTTTCAACCCTGCTCTAAGAGTTCGGACGAACCCCCCGAACTCACTCTAAATACGAGTCTGTTGATGCCATAACGCAATTTTAAAGACACCTTCACAAAGAAGCAAAAATCATTAAGTAGGATAACAAATTAATAAATCATGTCATATATGGTATAACACCAAACTCATTAGTAAAATGTTTTCAGATTTCAGGAAAACACTTTCAAACCGACGCAAGGGCAATATACAAAGGGCATCGTGTTAATGCAACTGAAATAAGTAACTGGCGAAGTCAGAGGTTGTGCCCAGGGTGGATGTGCCTGAAACATTAATTGGATACAGGCACGTTAACAGAGCTTCCGATCCAATTCCACTCTATCCTATCAGTGAAACTACTAAGCAAATATCAGACGATGCTGGGATAGAACTTCGTCATATAATGCTCTTTTCAGGCCTCAAAAACGAAGCAAGTGTCCAAAGTTACAGTAAATAATGCTCGTTTCAACAAAAACGACACATTAGCGACACGCTTACACAAAACAACGCACATTGTGCTAATTTGACTTCACGTAAACGTGAAGAAATTCCCGCCACATTGGGCTGAGCGCCAGATGGAATCCGTACAGTAACTATTGAAAACACACAATCCAATAGCACATCCATATCAGCACAATTCTCTTCCCGAGCACATAGATTTTTGTTCAACTGCACTTTCAGTAACTGTCAGTAAACATGCATTCCCAGATATAACAAATACGTTGGCGCAACGTAGATAGTTGATACATGGTAATTTTGACCATCGGATCAACGTTGGCTCACCGTTGTTGATTCTACATTGCACCAACGTTGTGCCAACAGTTTCACACCAAGTTATATAGTTGGCCCAACGATGTGCCAACGTTTTCATACTAAGTTATATTGTTAGTCCAACGTTTTCATACCAGGTTATATGTTAGCCCAACGTTTTCAAACCAAGTCATTTAGTTGACCCAACGTTGTGGCAACATTGGGCCAATGTAATTAAGAATAACAAAAGTAAAGTTTTAAAATTTATTGTTGAGCAACACATCAGTGTTAATC
Organism: Gigantopelta aegis; assembly: GCF_016097555.1. Lineage (NCBI taxonomy): Eukaryota > Metazoa > Mollusca > Gastropoda > Neomphalida > Peltospiridae > Gigantopelta > Gigantopelta aegis. The sequence goes on along the minus strand of NC_054707.1, from coordinate 47,243,709 downwards.
ATAATTTGTTTCCAATTCGGATGACGACTGACGACGTTGCCATCGCAGCTAGCCTTACACGTTGCCTCAGAGTCTCTTCTGCAAGTGCTGCAATGAAGAATACTGAAGATAAATGTAACAGATAAAAATCAACCTCCACTGATGGGATTCGAGCCACAGACTCTCAGTTGATAGAGCACTGGACTGTGTACCGAGAGTCCATGGTTCGAATCCCCTCAGTAGAGGTTGATTTTTCTGTTAACATTTGGGATTGGATGTGTTCTTAACACAAGAATACAATTAAAAAAAAGTAAAGTTTGTTTTATTTAACGACGCCGCTAGAGCACATTGATTTTTTATCTTATCATCGGCTATTGGACGTCAAACATATGGTCATTCTGACACTGTTTTTAGAGGAAACCCGCTGTCGCCACATAGACTACTCTTTTTACGACAGGCAGCAAGGGATCTTTTATTTGCGCTTCCCACAGGCAGGATAGCACAAACCATGGCCTTTGTTGAACCAGTTATGGATCACTGGTCGGTGCAAGTGGTTTACACCTACCCATTGAGCCTTGCGGAGCACTCACTCAGGGTTTGGAGTCGGTATCTGGATTAAAAATCCCATGCCTCGACTGGGATCCGAACCCAGTACCTACCAGCCTGTAGACCGATGGCCTAACCACGACGCCACCGAGGCCGGTAAGAATACAATTATACCCCAGTCAGAACACATAACAGTTTAACTGCCCATGGCCCACAGCTCCAGGACGTAGCTCTACTTGAGGGGGGTGGGTGTGTGTGTGTGTGTGTGTGTGTAGTAGTGTTGGTATAAAGTGCTCCTACTGGCAGTAGCTAGTGGGAATTTCCCATTGTTCCGAAAATAGTATATATTTCCTACAGGTCGAATGAAAGTACTTATTCGTAATTCTAAAACTAAATACCCTATTACATGTCTTGCCACATACGGATGTGATATTCATCTGGGCTTTCTCTCATTTTATTACCTGTTGATAGATATTACTTCATTTAAAACTCAGTCTACTGGAAGTAGTAAAGTAATCCTTGTTGTTACATAGTTATTTATTTATTTTTTACATCGTTCAGTGTTACTCATTAAATATGTTCAGAAAGATAAAAAGGCTATTTCATTTCTAAATGTGGGGGGAGGGGTGTCTTTATGCAAACTCTGCTATGTTCACCATTATAAAAAATTTCAGGCCTCATGACTTTTAAAAGGTATAACCCTAATTAAATTATAAACTAAAAATATTTAAATATACTCTTCAAAAAAAGAAACGCAAAAGGGTACAAATGGGTTATAACTCCGATTTTATGTTTCCTACCGGTTCATGCTTTGTGAATATAAGGTCATTGCATGTCCCAAACAATTCCCACGGTTACATTCGATAAAACGCAGCTACTGTACAATAAAGTTCCAAAATGTGAATATTCGCAAAAACGCAGCCACGTGCAAACCATGTCACCACTGCACGTGCGTTGTCTGCACGTGCAACATGAACACCGACAGTATAAAAGTGCAGGGTGTTCGCTTGCCTGGCCTCTGTATCTGGCCGACAGTTGACAATCCAGGACATGCCACGTCTCAGTGAACCGCAGAGAAACAATGCCATCGGCCGACTAGACGCAGGCGAATCCAGAACGGCCGTTGCCAGGGCATTCCATGTGTCCCCAAGCACCATCTCCAGACTGTGGGACCGTTACCAGCAACATGGATCAACACGTGACCTCCCTAGATCCGGTCGACCACGGGTCACTACCCCCGGGCAGGACCGCTACATCCGGGTACGCCACCTTCGGGAACGATTGACTACTGCCACCTCCACAGCCGCAGCAATACCAGGTTTGCGCAGGATATCCGACCAGACCGTACGGAACCGCCTACGTGAGGTAGGAATTCGTGCCAGACGTCCAGGTCGAGGTGTCATCTTAACACCACAACACCGTCGACTCCGACTGCAGTGGTGCCAGATTCATCGACAATGGCCTCAACTGCGATGGAGACAGGTGTGGTTCAGTGACAAGTCCCGATTTCTGCTCCGACGTGATGATGGAAGATGTCGCGTGTATAGGCGCCGTGGTGAACGTTATGCGGCAAACTGCGTGCAGGAAGTGGACAGATTCGGCGGGGGTAGTGTCATGGTGTGGGCAGCCATCTCACACACTGGCAGAACTGACCTGGTCCACGTGCAGGGCAACCTGAATGCACAGGGCTACACTGACGAGATCCTCCGGCCACACATCGTTCCAGTTATGGCCAACGCCAACGCAGTGTTACAACATGACAACGCCAGGCCTCACACAGCACGTCTCACAACGGCTTTCCTACAGAACAACAACATTAATGTCCTTCCTTGGCCATCGATATCACCGGATTTGAACCCAATTGAGCATCTATGGGACGAGTTGGACCGACGCCTCCGACAGCGACAACCACAGCCCTAGACCCTGCCCGAGCTGGCAGCAGCCTTGCAGGCCGAGTGGGCCACCATCCCCCGGGACGTCATCCGTACTCTGGTTGCTTCAATGGGCAGGCGGTGCCAGGCAGTTGTCAACACACGCGGAGGCCACACCCGGTATTGACTCCAGATGACCTTGACCTTGGTGGTGTGTCCTATCACTTACTCACAATGGACTAGAGTGAATTGTGAACAATCCTGCAACATTTGGTAATTATCGGACTCACCATTCAATAATTAAATCAATTCTCCAAATGTTACGACAATGTGGTTTTGCGTTTCTTCTTTTGAAGAGTATATGATGACAAAAACTCACTCCTTTTTTGTCATGCCTCCGATGCGTACCGTAACCAGTTTCTTAGATGCGTTTCTGCTTCCTTAATAATACTGTTTTTGAAGAAAATAAGCAATCATGGAAAATATTAAATACATATTTTCAACATTTTAGATGTAGAATTATGTCATAATTTAACCCAATTATAGCTCGAGCAATTGGAAGGTGAAGATTAGTGAACTAATGCTTTTTAACTTAAATTATTAGCAAAATTAATAACTGTAAACTTATAAATACTAACAAGTTTCTATAAATAGACGCTATTTTATGGGGGTTTTCGAATACAGTTTTTATGTCAACTCGTGATGTGTAAAACCATATTTTCACAAATTGCGAAGTAATGAAGGAAAATATGATTTTTACACAACACAAGTTGATATAAAAATCGTATTCGAAAAAAAGCCATGAAATTGTCTATTTATTATATATGTCTTTCCTAATTTTTAACAATATCTTTTGCATTTTGTTAATATCTTTAGCTTATCCTATCAAAAACACGTAACACCATGATATATTTCTTCCGGTGGAACGTTTCCAGATAATTTACTTGACCACCGATTTTTTTGAACGAAATCAAATACAAATTATCTTTATTTAATTATTAAATTAACATGTATTTAATAATACTGCTGTGCAAACATACCTGGCAAAGTGATCCTCCCAAAACCTCCACAAAAACAAAACCAATTGAACGCAGTTCGGATGACAGGAAATTGTGTCATCAATATTTAGCTTTGTATTAAATTCTTTTTAGATATTTTATCATAATTGCACTTCATATCACTGGTTTATAGGTACAGTTGCTTAAATACTTTACAAAAAAAAGTAATTTCTATATTTTCACTGTTGCTGAAATACATTAAAAATATGACTTTTCACCGGATATGGTTTCTGAAGCTCTATTTATTATATACATAGCAATGAAATATATAGATCTACGAAAATCATAAAAGTCATATCCGGTGAAAAGTCATATTTTGACTGTCTTTTAGCTACAGAGAAAATATAGAAATCGTATTTACTTTTTAATAAAAGTGCATGATTAAATTATCTCCCTTTGTCTCGTTTCTTCGTATTTAAATTTGATGATTACCAATGCATCTGACCGAATGTAAAAAAAAATAATTAATTAATTTAAACAACTGCACCTATAAAAAAGGGATATGAAGTGCAATTACGACAAAATATATAAAACGAATTGAATACGAAGCTGCATAATGATGACACAATGTAGTGTCATCGAGTGTAAGTGTAAGAATTTAACGGCGTTCGACTCGTTTTGTTTTTGTGGGAGTTTTTAGAGGATCGCGTTGTCAGGTATGTTTGCACCGCAGTATTGTTAAATAAATGTTAGTAAAGAGAATTTTTATTCAAATTTCTTTTTAAAAGTCTATGGTCAAGTAAATATTCTGACAAAGTCCCATAGGAAGAAATATATCATGACGTTACGTGTTTTCGATAGGATAAGCGAAAGATATTACCAAAAAGCGAAAGATATTGTCAAAAATTAGGAAAAATCTGTATATAATAAATAGACCATTTCATGGTGTTTTTCCGAATACGATTTTTTATGTCAACTCGTGATGTGTGAAAACCATATTTTCACGAATTGCACTCGTTGACATAAAAATCGTATTCGAAAAAACCGATGAAATAGCCTCTATATATTTCATCGGTATGTATATAATAAATAATATATATTTCATGTCTGTGTAGAGTTTATTACATGATATTAACAAGCGTCCATTTCATATCAAGTTTATATCCTGCTTGAAATAGTTATTTTACGAGGGACAAACTTGATTGGAGAAATCGTTATGTAAGAATGCAGACGGTGATAGTTTGTGGCATCATGTGGAATTTAACACTTTGAAAGAAAGAAAGAAATGTTTTATTTACGGTTATATGGCGTCAGACATATGGTTAAGGACCACACAGAGTTTGAGAGGAAACCCGCTGTCGCCACTTCATGGGCTACTCTTTCTGATTAGCAGCAAGGGATCTTTTATTTACGCTTCCCACAGGCAGAATAGCACACCATAGCCTTTGTTGAACCAGTTATGGATCACTGGTCGGTGCAAGTGGTTTACACCTACCCATTGAGCCTTGCGGAACACTCACTCAGGGTTTGGAGTCGGTATCTAGATTAAAAATCCAGTGCCTCGACTGGGATTCGAAACCAGTACCTACCAGCCTGTTGACCGATGGCCTAACCACGACGCCGGTTTAACACTTTGATACCATTCCAAGATATTATGAACCATATAGGTAATACTACCTTTTATCACCTTGCTGATGATCAACTTCCTTATTCCGGTTTTTCTAATAAATATATATATATATATATATTTAAAACCACTCACCTCTCGGTGGGATCACTGGGTATTTCAACAGCATTCCGTTCAGTGGTGACAGGCAAACTACCATTTCTGCGGAAATAAATTATATATATATATATATATATATATATATATATATATATATATATATATATATATATATAATATGCACAAATTAAAAAAATAATAATAAAAGTATTGTTTCTTATGCAAATATACATGTATAATATTCATGGTCATTGGATAAAAAAAAAATCAAGTGGAATAATTTTATACATTATTTTTTATATTTACTGACCTTGACAAAGACGACGAGGAGTTCATCACAAAGAATGTTGATTGCCCTTGAAATGTCGACTGCAACTTCATCGGTGGTATGGATTGCCGCATGGATTTGGCCTGTATGGTGGAATAAATTTTTTAGACTATTTTTCAAATGCTTTTTTTTTAGTCATGCATTTTCTTATGAACCTACTTTGCAAATTATTATTATATTCTGGATAACATATGTGTTGTTACCAATGAGTATAGCATTATAGCATTATCAGGTTTGGTAATGGACAATGTATACTTGAGCATATGTAATTGTTTTTACCCAGTACAGACAACATTATTCACATTATCAGGAATTGGACCACGGTTATGTATCTTTATACAAAATGTTTCTTTTTCTTTTCTTGTTTTTGCTGCTATCAGTTGTTAAGTTAATCAACGAATAGCCTGCTGAAAAGGAAACTGTGGTTTTCTGATGAGTTTCTTAATCGCTTGAAGATAATTTTCTAATGGAAATCCACAGAAGTTGTTCACTGGGCCAAACAGTCTACAATGGGATGGTAAATGTGTCAAAGCATGCACATTATATATTACCATTTGCTGTTCGTAAGTATCACCGAGATGTAGTTCTTCTGCATAGTCACAGTATTGTCCACAGAATGTTGCACTAGACCGAATGGTGAATCCAACATAAAACATAAAGAAGTTCTTATACAACACATCTGCAATTTCCCCCCGAAGAGCCACTGGACCTGTATGTAACAGAAACGTTCGAAATTCCGTATCTTTCCATCTATCAACTTCTGTCAGAGATCGACCTTTTCGAATGAACTCACGAGGAAAATATGGTTTTAAATTCAAATTTATATAGGCGCACATTCAATGGACGATTAAAGGGACATTCCTGAGTTTTCTGCAACTTTTAATATGTTATCGACTAACAGAGCCTTTTTAACGATTGTAATTACATATCAAATATAATTTTCTGCATAAAATACTACTGGCTGTACATTAAACGTGTTTCTGATCGTTGTAATATTTTTACTAGGTTAAATTTAATTTTATTTCCTCAAATATTATTTTTTCGTACGTACGAAATTATTTGAAGACGGAATCCAGTTTGGGCTTCTTACAAATATTAAGATGACCAGAAACACATTGAATATACAGACACTGATATTCTAAACAAGAAATTATATTTAATATGTAAGTTTAATGGTAGAAATATGTTATTAGTCGGAAACATCTTACAATGCAACAAACTCAGGAATGTCCCTTTAATCCAAATCATTATGAATTGTATAATAATACCTAAAGAAACCAAGTGCATATCAAGTGGAAATTATGAAACAAGGCCGAGATTTAACCGCTTCAAAGACGTGTCACCATGATGATGCTCTTCACATAACATTTGGTCAAAAGTAACATCAGTCCGCACTGCTGCATGACGCTCAGGAAAGGTTATCCTGTGTTCATAATAAACACCACTTTGCACACAGTAGACAAAACCACAGTACCCATTATGACCTTTGGTCTTCTTGAAAAATGATGGGGCCAGTGTGTCGCGAATAAAATTTACTATCGTAATTTTATACATCTTGTCATCAAACTCTATTCCAATCACTTCAGTTTCACTCATTTCATCTATGAATCTTTGAAGAAATACATTAGAATCAGGTGGCTTGCATGGGCCAGCCCATAAACCAAGGACAAAGGGTTACGGTTTCCTGTTGAATTATAGCCAGGATAGGCCAAAAACATTCACCACTACTGTTAAATAAAGGTAATCCATCAACGTTGAGCTGGAGTGAAAGCTCATCAAACACCCGTAGATAGTCATATTGTTGCAAGTGTACATTGATGTCATTCACAATACCAAAATGGTGATATTTTCCTCCTGCTATGTTCTCAGTATGATATGGACGTTGTGTATGTAAGAGGGTAAGGCTAACTTTTGGCTGCAAAGGAAAATATGCTTTTAGTATCGCTAGCAAACTATTTATGTGACAATGAGGAGTACCACTATTAATCGCCCATCCCCTAAGTTGTTCAGTAATTTCGGGTTAATCAAATCCTTCCTCCTTACGGAACATGCTCTTATCTTTTCGCCTGTGGCGATGTTAATTGTTTTAGAGGGCCGTGTGCAGCTTGGTTACGTAATACCCCCGCGCGACGGTGGTCGAGCTGTTCCCAATATGCACTTAGACCAAGTGGCCAGTAGTTACGTAATACCTCCGCTAGTTCGGTTTACGATCGGGGTATTGCTAGCGGAATGGCGACAGTAAGTCTGACCATCTAAGAAAATAGACTCTGGGAGTTGTGGGAAAATCACATGATAGGTGAGGTACCGCGTTGTGCCCTCAGGCGATATTCGCTGTCTCTGAGATTTTTGAATAAATAGATAGGATTTTAGATATATCGAGGAGATACCTTGGAAGTATCCTGGGGAACGGACGTCGTCCACTGAACGATCTATATAAGTTCAGTCCGGACGTGGTAAATATATTTTTTTCTGCTCTGTTGTATAACCTTGATGTGATTGATGTGACTTTAAATATTTTAATACTGTATATACCAATATTCTTTAGACAGTGTTTCCGGTAATCTGACGAAGTAAATTGTAGGCTTCACTGTTCTAATATTGTTATACGAGTACTTGGTAATATAAAGCTTAGCCGGTCATCCTAGAGGACCTATGTAAACTGTAGGTTATTGTCTTTATTGTGATAGGTACCAGTATTAATTCTGTATTACAAGGTTACTGAATGAGTAGTTAAAGGTTAATTAAAAATTAACCAGTTAGGAATAGAGTTGTAATTCCTTTATTAATTAAGTTCCCCTGGCAGCGTTTCTCAATTATCACACGTGTACGTGTTGTATCACGGTGAAGTGATTAGAATATTGTGTGAACTAGACATCTAGTGATTAACTAATTAAGTGATTAGTTCTGGGTTGTTATTATTTGTTGTTGTTAATTAACTACTGCGGCAAGTACATTTGTCAGCGTAGTGTTAATACAGATTCCAAAGTGTATTGTGTTTTGTTGTGTTTTCTAGTGAACTAAACGTGCTATATATATATATATATATATATATATATATATATATATATATATATATATATATATATATATATATATATATATATATATATATATATATTTATATAAGATCGTATCTCTGATTATACATAGAGCCGAGCCACTCGGGTATTAGACACCCCGATACAGAGAGATCTAATAGATATACAGTTGGGAGAGATATTTGGATAATCGTGTTTTATTCAGTTACGGGTATTATAGGATCCCCGTGAAATTACTACTATTACTGTCCATGTGATGGTGATCTGATCCACAGATAGACTATGGATTGTCACTGTCCGACACAAAATTGTTCGCTATAGATGAATGATCTTCTGACAGGTCTGATTCCACTGGGTTAGCATCAGCCGAAATCCATTGAGCCTGTGCAGCTGCCTGACGACGAATTGTTCGCTCACTTAGGATTTTGTCTACTGCATCCATTCTGTAACACTTGAACAGATCAATGATCAAATTTCTTTCTTTTTTGTTTCCTCATAATTAATAATTAACGACACTAATTATTCAGAGGTCCTCAAGTTCTTTAAGGGGATATTCCTGAGTTTGCTGCAATTTTTAAGATGTTATCGACTAACAAAGACCTTTTAACGATTGTAATTACATATCAAATATATTTTTGTTCTGCATAAACTATTAGTGGCTGTATATTAAACGTATTTCTGATCGTTCTAATATTTGTACTAGGTTACATTTCGTTTTATTTCCAATAATATAAAAAAAATATTGTACGTACGAAATTATTTGAAGACAAAATCCAGTTTGTGCTTCTTACATATATTAAGACGACCAGAAACACATTGAATATACAGACACTGATATTCTAAACCAGAAAATATATTTAATATGTACGTTTAATTGTAGAAATATTTTATTAGTCTAAACCATTTTACAATGCAGCAAACTCAGGAATATCCCTTTTAATGTACATGGGCACTAAATTTGTGTCTATATTGCAAACCCACTAATGTTGGTGTCCATTAATGTTTGGCATGTGTATATATATATTTTTTAAATTGGCATATCCATGTACCTATTAATGAAAATGAAGTATTTATTCATATTTGGTATCAATTAAATTTTGTTTAAATACTTTAAAATAGTTAAATAAAAGATATTTTTAAACTAACGGCTTTACAGTATTTGCAGCTGATGAATCAGTTGACCATTCAGTTGAAACAACATGGACAAGAGGAACCATAGAAGTTACATATGCATGGCAACACAAAGGGGCGGGGTGTAATCCAGTGGTAAAGCCTGATACCCATTGTGCTATTTCTTGTTCCAGCCATTGCATCACAATTGGTATATCCATTAGTATGTGGAATCGTACAAATAAAAAAATCTCTTGCTACTAATGCAAAGCAATGTAACAGGTTTCCTCTCTAAGACTATATGTCAGAATAACCAAGTGTTTGACATCCAATTGCCAATGATTTATAAATAAATGTGCTTTAGTGGTGTCATTAAATAAATCTTGTGCCAACGTCGATCCGACCCCTGAAGTTCAACACTGGAAATATTTTGTTCAGTATTGCGTCGGGATTCACTACGCGTTTCAGGGATCGCTACACAATTTTAAAACATTAAACAGTAGTTGGTAATCAATTTTGAATTGACTAGAAATATCGCTAATAAACATTTTGAAAACAAAATGTTCGGCGTCAGGCAAAAGTAAATTTCGCACGAATATTTCATTGCAGTATTTTTTTTTTTTACGAATTACATAAATTCCTCGTAATTTCACACATAAATGCAGTATTTTTTTTTAAAAAGCAAAATATTCATATTCTTTATGATTTTTATATCGTGTTCCAAATACTTACGTGATTAGTCAAATAGTTGAAATTGTTGCAGGAAAATTATTTTGTACAAACTGAATGGCTTGCAGTGAAGGTGAAGGTCAGATCTCTCCAATTCAGACCTAAGGTGACGTGATATCGGTATAAGAATCGACCATTCGCCAACGTCGTGACAACGTTAGGCCAGCGACGGCGATAGTGCCGACTGTGGCGACGTTGGGTCAATGTAGTTGTGCCATCTGGGTTCGAAATAGGTGCAAATCACCAACAGACACAACACGTAAACAAAATGTAACGTGAAAGTCATTTTGTGTCAGAAAAACACAAGACAAATCTACATATAAAATTGTTTAAAAAGAAAAAAGTTGTATGTTGTAATATTTCTTATGTTGTTCTTTTCACATTCAATTAAATCGAAGACTAGAGAACGCCGATTGGTACTGACGTAGACTATTTATCAGAGTTAAATTTATACAAGTTCTAATTGGTAAGGTAAGGTAAGGAAATGTTTTATTTAACGACGCACTCAACACATTTTTTATTTACGGTTATATGGCGTCGGAAGTTCTAACTGATAATTGACTTATTACGTTCTTTACTGACTTAATGATAACATTATGACAGAATAGTTGTCTTAGATGTTGATATGAAAGTGACAATAAAGATATGACCACTATTTTTCACGAATTCAATGACATTTTACATTTTTAGATCAGCGGAATAAAAGGTGGTGACAATTCCCGATAGTGTGTATATTCTTACACTATATTCACAGAGGGTGGTTCACGGTAAAGACTAAAGATATGATTTATCAATTTTTAAAGTATATTACTTGTACTGTTTCAAATTATAAGAATTATTAATTATTTTTGTTTTGGAATTTATCGATGTATAACAATCACAAATGTAGTACAAAATCGCGTAGATCGTCATTTTTTTGAATTTATCGATTTATAACAGCATATTAAATTTGTGACTATTATACATCAATAAATTCGCCAAAAATTACGAACAATTCTTGTAATTACAAACAACACAACTTATGTTTTAGCTAAAACAACACACAATTAATAAAACCAGCTTCTAAAGCATAGCGCACACGGCCAATAATTGTTGACGAAATGAACGTTGACAACTAAAATCGTCCGTGTGCGGCTAACTCCAACAAAATTGCCGCACTGACTAATCAGCACGAGGTTAATGGTCATGTGAAAACAACATGGCAGCACTAATAGACGAAGTCGTCTGGTCAGCAGAAAAGGAGGATTTACTCGCGGGTTTATGGGCTGTAAGCCCATGTTTGTATGGAGTCGCCAGATTACAGCAATCGCGTTAAAAAGAATGCTGCCCTAGTATTCATAGCAGATATTCTAGAGTTGACTGGTAATGAATAGTGATTAGGGCCTAAATACCAGTTAATAATTGCGTGATCAATACTTTTCCGGGGAAGCATGTCTTAACCACTCATTAGATTTCGATAGCCACAGTTTAGCCATTCACCCGTTTCTAAAATGTATGCCTGGACATGCCATATTTAGTTAAAATACATATAAATCAGCTTCTAGCGTCCTCTCCATGACCTGTTTTACGCAATAACGTCCCAGCTGGCGTAATGACGTCATTTTGTGAGGTTTATCGAAGGATAACATTCAGAGTACTGAAGCGAACCATTTATTGACGGTTTTCTATTTATGTGAAAGTATTTCGAGGCTTCCAACAATATAAAGACAGCAGTAATATCCTTACCGACTCAGGGCCCATATTTTCGAAGCTATCTTAGCGCTACGAAATCGTAAAACCATCGTAGGATATCTTATCTTATGATGATTTTATAATTTCGTAGGCTAAGATGGCTTCGAAAATATGGATCATGATATTAACACATCAGTCTTATACAGACAACTAGCTAGCAAGAAAAAACTAGCGAGGCCCATTACAGCTTCAAGTTAATAATAATTAACAATCAAGTATACGTCCTCATTTGTTTTATTTCATAAGATTAAATTATATTTTAGTACTCTGTGTGACAAATCGGTAATTTTACTGTTCACGACGATCAGTATTTTTGGTGTCTGTTATCTTCTTTTCCCTGTTAACAACTTGGTCCTTCTGTTCCTCGCGTCGGGCAGTTTCTACTGTCTCGGTCTGTGGTGCCTCTGAAGCCAGTTTTCCTCGGAGTACCTGAAAACGATAATGTTATTAATGCATTTTTATTATAGTGGTATTCTACGTCCTATCGTTCACAATCTGAATGTAAGACGCTTACACAATAAAACTTACGGACTAGAAGGCAATACTGTTTTAACACCTGAATTCGATTTTAAACTACAGTTACTGGGTGTCTAAATGGTAATTTTGACATAGTTACGAGTACATTTACTGTCGCCAAAAGGATTAGTTCTACATTATAGTAGCAAGGTATCTTTTGTATGCGTATGCACTTTCACAGACAAGGCAGCAAACACCACAGGTTTTGATAACCCAGTCAGGACAGATTGGAACGGGGAAAACCTGACAGGTTTAGCGAACTACCACTGAAGCACATATAGCCCAGTAAATTAGACATACAGTGTCAATCGATCCTATTTAATAATAATAATATTGGTAAACACAGAAACATCAATTAATCAGAATACGCACTAGTTAATGCCTTTTGATTTTTTAATTTTTATTATTTTTAAATAAGCACAACAAATACGTCAGCAATGGGATGTAAAACAATGATAAATAAATTAATGAAAGATGGCCGATCATAATGGAAAGGAGAAAATAAAACAACAAAATTAGTTCTAAATGATTATTTGTAATTACCGTGTCCCCACTGTCTACCACAGCGTGTGTGTGTACAGGGGGTAGCACACCATGATGGTGATGGCCTCCATGGTGCTGAAGTTGACGGTACTGATGTCTGAGGTAGTGTCTACGACGGCAACAACAGCAGGGACAACAACAGCAGCAACCATGTGCAGACACAAACAGAAACACTGCGACTGTAACAAAACACATTAATGAGTAAGATGTTATAATTATAAAAGTGTATAGAGTTATTAAGAAATGTTCACTAAATTATTACAAACGGTATAATAATGTGTACATACATAACACAATCGATAAGGAAAACTAGATATCGGAAGTTATCAATTCGTAATGGTATACTTTAAAAAGGTTAAACTTTACGATTCTTTAAATGCTAAATAACGTAGTGTTGCTTTTTCAGTTGATTTTACAGCATATATATATACATTTCCCGAAAATGCAATAAATGATGTCCGTAAACAATGGGTAGTATCCTTTACGCTTATGTTTTGAACGTGTTTTACCAGACAATGGACTGTAGAGCGAAGTCAGGATGAATATGAAAACTTAACCAGACTGCAACAAATTGTTCATGTATTGGCCTGTGTACACTAAAGATGTAATTTCTCTTTTCTCTTTGTATTGTATAGGTTTTAGAAATAAAAACAATTACAAATTAAATGTACAAAACAAAATAGCTTTTAAACATTTAAGACACAGACATCAGATCTACCCTGACTGTCAACTGCATAACATAGGCTATTGTCAGAAATAGAATACTTACAGATCAGAGCGAACAATACTTTTCCAAACTTCATGATGATGATGGTAAATTAAATTCGAGTAGATCTAAATACTTGTCTTGTCTTGTTTGTTTGCGATGTCCTAAGCGCTGACCACCAGTCCTTTTATATACAGCAACAGGGAAACTGGTCCATCGAGGCAATCTCGCTGTGTTTCGGTTCCGCAACGCACATCAATCGTTATGATATATAATGTTCAAAGATAGGGATCGCCTATTACGGTCACACGCTGCGACAAGAACGTGCGTGTGTGACTAGTTTTCATATTACAATGATGCTAAGCATCAACAAAACAAAACAGCCCAAAAGCTTAAAGAAAAAAGAAAGAAAGAAATGTTTTATTTAACGACGCACTCAACACATTTTATTTACGGTTATATGGCGTCAAACATATTGTTAAGAACCACACAGATTTTGAGAGGAAACCCGCTGTCGCCACTACATGGGCTACTCTTTCCGATTAGCAGCAATGGATCTTTTATTTGTGCTTCCCACAGGCAGGATAACACAAACCATGGCCTTTTTGAACCAGTTATGGATCACTGGTCGGTGCAATTGGTTTACACCTACCCATTGAGCCTTGCGGAGCACTCACTCAGGGTTTGGAGTCGGTATCTGGATTAAAAATCCCATGCCTCGACTGGGATCCGAACCCAGTACCTACCAGCCTGTAGACCGATGGCTTAACCACGACGCCACCGAGGCCGTTAAAAAAAGCTTAAAGAGACTGGGACATAGCTACATGGTACCGTTGTAACACGTTCCCGACTAATGTAGCCTTTTTACAACTGAAAATACATAATTAACTATATAGTGGGTTCATATTGCGACCATTTTTTGGGGACCAAAATTTGAGGGTGGATTTCAAGTCTGGGACCTTTAGGAAACATTTCGCCCCCATGTACTTCGCGAAAGTTCCGGCTAACTCCACCAGAGGGCCAAATCCATGATGGCTGCCGGCGGCCATACTGGAAATCGAAAGTCGCCATACGTCTTAATACACGTTACAATCATGAATAACGTTCCTATTCCCATTACAAAAAGGATGCCGGATCTTCTGGTGGGATTATTTTTGTAATTTGAAGGCATCTTGGCATTGAAATCCAAGATGGCCGTTGTTCACCACATTGATAATTAGAAAACGCCAGAGCTCTTGAAAAGATTGGGTTCGATCATAAGTGAATGAAAAATGGATGCACTATTTATTGAAGATATTATTTTTAAAATCTGAGATCATCTTGACCTTCAAATCCAAGATGGCCGTTGTTCATCATATTTAAAATGAGAAAATAGTAGAACCCTTGAACTAAATGAGATAGAATACTAAATAGAATAATAAATGAGGTGTCTATTTCTACTAAACGGGCATTCTCAATCTTTTTATGGGTCCTTTTTTACAATCTGATGCCATTTTGGAAAGCGCAATATATTTCGAAATACGATATGTCTACTGGAACTGTAAATTAAATTAATATAGGTTATAATTGACATCTAGTCTATCTGACAAAACTGAACAGACCAGATGTGTTACCGTCAATGGACAGGATGTTCATTGGAGTACTAGCTCCAATCAGCACAAATAGAATAGAAGAGGGGTATGTGAGAAAGGAATGGCAGAGATAGATGAAGGCTGGGCAACTGGAGTTTAATCAGTTTTGTTCGAAAACTCATTGTGATGGAAGCTTTATTGTTTCTTTTTTATTGTGTTAGTGCCAATTTGATCCCAGGTTTTTGAGTTATACGTATATAGTGATATCTACTTTAGCCTGACGACACGTTGCAGTGATGGGGCGTCCTCTACTGTCAGGAAGTCTGGTGTGGTTACATCAAGAGAATAATATAAGATGAGTAGTCCATGGTCTATGGCTAGTTTCATGAGTGAAGCCTTCAACAGCTACTGAATTATGTTTGTTATTAAACAAGCATACAATAGTTTTGAAGGCCTTGGCCAAGAGACAGGTGAACATCATATCCATCAAAACACAACATGATTGTGCGATAGTAAGTCTGGTCTATGAGGTCAGGGTAATTAATGAATGCCCTTAAAACACGTGTGTATCAAATCTTGCAGAAGCCCTGGATAAAATGTGGTTTCAACAGAAGAACAATAAGGCTGCCATCAGGTGGCGACTCTCTCTCAGTTTGGATATTGTAACATTGTAAGAATACCGGGCAAGGAATAAACGAACAATGAATGAATGAATGAATGTTTAACGACACCCCAGCACGAAAAATACATCGGCTATTGGGTGTCAAACTATGGTAATGCAAATAAATAAAGTGATGATCAACATCAATATAAAAATTCAAGATTTAAACAAAAACAGTGTAAAGAACTGTGCAAAAATACAAATACAAATATCACAGAATTTTACGGATACTGAATTTTACTCTAAATTTCAATTTGTGCTGTATTGGCCATTCTCAAAGAGAATGTTACACCCCTACACCACGGTGAGGTTACAGCACGCGCAGGGGTGAACGAACAAAGGTCAAGTATAAGGATTCAGCGACACACTGTCAACATCGTCAGTAGGTAAATATGACAAGCTTATGTTTTGTAATGCCACCAATAATTGATTACTGTCGATACATATGACAGTATGATTATGTTACTCTGGGGTTCAGAATAGCCTGCGTACTCTGCCGTTCGACGGTAGACGAACACTTCAACAGTTATGATTGCTCTCTCCGGGCGATCATAACCGTCTAAATGTCCATCAAATTCCCGAACGGTAGAGTATTGGGCTAGGTTCAGACTAAACCAGCAGTGTCACATTTACACATCAGTTATTGGGTGTCAAATAAAGGTAAGTTCATGAATATGATTATTTACACCAGAACTAAAAAGGATATAATTATGTAAGACCATAGTGTAAAGAGCTGTGGGAAAATGTACAATGCAATACAAAAATTTAGTTAAGTATGTTTTAAAACTTGAAATCAGAATCTTTTAAAAAGATTGCACTATATTTCTGTCACCAAATATATACATTTCTGGTCGGCTCCAAATGATTACTCCACTAAAATGCCATCATCTGTCTGTGTAAATAGGCATGCAATTACGGTACCTGTCTTGCATTTCCATGAAATGATGTTTATAAATAACTGCACTTGTGCCATCTTTGTTCAGATGTACAACATCGAATACAACTATCGATGGTTTCATACACCAAGATGGCAAAAGAAACTATGAAGGCGTCAGTTAAATCAAGATAAAGCCCGTTGTGTATATGATCTAGCATCTGCAAGTAAGACTTGCATGCAGACCCGTACACAATGCATCCAAAGTCAAGTTTAGATTTCACTAGATATCTATATAGGCGGAGCATAATCTTTCGATGTGCTCGCCATTCAGTCTTGCCAATTACTTTTTAAATATTGAGGGCCTTTAAACTCTTCTTTTTAACATATTTTAAATGAGTGACTGAATGTAACATTATGTCAAATAGAACCCCACAAAATGTGGTCTCACCCACAACTGGAATGGAACGTTTGTCCAGAAACAGATGTGGATCTAAATGGGGACCTCGTTTCTGGCAGATGTGCATACAGATAGCCTTTGACTTTGTGAATCGAAATCCATTGTCAGTCGCCAATTGTTGAAGTGGAGGTCTTTTAAAATCCCATAGTTCCGTGTGGTATCGTACGCTTTCTCCAGATAACCCCCCCCCCCCCACACACACACACACACACACACACACACACTGAAACCAAGTGCTGATTATGGATGAAAGCTTCCCTACAAAACGTTTCAAATCTTAACAAGATGATCAAATGTGCTACACCTAGATCTGAACCTATATCGCACGTTAGTAAGCAATTTGTATGATTCAAAATAACAGACCAGTTTACGATTGATCATTCGTTACATGGGTTTACAAATTCAAAGCGATAGGACATTAACTGGTACGATTTAGCAGATCTTTACCAGACTCGGAAATAGGAATAATAATTGCTTTTCTTCAATCAGAAGGAAAATCTCCAGAAAAACATTTGATTAAATATGTTTAAAAGAACAAACAGTGATGATTGAGTGTCACGGGGATCCTATAATACCCGTAACTGAATAAAACACGATTATCCAAATATCTCTCCTGACTGTATATCTATTAGATATCTCTGTATCGGGCAGTGTACCCGAGTGGCTCGTCTCTAGGTATATTCAGAGATAAGATCTTATATAAATATATATAATTATAGCACGTTTAGTTCACTAGAAAACACAACAAAAACACAATACACTTTGGAATCTGTATTAATACTACGCTGACAAATGTACTGCCGCAGTAGTTAATTAACAACAACAAATAATAACAACCCAGAACTGATCACTTAATTAGTTAATCTCTAGGTGTCTAGTTTACACAATATTCTAATCACTTCACCGTGACACAACACCCACACGTGTGATAATTGAGAAACGCTTCCAGGGGAAGTTAATTAATAAAGGAATTAGAACTCTATTCCTAACTGGTTAATTTTTAATTAACCCTTAACTACTCATTCAGTAACCTTGTAATACAGACTTAATACTGGTACCTATCACAATAAAGACAATAACCTACAGTTTACCTAGGTCCTCTAGGATGACTGGCTAAGCTTTAATAATTTTAGAACAGTAAGCCTACAGTTTACTTCGTCAGATTACTGGAAATACTGTCTAAATAATATTGGTATAATACAGTATTAAAATATTTAAAGTCACATCAATCACATCAAGGTTATACAACAGAGCAGAAATATATATTTACCAGTCCAAACGGACTAACGTTCCCTGGTAGCCTTCCAATATGTTTCTCCCCGATATCTCTAAAATCCTATCTATTTATTCAAAAATCGAATATCGCCTGGGGGTACATCGCAATACCGAATACCTACAAGTGATATTTCCACAGCGACCAAGACGGCAATTTTCCTTAGATGGCCAGACTTGATGATGCCTAGTCGCCAAAATCACGGTCGTAAAAACCGCACTCGCGGAGGTATTACGTAACTACTGGCCACATGGCCTCCGCACCTGGTCTGGGTGTGTATTGGAGCTGCACACGGCCCTCTAAAACAATTAATATCGCCACAGGTGAAAATAATTTAAAAGCATGTTCCGTCACATTGAGGTAAGTCTTTCAGTAATTGATAATGTATTTCGTCTCGTCCTACTAAAGTATCATGTGCTCTACGAAGAGCATCCTGTAACTCTTCCGCAGAGAAGGGCATGTTGTACACTCCAACATTCTTAAATGAAACGTTAATAGGTTGCAAGTGAAGAATAGTTATGTGAAACGTGGTCTACCAAGGCATTGGCAATGTCACGATGAGATATGACATCTGAACTGTTGTCAGACAGATGATGACCAGTGTTACTGGATTCGTTCCAAACATATTTAACAGATGTTTGAGAATTCAATTTGGAGACGTAATTTCTCCAAGAAGATTTCTTACTATGCCTGATCTCTCTACGAGATTTAGCCTTAGCCCTAGCAATGCGATAGTCATTCAGGTTACCGCCGATATGTTCCTGTTTGAACCTCTCGAGGCCCCGTTTCGTTCTTTGATTGCATCTATACTATGCATATATCATTAAACCATAGTTTATTGAAACATTTTGGTGCTGGCAAAGTCTTAGGAATAGGTTCATCTGCAGTGGTGTCTTATTTAGTATAATCTCTGCGAGCCTTAGCCATAGCAATGCGATAGGCATTCTTGGAGGGTCCTGTTTCGCTCTTTGATGGTATCTTTATAAGCAGTATTAAACCATGGTTTATTAAAACGCTTTGGTACTGACGGGGGTGAGGTTGTTTATCTGGGAGAGTGTATATCTGTGTACATGTTGGTTCTTACGTAATACGGTAACACTAAAACTTGTATATGTTATATAATCATTTATCATTACCCCAGCTATATCTCATATCAGGGAAACCAGTGAGAAATATTCTGCATTGGTCTAACGTACAATCTTATTGGACTGTTTGATACTTATAAGCCAATAACCTTGTCATCGCGATTTGGCAAACATACAAAATGACGTCACATACTTTAAAGAGAGTATAGGGCTGTCTGTTTTCATTGTTAATTTTGTAAAATAATTTTTATTTTATTTTAATGCAATTCATTATAGATGTTTTAACAGAATAAATAGAACTTTGGTTTTGGAACATTATCAGTGAACGTGATTAAAATACAGAGTTAGAACAATATTCAAAAGTGTGTGAAGTGTTTTTTATCAACATAGTTTAACATATACAGGAAAATATAACCAGTATGACAGACGTGTGTAATAATGATTTCACGTGCACAACGAATGACATAATTTTATTGAGCGACGTCATAATTTAATGCGACTTCCCCAGTCTTAGATAAGTATAACGCTTACCAAAATGACCCCTGCGCGTGCTGTAACCTCACCGTGGTGCAGGGGTGTAACATTCTCTTTGAGAATGGCCAATACAGAACAAATTAAAATTTAGAGTACAAGTCAGTATCTATCTGTGATATTTGTATTTTTACACAGTCCTTTACACTGTGTTTTTATTTAACTGTTGAATTTTTATATTGATGTTGATCTTCACTTTGTTTTTCCATTACCATTGTTTGACACCCAATAGCCGATTTATTTTTCGTGCTGGGGTGTCGTTAAACATCCATTCATTGTTACCAAAATGACGTTATTTGTGAAAATGACGTCGTTTTGTCGTCTCTTTCTAGTTACGTTTAAAACGTTTTGACATGGTCCTAGCTTGTTATTCATTAAAATAATATTTAGGATAATGTGGATAATAAAGAAATTATTACTCGCTCATGTGAATCGTAGTGATTTTACGAAACTGGTGTCAGGATTTGTATGTATTGCAATAATCCTGACACTAATTTCGTAAAAATCAACACGACAAACAAGCTCGTATCAAAATCTCTATTTACATCGTTTCTATACAAAACTAAAAGTGTTTTAGAAAAAAAAAATAGCAGCGCTAACATATAGAATAACAAACTCTGTACCAGTTATTATCAAATTTATATCCCTCGTGAAATAGGTTTTACTTGTCACTCACTAAACCAGGCCCGTAGCCAATGGGGGGTGGGGAGGGGGGGGGGAGGGGTCGGTCGTCCCCCCTACCGGTGACTTTTTTTCAATATGCCCCCGGACCCCCCCTAAGCAACTAGGGCGCTTCGCGCCATCGTGTGAAGCACCTCTTAAAATCCTGGCTACGGGCCCGTAAACCTCGTGACAAGTGAAACATCTTTCATTCGGGACATAACTATGAGACATAAATATGGTAATAACTGCTAACTCGTTTATTATCCTGTATATATGTGATCTTAAATATTTCAGTAAATTCAATTAAACATTTATGTTCTTATTATTTGTTCTGTGATAAAGACCCGTGTAACCTTAATTCCATTTGAAAACAAATCATATTACCATTGGTGTTTAAGGTCAATGATACATTTCTTGGACATGACATTAATAAATATAAAATATCTAGTGCAATAAGACCGTTTTGAGTATAATATAACAAACACGTGTATGGTGTCTATTGTTTTATTGTCAAACATCGTGACAGATGGTCAGTCTTACTGCTCACGACGATCAGTGTTTTTGGTGTCGATTGTCTTCTTTGTCCTATTAACAACTTGGTTCTTCTGTTCCTCACGTCGGGCGGTTTCTACTGCCTCAGTCCGTGGTGCCTCTGTGGCCAGTTTTCCTCGAAGTACCTGGGGGTAAAAGACGGCAATAATATAACGATAATACATACATTTTAATGCTATTGTTAATATGTTGTAATATTTGACAGATTTTCAGCTTTTTACATTACATTAGTTATCATGAGAGAGAGCGAGAGAGCGAGAGAGAGAGAGAGAGAGAGAGAAAGAGGGAGGAGGTGGGGGGGGGGGGGGGACTTAGTAGTCATTAGCCTGATGGCCAATCCCAAACCGCAATATTTGAAATATCGTATAAACCATAGATACCATTCATTTCCCAGATTGGCTTTAAGGCAGTTATTAAATGCATATGCATATAAACTCTGCGATTCAGTGTATAAGCTACTGGATTGTCACGCTAGCGACAATGGTTCAATTCACATCAACAGTAACTCACTGTCATTGGTCTTTCGCAGCTATCACCCTCTGCAAAAACAAACACGCAAACAACAACAACAACAACCACAAAAAACCCATGCAAATAAAGGTAAACACAAATAATAATGAGTGCATGAATAGGCTGAAAGAAAGAATTTAGTTACCGTAGCTACATTGACTTCCCCAGTGGGAGAATTTACAGGGGGTAGAGCACCATGGTGATGGCCTCCGTGGTGCTGAAGTTGACGATACTGATGTCTTAGGTAGTGTCTACGACGGCAACAACAGCAGGGACAACAACAGCAGCAGCCATGTGCCGACACAAACAGAAACACTGCAACTGTAACGAAACATTTTAATGGGCATAAAATATATGCAATCCAAATACTACTACTACTACTACAACGACGAAGACTACTACTACTACTACTACTACTATACTATAATAAAATAATTTAAAATGAAAATGTTAATGATTAAAAACTAATTTTGTTTAGATCAATGTATAAATATGAACAGATATCAATAATAATCAACACTGGTGCATAACATTATATGGTAGTGTATCTGAATAGAATAATCGTAAGACCTGTACCCAGATATAAAAACTAATAACGATACAAAGATTTACAGACCTGCAGGGCCCCGTCCCACGAAGCGATCTTAGCGCTAAGATCACCTTGAGTGCATACATAAGTACACGTAGATACTATTACCTGTAGAAAATAACTTAAGATATTATAAATAAAATAAACTTACAGATCAGAGCAAACAATATTTTCCCACCCTTCATGATGATGATGATAGCAATAGACTAGTAACACTGAATGCTAATTGTCGTTTCGCCTTGTTTAAACCTGGTGAGTGAACCACAGACTGCCCGACTTTTTATATACAAGGCGACGACTCCAAGGTAACGTGATAATCCCGCTTTGTTTGGTGTCCGTAACACACATCAATCAGTGAGATATTTAATGTTCAAAGGCTAGGATCATCTCTTATTGTGACTTCCCTGTTTCTTTGCTTTTTGTTCTCTCTGTCCTCTTGGTATAACTATATATGTGATATAATTGAATCAGATTAAACATATACATGCTGCGAAAGGAACGTTCGTATGTGACTGGTCTCCATATTGTCGTTACTAATTCTCAGGCCACCCAAATTATTAAACCATAATATATGAATAATTATCGAACACGATTTATGTGTAAAGAAAATTATCAAAACTAAAATACTATGAACTTTCGAGTGATTCCTATATATGCTTATTGTCTTGTTTAATCTGGGATAGATGGTACATATATTGAGATATATGGTATATAGAGATTATTACATGAGCATGTGTGTCCTGATTTTACGAAACGAGAGTCAGAATTGTTGTATTGCCCGAGCAAGAGCGAGAGTGAATCCTGACACGAATATAATAATTTCTTCATTATCCATATTATCCGGAATATTATTTTTGTGAATGACAAGCTGTATCCTTACCCTTGACATTCATTCTTGCCCTGTTTCTTGAATTGTTACATTCTCAAAACTAGCAATGATAAATGCACTAGAAATAGCTTAGTTTGAAACTCGAAACAATATCTATGCGTCTGTATTCAGTCAAGGTTCAGACACTTCCGCCATGGATACTACCTCTGACCGCCAGTGGCAGTATCCAGGGAGGAAAAGGTATTTTACATGTAAGGAATATTTGTATCAAATGGGGATGAGGGCATTTTAAAAACACTTTTAGTGAAAATTGTGTTTACGTTGAACTAGACACCAAACATAGAACGGGCATTTAGATAAATTATAATATATAACGCTCATTATTCCCTTAAGAGGTTAGCGTCGTCAAAGGCGGCGTGCTTCGCTCACAACCCAGTCTGTCATCCTCAAACTGGAATATCCCATAATTGGAACGGTCGTTCTAAAGTTTGTCAGTAGGAATATTTTATTTTATTGTATTGTATGAATGAATGAATGTTCAACGACACCCCAGCACAAAAATACATATTGGTTATTGGGTGTCACAAATGGTACGTATATGGAATTATTATTTTTATATATTCATGTATTCGTGTCTTCCGAGGCGTGTTGGCATCACAGGAAATGAAAAGGCAGGTTTAACAGTCAAGTCGGCCAACAATATATATTTAATTATGTATTTCCAGTTGTTAAAAAGGCTTCATTAGTTGGGATCGTGTTACAACGATACCAAGTAGCTATGTTCTAGTCTTTTTTTGCATTACCATAGCTTGACACCCAATAGCCGATGTATGTTTCGTGCTGGGGTGTCGTTAAACATTCATCCATTCATTCATTCTTTGTCCCAATCTCTTTAGGCTTTTGGGCTGTTTTGTTTTGTTGCTGCTTTGCTAGTAATTGAAATATGAAAACTAGTCAGGCACGCACGTTCTTTTCGCAGCGTGTGACTGTAAATGGCGACCCCAACCTTTGAACATTATATATATTGACGATTGATGTGCGTTGCGGAACCAAAGCACAGCGAGTACCTCGATGGATCAGTTTCCCTGTTGCTATATATAAAATAACTGGCGGACAGCGCTTAGGACAGAATAAAACTAAAACAAGACAAGACAGGTATTCAGATCTATTGGAATCTACCATCGTCACCATGAAGTTTGGAAAAGTATTGTTTGCTCTGACCTGTAAGTATTCTATTTCTGAGAATAGATTATTTTATGCAGTTGACAGTCGGGGTATATCTGATGCTGCGTCTTAAAGGGACATTCCTGAGTTTGCTCCATTGTAAGATGTTTCCGACTAATAAAATATTTCTACGATTAAATTTACAAATAAATATAGTTTCTTGTTTAGAATATCAGTGTCTGTATATTCAATGTGTTCCTGGTCGTCTTAATATTTATAAGAAGCCCAAACTGGATTTTGTCTTCAAATAATTTCGTACGTACGAAAAAATTATATTTTAGGAAATAAAATGAAATTTAACCTAGTACAAATATTAGAACGAACTGAAACACGTTTAATATACAGCCACTAATATCTTATGCAGAAAAATATATTTGATATGTAATTACAATCGTTAAAAAGTCTGTTAGTCGATAACATCTTAAAAATTACAGCAAACTCAGGAATGTCCCTTTAAATGTTTAAAAGCTATATTATTTTGTACATATAATCTGTAATTGCTTTTATTTATAAAACCTATACAATACAAGGAACCAAGAGAAATTATATCTTTAGAGTACACAGGCCAGTACATGAACAATTGTTGTAGTCTGAAGGAAGTTTTCATATTCATCTCGACTTCGCTCCACCGTCCATTGTGTCTGGTAAAACGTACAAACTCGTAAAGAATTCCACACATTATTTACTGACATCATTTATTGCATTGTTGGGAAATGTATACATAAACTGTAAAATCAACTAAAAAAGCAAGACTACGTTATTTAGCATTTATAGAATCTTAAAGTGTAACTTTAAAAACAAAACAAAAAACGAACTGATAACTTTCAATATCTGGTTATTCTTATTGATTGTGTTATGTATTTACACATTATTATACCGTTTGTAATAATTTAGTGAACATTTCTTAATAACGCTATACACTTTCATAATTATAATTTCTTACCCATGAATGTGTTTTGTTACAGTTGCAGTGTTTCTTTTTGTTTCGGCACATGGCTGCTGCTGTTGTTGTCCCTGCTGTTGTTGCCGTCGTAGACACTACCTCAGACATCAGTACCGTCAACTTCAACACCATGGAGGCCATCTCCATCAGGGTGTGCTACCCTCTGTACATACGCACGCTGTGGGAGACAGTGGGGACACGGTAATTACAAATAATCATTTAGAACTAATTTTATGTTGGTTTATTTTCTCCTTTCCATTATGTCTAATTTACTGGGCTATATGTGGTTCAGTCGTAGTTCGCTAGACCTGTCAGGTTTTTTACGTTCCAATCTGTCACCGACTGCTTCATCGCAAACTATGTCGTTTGCTGCCTTGTCTGTGAACGTGCATACAAATACAAGAGATACCTTGCTACTATAATGTAGGATTAATCCTTTTGGCGATAGAAAATGTACTCGTAACTATGTCAAAATTATCATTTAGTTTAAAATCGAATTCAGCTGTTAAACATTATTGCCGTGCCTTCCTTAAGTTTTGTAAGTGTCTTAAATTCAGATTGTGAACGACAGGACGTAGAATACTAATATAATAAAAATGCATTAATAATATTATCGTTTTCAGGTACTCCGAGGAAAATTGGCTACAGAAGCACCAAGGACTGAGGCAGTAGAAACCGCCCGACGTGAGCAACAGAAGGACCAAGTTGTTAACAGGGGAAAGAAGACAACAGACACCAACAACATTGATCGTCGTGAGCAGTGAGATTGACCATCTGTCACGATGTTTGACAATAAAACAATAGACACCATACACGTGTTTGCTATATTATACTCAAACGGTTTTATTGCACTAGATATTTTATATTTATTAATGTCATGTCCAAGAACCGTACTCTTGACATTAAACACCAATGGTAACATGACTTTTTCCAAACGGAATTAAGGTTACAGAGGTCTTTATCACAGAACGTTTAATATTACTGTATTACATGTACACAGATATACCCTCTCCCAGATATAAATACTCACCACCGTTAGTACCAAAGTGTTTCAATAAACCATGCTTTAACACTGCTTACAAAGATGCCATCAAAGAGCAAAACAGGCCCCTCGAGACGTTTTAATCGCGGATAACCTGAATGTCTATCGCATTGCTAGAGCTAAGACTTGCAGAAAGATCAGACGAAATAAGAATGCATTGCAGATGAAACTATTCCTAAAACTTAGGCATAAACACAATGTTTCAATATACCAAGGTTTAATGCTAATATTTGCAGAGATGCAATGAAAGAACGAAACTGGGCCCTCTAGAGGTTCCTCCAAGAACCTACTGGGGGGTAACCTGAATGTCTATCCATTGCTAGGGCTAAGGCTCGTAGAGAGATCAGACAGGGTAAGAAACCATCTTGAAGAGTTGAATTCTCAAACATCTGTAAAATCTGTCTGGAATAGGATCGGTAAATTCGAAGGTAAAGAATCCGGTAACACTGTTCACAATCTGTCTGACAACGGTTAAGATGTTATATGTCATCGTGATATTGTCATTAACATTCCATTTGAAAGTTGCAGAATTCTTTTTGCAGAGCCCATGGTACTTCATGAGGATCAGATGAAATACATTATGAATTACTGAAACACTTACCTCAACCATCCCTGTTGATTATTTTAAACATATTTAGTAAACTCTGGTTTTCTGGTGACTTTCTTTCTGATTGGAGGAAAGCAATTATTATTCCTATTTCCAGGCCTGGTAAGGATCCATCAAATCCTACCATCGCCTTATCGCATTAACAAGTTGCACCATCAACGTCCCAAACGGCGTTCACCTAACGACAAAAACACGAATACGATATTTACGGAAACACTATTCTACATTTTTCAGCTACGATACGTAAAACAAAATAGATTGCAATCAATTAACGTAAAAAATCAACAATGTGGGCGTAAAACAAATCCATTCTAGTAAATAAAAGTGAAACACCCTCCGATAAACAGGAAAGAGTGCGACGTTTCTAACTGCGTTCAGGCGCATGCGTTTTGCAAAAGGTATCGTACCGCGCATGTACGGCTCGTCATATTTCATTTTTACGGCCACTACATAAAAAAAAAATATATATATATATATACTTCTTAACTATGCACAGTTGACGAACACTTTGTTTAATGTTTTTCAAGCGTTCTGGTCCGGTCCGCGTTTTACCAACACCCATCGCTAACACTTGAATACCAGTGAATAGTTTGTCAAATATAATTTTATTTATAAATTGATTCTTAATTAACACAATTGATACACTAAAACTTATTTACAAAACTGTAGCATACCTTTTGCAGATCGAATATAATAATTGAAAACAAATTCTAACAGGGGTGTTAAAAATCGTAAAAATGTAATGCTTTGGCCTTGTTGGTCTTGCATTGTGAAGTCATGTGACACGCACCGAATGTTAACTCATCTTTCTCCATTTTAAGTCAATTTCTACGAGTCATGTGGACCCGATATCGGTAATTTTAAGGAATAAACAAAATGGACGTAGTAAAATTAATGGATTTAGGGGTTTGTAAAGTTTTGTATTTAGATACTTACTTGTTTGAACTTTATTGTTAATGTAAATGTTCACGAACTGTGAAGAAAAACCTCACAGATGAACGACAAGCAGTCGACAACAAATCGGATGTTAAATGCGCGAACCGTCCACAAGAAAACAAAGTGAACGGAGTTAGAAGCACAACGCAGTTAGGGACGTTGACGACATTTGTAAAACCATGAACGAATGATCAATCGTAAACTGTTATCTTGAATCGT
Source organism: Gigantopelta aegis (assembly GCF_016097555.1). Lineage (NCBI taxonomy): Eukaryota > Metazoa > Mollusca > Gastropoda > Neomphalida > Peltospiridae > Gigantopelta > Gigantopelta aegis. The sequence goes on along the minus strand of NC_054707.1, from coordinate 47,215,319 downwards.
ACAAATTGCTTACAAACGTGCAGTATGGATTCAGATGTAGATGTAGCATGTTTCATCATCTTGTTACATTTAATACGTTTTGCTGGGAAACTTTCATTCATAACCCCTGCGCGTGCTGTAACCTCACCGTGGTGCAGGGGTGTAACATTCTCTTTGAGAATGGCCAATACAGCACAAATTGAAGTTTAGAGTAAAATTCGGTGTCCGTAAAATTCTGTGATATTTGTATTTGTATTTTTGGCACAGTTCTTTACACTGTTTTTGTTTAAACCTTGAATTTTTATATTGATGTTGATCATCACTTTATTTATTTGCATTACCATAGTTTGACACCCAATAGCCGATGTATTTTTCGTGCTGGGGTGTCGTTAAACATTCATTCATTCATTCATTCATTCATAATCATCATTTGGTATCTGTCTTTTTTATTTGGAGAAAGCTTACGATACTACTTGGAACTATGGGATTTTAAAAGACCTCCATAGCATGGGCCTAAGAGGTCAACTTCCTGATTTTATTTAAAATATTTGATAGGACAGAACATTTAAAGTAAGAGTGGGATCCACTGTATCAGATTTTCAGTCCCAAGAAATTAACGTGCCCCAAGGTAGCATCCTGTCAGAAATCTTTTTCTGTTTAAATTAACATCACTCAGTGCTAAAAAGTGGTTTTGATAGCTCGTTATATGTATATGATATTCAGCTTTGTTTCAAGAAACTTCAACAATGTGAAACTGACAATGAATTTCAATTCACAATGTGATGTATACATATCTGCCAGAAAAGAGGTAACCACTGAGATCCACAGCTGTTTCTGGACAAATGTTCCATTCCAGTTCTGGGTAAGACCAAATGTCTGGGGGTTATATTTGAAAGGAGGCTACATTTTGTGGCCCATTTAAAATATGTGAAAAGAAGGGCTTAAAGGCCCTCAATATTTTAAAAGTTATTGGCAAGTCTTAATGGGGAGGAGACAGAAAAGTCACGGTCCGTCTCTATAGATCTCTAGTGAGATCAAAACCTGACTGAATGCATTTTGTATGGGTCAGCACATAAGTCTTACTTGCTAGATCATATACACAACACAGACTTAGGTTTGGTGTTGGGTTTATCTTGGTGTTTTCAGAACATCTCCCATTGAGAGCTTGTACGTTGATGCACACGGACATAGTTTGGGTGCTAGACGTTCAAAACATACTCTGCGGTATGCCACCAACATTAAATTATTACCAAACCATTCTACACATAATACAGTGTTTGATAACAATGTCATCCCAAAATTTGGTCTTCGCATTAAGCACTTTTTATCACTGCGGCCTCGGTGGCGTCGTGGCAGGCCATCGGTCTACAGGCTGGTAGGTACTGGGTTCGGATCCCAGTCGAGGCATGGGATTTTTAATCGAGATACCGACTCCAAACCCTGAGTGAGTGCTCCGCAAGGCTCAATGGGTAGGTGTAAACCACTTGCACCGACCAGTGATCCATAACTGGTTCAACAAAGGCCATGGTTTGTGCTATTCTGCCTGTGGGAAGCGCAAATAAAAGATCCCTTGCTGCCTGTCGTAAAAAAGAGTAGCCTATGTGGCGACAGCGGGTTTCCTCTAAAAACAGTGTCAGAATGACCATATGTTTGACGTCCAATAGCCGATGATAATATTAAAAATCAATGTGCTCTAGCGGCGTCGTTAAATAAAACAAACTTTACTTTTTTTTATCACTGTCCAACCTTGATTGAACTGGCATTATGGAAACGTCATCATATTTTATTTCGTCACCTTGGTTTATTAAACCACCGAACATTGTATTCGATATGGAGCATCTGAAGAAAGATCCCTCAGGTGCAGTTATTCATAAACAGCATTTCATGGAAGTACAAGACATGTATTGTGGTTACATTCCTGTTTACACAGACGGATCACGGGATGGGAATTATGTGGCTTCTGCTACAGTTTTACCATACGATACAATAATTTACGTGATATTGGCTGATTCAGTGTCAGCTTTTACTGCTGAAATTTTGGCAACCATTAAAGCTCTAGAATAGATTAAGGGTGCATGTACACCCAAATATATCACTGATTCGTGGATTGATTCATTGATTAATTCATTCATTAAATCTCTGTAAAAAAAATGTGAAAGATTATCATTTATAAATATTAATATACTCTGTGTTAATGTTTTGTTTAGCTCTAATGGGTTTGAAAATAAATATATTAAATATTCAAATAAGTTGCAAAGAAGAGATAAAGTAGTGTGGTATTGTATGCTTAGTTTTTTTCGTTTAAGTCCAGGTCTTAAGTAAACCTTAGAGAATATTACATGAGTGGCCGTCAGCTGTATCTTACGAGTTGTTTGAAAATAACGAATGCAAGTTGGATACGTTTTTAAACAAGTTATAAAATAAATGGTGTTTATCGGATACAAATGTTAAAGTTTGTTTTGTTTATTGACACCACTAGATCACATTGATTTATTATTAATTTTCGGCTATTGGATGTCATACTTTTGGTAATTTGTTTTACGTATAGATAGAAAACCCGCTACATTTGTTTCCATTAGTAGCAAGAGATCTTTTGCATGCACCATCCCACAAACAGGATAGCACATACCACGGCCTTTGATATACGAGTCGTGGTACCCTGGCTGGAACGAGAAATAGTCCAATGGGCCCACTGACTGGGATCGATCCTAAACCGACCGTGCATCAACCGAGCGCTTTACCACTGGGTTACGTCCCGCTCCTGACACGAATGTAGTAATTACATATCCACACAAGACAACAAGAAACAAGTTTTATAGTAAATTTAAACATCTTTTCCAACTACAACCCAGTTAGACCCTTGAATTTATAGTTATCGTATACGTCACAGTGTAATCAGTTTCAGGTCAACTTATAAGTCACAGAGCTATATATTTTGATCGTGCTTATTTCATTGGATGGTATAGTGGCTGATCAGGTCATGAGCAGCCAGTCGTATGTGTTTAAATGGAAGACACAGGTGTAAATAACGCATGATGTTCTCACCAATGTAACGAGTGTGCAAGAAAGGCCAGTACACGCGCTTCAGCATGTGTGATTCCACAAGGAACATATCATCTTGTGTCACAAATTTACGCTGAAGAATAATGTCATAGAACGAACATAATCCAGCATTTTGCAACATGGACCAACACGCTTCAACTAGATATTTAAAGCCACAAGGTGTCGGTTGGCATGATTCGAATCTACTGCACCGAACATTTGACAGCCCGGAACCTCAACCACTCGGCCAACCAGTATTGCACAGCATTACCAAGACAACTCCCCCCAAAAAAGAAAGGAAAAAAAAAACTAAAGAAAAAAAAAAGATTTGAAGATTTGAAAGTAAGCAAATGTAAAGGATCAACACAACATACCAACAATAAAATCTTCGAAAAGCAAAAAACAATCGCTGTAAACAACGAATGGAGCTGTGGTAAGCAAACCAATACTGTACAGAACTATCAACACATATTGTCAAAACGAGAAACGTGGTTTAAAACATCACAGTTGCTACCCTGCCAAAAAACGTTACTTATACTGAAACAGCTAACATTAACAAATGTACAGTTTCGCAGACAGTTTAGTAGTTTGTTACTGATATTAGTCCATAGAACTCAAATGCATGTCACATATCGACTTACGATAAACCAAAAAACCATATGGTATAGTAGTCAACTGTTCTCAACAACGTGTGCAGGACATTTAACAGGGTGGGGTGGGTGGGGGCGGCCTAGACTGTGGCGACCATAGGTTATAACGCGGGGAGGGAGGGGTGGGGGTGGGGGGAGACATGCATCCCCGGGAAATATATTAAGAAAAAAAGAAAATCTACCTGAGCAGGGAGGGGTTTCGACTGCACACACGCCTGGACGTCTATAGATGGCTTTTAAAGATTTGGTGAGAGCGATCGAAATGCTGTATGGGATACCGGTCTTGACGTTTATGAAAACCCCCCCCCCCAAAAAAAAAAAAAAAAAAAAAAAAAACCCAACAACAACCTCTCAACCCCCCACCCCGAATGTTTGCACGCTTGAAGAATGATATAAATACATGTATAAAAAATAAAACATAATTACTTTTGCATTATTTTATTCTCAAATTAAAAAATTAAAAAATTAGCTTTTCATATCTGTCATCGAATTTCTTTAGTGGTAATTTAACACATCTCAGTAATAGGACATTTAGCTGCAGTAATGAATTTCACATTTGATTAAATTTTATTTTTAAATACTAAATTAAGAAAGTGTGTTTAATCTGTCGGGATCTTCGTCGGGGTTATCTGTCTCAAAGAGTTAGGTTCGTGGTGACTTTGTTGGAGCAGTGGCAGTTCTTGGCGACACCTGCAAAAAATAGAGAAATTATTATTTTTAACGAAAGTACTGTTATTAAATAAACGTAAAGTTAATTTTGTTTAACGATATAACCAGAGCACATGCATTGCTCATCGGCTATTGGTAATTCTGACATATAGTCTTAAGATACACTTTCCTACAGACAGCACAACACATGCCATGGCCTTTGATAAACCAGTCGTGGTGAAGTGGACGAGACAGGAAAATACCCCGATCAGAGAATGTGGTGATTCAATCAATCCTACGACGCAAGCACCTCAACCGACTACTCTACCGACTGGGCTAAATCCCGCCGGTTATTAAATAATCAGCGTAAAACAAAAATAAAGACACTATACCCGTTTTCATTGTTATGTACATCTGTTTTGATTTTTAACATAAACATATCACTGAAGATTTGTTTCTTTTCTTTAACGATACCACTAAACCACATTAATCATCGACTACTGGATGTCAACCATTTGATAATTCGTACACATTGGCTTAGAGGAAAGCTGCAACAATTCCCCATTAGTAGCAAGGTATATTTTTGTATGCAATTTCCCACAAAGAGGGAAGCCATTAATATACACGAGAGCTATAGGTTGGAGCAGGAAAAAGTCAATCGGAGACTGGGTCCACGAGGGGATTCGATTCAAGCATCTCAGGCTATCACTCTACTGACTGAATTAGATCATTAACGAGGAACCCTATTCAACTAAAATAAAATTGAAGAATTCCACGCCGCACTAGCTATAGGCGGCACATGCTCACCGTGGTAGTAGCGTCTCTTGCAGCAAGAGTCGTTCCAGTTGGGATGGGAGCCTCGGCAAGTCGTCCAGAAATGCGTTTGCCCTGGAGGATAAGTCTGAGTTTTTGCTGATGCCGACAGCGGCAACAGCATGGGCAACAGCAACAGCATCCTTGAGCCGATGCAATCAGAATAACAGAAACTGGAAAGAAAATGTTAATACTTTTCAAATAATTATTTTCACTTAAGTGTATGCAATATAGTGTGAAGGTGATACTCAGTATAAATATAGAATATTGTTAATATATGTTTGTACTATAAGAATACCAATATAATATGTATATTTGGATTTGCCGATCCTTTCACAGCTATGAGACAAATAGGTTAAGTTTTCCCATACAAATAAAATGTATAAGAAAAATACGTCGTACATGTATATAGTAATACATACTTAAGATATTTAGAGAAGTCATCAATAACACACTATCCTAACAGAAGACAACATGGTACCAAATATACCAACTTTAATATAATAAACATTGAGGTATACCAATTATACCGGCTTTAACATAAGAAACATACAAATATACAAATTATACCAGCTTTTGCATAATAAAAATTTAAATATACTAATTATATCAGCTTTAACAATAAATCTGGAAATATTCTAATCACACCGGCCTTAACATAATGAACATTGAAATATACTATTACACCGGCTTTAACATAATGAACATTGAAATATACTATTACACCGGCTTTAACATAATAAACATTGAACTATTCTAATCACACCGGCCTTAACATAATGAACATTGAAATATACTAATTACACCGGCTTTAACATAATGAACATTGAAATATACTAATTACACCGGCCTTAACATAATGAACATTGAAATATTCTAATCACACCGGCTTTAACATAATGAACATTCAAATATACTAATCACACCGGCCTTAACATAATGAACATTGAAATATACTAATTACACCAGCTTTAACATAATGAACATTGAAATATACTAATTACACCAGCTTTAACAATAAATCTGGAAATATTCCAAGTATACCACCGTTAAGATAATAAACATTGAAGTATACTTACAGACCAGAGCAAGCAATATTTTGGTGTAATCCATGGCGACAAACTTTTAAAACTAGAATAACCGATTATTCAAAATGATAATAATTTGGAAGTATGTTGACCACAGATCATTAGGCTTCTGATATATACACACGAAAGGGGAAGCTCGGAAAACAACCATCGTGATGCATTTGTGTTTGTAATGTATTTCCGCTACAGACATCAATCTGTAACAGGCGAGTAGGAGGGGCAGGTTTACACTGCACGTTGACTTTCCTTTTATTCTACATAAGTTTAGTTTGTACGTATTTCTATTGTGTTTCAACAACATCAAAGGAGATTAAAGATATGCACGCTGCGAATTAAATATGGCTGGGCTACTGGTTTCCGTTATGCAATAACTACATAACTTGTGATGTTTGTGGGAAGTATCAGCCCGCCTTTATTTGTGGCTTATAAAACCAAGATACCTTTCTTTCAGACCATTGGCTGGTTTAACGGGACCATCACATTTTAATCTTCAGCTATTAATGTATAACAGAGGAGTGAAGAGAAACCAGACCGCAACATAAGCAACATTTAGCGCTGTATTAGCCTGCAGGAGACATGTTTATGTACAACTGCGTACACTGTTTACCTAAAATGTCGAATCACCAATACATACTAATTAATTGTGTTTCATCATTTCTCTACATTATTGCTTGACTTTGCAATAGCCGATGATATTTTGTTCGTACTATAATGTCGTTAAAAGTGTTTGATAATTCTTACCATTTATCATATCCTTCTTCTTGACCTTTCAAGACCTCTAGTAACCCCCAAAATTGTTTTAAATTTGATCTACACTGGAATATGGTGCAGCACATCATTATACAAGGTAAAACCATAGTAGTCAGTTTGACTTTCGGGTAGAATGAAATCTTAAAAATGTGGATACTATCTCCAGACTAGTCTTAGCATATATATTGGGTACGAATCCACCACGGGAATGAAACTTACGACTCGTGCACCTTATGTGAGTTCTGTACTGTTGATATATCTCCACCCAGAATACAAGTTATATAGAAGTATTGATGTACCTCCTACCCTGCATCCACTTAAAAGTTAAAACACTAGATATGTAAGTACTGAGATAACCCCACACTGCTTCCAAGTAAAAAATTCTGGGTCTGTATATATTGAAGTACCCCCATCACACATCAAAGTAAAGCTAAAACACTGGGCTTAAGTATTCAAGTACCTGGATTCAGGTAAAGTTAAAACGATTGATCTATACGAATTGAGGGACCCCTACCCTGTATTTAAGTAAAGCTAAAACACACGGTCTATAAGTAAAGTTACTGAATGAATGTTTAACGACAACCCAGCACAAAAATACACATCGACTTTTGGGTGTCAAGTAAAGGCATGAATATGATAGTTTAAAGACATATGGGAACAATATAATGATGCAATACACATATCAAGGGAAGCATATTAAAAAAAATTGTATAGAAATCCAAATGTTGGATTCAAGTAAAATGTTTATTTAATAAAACAAAATTAAATTAATTCAGAATGGAATTTAAAAGAGTCCAGTTTATTTGTGTTACCGTGCATATCGTTTTTTCGTCTGCTTCATATGATTACACGCATTGAAGAAGTGGCGCACAGTCAGTGGAGACCGGCACTGTTCACATTATTTAAGGGTTCCTTCTTTAAATTAAATGAATGCATTAAATATGTATGACCTGTGTGAACACAACACAAGACCATTCTTCCATAGCTGGTTTGACATAATGGAGATTGTTCGCAACCGCACCGTTCGAATCGTCTTGCCAAGTCGAAAAACCCCATATTGAATATTATGATGTTTAATATCACGGTAGAGGAGAACAACAATGGCATGTGTCAAATTCAAAGCAAACTTGGCAGTTGAATCTGCCCTTTTTATTGCCCTTAATGCCAAAATTGCTGGATACCCAACAAAATATAACATCCCTATTGACAATGGATATATTTACACATTTTCGCATCATAGTAACCAAGGGATGCTTGGAAACACGGAAGTGTGACCAGTTTCTGATTATTCTAATCGCTTCTCCTATTTTGATCTGCACTGCCGACAGCCTTCATTTTATTTATTTCCTGATGCTGCACTACGCAATGATCTTGCTAAAGTCCAGTATAGTAATGTAGACACATCGTGCTAAATACTGCAGACAAAGATGATTTCCATAAGTACGACGGCAACGGACGCCGCCATTTTTGTCAATTAACACACAAATGGCTATATATACGGCTGTCGTATTTTGAGGGAATGCGCTGTGTAAGGCCACCATATTCTATATACAATAATAATAATAATAATAATAATAATATATTTTGATGCACATACATCCTTAATCTCTTCTAGGGTTTAATGGTTCTGCAGTAAATATAGATGCCGAATCGGCTAATTTCATATACATTATTGTATCCGAGGAAAAACTATTGCAGAAGCCACATAATTCCCAACCCGGAATACAATCAGAGTGCCTATCTTAAATTTCCATGAAATGATATTTATAAATAACTACATATGTCTGATCTTCCTTCGATTAGATACACCAAGTTGGTAAAACAAACATGTTTTTTCCCAAAATGTCAGTTAATTCAAAACTGCTTGATGCGCAGATGGCTTTTGGCCTCGCATTAAACAACTTCATTGTTTTATTATCAAACACCGCATTAAATATACAGGATGTTTTGGTAATTATTTAATCTTGATAACATACTGCAGAAAAAGCACCCAAACTACGAATATCTGCGGCATCAGATGTAATGGTTATTTACGTGTTTTCGGGGTAGTCTACGATAGCAATTTTGATACAAAAGTTCCTGATTGTTGGCTCGATCACGAAAAACGTCAACTGAGTTTCCTGGAATGTTTTTTTCTAAATTATACCTGACATTTGATGAGTATGTCGTCCGTGTCTCTGTTCCATGCAACAATAAACGTTCCAAAAGACTTGATGTATTATGGGATCAACGCATCACATAATTTGAAGAGAAAATGGAGGAAAGGGTATTCGAGGAAGCGGGCATCATGGTATATAACATGACGTCTTGGATAAAGAAAAATCCCTGGCAGTGCTCTCTCTGGGAAAGGTAAAATGACAGCTTGGAACTGCTACCCTGTTGTGACTTATGCCTTTACATCCTACGCCAAAGTAAAAGTAGATACTCCACACTCCTAGCTAATAAAACATTTCACAGTTATCTTGGATAATAAGACCAGTCACCTGGAACATGTTGTTCTGCCAGAAAAGGATGACAATGGAAACCATTCCATCCACCGGTTAGATTACTCAATCGGTTAAAAGTATATGAAAATAATAAAGAATTTGAATTATAAGGACAAAACACCTGTCGTTAAGTTCACAGCAATGCATCCTATAACTCGCTCATTCTACCTTTAAAGGCATACTGTCACGGATTTAAGGACCTTATTTCACTAAAAATGGATAATAAATGAAATTTACATTAACTTTTGAAAACCAAATCTAGCTATCGCATCACTTTAATTGAACCATGATGAAGTGAAATCCATGTCAATCCTCTTGGCAATTTTAGTTTTTGAATTATGGACCATTGCCATAATTCAATTATTTTCACAAAATATCATTAAAAAGTGAAGTATGGTGGTTACGTAGATGTTTGAATAAAGTACATTTACGGGAAAATCAAATATATTTTTGTTCAGGTAATACTTTGTTAGGCCATTTAATAGGTCAATGGTCTGTGACAATATGCCTTTAAGAACTATTTAATAACTTCTTTTTGTATGTAGACATGAAAACATACATCAATATCAATATATTTACATCAGTTACATCACTAGACTGGAGAAAAATTACAGTTAACATTTCCCACAAAATCGATTATGGACTTACATAATCTATCATCACATTGGCAGAGCCAAACCGATCGATTTTCGATTATAATCGATTACTGAAACATCACTACCTGGAAACTGCATCACTCAAAACAGGTTTCCTACGAAGTTACAACTATGTTCCACCAGTGACAATAAATGCACCCACTCCAGAGGGATGGGGAAGTACACTTTATAAAGACGGATAGTTCTACGTTCTTGTGTGAAATACCCTAGCTTTGGCTTCAAAAAACTGTGGGGGCGAGACGTAGCCCAGTGGTAAAGCGCTCGCTTGATGCGCGGTCGGTTTGGGATCGATCCCCGTCGGTGGGCCCATTGGGCTATTTCCCGCTCCAGCCAGTGCACCACGACTGGTACATTAAAGGCCGTGGTATGTGCTATCCTGTCTATGGGATGATGCATATAAAAGATCCCTTGCTGCTAATCGAAAAGAGTAGCTCATGAAGTGGCGACAGCGGGTTTCCTCCCTCAATTTCCAGGTCCCTTAGAATTGTACTGAACTGTGTATTTGTTATTGTGAGAAGTAAATTGTTCAATATACACTTCTTGCATGAAAACAATGATACCAAAGCAAAAAAATGGTAAGACTCAGTTATTGTTGCCCCGTTTGTTGCAGAATAATTTGCCAGTATATTTCGTTCCTTTTATAAAACTCCATCTGGTGATATTTTGATTAACAGAACTGCATTCATTAATTCATTACCTCACAACTCTTAAGTTAGTCCATAAAATTGCGAGTCTATTGGCATGGATTATGAGATATTGGTACTAATAGGTTTTGCATGGAAATCCAAGATGGCCACCATAATATATCATGGTCAAGTGGTTCCTATTATTAGTTGAAAAGCAATGAAGAAACAATTTCACTTTTTATTGGTATTATACAAGGATCAGTTGATTGCCTATAAAGTATTTATGGGTTTTGCACACTTTTATGTTAGTTTTGTAAACTTTAAAATATGACTCTTTGTCTTTAGCTGTCAAGTTACATATTTTCAAATTTTGTTAACAACGACCCCTTTAATTACTCACAAGGTGTCTATCATTTACATTCTGGGATGACCACCATACATGAAGCAGTAGTACCAGATTTTTAAAATCATCTTATCATGACCTTTTGACCTCTCATGACCTAATTATTAATCCAATTTGTACATATCACGCATCAGCTTGTAGAAGGGTTTAATATAAACATTTTTAGTGCTAATTTGTGTAGCTATGTTCATTGTTTGCAAAGTTATAATACGTTTTGATTTCCCTACCCCCAAAATATTGTACAAGAATCTGTCCTTGCCTCATTAGATTTCTACCGGCCTCGGTGGCGTCGTGGTTAGGCCATCGGTCTACAGGCTGGTAGGTACTGGGTTCGGATCCCAATCGAGGCATGGGATTTTTAATCCAGATACCGACTCCAAACCCTGAGTGAGTGCTCCGCAAGGCTCAATGGGTAGGTGTAAACTACTTGCACCGACCAGTGGTTCAACAAAGGCCATGGTTTGTGCTATCCTGCCTGTGGGAAGCGCAAATAAAAAATCCCATGCTGCCTGTCGTAAAAGAGCAGCCTATGTGGCGACAGCGGGTTTCCTCTAAACAACAGTGTCAGAATGACCATATGTTTGACGTCCAATAGCCGATGATAAGATAAAAAATCAATGTGCTCTAGTGGCGTCATTAAATAAAACAAACTTCTTCTTCATTAGATTTCTGGGGTGTTATCTACCTAAAAGCTACTCCTAACAAAAATCTACCATACTAATTTAGTAACTACATGCATAGGGCTATAAAAAGCCCATGCCATTTTCCGCGTCCATGTGATACAAATTCGTTACATTCAGGGTCTGGCTCAGGGACTATAAGTAAAGATTAAGTAAGAAAACACAAAATATTATGAAATATTTTATTTTTCAAATCATCCTGGAAGTCGTTAACAAGTCTGTAATCAGGCTGTTGGCGACGCCGAATCTGTGGCAGTTCTGCTCCTGGTCACTCCGCTCGTAGGCACTGTCCGTGGTGATTCTGTGGTTACCTTTACTCTAGGTACCTGGAAGCAGAGAGATGGGCTGCATATTAAATGGATGCTAAGCATATTAATAGATTTAAATTAGTAAACATTAGACTAACATACTAACATTCATACGACAAACCAATATTGATGCGTTTTTGCTGAATCTGTCTATCTTTTTAGCTCAATCGACTTAAGTAAGATGTCTATATAATGTTAAGCCGTTTTAAGGAATACAACCATTGAGAATTGGTTTTGAAAACCTTTGTTGGATAACACCCCAGTGGTCTTTGTTAGACATTTTAGCAAATTCCCGAAATTGGATTTAGTTCTGCTCTCTGTTTTAGAAACTGGTTTCTGTTGTTTTGCACTTAAAGTGGGATCCGGACCAGGTGTTGTTACATGTATGTATTATGCACAAGACCGTGTATGTTATGTAACTTCTGCTTAATCCATATTTTTTTTTATTTTTTTTATTTAAAGCAATAAACTATGTTTCAATTAATGAAACCAGTATACTAATATTGAAGTAAATGCGTAAACATCTAAGGGACAAGAAACTATTGCATGCTCACCGTGGTAGCAGTTTCCCGTGAGGCTGGAATTCTTTCAGGTGGGATGGGGACATGTTGGAGTCGTCCAGGCAGACGTTCGCCGTGCAGTAGAGGTCTCAAGTGGTGATGATACCGACAGCGGCAACAACAAGGACAGCAACAGCAGCAGGCTTGTGTCGACACAAACAAAATCACAGGAACTGAAAAGAGAACGACAGTGTTTAAAAAACTGTTTATTCAGTGAATTTGAATATTTGTGTGCGTTAACATTAGGTTTTAAGGGTATCTGCATCTGTGAACAAGTAAATATGTGTTGTATAGGTTTTGGATCTCTACATCCTGTAGAAATATACAAGTACATAATTTAAAACTAGCATATGATTAAAATAAATTATTCTGTACAGCTTGGACTGGCCAGCAAAATGAAATCTTTAACCTAATAAAATTAAAGGAAATTCATTTATAATAGGACCATTAAATATTTAATATATACACCATACCTTTTACATGGTATATAAAGAAGATACTTACTGATCAAAGCAAGCAATAGTTTAACACAATTCATAGCGACAACTGTGTAGGTCAAACGAGTGTCGATTATTCAGTATAGTTCGTGTTTGTCAAGGTGTTGATTACAGAGAACCAGCCTTTATATATGGCCCACATTTGTTTTCAGCAACCGAAAAACTAACCATTATCCTTTACCGCCACAAACTTCAATTGCACGCTACTAAACATTTTTACTTTTCGTATGTTTTATTTCGTTTCATATTAGTTTATCTTCCACAGATTAAAGCTACACGCACTGAGAAGCAAACGTGATTACAGAAGTCTTTCCTGTTGCGGTTTAGTATAAATTGAGGATTCTGTCAATTTCCCGTCTCGCCTTATAAAACAACCAGCGTCCACTCGTGTACCACAAACAGACCAGTGGCGTTTAGCCTGTGTGAACCACTGATACACATCTTGTGTATCATCCGAGGCAGTCGCATGTGCTGTAATAGTCTTAGAAAAACACACCACCATTCTAATTCTAATCCCAAATGACTTGTCAAACTATCGACTCTTTCTATATGCAATGTTTATGGTCAAACTAAAATAACGCCCTTTTCTCTGTATCAGTCAACCTTGGCAATTCCCTTTAAGGACTGTCCTGGCTGTTTTTGCCATTGTAAAATGTTTCCGACTAACAGACTAAATTTACATATTAAAACAAAATCTTATTTAGAATACCAGTGTTTGTAAATCCAGTGTCTTTGCTGTCGTGTACTAATGTTTGTAGCAGTAATTTTCTATTTTTCATATATTTTCGTACGTACGGAATTATATGGCTGTAATAATTGTGGAAGACTATCGCTGAAGTAATATGAAATGTTAGAAGTAATACAAAGCTATTTCTGTAAAAAGGTACAGGGTTTCCCCAAGACATACAACTACTGCAATTATTACGGATACGATTGGACTAATATCTTTACAAGGACATATATATTCATCAACAAGCACTATTATTCTGAGGAAAACTCTGTAATACACAATCAATATTTATTTTCAAAGGAATGTTTTTAGCCAGGAATGGGCAGTACAGATACAAATCAATGGTGGCCCAGACACGAAACTGGGATACCAAGTCTTCCATAATTAATATGATGTAGCTTTTTTTAAATAAATATAATTTATCTGATGGAATAGATGACTATATATGCACCTCCAAGTTTATAGCCAAACAGATATGGGCTAAAATTGTCAAGAAACAAATAAACTCACGTCCGTGAAGCAATGCCAACAGAAAGACGACCCAAAGCTAGACTATCCCTATCTAGATACCATACAATTAGATCTGATAATGAACATAGATGATGGAAATTTTCATTATAAAAAACACATACATTTTATGATATCGCTAGACTTGTACATGTTGAGTCATTACCATTACAATGCTTCTGCTTATGCTCATGCTATAATTAAACATGTCATGTCAATTAAACCTTAAAGAAATATATATTATGTTTAATAGGGTATGCGACTTATTTGACGTAGAATTATTTGTGAAATTATTGTCAGAAGAAGATTTGTTTTTGTGTTTTGTACTAGGTGGATAGCCTGCAGACTGAATTCTATTTAGGATACAATGTGTTGGGGAATCTAATGTTAATGGTTAGCTATACACTATACAAAAGTGGAATAATCTTCTTCAACAGCCATACTTATGAGTAATGTTGTTATTATTTTGCAATACTTGCAAAATGTTATTTATGCATGTTATATATCTATTGATATTATATTATTCCTGTATTCTGTTATATTTCTGTGAATCATTTATCAATCTTCGATTAATGGAGGAAATAAGGAACATCTATCTATCTATCTATCTATCTATCTATTTATCGGTCTATCGGTCTATCTATATGTCTGTTGATTAATAGATGCAGAAAAATCACTGTAGACGACACCAACACTGGCATGAGTCAAATTTAAAGCAGACTTGGCAGCTGAATCTGCCCTTTTTATTGCCCTTAATGCCAGCATGGCTGGGTACCCAACAAAATATAACATCCTTATTGACAATGAATACATTGACACATTTTCGCATCACCATAGAAACCAAGGGGTGCCTCATCTTCATCTATAATTGTAAAGCTTGGAGACATAAAAGTGAGTCTGTAATCTATAAAGCCGTTTTACCAGTTTTCGATCGTTCTGATCACCTCTCTTTTGATCTGCACGGTCGTCTGCCTTCATTGTACTTAATACCGCACTTCACAAGGGTCCAGTGGAGTACTATATACACATCGTGCTAAATATTTCGGTCGCAGATGAATTCCATAAGTACAACGACAAGGGGCGCCGCCATATTTGTCACTTAATACACAAGTGGCTGTATACACAGCGAATTCTCTTGGGGAAAGCGCAGTGTAAGGCCACTAGACCCTATCTAAACTTTCTAACTATCTAAATTTTCTCGTGCTAGCCACGGGTTAATCCATCTAATAATAATATATTTGGATGCACATAAATCCGCAATCTTTTCCAGGGTTTAATGGTTACCCAAATTCCGACAGTAAATGTGGATGCCGAATCAGCCAATTTCATAAAACATTATTTCAGGAAAAACTATTGCAGAAGCCACACAATTCCCACCCCATAATCCGTCCGTATCCATAGGAATACAATAACCGTACCTGTCTTAAATTTACATGAAATGCAATTTATAAATAACTGAATATGTCCGATCTTCTTTCGATTAGATACATTAAGTTGGTAAAACAAATTTGTTTTCCAAAATGTCAGTTAATTCAAAACTGCTTGATGCGAAGACCAAATATGCGGATGGCATTTGGCCTCGCATTAAACGACTTCATTTATTTATTATCAAACCTGGCATTAAATATGCAGAAAAAGGTTTACACGTCAAACACCCAAACGGACAATATTTGCCGCATCAGATGCAATGACCATTTACTTGTCTTTGGGGCAGTCTACAATAGCAATTTTGATGCAAAAAGTTCCTGATTGTTGGCTGGATCACGAACAAAAGTCCGTCCAGTTCCTGGAATGATTTTCTAAATGATACCTGGCATTGTCGAGGTTGTATGGATTCTAAAAATATTAGTACTAAGGTCTCACTACACAGATCACTTCCGGGTGAGAGTTGATTGATCACGGTCCACTATAGTTCCTAATTGTGACACATGTTGTGGTTCACATATTCACTTCTAGGTAATAATGAATGAATGAATGAATGAATGAATGTTTAACGACACCCCAACACGAAAAATACATCGGGTATTGGGTGTCAAACTATGGTAATGCAAATGAATAAAGTGATGATCAACATCAATATAAAAATTCAAGATTTAAACAAAAACAATGTAAAGAACTGTGCAAAAACACAAATATCACAGATAGATACTGAATTTTACTCAAAACTTAAATTTTGTGCTGTATTGGCCATTCTCAAAGAAAATGTTACACCCCTGCACCACGATGAGGTTACAGCACGCGCAGGGGAGGTAATGATGAAGAATTAAAACACTATGTATGTTTAATGGTAAGCCTTCTGGCTGTATTTTGTCCATGTTGTTGTGTAATATTGTGCATTGACCTTTTGGGATATGGCTATATAGCGCAGGAGACAGCCGGAGTGAATCGGTTAATGAACCACCTGTTCGGACCGGTACTACAGCCAGATGCGGTCATATAAGAAAAAACTGAGACGGAAATGTTCTCAATTTTGGAGTGAAAATAAATGCTTATACAATGTATGTTTGCAATGGTGTATGTTGTTACTGCAAATGAGAACCCATTCTATTGGCAATCCTCATTTGAAGTGGGGCAATTTAACATGTGTTTCAATGGCAGATGACATCTGTGTAGTAAGACCACAATGTAAAACATGAAATTACTGTTTATCCCCCAAAATATAAGTTTAGCAAGTCAAAATGAGAATATACTAGTGTAACATCCTTATAAAAGGGAATTTCATCCATGTGGAGTTTAGCTAAGCTTATGGGGGCCCTCTTTGGGTAAATATTGAAGACGTCAATTTTATTTATTTTAATTATTTTATTTTTTTAATTATTTTTATTTTTAGGGGTGGGGGGTGTCAAAATGTATATGCTAGTGTTCTTACATGTAATATATAAATTGATTTGAGTGTCTAACATTGAGTTTCTCATTGTAAAAGGTCAAAATTCCCAGTCACATGGTCAATTCACCCTAATTTCTGTGATTTTTTGCATAATGATTGTTTTTAATGTACAGTCATAGTGACAAACAGTTTTGATGGTATTGTGAATATATAACATAGTATTCTACTATAAAAGTAGAATTTGTATCTGCCATTAATAATGAGTGGATCTTCAGGCTGAAATATACAGAAAAAAACAGGATTTCAACACTTCAATTGTTGCCCATAGCAACTATTGATGAAAATTCATAGTATTAATGAACCAACTAGATAATTAGCTTCTTTGTATGTTCCTTATATCAGAACTACCAAACAGGTTTGTTTGATGGTCATCTAATGTGTGGATGACCATGGAGTAACAATGTGATAAGAAGTTTTATTGGATGGTATGGTGCATTCTATCTTTTGGTGTACTGTTTAGAGTTCTTAAGTTACACTGGTCTAGTATGGCTTTTTCCATGGTGTAAATGACCCATATTATCAAATTAACTTCAAACCAAGTTTGACAAAATCTGTTCATAAACTTTAAGGTCTCACTACACAGATCACTTCCGGGTGAGAGTTGATTGATCATGGTTCACTATAGTTCCTAATCCAGATGTGGTCATATAGGAAAAAAACTGAGATGGAAATGTTCTCAATTTTGGAGTGAAAATAAATGCTTATACAATGTATGTTGTTACTGCAAATGAGAACCCATTATATTGGCAATCCTCATTTGAAGTTGGGCAATTTAACATGTGTTTCAATGGCAGATGACATCTGTGTAGTGAGACCTAATAGGTTTTGCATGGCTGCCATCTTGGAAATCCAAGATGGCTACCATAATGTATCATGGGCAAGTGGTTCCTACTAAACGTTGGAAACTAAGGCAACAGACAAACAATTTCACTGTTTAGTGGTATTATACCAGGATCAGTTGATTGTCTGCAAAGTAATTATGGGGTTTTCACACTTTTATGTTAGTTTTGTAAATGCGACTTTCTGTCGTTTGATGTAAAAAAACAAAACTTTAATTAATCACAGAGTGTCTATCATGCATATTCTGTGCAGTTATGATGAACATGAACCTTATACACGAAGCAGTAATGCCAAGGTGTCAGATTTTTTAAAATCACCAACATGTGCTTTTTGACCTCTCATGACCTAATTATTAATCTAATTTTACATATCATGTATCAGATTGTAGAGACCTTAATATAACCATTTTGAGTGGTAATTTGTATGGCTATGTTCATTGGTTGCAAAGTTATGATACGTTTTGTTTTCCATACCCACAAAATATTGTACAATAATTTGCCCTTTCCTCATTATGTTTGTGGTGTGATATCTACCAAAAAGCTACTACTTAAAAAAGTCTATCATACTAAGTTATTAACTACTAACTTAGGACTATTAAAAAAAACCCACCATGTCATTCTGCCCGTCCAGGTACACGTAATACCAATTCGTTAATTTGAAAGGTCTGGCCCTTGGACTGTAAGTAAGGATTAAGTAAGAAAACACAAAATATGAAATATTTTATTTTTCAAATCATCCTGGAACTCGTTAACTCGTCAGTTCTGTAATCAGGCTGTTGGCGACGCCGAATCTGTGGCAGTTCTGCTCTTGGTCACTCCACTCGTAGGCACTGTCCGTGGTGATTCTGTGGTTACCTTTACTCTGGGTACCTGGAAGCAGAGAGGCGGGCTGAATTTTAAATAAATGCTAGGTACATTAATAGATTTAAATTAGTAAAACATTAGATTAATATACGATCTTAAAACATCCACATAGCAAACTAAGATTGATGCGTTTTCGCTGAACCTGTGTCAAAGCGGTCCGCCTGTTGGTTTAGCTCAATCGATTTAACATGATCTTAAAGGGACATTCCTGAGTTTGCTGCATTGCATCCGACTATTAAAATATTTCTACGATTAAACTTACATATATTAATATATTTTCTTGTTTAGAATATCAGTGTCTGTATATTTTACTGTGTTTCTGGACGTCTTGATATTTTTAAGAAGCCCAAATGGATTTTGTCTTCAAATAATTTCGTACGTACGAAAAACAACAATATTTTAGGAAATACGATGCAATTTAACCTGATACAAATATTAGAACGATTAGAAACACGTTTAATATACAGCCACTAATATTTTATGCAGAAAAATATATTTGATATGTAATTACAATCGTTAAAAAGTCTCTGTTAGTCGATAACATCTTAAAAAGTGCAGCAAACTCAGGAATGTCCCTTTACGCTAAGTCGTTGTAAAGATATACCCTGTCAGAGAGAACACTACCAAAAAAAAGTTGGATTACATTCCATTTGGCAACCTTGGACATTTTAGCAACCTCCCGCAATCGGATTTAGTTCTGGTTTTTGTTGTTCTGCACTTAAGTTCAGAGCCGGTTTATCCTAGTAACACATGTAGCACGGGCCCCGCGCTTCAGAGAGCCTTTCGGTGATGCGTACATTTATTTTCCCCAGGTAATCTTCCCCTCTACCCGAGGGGTTTGCAAAATATATATCCTGGGAAATGGCCCCGCTGTTATTTGTGCTACAGGCCCACCGGATCCTTAAACCGGCTCTGCTTAAAGTGGCATCCAGGGTAGGCAGGCTCGGTACTTGACGACCAACATAATAACACTGAGGTAAATGGCGAGAATATATTCTATTGTATAATGTTAATACAGCTTGCTCACCGTGGTAGCAGTTTCCCTTGAAGCTGGAGTTCTTTCAGGTGGGATGGGGACATGTTGGTGTCGTCCAGGCAGACGTTCGCCGTGCAGTAGAGGTCTCAAGTGGTGATGATACCGACAGCGGCAACAACACGGACAGCAACAGCAGCAGGCTTGTGTCGACACGAACAAAATCACAGGAACTAAAAAGAGAACGACAGTGTTTAGGACACTGTTTATTCAGTGAATTTTAATATTTGCCAGCGTGAACATTAGGTATTAAGGGTATTTGTGTCAGTAAACAAGTAAATACGTGTTGTATAAGTAACATAAATATACAAACACATAATTTAAAATTAGAACATGACTGAAATACAATGTTCTATGAAGCTTGGCTTGGCACGGAAAATTAAATATTTAGCCCAATAAAATTAAAGAAACTTCATTTATAATGGACAATTTACATATTTAATATAGATGTTTAGCACCAGACTAGCTTTTACACGGTATATAAAGAAGATACTTACTGATCAAAGCGAGCAATAATTTAACACAATGCATAGCGACGACTGTAGACGTTACGATTGTCGACTATTCAGTATATTTCTTGTCTGTCAGTGTCTTGATTACAGCCAACCAGCCTTTATATATATGGCTTACATTCGTTTCCAGGAACCGAAAAGCTAACCATTATCCTTTTTAGCCACAAACTTCAATTACACGCTACTAAACAGTTTGGCTTTCCGTACGTTTTATTTCGTTTCATATTAGTTTATCTTCTACATATTAAAGCTACACGTAGGGAGAAGTAAACGTGATTACAGAAGTCTTTCCTGTTACGGTTTGGTATAAATTGAGGTTTTTGTGAAACACGAGACTCGATTTCCTTTCTTGCTTTATAAAACAACCAGCGTCTACTCATATACCACAAGACGACCAATAACGCTTAGCTTGTTTCAACCATTGAAACACGTTTTTGTCATCCGAGGCAATCGTATCATGCACAATGCACACAGAAGACTACGTTAATAATCCTAAACGACTAGTCAAACTGTCGTCTCTTTCTACGTGCAATAATTATGTTCAAACTCAAGCATCATCCTTTTCTCTGTATCAGCCAAACTGTGCAGTCCCCTTAAAGGGACTATCCTGTATTTATCGCCATTGTAACACATTTTTGACTGACTAAAAATACATATTAAATAAAAACATTCTTATTTAGAATACCTGCATTTGTAAATCCAGTGTGTTTGTTGTCGTATGAATGAATGAATGAAAGAAAGAAATGTTTTATTTAACGACGCACTCAATACTTTTTATTAACGGTTATATGGCGTCAGACATATGGTTAAGGACCACACAAATTTTGAGAGGAAACCCGCTGTCGCCACTACATGGGCTACTCTTTCCGATTAGCAGCAAGGGATCTTTTATTTGCGCTTCCCACATGCAGGATAGCACAAACCATGGCCTTTGTTGAACCAGTTATGGATCACTGGTCGGTGCAAGTGGTTTACACCTACCCATTGAGCCTTGCGGAGCACTCACTCAGGGTTTGGAGTCGGTATCTGGATTAAAAATCACATGCCTCGGCTGGAATCCGAACCCAATACCTACCAGCCTGTAGACCGATGGCCTAACCACTACGCCACTGAGGCCGGTGAATGAATGAATGAATGAATGAATGAATGCATGTTTAACGACACCCCAACATGAAAAATACATCGGCTATTGGGTGTCAAACTATGGTAAATGCATTTTTCTTTTTATGATCAACAGCAATGTAAAAATTCAACAGTTAAATTAAAACAGTGTAAAGAACTGTGCAAAAATACAAATATCACAGTTAAATAATATTTAAAATTTACAATAAAAGTCAGTATTACGAAGGAACTATAGAATACGTTCTGGATGGAATCGAAAGGATTCCATCACATTTCGTGGTCCAAATATATCTTTTCGAGTTTCTGTAAGATGCTGACACTCCACCAAAATGTGGCGCACCGTCAGAGTACACTGACAGTGCTCACACTGAGGTGGAGGATCTTTCTTTAAGATAAATGAATGGGCCAAATATGTATGACCAATGCGAGCACGACACAAGACTATTTCATCCTTCCTACACTGTTCATAGGAGGACTGCCACTCTCCAAGACTGGCTTGATAGAATGAACCTTGTTCGCAATCGCACCGTCCCAATCATGTTGCCAAGTCGAAAAGATAAATTCGTTGGTATTATGTTTAAAATGTTTGCTGTCGTGTGCCAATGTTTGTAACAGTCAATTTTTTTTTTTTTTAAAAGGGACATTCCTGAGTTTGTCACATTCCGACTAATAAAATATTTCTACGAATAAACTTACATATCAAATATATTTTCTTGTTTAGAATATCAGTGTTTGTATATTCAATGTGTTTCTGGACATCTTAATATTTGTAAGAAACCCAAACTGGATTTTGTCTTCAAATAATTTCGTACGTACGAAAAAATATATTTTTTGGAAATAAAATGAAATTTAACCTAATACAAATATTAGAACGATCAGAAACACATTTAATACACAGCCGCTAATATTTTATGCAGAAACATATATTTGATATGTAATTACAATCGTTAAAAACTCTGTTAGTCGATAACATATTAAAGGGACATTCCTGAGTTTGCTGCACTGTAAGATATTTCCGACTAATAAAATATTTCTACGTTTAAACTTACATATTAAATATATTTTCTGGTTTATAATAACTCTGTCTGTATATTCAATGTGTTTCTGGTCGTCTTAACATTTGTAAGAAGCCCACACTGGATTTTGTAATTATATTTTTGGAAATAAAATGAAATTTAACCTAGTACAATTATTAGAAAGATCAGAAATACGTTTAATATACAGCCACTAATATTTTATGCAGAAAAATATATTTGATATGTAATTACAATCGTTAAAAAGTCTTTGTTAGTCGATAACATCTTAAAAAGTGCAGCAAACTCAGGAATGTCCCTTTAAACATTGCAGCAAACTCAGGAATGTCCCTTTAATAATTTGTTTTCGTATGTTATTGGAAGATTTAACCCGGTTCGATTTATTGCAAGCATCAGGATAACAACAAACATCTTGTTAATATAGACAGGACTGGGGCGGATCTAGAGGGGAGGGGGGGGGTCCAAGGTGTCCGGACCCCCCCTCAAATTTGAGAAGTGCCCCTTTTATTTAGGATTTTTAGGTTTTTTACAAATTTATTTATGGTCCATGTGAACCGTGTGTAATTTTTCAATAGTGCCTTTTCATAATGTTATGGTGCCCTTTTTGTCTGGATCCGCCCCAGCAGGAAAATAGCGTTAGTCAATAAAAAGGCTCTTTTAGTCGTAAACATCTTACAGTGGTCTCGTGCTCGCATACACATAAAATTAGTTTTTTTAAATTTATTTATTTATTAAAGGGACATTCCCGAGTTTGCTGCATTGTAAGATGTTTCCGACTAATAAAATATGTCTACGATTGAACTTACATATTGTTTAGAATATCAGTGTCTGTATATTCAATGTGTTTCTGGTCGTCTTAATATTTGTAAGAAGCCCAAACTGGATTTTGTCTTCAAATAATCCGTACGAAAAAATATTTTTTAGGAAATAAAATGAAATTTAACCTAGTACAAATATTAGAACGATCAGAAACACGTTTAATATACAGCCACTAATATTTTATGCAGAAAAATATATTTGATGTTATTAGTCGTCAAAAAGTCTGTTAGTCGATAACATCTTAAAAAATGCAGCAAACTCAGGAATGTCACTTTAATTACTGGTTTTAATTTAAAGTAACACTCTACAATAACACAGCATTTTGATAGATGCAATCATGACATGACGCTTAAAAACAGATATTTGAAGACCGACGTCTACAATTTTAAACCTTTAGAGGACTCATCAGTATTGTTTTTAAATTGCCAAACTATGACTAGCTCCTGTGTTCCCAGCTTGATATACTCTGTTAGGATGTTCATCCACAAGCATGAAAATTATTATGTTCTAGGTATTTAGCATGTTATTTTGACCATATAGTGACGATAATAGTGTACATAAAGAAAACTATTTTTCTGTTTCTGTTTTGGCACCTCTGCACATTTTAACTAAGCTTATTTCGTGTCTAACATTTGAAGTTTCTCACAGAGAAAGAGGAAACACGTTGTCACCACATAGGCTATTCCTACAGAAAAGCAGCAAGGGATCTTTCATATATAGGACAATACATGCCACCGATTTTGATGTACCAGTCGCGGGATATTTATTGGGATATATATATAGTGAAACCTCTCAAAGCCGGACCCACTGTAAACCGGAATTATCTCAAAACCGGACGTTTTACACGGTCCCGTTTTAAATATATCAGTACAAAAGAGAACCTCTGTAAACCGGATACCCCGTAAAACAGAAAATTTTACTTGGTCCCGAGCGTATCCGGTTTTGGGGGTTTCACACACATACACACACACACACACACACACATATATATATATATATATAACCCGAATACGTCATGGGTGATCGATTCTGCGACCCATGGTACTTGAGGCGAGCGGTCTACCTTTGAACAACATCCCGACTCCCTCTTGTGGAGTATGTAGGCCCCATGGGCTATTTCTCTTATAACTATGCAATCAAGTACATTGTATTATTAGTCTTTATAAAAATGTGTCATAAAATTAACGGATCATGTACACTCATGCTCTTATATCAGGTGACGTGTACTGTTTAAACTGATTAAACTCTTTAATTGATTAGATGTTTTCACTGACCTGGTTTACGAAAGGAAATAAAACAACGAAGAACCACTCCCACCAAAACGGAAAATTATTATGTGGTTTTAATACTGTGTTTATACTTCCTGAAACTGTTGATACATAAGCAAATACCGACAACTCATAAAATTACTAAATGAAAGTAAGAGAAGAAAAATCAGGAGCCTAAATTAGTTTCTAGGAACATCATCTGAAGATATGAGGACGACGACAGCGATTCTTCTTGTCATCGTACTCTGTAAGTATCAACCATTTACAATTAGAATGCTAGAACGCTTACTTGAGGTGATCCACAATTGTTCATCAAGAGCAGTGGTATCCACTGTCATGTCTGGGAAATTGCAAATGAAAGATTCTTAGCTAATTGTACGTTCGGAGGTTTTCTCTGTTTCGACCAAATAGCCACATTTTAGTCACCAAATAGCTGTAGTTTAAAATGTGTTGAGGTGTTGTTAAACAAATTGCCTTTCCATAACACTAGTGAAAAGTTAAAGTTTGTTTCGGTTAACGACACCACTAGAGCACATTGATTTATTAATCATCAGCTGCTGGATTTCGAACATTTGGTAATAAACCCGCTACATTTTTGAAGTAATAGCAAGGGATCTTTTATATGCACTATCCCACATATAGGACAGAACATAACACGGCCTTTGATATATATATATAATGCTAGTGAAACCTGACCTGTACAAACCCTCAACCTATATCACAGAAGTTGGTCTAATACGCGGGGGATATAGTTTACACCAGTATACATTTTTGCTATGTATTTATTTATTTCATGTTCAATCAATAAAATAATAAGTGCACCATAAACATTGTGCGATTACATTTAAGTTTGTGTTAAAACCTTGTTATTAAATATTTAGCTATTTGAAACACTTCGATTTATTTCAGCAGCTGTGCGTTTGTGCCCTATACCACCTATTATAAAATATTGGATCAAGGTGTTTAAAAATCCTTAAAACTATTTTAATACCACTATAAAGATCTAATAATTATATCCATTAATATTAATTAAATTAGCTAATATACAACAAGATTCTACATCGAAGCGAACATTTGGTCCAACCATTGGGCAATACGCTATGACGTAGGTCGCTAAAAGCAAGTCCAGCCCTCAGAAACGAATGTAAGCATGTCATAATTCCAGTGGAATAATATTAAATTATGTTGTTTTTATTTCAGTGTCTTTGATTACTATCTCCGAAAGCTGTTGTTGTAAGAAATGTAAGTGCAAGTGCTCCTGCAAATCGAAATCACATTCTCATTCAGGAAGCGCTTTTAGTAGCGGTCCTTTCGGCAACTTCGGTTTCGTCCCTGTTGCAACCGCACCCTTTGGATAGATACAGGTGTGTATACGAAAGTGTGTCTTTTTATCCATTGTCAATAAGGATGTTATATTTTGTTGGGTACCCAGCCATGGTCCATTAGGAGTAATGGAAAGGCAGATTCTGCTACCAAGTCTGCCCTGAAATTGCTCAATACCAATTTTGTTTCTCCTATAGTGATTGTAAATATATTAACCAATATATATATATTTTTGACTTGACATGAATGAGAAACAAGAATAAGTTGGTCTTGTGTCGTGCTTGCATCATCCATACACATTTGACTGTATTTATGTAGTTTACAATAACACACGCTCCAATGTGAACATTACAGTGTACACCGACATAAAACGCACGCTCCAATGTGAACATTACAGTGTACACCGACATAACACACACGCTCCAATGTGAACATTACAGTGCACACCGTCAGGGCGCCACATTGTGTTCATGTAGTTTAAAATAACACACACTCTAGTGTGAACATCACGATGTGCACCGACAGGGCGCGACATTGTGGTGCAGCGTAACCATCTGAAACCAATGAGAAAAACATGTTTGTATTAGAAATGTGGTAGACTTTTAAATTTCACCCAAAATTATTTTTGAACGTTTATTCGTCATGAACCAGTCACCAAAGCAATAGCATCCAATAGAACGAAATAGATAGCTCTGTGACGCACAGGTTAAATAAACTGAAACTGATTGCTTTGTGACATGTACGTTAACCTGGAACTGATTGCTCTGTGACGTATAAGTTAACCTGAAACTGATTGCTCTGTGACGTATAAGTTAACCTGAAACTGATTGCTCTGTGACGTATACCCCTGCGTGTGCTGTAACCTCGCCGTGGTGCAGGGGTGTAACATTCTCTTTGAGAATGGCCAATACAGCACAAAATTGAAGATTTGAGTAAAATTCAGTATCCGTAAAATTCTGTGATATTTGTGTTTTTGCACAGTACTTTACACTGTTTTTGTTTCAGTCTTGAATTTTTATATTGATGTTGATCATCACTTATTTATTTGCATTACCATAGTTTGACACCCAATAGCCGATGTATTTTTCGTGCTGGGGTGTCGTTAAACATTCATTCATTCATTCATTCATTCATTCATTCATTCTGTGACGTATAAGTTAACCTGAAACTGATTGCTCTGTGACGCATAAGTTAACTGCAAGCACAGGGGCCATAATTAAGCACTGTCATAGTTGTAAAGATGGTAACATTTATTTTAAATATATTTTTTTGAGAACTAGAATACTACATTCTTGTTCGTTAGATACCATTTATTTTACAACTCGTTACAACTCACTTTCGCTCGATTTCAAACAACTTGTTGTTAGATATACTGTATCTTAACGACCACTCATATCTTTATTTCAAAATAACCCAAACAGAACAACATGACATTTAGGGAAAACACAACCAGAGATGAAACCTAACATTAGTGACATGTTGGTACCTCTTAGAAATTCAGCCATTTCTAGATTATGTTTCTGGTCGAGCGATGGGAGGGACACAGGATCGAACGTCCTTCTGTGTCAATCAATGACCGACGACTAGTACATAAAAGGCAATGGTATGCGCCGTTCTGTCTGTAGAAAAAACAAATAAACGATATCTTGTAGCTGTTCCGACGGAGTAGCCTGTCTGACGAAAGCGAGATTCCACTCTATCAAGTGTCGAACTAATAATGTCTACGGCACTAAGCAGTAGTAGTTTAAAACATTCCTGTTCTTTCATTCTCAAACTGTATTTTCCGATTCCCCCAAAATAAATGTGAAGCATGTTTGTTACAAAAGAACTTATCGTAAAACATATACATTTATTTATTTTATTGTTTTACTTTATTCCACAGATGGCATACAGCTGAAATAACATGGCATCCGATTATTACTACCACTACTCAAACGACTTCACCGTTCTGAACATTATCTTCATCTTTAAACACTATTTTCTTTAATTTTTATCTTCAGCAAAGATGCGATAATGAAAATAAATGCATGACAACTTTTAATTTGTGGTATATTTTGTGTATACGTGTTTTAATATGTATTTCTTTTCCAACGAAATTATGTTAATACAAAATATATGTAGTCATTTCAATCATTTATACTTATTTTCGTGTTTATGTCCAATTAAAGTTCAAGCACGCTGTCATGGGAACACACCTCCGCTATTTCGACTGTCTGTCCAGGACAGGATTAGTGTTTAGTTGTTAGTGAGAGAAAAGTAGTAGCCTTACACCTACCCACTGAGTCGTTAAAACTGACTCTGGGTGCGAACGAATTACCTACCAACCTTATGTTCGATGGCTTAACAACGACACCACCGAGGCCTGTTATCAATGGTCGAAATGTCTGGCGAAGGGTACCGTTTTTATTTACACCTCTCCTCAGTTCACAACCTTTGTTATGTCAGTATTGCACCACCGTACCAGAATACGTTTGAATATTTAATTGTGACAGTGTTTAAATATTTGAGCTAGCCACAACAATTTAATGGCTGGTATGTGGTCAAGTCACATCGAACTATATCCTGCATTTAAGCATTTTTTGTCATCCAACCAACCAACTCATCAAATTGTCTTTATAATCTTATCCATTGCTTTTTAATATTGGTATTCTTCTCTGTATAATACGAATATTATACATTTAAAATAACAAGAACACAAATCAACATTTAAAGAGTTTTTAATTTAAACATCAGAAGACTGAACAAGAAATATTTCACCGACATGTAAGAGTTGAGTTTTCTCCAACACCTGTAAAATTATAGAATACAAACAATTACTTTAATGGCTTTTATCAGACTATAATAGAGACTGGTATTGTGTGATATCAAAGAAGTGTCTGGTATACAAGAAATTAGCTTGACAAGGCCCTATTAAATCATTCATTTAGGATCTTGACACAGACTATATGAGAGAGAGAGAGAGAGAGAGAGAGAGAGAGAGAGAGAGAGAGAGAGAGAGAGAGAGAGAGAGAGAGAGAGAGAGAGAGAGAGAGAGAGAGAGAGAGAGAGAGATTGGTGGGATAGAGGGTCCAAATGGATCATGTCTACTTCACATGTGTAACATGTGCGTGTAATGTTTTTAACTGAAGCTTGCGAGATCCATTTTATGTGGACATAAAACCAGTGTAAATGACTGGTAAAGGCAGATACCTGTTAGTGGACGACTCGGTTACCACCTGTTGGTGGTGGGCGTCTACTTATCACAACACTTGCAGCATTTGCATTTACAACACTTGCACTTGCAGCAGCACTTGCAACACTTGCAGCAACAAGCATCGGCTGCAGCGAACAGAGAGGCTGAAACTGAACACGACTAGCTGATTAATGTTCTAAATAAATACATGGTGCTTAACATTGGAACG
Source organism: Gigantopelta aegis (assembly GCF_016097555.1). NCBI lineage: Eukaryota > Metazoa > Mollusca > Gastropoda > Neomphalida > Peltospiridae > Gigantopelta > Gigantopelta aegis. The sequence continues at coordinate 47,185,794 of NC_054707.1, read as the reverse complement.
ATTATGCGGTTATTCTGGCTGTATTCAAATTAAGGCAGTTTTTAAAGTTCTGTACTGACATTATTTTCTCTGGTACTAACTACGCAGTATCGTATTAATATGCTAATTTAATACTTAGTGTTGCTGTTGATTTTATTTCAAGATTTTTTTATGACAGTTCTTTATATCTGTATCAATTCAAATCATGTCAGTATGTATTTTAGAAATTAGCTCGATATAACGAAGATGACTAGTAAGCCGAATTGGTCGGCTTGCTTTTGTGTTAATGTCGGTCATAGTTTACACAAATATAAATTTGTTATGACATTATACCAGCCTTTTGTAATTATGAAAAAACCAAAAACCATTATGTAATATAGATTCGTAAACGCTTTGAAAAGTGTATTTACAGTCATATTTCAAAGAGAGATCACACTGGAGAGCAAGATCGAAATCATTAAATGAGATGTTTAAGTTATTGAACATTCACTACTTACCGACAAGAACAGTCAGTATCTTTCCGAAATTCATGATTTGCTTTTCTTGAATCCAAAAGCTACTGAAAGGCTAGTTAATTGTTTTCTTAGCTAACAAGCTGAGATGTGTCTTCACCACTGGCAGTTCGCGCTTTTATATGAAATACAAGGAAATAAGTACATGGTCACGTTGTGCTAGTACTATTTTTATCAACAGATAACACATGGTCGTAATAATGCATGCAGATATATATTTTTTTTTTTGTAAATCTTATTTCTGTTTTGTTAACTTGGCGCTGGTGTGGGTTGTAAATAGTGCACATAACCCGTAGTGCGTCCTACCAGGGGAGTAAAACATATACAGTTTCCGTTAGGTTTTTTTTAATGCTATATTGTTCGGACTGATTAAGATTGTTTTGCCCTGCAATGAAGGACAATCACAAGAAAGTTTCTGTTTGCCTAATTTTATCATCTACATCTCAACATCACTTTGTATTAAATGGTTAGGTGCCTATCCGTTTACCCCCCCCCCCCCCAGTTACGTACGTATATATATACATCCATACATCCAATACATATATACATACATATACATGAATGAATGAATGTTTAACGACACTCCAGCACAAAAAAATACATTGGCTATTGAGTGTCAAACACGTACATACATACGTACACATAAACATTAAAAAAACCGGCGTCTATAAACTATATTAAATGTCTCCAACCACCCCACCCCTTACCCCGGTGAATGCTGCTCCCCACTAGAGTTTTTCCATAAGAGTATCAAACAAAGCATACACACCAGTCTCTGTAGTGTCGTGGTTATGCCATCGGACTTCAGGCTGGAAGGCAATAGGGGATTTTTCCTGTTAGTACCGGCTCCAATCCAGAGTGAGTACACCGCTAGGCTCAATGTGTAGGTGTAAGGCCACATACACCGATTTTCATACACCACTTCACAGGTGCGATTATGGTATGTCTCCCGAGTGTATGACCCCTGTGTTAAATGTTTGTGGCGTTAAAAAAAAACAAAGCAAAAACAAAACAACCCCACACCGATAAAGCATACAATCGCCAGTATTTCTTGAAACATTATTGAAGTAACTTTTAAAATATTGATGTGTGGTATTTATACATGTATGTTCCTATTCGACACAAGTGTTCGTCCTTTGTGATGTTGTCTATGTAGTGTCAATAGTTTGTGTTGTTTTAGATGTTTGAATCGTGTGAATAAAATTTATCACAGCTCCATATTTTGTGTTTTGTCCATAAACTACATCAACTTTAATTCGCTTATGAATGATAATAATAATAAAAGGATTTAAAATTAAAGTATCAGGCATGTCATTTTATACATGACATCATAATTATATGATGAATAACCGAAACAATTATAAAGATATATCAATCCAAGCAAATACTGAATGAACTCCAACCTTTTAACGTTTTATTTATACTAAACATGTAACAAGTACACTAAAGTTACGTAGTATGTGTAAATTTTCGGTACATATATATCGATGAAAAATCCACGCCTTGCATTTAAAACAATGAAACAACATTAGTGCAGTGAAATGTTATTATATACTTAACATATCTTCCAAAGACAATAAAAGAAATGTAACGAAAATATCATTCAGTTTCTTCTGTGTGGCATATTAAACTCCTGACCTTCCAATAACGAACTCATATTGAATCCACAGCACATGCAAAATTACGAAATATCATTTGTCATGGAAACGTATGTTACTTATTTAATATTTGTTAAATTTATTAACAAACGTACAATTTTACAACGAAAAATGAGTTTAGCTCGTGTTAACAAACAGTAAAACTAAAATTCTATAACAAAATGCACTATAGCAATAACATATTAGAGAAATCAAACTGAAAACGTTCAAGAACCTAATTTTTTTCAGTATTAGTGTAACAATTTATGTCAGAAGAGTAACATTCAGAACCAAATCTGATTTTCTGATTTTGTATTTCAGCAATATTACACTGTATGTATTTTGTTGTAATTACTTGTTATATTCTGATAAGCAATTTGTTTTTGTAAACAAACATTTCAATTTATGGTAGTACAAGAGTTTGGGTTACAATTGGTAACAAAAGTTATTTGACAAAGTAACTTCAATTTAAAAAATACTTTGGTGATAATAGCTAATATGTTACGCTAATAATAATGGCATTTGCATATGAACATTGTAATACATTTTTTTTAAATTGCCAACGATTTGTTGTTACATTTGGACTATACTGATACTGAAAATGTTATGCACACACAATAACTGACAATATATGGATCGGTAAAATCATGAAGCAGCAAGATTTTTCTTATGACGATCTTCCACTTGAGTGAAATAGAGAACCATACTGAAGGTCAGACGACAATAGAAAACAATACCCAAACGAATGATATATGTTACACACTTGACAATCGATCAAACATGCATAAATGTGTAATTAAGTATTAGTAGCGCAAAGATTTGCAGGAGATATATAAATATTTTTAAAAATAATCTCTTTGTTTTGTTTTGTTTTTTAAATTTTATATATTTCTTCTGACATATTGTCTACAAAAAACAAACAAGACCCCCCCCCCCCCCCCCCCCCCCCCTAAAAAAACAACAACAACCAAACAACAAAATACCACGCATAAGTTGTGTGGTAAATTCTATTCATACAATAAAAAAAACCAAAACCGCATCACAGCGTGACATTATGCTATCTATATAGTTCATAAAAAACATATTAGGAATAGGTATCAAAGGCTGGAATGAAAAACAATAAAACTATAAACATTTTTTACAGGAAGTTAATATGCATCAGCATGTTCGACTGTTTATGATTATTAATAAAGTGGCCACCAGTCGGCGCAGTGTGTTGCGGTTACGTCCTGGGGTTTCCTATATAAAGGTCCAACATCGGTGGTTCGCAACACACTCGCCTGGACATTGGTGTGAAAGTCTGTCTAGTTTTCAAAACATCCGTTGATCAAGAAAACATAATAATGAACTTTGTAAAAATTATCACTGTTGTGTGCCGTAAGTAATGTACATTCGATGATTATTGTTTTGAAACATTCTGTAATTTTTTTGTCACTGTTTCCGTTTATTCAGTAAGCCAACTGTCATCCTTAGAGGGACGTAATATATCAGAGAAGCCAGCTAAGCCAGCTGCAAAATCCTCTGCCATTAGTTATAAGGGAAATAAGTGAACATTGGTTTTTAAAAATATATTTTGTATTTTAAAGGGACATACCCTAGTTTTTAAACACTAAGGAATATTTTTGACTATTAGAGCCGTTTTTTATAACTGAAATCATACTTTACTTAGATTTTGTTTTTTTTAGATTATCCATTTCCGTACATTCGGAATGTTTTTGGTCATCCTGGTATTTTTAATATCACAAAATGCATTTCTCATATTTTTTAAAACGCACGTGCGTCTGAGAAGTAACAATTATGGAGTCGAGTTTTTGTAGAGTTTTAAAGGGTATTTCACCATTTCAAAGTCACAGACTCTTGTTTCACTCAATTATAACTTTATCCCAATGTATTTCAGGTTTGTAGATTAACTAAACTAAGTGTAAATTTTCATGGGTTGAAACTAGGGACTGTCCTTGTTTTTAAAAATTATGTTTTGCGGAACTACATAGAGTACGACATTCAACCACAACTTTTATATAATAATAATAATAATGTTTTATTAAGTTCAAATACAAAGTGTCAATTGGAAGGTTCGAAACCATTGCACCAATTCACATCGCATCAACCCCATTCACTATTTTGATCTATTCCGTCTTGTTGGAAGTAAAGTCAAGTGTTGGGGCTTTTGTTTTCTAGTTTCAGTCTCTTTGTTCGCGGCTGCTGACGCCTGTTGTTGTAAATGTTGTTCCAAGTGTTGCTGCAAATGTTGTTCCAAGTGTTGCTGCGGTGACAAAAAATAGCCGAGCACAGCTGATGTTCTGCAAACAGGTAATGAAAGTTAGTTGGGGTTTTTAACGACACTACGAGCACATTCATTTATTAACCATCGGTTATTGTATGTCAAACAGTTGGTAATTTGAGACGGGAAATTCTACATGTTTCCATATGTAGCAAGGGATCTTTTATATGCACCAGCTCACATGTATCTTAGCACATACCATGGCACTGCCTTGAACAAGAAATAGCCCAATGGGAACACCGACGAGGATTGATCCTAGACCGACCGCGCATCAAGCGAGCGCTTTACTACTGGCTAAAAGGTAAAGTTTGGTTTGCTTAAGGACAAGACTAGAGGACATTGATTAATTAATTATCGGCTACTGGCTACGTCCCGCTTCTAGGTAATGAAATTGCTATATTTAGAAAGGTCCCTGCTACGTGTCTTGCACAGTGATAATGCTAATACCCTGTCAAAGGCGTTCTTTCCAGGATTACAAGTAGATATTTTTGTTCTTCCTGCTTTTTGTAAACTTACATTCGTAAGACGATTTTCATTCGAAACTATTATCTGGATGGTTGTAAATTATTAAATTTTATTGCCTTTATTTCAATACATGAGATAATTTACATTAAAAAAACCCCTTTCTGGATGATTGCAAATTATTTAATATTACTCTCTGGCGGTTGGTTATTAAGCCATCGGGAACCCCCCCCCCCCCCCCCCCCCCCCCCTAATCAAACGTTCATGATTGTATATCTATTTTCTTTTCAGGTAGTGTGAAACATCGCAGTCGTATGGATACCGGTGTATAAAGCAGCTGTTGTTACGTATCGTTGAAATAAAATATACTCACTACATTGAATATTGTTTCTGATATTGTGCTGTAACTGGAATACATTGTCATCAGTAATAGTGTATATACTATTACAAAGAAAGAAAGAAAGAAATGTTTTATTTAACGACGCACTCAACACATTTTATTTACGGTTATATGGCGTCAGACATATGGTTAAGGACCACACGGATTTTGAGATGAAACCCGCTGTCGCCACTTCATGGGCTACTCTTTCCGATTAGCAGCAAGGGATCTTTTATTTGCGCTTCCCACAGGCAGGATAGCACAAACTATGGCCTTTGTTGAACCAGTTATGGATCACTGGTCACATCCCAATGTTTATAGAAGAAATGAGTTTCATGATAAAATAAAATGAAATCTCTACTGTTAGTACCGAAAACGACTGAACGATAATTTGACGATTAACCAGCAACCAGAATACAGTTGACATTCTCTTCACCCTTATTCGCGGCTGGTTCGATGTAATAGAACATAAAACAAAAGTAAAGCATTTAGGTCAATCATCCATATTACTACAAAACAACAAAATAGAACCTTCAATATGCACACATGGCGTTACATACTATGGTGTTTGATATGCCAATTGTGAGACACCGACTGTGAGAAATTCAATTCAGTTTATTGCACAATACCAACAAATCTGGTGTCAGCAAACAGAGATAGTAATTATAGCATCAATAGCAACAGATAATAATAATAATAATAATATAAATGTACAGGCCAGACGGAGGCACTCCCCCCCCCCCCCTCCATTTACGTACATACGTACATGCATACACACACACACACACACACACACACACACAAGCATTAAAAAATCCGCCGTCTACAAAATATATTAAATAAGTCTCCAACCACCCCCACCTCTACTCCCGGTGAATGCTGTTCCCCACTAGAGTTTTTCCATAAGAGTATTAAACAAAGCATACACACCGGCCTCTATGGTATCGTGGTTATGCCATCGGTCTTCAGGCTGGTAGGTACTGGGTTCGTATCGCACCTGAGGCAATGGGGGATGTTTCATGCCAGTACCGGCTCCAACCCAGAGTGAGTGCACCGCTATGCTCAATGGATAGGTGGTAAGGCCACACACAACGAGATTCACCTAATTCACGGGTGCGATTATGGGTGTGCCTCCCGAGTGTATGACCCCACATGGGGGATGATTACCCGGCATGCACTGCACGTTCCGTGTACCCCGGGCTCGGGTGATACCGATAGAGTTCAACTGACAGCAAGCGTGGAGCACGAACCTATCAAGTAGTCCCATACCGAAGTAGAAATACTGCGGCCTCACCATCATCCATGTTTGTAATGTCCCCTCCCCCCCAAAAACCCAAACAAAAATGTCTTTGTCGCTGTGTTAAATGTTTATGGGATTAAAAAAGCATACAATCGCCAGTATTTCATGAAAAATAATTGAAATGACTTTTTAAATATTGATCCTATTCGACACAAGTGTTCGTCGTTTGTAATGTTGGATATGTCGTGTGAGAAGTTTGAGTTGTTTTAGATGTTTGTAATCGTATGAATAAAATTAATCACAGCTGCATATTTTGTGTTTTGTCCATAAACTTCATCAGCTTTAATTTGTTTATGAATTATTATAATAAAATAGCTATTTTGTGTGACAAAAAGATTTGAAATTAAAGTATCAGACATGTCATTTTATACATGACATCATAATTATATGATGAACAACCGAAACAATTATGGAGATATACCAATCCAAGCAAATACAACAAGGATTTAACACTGAATGAACTCCCAACATTTTAACGTTTTATTTATACTAAAAGGACCTTTTGTCAGCAGAAGCTATGTTTATACTTTTAAGGCTACGATAATAAAATAAACGTCATATGGATACAATTGTTACATATTTGAACCATGTCCAAATCGCCATTCTTGACCCACCAATGAAAACAAAATTGACAGTGTGATTTTAAGAAGCTTGCGAGAGAAAAGAGGTAAGCAAGCTAAACAACATTACTTTGGTTTCCTGAATAATACAGATTTTGAATAAATGACCGAACTGTTTCCTCTATATTCCCATTAATATCTGAACATGTTAAATAGGTGTACATAGTTACATTCCTGACATACATCAAGTTACATATATAATGCTCATTTGGTGGTTTTGTGATGTCTTTAGTCAGAGAAAAAATATGGAATTAGAACCCATGGAAAACGTATATGTTTACTCTGCATGTAACAAGTACACTAAAGTTAGGTAGTCGTGTAAATTTTCCATACATATCGATGATAAATTCACGTCTTGCATTAAAACAATGAAACATCATTGGTGCAGTGGAATGTTATTATATCCTTAACATATCTTCCAATGAAAATACAAGAAATGTAACGAAAATAGCATTCCGTTTCTTCTGTCTGGCAATTTATACTCCTGACCTTCCACTAACGAACTCATATTTAATCTACAACACATGAACAAATAGGAAACATCATCCACCATCAATTTTACAGTATCATTTGTCATGGAAATATATTACTTATTTAATATTTGTTAAATTTATTAACAAAGATACAATTTTGCTGAAAACTAAATTAAGCAAAATCGCGCCAAAAAATGAGTTTAGGTCGTGTTAACAAACAGTGAATCTAAAATGTTGTATTTCTTCTGACCTATTGTCTATAAGAAATGCATTATGTCAATAACATAGAGAAATCAAACTCAAGATGTTCAAGAACCTAATTTAGTTCAGTATTAGTCCAACAATTTGTGTCGGAAGAGTAACCAAATCTGATTTTCTGATTTTGTATTTCAGTAATATTAGACTGTGTATTTTGTTGTAATTACTAATTATATTCTGATAAGTAATTTACTTTTGTAAACAAACATTTTAATTTATAGTAGTGCAAAAGTGAGGGTTGCAATTGGTAACAAAAGTTATTTGACAAAGTAACTTCAATTTAAAAAATACTTTGGTGATAATAGGTAATATGTTACGCTAATAATAATCGCATTTGCATATGAATATTGTAATACATCTTTTAAAATTGCCTACGATTTGTTGTTACATTTGGACTATACTGATACTGAAAATGTTATGCACACAGAATAACTGACAATATATGGATCTGTAAAATCATGAAGCAGCAAGATGTTTCTTATGATGATCTTCCACTTGAGTGAAATAGAGAACCACACTGAAGGTCAGACGACAATAGAAAACAATACCCAAACGAATGATATATGTTACACACTTGACAATCGATCAAACATGCAATAATGTGTAATTAAGTATTAGTAGCGCAAAGATTTGCAGGAGATATATGAATATTAAAAAAAAAAATCTCTTTGTTTTGTTTTTTTTACATTTTTTTTATATATTTCTTCTGACCTATTGTCTACAAAAAACAAACAAGACCCCCACCCCCAACAACAACAACAACAAAAAACAACAACAACAAACCGAAAACAACAAAATACCACGCATAATTTGTGTGGTAGATTCTATTCATACAATAAAAACCCCAAAACCGCATCACAGCGTGACATTATGCTATCTATATAGTTCATACAAACCATATTAGGAATAGGTATCAAAGGCTGGAATGAAAAAACCCCCAAAAAACTATAAACATTTTTTGCAGGAAGTTAATATGCATCAGCATGTTCGACTGTTTATGACTATTAATAAAGTGGCCACCAGTCGGCGCAGTGTGTTGCGGTTACGTCCTGGGATTTGCTATATAAAGGTCCAACATCGGTGGTTCGCAACACACTCGCCTGGACATTGGTGTGAAAGTCTGTCTAGTTTTCAAAACATCCGTTGATCAGGACAACATAATCATGAACTTTGTAAAAATTATCACTGTTGTGTGCCGTAAGTAATGTAAATTTGATGATTATTGTTTTGAAACATTCTGTAAAATTATCGTCACTGTCTCCGTTTATTAAGTAAGCTAATTTTCATCCTCAGAGGGACGTAATATATCAACGAAGCCAGCTAAGCCACTGTAAAATCTCCTGACATTAGTTATAAGGGAAATAAGTGAACATTGGTTTTTAAAAATATATTTTTTACTTTAAATCCGTTGTTTTTGTTTTAAATTATATTCTACGGAACTACATAGAGAGTACGATATTCAACCACAACTCTTATATAATAATAATGTTTTATTAAGTTCAAATACAAAGTGTCAATTGGAAGGTTCGAAACCATTGCACCAATTCGAATCGCATTAACCTCATTCACTGTTTTGATCTAGTCCGTCTCCACACAACCCAAAAATACATCATCGTACAATAGGCGATGGATTGTTTGTGCTATATTTCCATGTCCACATTAAGAAATCACCTGTACAAACATGATCAACACGAACATAGGAAACGGTAACGGGTGGCTGCAGTGTTTATCTTGTAGGAAGTAAATTTAAAGTGTTGGTTTTTCTTTTTGTCTAGTTTCAGTATCTTTGCTTGCGGCTACCACACGATTGGCAAAGATTCCAGTTTTAACACAACAACACTCCTCTTTGATGCTAAATACCTTTACATCAATAATTTTCGAGTTTGCCGAAAACAAATATTTCACATAGTAAGCACTAATACACATATTACACAGTGTCCTACAATACGCGATCTTTTGTTCGTGCTGGGGTGTCGTTATACATCCATCCTTGTCCACATTAAAACATCACACGTACCCACATGATCACGACGAACATAGCAGACTGTAATGGGTGGCTGCAGTATTGATCTCATCTTCATAAATCAAGGCTAATATTCGTTCCTCGTATTCAGCCTTGATACATGTCGTCAAGAAATCGTGCCACAAAATGCTTAAATTTCATTGGATGCGATGAGATCTGATTGCAACGAATCGCAACGCTCCTTATAGATTCCCTTGTTATTGTAAACAAAGATGGCAGCGTCAGCGTCCGTGGAAACGTGTCGTGTTTGTCACGATATGTTAAAAAAAAAGGTTTCGGCGGTTAATTTTTGATATTGCTTTCAAGATTGTCACATGTTACCGATGCTGTGATTGGTCAGCGATGTCATCGTGTAAGGGACATAATCGGTGTTACAAATTTTCTTCCAATAGAGGGCGCTAGTAGTGGATATCAGTAATCTTGACTACATGTATCAAGGCTGAATACGAGGAACGAATATTAGCCTTGATTTATGAAGATGTATTGATCTTAGAGGAAGTAAAATTAAAGTGTTGGGTTTTCTTTTTGTCTAGTTTCAGTCTCTTTGTTTGCGGTTGCTGACGCCTGTTGTTGTAAATGTTGCTCCAAGTGTTGCTGCAAATGTTGCTCCAAGTGTTGTTGCGGTGACAAAAAATAGCCAGAGCACAGCTGATGTTCCGTAAACAGGTAATGAAAAAAGTTAGTTTGTTTTGTTTAACGACACCACTAGAAGACTAGAAGATCCATCGGCTATTGGATGTCGAACAGTTGGTAATTTGAGACGGGAAACTCTACATATTTCTTTAAGTAGCAAGGGATCTTTTATATCCACCATCCCACATGTAGGATAGCACATACCACGGCCTTTGATATACCAGTCGTGGTACACTGCCTGGAACGAGAAATAGGCCAATGGGCCCACCGACGAGGATTAATCCTAGACCGACGTCGCATGAAGCGAGCGCTTTACTACTGGCTAAAAGTTAAAGTTTGGTTTACTTAACGACAAGACTAGAGCACATAGATTAATTAATCATCAGCTACGTCCCGCCTCTAAGTAATGGAATTGCTATTTTTAGAAAGGTCCCTGCCACGTGTCTTGCACAGTGGTAATTCTAATACCGTGCCAAAGTCATTCTTTCCAGCGTTACAAATATATATTTTTTCTTCTTTCTGCTTTTTATTTACATTCGTAAGACAATTTACATTCAAAACTATTATCTGGATGGTTGTAAATTATTAAATTGCATTGTCTTTTCTTTGCATACATGAGATAATTTACATTCAAAAAACTTTCTGGATGATTGGAAATTAGTTAATATTACTCTGTGACGGATCGATATTAAGTCATCGGAAAAAACGAATCACACGTTCATGATTGTATATGTATTTTCTTTCCAGGTAGTGCGAAACATCGCAGTCGTATGGATACCGGTGTATAAAGCAGCTGTTATTACGTATCGTTGAAATAAAATATACTCATTACATTGAATATTGTTTCTTTTATTGTGCTGTAACTGGAATACATTGTCATCAATAATACGATACAGTGTACATACTATTAGAAAGAAAGAAAAATGTTTTATTTAACGACGCACTCAACACATTTTATTTACGGTTATATGACGTCAGACATATGGTTAAGGACCACACAGATTTTGAGAGGAAACCCATTGTCGCCACTTCATGGGCTACTCTTTCCGATTAGCAGCAAGGGATCTTTTATTTGCGCTTCCCACAGGCAGGATAGCACAAACCATGGCCTTTGTTGAACCAGTTATGGATCACTGGTCGGTGAAAGTGGTCTACACCTACCCATTGAGCCTTGCGGAGCACTCACTCAGGGTTTGGAGTCGGTATCTGGATTAAAAATCCCATGCCTCGACTGGGATCCGAACCCAGTACCTACCAGCCTGTTTACCGATGGCCTAACCAAGACGCCGGTATACTATTAGAAATGTCTCCAAAAGGTATTCCATACCAATACTACGGCTATTTAGTTACACATATTGTTAATTCAACAAATCGACATATATGAGAGAGAGAGAGAGAGAGAGAGAGAGAGAGAGAGAGAGAGAGAGAGAGAGAGAGAGAGAGAGAGAGAGAGAGAGAGAGAGAGAGAGTGTGTGTGTGTGTGTGTGTGTGTGTGTGTGTGTGTGTGTGTGTGTGAGTGAGTCAGAGTCCAATGTTTATACAGGAAACTCGAGTTTTCATGATAAAATAAAATGAAATCTCTACTGTTAGTACCGAAAACGACTGAACGATAATTTGACGATTAACCAGCAACCAGAATACAGTTGACATTCTCTTCACCCTTATTCGCGACTGGTTCGATGTAATAGAACATAAAACAAAAGTAAAGCATTTAGGTCAATCATCCATATTACTACAAAACAACAAAATAGAACCTTCAACATGCTATGGTGTTTGATATGACAACTGTGAGACACCCACTGTGACAAATCAAACTCAATTTATTGCACAATACCAAACAATCTAGTGTCAGCAAACAGAGATACTAATTATAACATCAATAACAACAGCAACAAATAATAATAATAATAATAATAATAATAACAATATGAATGTACAGGCCAGACGAAGACACAACATTTGTATTCCTATTTATAGGAATAAAATTACTATATTATAAAAACAAAATAGTTAAAATACTTGGAAATAATTAAATTAAATTACTGTGACAGTAAATACGACGTTGGTTCAGCAGGGAAGTTTGACCATAGGACCTACCACACATCAAAGCAAGCGCTCTACGGAGTTTCAATTTCTCCTTCACACTAGTTGGATTTAGTACAGGGTATATTTCCGCGGAACGGAAAAAGGAAAACAGAATGTTTAACACACCAGCACTTTTGAAAGTATAAATATTGAATTATCTTGTCATGTATGTTCGAACTCTATGTTATTCATGTAAGCCAGTTGCTTCATAAACCTTCAAAATATTTTATGGCAGACATTCAGTCAAGAGGTTATTTCACAGTATCATTGAAATAGTGTCTTCTGCAACAACTTATTTTGACGTGCACGCTGTTTCGTCCTTTCAGCGAACTAAAGCTGTGCTTTTGCCCTTTCCGAACACCTAGCTCCATCACTGGTTTTAGTGATTCATGAGATTTGAAACGTCTCTTCGAGTTTATATTTTGCAGGCATAATCCCTATTACCAATTTCAGATTTATACGAAACGAAATTGTATATGGTATTTTTGTGGAGATTGAAACTAATGGTGACAATAGATCTAGATATTGATGGAATAAACTACTGCAACCACTCGGGCTAGTCTTAACGACTAGCAGTAATGGTCCATAGAGATGATACCACGGAATCCTGATCCCAACCCCAACCAGTGACAATGTGTTTGTCAAAGAGCGTGGTATGCACTGAACTGCCTATGATAAATTAAAGTACATGTGTCAGATCTATTGCTGCCTGTTGAGTAGGAGTAACCTATATGCCAGCAGCGGGCTTTCTCTCTCTACTCTGTGTCGAAATAACAATCGTAGATAGCAACTATAGGCCTGGAGCATAAGCATATAACCTGAAACAAAATAGTAGAAAGCTGAATTTTCCAGAAAGTCATACCTGTACCAATATCACAAAGTTCTGCAAATTCTACCCTGTGGCATTTAAAAAAATTCAAGATGGCCGCCATTACCATCAGCTATAAATGAGAAAACTCCAAAAGCATCACAACTGCTCAAGCACAGGCTTCAGAACAATGATTTTAATGTGTAAATGTGGAGTGTGCTGAATCCAATGGGTGAAAATATGTTTCAATTATATCTAAAATAATCCAAGATGGCTACGAACAAAACTAATAATCGGCTCAAAAACAAACACCCCCCCAAAAAAACCACACAAAAAAAAAAAACAACAACAAACAAACCCAACAACAGCCATTTCTTTACTTTAGAGCTATAATAATTCATTAAATTGAAGAGGCTTTTTACAAACAAAATCCTGATAAATGGAGATAAGGCAAAACACAAAATGTCTGTTTTTGTTCAGCATGTGTGTGAATTTTGACCTTGCATATCAATTTTTTTTTTATTGTTTTATAACATTATCTGACCAGTGGACTAAATATGTTACTAATTTCACTTATCATTTATTTGTTGGGCAACAATAATTTACCATTTTAGCATTGTAGGAGTACCTTTTGAAGGATTGGCTAGTATTTTTCCATTTGATTTTCAATAAACAAAATGGCCGCCAACTCATATAAGGACAAATATGGAAATATGCATAGCATTAGCTAAATGGCATTTACACTTTGCTTCCTAATACTATAAATGAAGAAGATAGACCGCAACTTGTATGAATCTCGAGAACTGGTTGATATATTTAGTAGCTGATGATTACAGAAACTTTCAGCGTCTGTTTGATGCATTTCTTACAGATGAGCAGTTGTATGATATTGAGGATGATCTTGTAAATATTATATTTGACAATGCTGACATCAATGTTAGAACCCTTACAGGTCATGTTACTTGGCACATTCTTAGTGGTATTGCATGTGTTACCCCTACACGTGAGAAAGTAGACCAGCTTGCCATTCCTCGGTCAACTCAAGTACAAAAAGTCCACTTCTCCAAGATTGAAGTCCATCCTTGAACCTCCCAAACCAAACCCACCACTCCTGAAAGTGTCCAAATGTTTGGACAGTATCTGGTTAGAAACTTTCTCACTTGGCATCCCTGTTTCACAATGCCGATTATGGGGTGGCTTCATGAAATGTGCTGTGACGGGCGATAATCATGAGAAAAATAAGATTAAGATCTTACCATTCGTTAATCAGGGCCCATCTCAACCTGAAACTATCTATTCTGCTTTGTGTTTTGCACAAAAGATGTCAGAAAAGCATTCACTTGGTGTTTGTCCTATCACATTTGACCAATCTCTGTACATCAAGGCAATTGAAATTGTGATATCGTCTTTCACACAGCTCAATAAGATTGTTGTTAGACTTGGGGGATTTCTCTTATTCATGTCTTATATGGGGTCAATTGGATATGTAATGGGTGGTAGTGGTTTAGAAGATCTGTGGGCAACTGTTTATGCTCCAAATACTGTCTTCCATATGATGACAGGCCATGCGTATGCTCGTGCACTCCACGCTCATTTTTGTTTGTTATCAGTAGCCATTGTGTCCACATTACTACAGACACCTTGATGTCTCAGTAGCATAAATCTCACTCGTCTAAATGTCTGCTGGGTGGTTAATGTCCCAGTGACAATGATGAATATGTCCAAAAGCTCACACATATTATGGATAGTCTGATGGAATATGCCGCCACTCAAAGTAGAACGGGTAAACTTTGGGTTCAATATTTGAAACAAGTGTCCCTCATTAGGCGTTTCATCCGAGCAGAGCGCACTGGGGATTGGGATTTACATGTTCATGTAGTCAGTGAAATGATCCCCTTATTCCATGCTGCTGGTCACATCGCATTTGCAATATCTGCCCATCTCTACATTGATCAGATGAAAGGGCTGATGAATATCATGTCTGCTGAGCAGTATTATGCCTTCACCAAGAGAGGTTATTTTACCATTCGAAGAACAGATAAATTCTGGAGTGGAAACGTCAGTTACCACACAATAGAACAGGATTTGATGCAATTGCTGAAAACCTCTGGAGGTATGGCACATGATCGAGGAATTACAGACAGCACACTGAGCAAATGGGTGCATGCTATGTCTATCTGTTATGCCTTGGAGACGTTTACGGGTGTGCATAGTCACACCTCTGGCCAGCATGTGGACCTTCATGCCAGTAGCACAGCCCAAGATAGAAAAGACTATGAAACCGTCCTCCATTGGCTGGAGGTGCATTCTCCATTTGCCTATGGAGAGCACAATAACTCGCTGATCTATGTAGCAAGTGGTGTCATTGCTGGGAAGTGTGTCAATGCGGATCAAGCTGTTGCTCTTGGCATAACAGCTGCTTCGGCTGTTACTGGGCAAACGTATGGCAACATGAAGTTGAAGAGAAACGACAGAGTGATCAGCATCAATGTTTAAAAAAAACCCATATCACTATCCGTGGTGTTAAGTTGGATGTGAATAGCACATTGTTATTCATGAGAGTTACATGTGTAATTAAGGGTAGTTCTGAGATGGAAGCTTATCTCCTTCACGAGTTTGCCAAACAGCCACCCTGCTTATTTGATAAAGGGATTATGAGGAAAAACATGAAGCGTGTTCTTGGTAACATGTCCACCTTCAACTTCCTGATGACGCACGCTTCAACCTTGATGGAGGTCATCTCCTACAAAGCTTGCCTTGGCCTACTGATGCCACATAAGACCAAGTCTGTGACCACTGTGTATCACATGTGCTTGAACACTATGGGCCAGACTCTGTCTTAGTGTTTGATGGATATGGCAGTGCAACCTCAACAAAATCAACAGCGACGAGCACAGCAGAACACATCAGCTGATATAGTCTTTGATTTGGAAATGAAAACCACAACATCTAAACAGTTTTTTTTGGGAAATGGCAAAAATAAAGACCGCTTAATCAAAACGTTGATTGCAAAATTTGAGGAAGTAGGTCTGACTGTGAAGCATCAACTGCAATGGATACTGCCCAAACACAAAATTCACCTGTTGTTGTTGTGACGACTGATACTGATTTGCTGGTGAAGATGAGTGTCTTTTCTCAGTCTAACAGCACTCACAATGATATAGCAAGTGTTGGAGAATTATATCTGCTAAAGCTAATGTAAACTAATTATGAGTAGTCAGAAGTTGGTTTTAATTGCTTATTGGAATCTCTTTTATAGTATATAGATGCAAATATAATATTTCTGTGGTATATAGTTATAAAGTTCTGCAAATATTTTGATTTCGAAGCCAAATATTGGTCTCGTTGGCGGCCATTTTGGATTTATGCTAACTAACTCAGCTCCAAGACAAATGTATTCATTGGATTTAGCACACGTCAAATATGAATTTACACATTAAATTCATTGTTCTAAGGCTGGTGGTTGAGCAGTGATGATGTTTTTAAGAGTTTTTCTATTTTACTCTGATGTGATGGTGGCCATCTTGAATTTAAAAAAAAATGCCACAGGGTAGCATTTGCAGAACTTTGTGATGTTGGCATGGTTGTCTGGAACTCTCTTGAAAAATTCAGCTTTGTACTAATTTGTTTCCGGGTGCTTGTTATATTTTGGCTAATGCTCCTGGCCTACTAGCCATAGTTCAAAGGTTGCCGAAGTAATACACCACCATTTACTTTCGCATACATTCATCAGAATATAAATTAATAAAAGTATCACAATATCGAGAGAACCAAATTGACAGTTTATAAAAAAGCTCAAATACTGTTGCTCAGTAAATAGGATGCAAAGAAATTAATTATCCACCCTTGATATGTACGAACATGTCACGGTACCATCTTATCTAAAACATAATTGAATATGACTCAAGTATGTTTACATTGGTGTAAATCAAAAGTGAGAGGCAAACGCGTTGTTGTTGTTTTTTCCGAAAAGAACAATGTTAAATTAGAGAGGTAGTGAGTGGGTATTTCGTTAAGATAAAGCCATGTTTATATGTAACATTTTACCAATGGGGTATTTTGGCCGTAGTAAGGACGGAGCATAGCCCAGTGGTTAAGTGCTCATCTGATGCGCTGTCGGTCTATTTACAGTTAAATATGAAACCGGTTCTTCAAATAAAAGTACATTTTCCTACCTATTGTAAAAGTAATTATGTTCACGACAACAGACATGTACACTTTTTTTGTTTATCAGAAATCCTATGACATAAATTAGTGTCTTATTCATCTCTGGGATATCGTCAAATGTGCATTCATTTTACCCACAGAGCTTCATATAAACAAGAAGTATATATATATATATATATATATATATATATATATATATAGACACACACACACACACACCTATCTATCTATATCTCTCTCTCTATATATGTACAGTCAAACCTGTCCTAGCGGCCACCTAAACTCAGCGGTTACCTGCCTTAAGCGACCACCCCCCAAACGATTTATAATGTAAACACACCTGTAATAAGCGGTCACCTAAATCGGATCCCAAATCGCTAAAATACCTGTATTAAGCGGCCACAGTAAAGTTTTACTATTACATAAAAAGGGATATTTTAACAACAGCGATAAGGTGCAGCAAATAACCGATCTTCACACCTTCAGGAATATTAGTACCCATTCAGCCCGGCATCTCTTCTGTTTATCAGTTAAGAAAGTCTTGACTCTGGAATGCATCTAATTGCCTCTGGGCAGGCCACGCTTGACATTTGTAGGTTCATTTACTATGACAATACACCGCATAAAGTAGGAATTAAATAATCAAATGGAAATAGAAAACAAACTTGTTGAGAACGGTTAATTTAGTACATTCCATTTCCATGTCAAAAGTTGATTTATAGTTAGCAGTGAAGCACACATCCGTTGATTAGCAGTACAGACAGTGAAACACAAAACAACAATAAATATTTTAAAGACTATATATATATGGCAACCTGTACTCAGCGGCCACCTGTCTTTAGCGGCCACTTTTATCTACTCCCTTGTCTGACCGCTTAAGACAGATTTGACTATATATATATATATATATATATATATATATATATATGTGTGTGTGTGTGTGTGTGTGTGTGTGTATACACACACACCACACATCTATATATATCTATATATGTATATATAGATAGATATATATATATACACACACACACACACATAAAAAAATAACAACAGGAAGTTAATATGCATCAGCATGTTCGACTGTTTATGATTATTAATAAAGTGGCCACCAGTCGGCGCAGTGTGTTGCGGTTACGTCCTGGGGTTTGCTATATAAAGGTCCAACATCGGTGGTTCACAACACACTCGCCTGGACATTGGTGTGAACGTCTGTCTAGTTTTCAAAACATCCGTTGATCAGGACAACATAATCATGAACTTTGTAAAAATCATCACTGTTGTATGCCGTAAGTAATGTAAATTTCATAATTATTGTTTTGAAACATTCTATAAAATTATCGTCACTGTTCCCGTTTATGCAGTAGCCAGCCAGAAGACAGCTAACCTACTGCAGAAACGTGGGGCATTATTTATAACGGAAATAAGTGAACATTGGTTTTTAAAAATATATTTTGGATACATTTTAAATCCGTTTTTTTAATTATGTACTGCGAAGTTACACAAAGTGTAAAGTGGTAGGATTTGAGCCTATTCTACCAATGGCATGGTGCATGGATATCAAGTAACCCGCGTACTCTGTCGTCCGAGAGCTAGACGGACATTTGGACGGTATTGGTCGTTCTCTCAGCCAGAGATAACTCTATAGAGAAAACGCGGAATTGCCGCCTACCACAGAATTCCGCTCTAGCACAACAACACTCCTTTTTGATGCTAAATACCTTTACATCGATCATATCCGAGTTTGCCAATAACAAATATTTACACTAATACACACATTACACTGTGTCGTACTGTAGGCGATGGTTTGTTTGTGCTGGGATGTCGTTAAACATCCATCATGTCCAAATTAAGAAATCACATATACCCACATGATCACCGCGAACATCGCAGATTGTAACGACTTGCTGCAGCGTTAACCTTGTAGGAAGTAAATTTAGTGAAGTATTTTCATTTTCTAGTTTCAGTCTCTTTGTTTGCGGCTGCTGACGCCTGTTGTTGTAAATGTTGTTCCAAGTGTTGCTGCAAATGTTGCTCCAAGTGTTGCTGCGGTGACAAAAAATAGCCAGAGCACAGCTGATGTTCTGCAAACAGGTAATGAAAAAACTTTAAAGTTTGTTTTGCACATTCATTTATTAATCATCGGCTATTGGATGTCAAACATTTGGTAATTTTAACATATAGTCTTACAGAGGAAACCTGTCACATGTTTCCATTAGTAGCAAGGGATCTTTTATATGCACCATCCCACATGAAGGCTATAGCATACAACGACCTTTGCTATACCAGTCGTGTTGCCCTGGCTGGAATGAGAAATGGCCCAATTGGGCCACCGACGGGGATCGAGCCTAGACAGACCCGCCCCTAGGTAATGAAACTGTTATTTTTAAAAAAGTCACTGTCACGTGTTTTACACAGCAACACTTTTAATATCCCGCCTAAGTTATTCTTTCCAACGTTACAAATATGTATTTTCTTCGTTTGCTTTTTCTTTAGATACGTAAGACAATTTCAATTAAAAACTCATATGGATGGTTGCAAATTATTTAATTGTATTTTCTTTTCCTTTCTTTTCTTTATATTGATGGAATAATTTACATTTCTGGATGGTTGCAAATTATTTACTCTATTTTCTTTTTAGGTTGTGCGAAACATCACAGTCGTATGGATACCGGTGTATAAAGCTGCTGTACAAGTTATTTGTAATATTACTTATCGTTGACATAAAAATATATAATACATTGTATACCATTTATTTTATTGTGCTGTAACTGGAATAGATTGTCGTCAGCGAGAGTTCTTCTAAGTTAAATCCCTCCTTTTCACTAGTGAGCATGTGTTAAATTTAGTACAGGGCATATTTTCGCGGAAAGGAAGCGGGAAAACAATGGTGGAGCTAGGTGTTCGCAAAACAAAAAGCACAGCTTTGGTTCGACGAAAAGACGAAATGGCGTGCACGTCAAAATAAGGTTACAGACGACACCATTTCAGTCAGTGATGCATCATATCGTGAATGGCTTCCATGTTCGAACATACATGACAAGACGATCTAATATATTCGTAGTTTCAAATATGCTGGGGTGTCAAACAATTGTTTCTTAGTAATTCGTAAAAACGTCCTTTCGAGTTTATATTTCAAAGACATAACCTCAATTACGACTGATATATTTACACAAATACGAGACTGAATATGCTTATGGTATTTTTGTTCAGAATGAATGAATGAATGTTTAACGACACCCCAGCCCGAAAAATACATCGGCTATTGGGTGTCAAACTATGGTAATGGAAACAAACAAGGTGATGATCAACATAAACAGAAACATTCAAGATATAAATAAAAACAGTGTAAAGAACTGTACAAAAATACAAATACAAATATCACAGATAGATACTGACTTTTACTCTAAACTTCAATTTGTGCTGTATTGACCATTCTCAAAGAGAATGTTACACCCCTGCACCACGGTGAGGTAACAGCACGCGCAGGGTTTTTTGTTCAGAATGAGATGCTAATTGCAACACTAGGTCAAGAGTTTGAGAGAAAAAAACCCCACTGAAACCACATAGCTACTCTTAACGACTAGCAGTGATGGGCCAAATCGATTGCCTGAATAAACACCAATGGGTCTTACCCCATCCTAATCAGTACCCCAAGACGTATATCGAAGGCCGTGGCATGTACTGGTGTGCATATGGGGAAGTACACGTGTCAAATCCATTGATGCCTTTTCGGTAGGAATAACATAATATCTACCAACAGCCGGTTTTCTTTCTCTACTATGTGTCACAATAACAATGTAGATAGGTAGCAGCTCTAGTTCACAATGTGCAGACGTGTTGTTAAACAAACATTTCTTTCCTTTCACTGGGAAGAAGATTCCTTTTGTGGCAACAGTGTTGATTAATAATATGTCTATGTGCAAACCCTAAAATAATTGTGATAAAGAATTGTTTTGTCTGACCTGAATGTTTCATATAAGTCGCGTTATCTTAACTGCATGTATTTCAGTGAAGTGCGTCATAAGCTCTATCATTTGGTGCACATTTACTTTGTTTTACACATACATTTACAATTTGATACTAATTTACTAAGCTCAACCTAAACGTAGAAAATGGTGATGAAATTGGAATTTTCTGTTGGGGAGTTTTCCAGATATTTTGAAAAGTATTGCAGTTACCTCTGGGGACGGACTTATGTTTTGGGTGGGTGGTATGTAACACGCCCGTGTATTATTTGTATATGGAGAAAACTATGCTTTTTTGCGTTCTATAAATGCAATGTAATGTTCTTGTTTTATTTGAGCGCGCGCGTGTTGTGTGTATGCATTGTACACGACACAATTCAAAACCTAATCCAGCCCCTGGTTGTCTATAGAATCTAGTATCTTCAAATAAGACCTGCAAGCTGATCCATACACAATCATCCACAATCAAGTTCTAACTACATATCTATACAGACGGAACATAACCTTTCGATCGTATCCCCATTCTGTATTACCAATAACCTTTAAAATGTGAAGAGTTTCTTTCTGACGTATTTTAGACAGGGCACAAAGGATAGCTTCCAGTGAAATATAATCCCCAGAAATTTAGTCTCTTCCAACCACTGGAATAGGACTTTATTCCAGAAACAACCGTAGGGCTAAATGGAGTCCTCTTTTCTAGCAGATATGCATACAAACAGTCTTTGACTTTGGTAATCGAAAGCCATTGTCAGTCGCCAATTGTTGAATGTTATTCAAACAAAGCTGCAACTGACGTTCGATAATACTCATATTGGACGAGCTGTAGCAAATCTGATAATCATCAACATATAGCGAGCAGTCAACACCAGGTTTTAAACACTGGGTGACGCTGTTTATTTTCACAGAAAATAGGGTAACTTACAGGATGCTACCTTAACGTACACCCATCTCGTGTGTGTATCAGTTAAAGTGTATAGTATAAGACCTATATTTTAAGAAATTGGAAATAAAGGCATACGACCTCTTAGTGCCATGCCATAAAGGTCTTACAAAATATCATACTTCCATGTTATATCATAACCTTTCTTCGAGTCAAACAGACAGACAGGCAGTCAGACAGATAACAAATGGATGAAAGCTTCCACACAAAATGTTTCGAATCTTAACAAGATGATATGTCTAGATCTGAACCCACATTGCACGTTAATAAGCAATTTGTAGGATTCAAGATAACAGACAAGTCTACAGTTGATAATTCGTTCCATGGGTTTAGAAATGCAACTTATCTCGCCTTCATGTAAAATTCTTTAATCCCATTGGTTGTTTGCCGTTGGACAAATCCCTTATTCCCCTGTGGGCGGAGCCAAATTCTCTTATACCCCGTCTGTAATTTCCAACAGTTTCCAGCCGCCCCAGTTAATGCTAAAGCAATAATTAGATTATAAATAACATTGATAATCAACCAAGTATACATAATTAATTTTATTTTTACTATAAAATACACTATTTCAATACTTTTAAAAGCTGCAATGTTGAACTCGGCCACCTAATTACGGTCGTGGTGTTATTGTATTAATGCGCGATTAGCAACAGTTGTTGTTTGTTTTTTTAATATTTTTATTTTTTTACTACATACATTTCTAATTAAAAAAAAGTGTTTTTTATTTTTTTATTAATATCTGTTTCAGACAATTTCGTATTACAAACATTTGAAGTTAAAAACTCGTTTATCGACGGAACTATTTTTCGTCACTGGCAAGTGGTTTCGTTCGCGTCCGCGTGGTACGGTTCCGTTAATAAATTGTTAACAATTATTTTCTGGCGTTATTTTGATTATTTGGCTATATGGTTTAACATGTCGGCAAGATAAATTCGTTGTAGAAGCATCTCTCGGGGTATATGGCTTTTTATGTACTCTCTGTGTGCTCTTTTACCCCCTCGCCTTCGGCTCGGGGTAAAAGAACACACAGAGGGTACATAAAAAGCCATATACCCCTCGTGATGCTTCTACAACTTATATTGTTTAAGCGACAGAAGGTAAATGGTAGGATTTGTTGGGAATAATAATTGCTTTACTCCCACCAGATGGAACGTCACCAGAAATCCAGATTTCGTTAAAAGTATTTAAAATCATCATCAAGGCTGATTCAGGTTACCCTATTTCATCCGATCTTGCTGAAGTATCATGGACTCTACGAAGAACATCCTGCAACTCTGCCACAGAGAAGTACCTGTTGTACACTTCAGCATTTTCAGATGGAAAGTTAATAGATGAATATACTTTTCAGCTTTAATTTTAACAGATGTAAAATCATCTATACTGAAAGAAGAAGAGGAGTTATGAGAGAAATTATCTGCCAATGCATTGACAGTGTCACGATGATACACCCGTGCCATTGACATACAAGTGTCTAACTGTAACATTGGGTTCGTTTCCATTTATTTTACGTATCCTATTCCAGACAGATTTTATAGCTGTTTGAAAATTCAGCTTGGAGACATAATTTCTCCAAGAGGATTTCCTGCTCTGTCTGATTCCTTTACGAGCCTTTGCCCAAGCAATGAGATAAGTATTCAGGTTATCCACGGTAGGTTCGCGCTTGAACCTCTCGAGGGTACTGTTTTGCTCTTTAATGGCATATTAGCATGTGTCATCGAACCATGGTTTACTGATACATTTCGGCACTGCCGAAGTCTTAGGAACAGTTTCCTCTGCAATATCGTTCAAGATGGAAGTGAACCTGAGATCACCGATATCAGTAATGGCAGACTGTTGCAGTCGAGTGCTACGTAAATACCGAAATTGATCCCAGTTTGCCTTTTCCAACTTCCATGTCGGATTCATTTTAAGTGACGAAGGTCCATCATTCTCCAAAATCATTGCAAAGTGGTCACTGCCACAAGGGTATTGACCAACTTTCCAGAAGAAATCAAGACAAAGTGATGGACTACAAAATGTTAAATAAATATGTATGACCTTTATCATTCAATAAACTTTAATCGTTTTTGAGAATTAAAGGAAGGGGCAATTAAGGCATTTGGCCTGGTATGCATAGTCAACGATATATAATGCACATTATTGCTTAATATCAACAAGTATAATCGTATAGTTAATTAACAAAACGGTCAAATGTGACGGCTAGTATAAATAACGGGCGCAGCCATTTTGTGCCAACCCAGTGAATACGCCCTCTGGCGAGCTGGTGGTTACGTAATACCTAACGTATCACGTCAGGAATTAGTCTTTGAACTGAAGAAACAAAACATACCTGATGTTTGCGGATGCATCGCAATGTTCTATAATAATATCTACCCCAGTAAGCCAGCAACAAGTATATATTATTTTTCAATACAAAATAAACCACCATTGTCAGTGTTGAAATAACTATTATGTTTTGTACATAAATTAACACACGTACTGAAATAATAATCGGTGTGTTTTCTTGATTAATTGGTCTTTTCTTTCTGTGGCCTGCACCTGTGGTTCCTGATTGGCAGGTGTATCTTTAGACGGTCCCCAGACACAGTGTCTAGACATACTAAAAAAAAGACGTCTCTCTTTTATTAAGATCACAGGGTCTTGTGTGATAACCGTGCGGACACCCCTCAAATCGTAATGGACATTATCAGCCGTCCCACTTTATTACTGTAAGTAATTCTGTAAAACCATTGATTAAGTAGACTCCCATCTAAATTCACAAAACTGACCAATTACGTAGTCCCAAAGAAAAGAAAATGGTATGTTAATTCTGCGTTCTGGGTAAGAAGTTATGCCACAACCATAGTGTAAGTTGGAACGGGAATGTAACACTAGGGTTAAAAGCAAAATTGTTATATGGTGGTAAATAAATTTAGAGTTATAGTTTTGTGAGCTGTAACCGTTACAACGACCTTTTCGATGTACTTTAATTGGCTTTTTGGATAATTTCGTCTTCCAGCAAGTTCACCACGACTGGTATATCAAAGGCTGTGGCACGTGTTATTCTGTCTGTGGGATGACATATATAAAAGATCCATGGCTACAAATGGAACAATGTAGCGGGTTTCTTCTCTAATACTATGTGTCAGAATTACCCACAGCCGATGATAAATCAGTGTGCTCTAGTGGTGTCGTTAAACAAAACAAACTTTAACTTGTTAACAGTTTGTCATATTGAGTGGTTTGATAATGGTTTAAATTTAACAAATTTAATGTATCATAGTTCAATGCAAAGTATTTAGTATCGACTTTCATAAGCTCATATATCTTTGTGTAACACCTTACAGCTGATTTTTTTGTCTGTGCGATGGAGTGTTTTTAAACCTCCCACAAGTACGCTTTGATAATATTTTATAATTTACAGATAGTATTAATTTTTTTTATCTACCCGCAATTGCTTCGGATTCCATCATCGATTATCGTTTATAATCGGTTTGCACCAATCGATCAACTTTCAGTTACACAAACGATTATAGTTATATTTTCATTCATTTCAACTTATTTTCGTACTTATATCCAATTAAGGTTCAGGCACACTGCCTGGCAACACACCTCAGCTATCTGGGCTGTCTGTCCAGGACAGTGGGTCAGTTGTTAATGAGAGAGAAGAGGGTGTAGTGGTCTTACACCTACCCATTGAGTCCCGAAGAGCTCGCGATGGGTTGGAGCCGGTACCGGGCTGCGAACCCTGTACCTACCAGCCTGTAATCCGATGGCTTAACCACTGCGCCACAGAGGCCGGTGTATAATTATATGAACACAAGAAGGATATCTGAATTAAAAGCACCATGCACCTATTGTGTTCACTGGGGTAGACTACAAATCGTAAATTTTCTTTTAATAAAGTTTGTTTTGTTTAACGACACCACTAGAGCATGTTGTTTTATGTATCATTGGCTATTGGATGTCAATGAATGAATAAATGTTTAACGATACCCCAGCACAAAAATACACATCGGCTATTGGGTGTCACAAATGGTAAGTATATGAAAATGTTATATATATATATATATATATATATATATATATATATATATATATATATATATATATATATATATATTTATTTATTTATGTAAAACCACAGTGTAAGGAGCTGTGGGTGAAAAGTATAATACAATACATAAAATCAAGGTAAGTACATTTTAAAACTTTGTATAGAAGTCAAAGTGTTTTAAAAACTTTACAATTAATTCTGGATGTCAAACATTTTCCATTAGTAGCATGGGATCTTTTATATGCACCGTCCCACATACAGGATAGCACATATCACGGCCTTTGATATACCAGTCGTGATGCACTGGCTTTAACGATAAATATTACCTTTAATAACTATCTAATATCATTTGTCTTTATAACCACATGAAACCAAACCCCAACCCCAACATATGTACATCAATTCCATCACATAAACCAGAACAAATACAGTTAAGATTTACCGACATAATCGATTGTGGATTCTTATAATCGATAATCACACCAATAGAGCCAAACCGATCAATTTTTGATTATAATCGATCACTGGAACATCACTAACCATAATTACTTGTAAAGTAGAAATCTGTTTTGTTTAACGACACCACTGGAGCACGCACATTGATTTATTAATCATAGACTACTGGATGTGAAACATTTGGTAATTTTGACATACAGTCTTAGAGAGGAAGCCCGCTCATTTTTACATTAATAGCACAGGATCTTTTATATGCACCATTCCACAGACACATACCACAACCTTTGATATACCAGTTGTGGTGCACTGGCTGGAATGAGAAATAGCTCAACGGGCCCACTGACGGGGATCGATCCTAGACCGACCGCGCAACTGGGCTACGTCCTGCCCCTTACTTGTAACAAAGATACATCTAATGTGTTTTTGTTGTATGATACACTTGGCTATAAGGAGTACATATACAGAAACTATATTCGTTAATTTGATGCGCGGGAGTTTAGGGAGAGGACAGGGCGATTGTGATTTGTAGATAGGTATTTTTATTTTGTTAAGGGTAGGACAGATTACACTTTTAACACTATGCATCTTGTGCAGTGTAAGAAAACATCAACATGACAACAATGATAACAAAAATAAAATAATAATAATACAATATAATACATAAATAAGAATAATAGAACCGATCACGCATAACGTGGTAGATTTAGGGGATAATATCACTGTGTTTCATTGTTAACTATAAGGATTTATCACAAACGTTTTGAATTTAGGGACTCGACGTCCAAATGTTGTGATAAGTCCTTATAGGTAACAACGCAACACAGTGATATTATCCCTATTCTAATACTACACTTATTGGGAGTATCTGTAAGACATTTTATTGTGTTTTTATTAAAGAAATCCCACAAATATAAACAAATTAATTATCTATTCTCCTTACTTACGATATTCAATTGAAACGCTTGTAGTAAGTAAAAGTATGACGTAATATTTTTTTCGTTCTCTTCACATGACGTCGCTGACTTAGGAGCAAACCAAATGACAAATTTATTAGCATTGTAGTCTGTCTTTTTAACATGATTTATTGTAATACAGGATACAGTAAAAGAAATAGTTTCGTTGGCTGTTAATTTCTGTTGCAAGACATATGGATATGATTGGACTTTACATTTGTGAGCGGTGTTTCAACCTCATATTGAATTATTTCGAGGAATTCGCCTGGTTTAATTTTGTACAAAAACCACGTTGATGGGGTAGGTCTATAAGTTTATAACTTGCTAACATATTTTCACTTAAAGTTTATATAAATACATAAAATAATATGCATTTACTAAAGAGCAAGTATTATTTTCAAAAGTTTTTCAGAATTGTGATATTTTAAAGCAGTTAATGTTGTTTAAAAAATCAAGCTATTTCCATCTTGTGTACACTCGCCTGGACATTGGTGTGAAAGTCCGTCTAGTTTTCAAAATACTCGTTGATCAGGACAACATAATCATGAACTTTGTAAAAATCATCACTTGTGTGCCTAAATAATGTAAATTTAATGATTATTGTTTTGAAAACATCTTACTGTTACAGTTAATGGCTGACCTTCCAGGACTAGAATTTAACGGCGGCAATGCGGCAAGTTGCTGGTATACCCTAGTCATATACCCCAATGTCCTGAAAAGTAAACTGAATCTTATTTTGCATCTTAGTAATTGGTCATCATACACAAACGCGATTCCTGAAAGTTGTTTTATTACAAAAACATGAAACTGTTCACACTTAGTTATCTTGATTGGGCGCTCCTGTGTTATACATTGTAATGCACTATTGGAGGTTATGCCCTAAAAATATCCATCAGTCGAGGCCAAATCGCCTTGACTTATTACTATTATTATTTGCCAAATTCGAGGCCTGCTCTTGGGAAGACCTTGGACATTAATTATAACGGGACTATCTTGTAGAAAGTAAAATTTGAAGTGTTGTATAAAGAGTTTTTCTAGTTTCAGTATCTGTGTTTGCGGCTGCTGACGCCTGTTGTTGCAAATGCTGCTCCAAGTGTTGTTGCAAATCTTGCTCTAAGTGTTGCAAATGTTGCCATGGTGACAAAACATAGAGAGTTCAGCTGTTTCACAAACAGGTAAACAAATTCTTATGTTTAAATAGGTCACTATCATGTGTCTTACAGAGTGGACATGTGTATACCATGCATTATGCAAATTATTTAACTTTATTGTGTCTTTTCTTTACATACACGAGGGAATTTACATTTAAAACTACTTTCTGGATGGTTGCGAATTATTTAATTGTATTATGTGGCTAATAGGTATTATTCGAGCATACATTGTTGCATATAACAGTTGCATGCAACACCGATTCCTCGTGTGAACGCACTTCGCGCACGTTTTTGATTGACGTGTAACATGTAACCTCAATGTTGCCGGGTATAGAACTTGTTGTATTTCCGTGCGATGTTGCAGGCGACAGGGGAGAAATGACCAATCAGAAACTTACAAATATGCACAATGGCAACTGAAGGTTCAAGTCTACGTTTGACTGAGGCAGAGACATTTTATATGATATAATTTTATCACGGCCACGAAAATTTATGGAATATGGGTAGTTCCAACTATCACAAAAAACATAAGAACAGCAGCACTGACGTCAACTGCAACGGCTCTGCAAGTGGAGGCCGGCAACGACATTACTCGTAAGTACTAGGCTACTTGGCCTTCATTTTTTTTTTTGACACTTCAGTTCCGAATTGGGCCTGATTTAGTCATTTGTGATTTCCATCTTTATTATTTTTATAAAGATTTCGTCGTCACTATACTGTGTGCATTTATCGTAGTTTGACACCCAATAGCTGATGTATTTTTCGTGCTGGGGTGTCGTTAAACATTCATTCGTCGTCACTACTGTCGTCTGCCATTTTGTTTCTCCATGTGAACACAACATTGTTGCATGCGAGCGGGAAAGACAAATCAGACACTATATCTTTCTTTCTTTTCAGGTAGTGCGAAACATCGCAGTTGTATGGATACCGCTGTTTAAAACAGCTGTTATTACGTATCGTTGAAATAAAACATACACATTACATTCAATGTTTTTTTTTTTTTATTGTCGTCGCTGTACTTCCTCACAATCACTATTGAATAGCCACCATTTGGTAAATGTTGGTATTTATGACACGCAGTCTTTAGGGTGTATACTACCAAATCAAATCCCATAGACGACAATAGTAACATGCGTGGCTACAACTCCGACCTGCAGCGTATCAATCGACATGAACACCACTGATATAAATGCTACCGCCCCTCACCATTACAGTGAATAAGAAAACATTGGGTGGTCAAGCTGTTAATTTCAGAGAGAACATTTGTTAATTCTAACACATAGTCAAAAGAGGAAACCTGCGACATTTTACCATTTATAGCAAGCGATGTTTTATATGCACTTTACCACAGACAAAAACACATGCCACGGCTTTTGACCAGTTGTGGTGCACTGGTTGTAACGAAGAAAAAAACCCCAATCAGTTGAATGTATCCACCGAGGTGGTTCGATCCTGCGACACAAGCACCTTGAAATAACGGATGTTAGGTGTCTCGGTTCATGGGTATTTGGACCACCTTATGTACAGATGAAAACAAAATATGTTATTATTATTATTTTTTTAATTGGGGTGGGGGTGTGGGGCGTATTTCTGGTAGACCTGTTGCTTCATAAGCTTTCGACATATTTTATGTTAGACTTTCAAAGACTATTTTACGATATTTCGCATCATTGACAGAAATGGTGTCTTGGCGTATGTACATGCATATTATCTATTTTAGAGTTAGTGTGTAAGTTCTCTATTTCAGAGTTAAAGTGTGTAAGTTCTCTATTCATAGTAAAAGTGTGTAAGTTCTCTATGTCATAGTAAACGTGTGTAAGTTCTCTATATCATAGTAAACCTGTGTAAGTTCTCTATGTCATAGTAAACGTGTGTAAGTACTCTATTTCAGAGTTAAAGTGTGTCAGTTCTCTGTTTTCAGCTACAGCACGTGGAAATCATTCTTCAAAGGGACCATCGCGCTGACCTGCTTCTTTATCACGGTGATGGCCGTCGTCTTCAGTTGGCGGAGAGTCCGGACTGACAGACCACGGTTCACCAGCAAGGAGGCCAGAAGGCTCCGCCTGGAATACCTCAACAACACCAGCGGTAACGAGAAAGTAGTTTTTCTACACCAGTTCCCTTCGTATTACGAACTCAAGATGGGAGCTACACACTTCGAGCATTGCACAATCAAAACATGCTCGTTCACAGACAATCCCGATCACCTTCCCACCAGTGATACTGTCATGTTCTACACCCCTGTCATCCCCTTCCCACCTCCGCCGAAGACCCCTGGTCAGATATGGGTATATTTTGTAGAAGAGAGTCCGTTGTATTCTAACCCAGCGTTATTCGGTGGTCCAGAATGGGAAAATCTAATTAACTGGACTATGACGTATCGGAAGGACTCCGGTATAGTGTTTGGTTATGGTGTGATGCATAACAAGACAGAACGGGGACCACAGAAAGACTACTACGCAATTGCCAAAGTCAAAACCAAACAGATAGCTTGGTTTGTTAGTAGCTAGTGGGTATTATTCGAGCATACATTGTTTCATACAACAGTTACATGCAACGCTGTTTCCTCGTGTGAACGCAAATCGCGCGCGATTTTAATTGACGTGTAACATGTATCCTCAATGTTGCTCGAATGTTGCCGAAAATAGCACTTGTTGTATTTCCATGCGATGTTGCAGCCAACAGGGAAGAAATAACCAATCAGAAACTTACAAATATGCAAAATGGCAACTAACGGATATATTCTGCGTTTGACCGACGCAGAGACATTTTATATGATAGAAATTTATCACGGTCACGAAAATTTATTTAATATGGATAGTTCCAACTATCACAAAAAACATCAAAACAGCAGCATTGACGTCAATTGCAACGGAGGCCGGCAAGGACATTACTCGTAAGTACTAGGCTACTTGGCCTTCAAACTTTCTATTTACACCTACTGTCGTCGTCATTGTGTTGCTACACGTGAACACAAAATAGCATGCAATATTTTGCATGCAATGCATCAACAATATTTCTCAGAAATCGGATGCAACAATGTATGCTCGCGAGCGGGAAAGACAAATCAGACATTGTATATCTTTATTTCTTTTCAGGTAGTGCGAAACATCGCAGTCGTATGGATACCGGTGTATAAAGCAGCTGTTATTACGTATCGTTGAAATAAAATATACTCATTACATTCAATATTGTTTCTGATATTGTCGTCGCTGTACACTTCTTCACAATCACTATTGAATATCCAACATTTGGTATTTATGACACGCAGTCTTTACGGCGTATACTACCAAATTAAATCCTGAAACTCCTACCTGCAACGTATCAATCGACATAAACACCACACATACAAATGCTACTACCCCTCACCCTTAAAGTGAATCAGAAAAAAATGGGGGTCAAGCTGCTCATTTCAGAGATAACGAATAGCGTCTATGACTACCCTAGTTCCGCACAAAATGTGAGTACTTTTTTTGTACAGGTACCCCAAACATGTTTCAAGCACAAGGCTACTTGACACAGTGGTAATAGATGGAATAAACTTGCATACATTATTTGCCTAGATGAAACAAATTTTTGTTACAACCAACACACTCACATTTATGACCAATCAATTGTGGTGTTAACTTCTCTATGAACAGTTGGGTGCACCTCGAACTTTGACCCAGCTGGAAGTTATTTGGTTTAGTACTACCTATACCGATAACATAGATTTTTGCTCTTTTTTTTCAGCATTTGATATACCAGTCGTCGTCGTGCACTGGCTGGAACGACCTACCGAAATAATACAAATTACGGCATTTTATATAAACAATTTATATTGAAATTAGTTTACGGCATACTTCGTAATTCACCCAAATCATTTCGTATACCCTCGGCATAATCCCGAACGTTTTCAAATCACTGGCATGATTTTGCAAGCAAGGTTTTGATTGGTCGAATGAAAGGTCAACTGGACATGAGCTCCAACGGGCTGCTGTTAGATCCACATGTAATAGTGGAGCTAATTTTAATTAGATTGCTAAATACATTTCATATATTTGTTGTTCGAACAGAAGGTGTTAAACAATTGCCAAGATTTCGATTGCAGGTAATCCTCGAAACAGCCAGTATTGCGTCGCGAGATCATGACAGCGAGTCCGTGAACATACCGCAGGAAGTTATTGATGACTTCTTGAGTGACAATTTTTTTTTTAATGAACCGGCGTTAACTAATGAACTCAAAAGATTTCGGCTTGTGCCTGATGATGAAATCAAAGCCTTTGTTAAAGAAAATGAAAATAAACTTACTTAAAACAAAACAAAATATGACGTAAACATACTGAAAGCTTACATAAAAATATTGAACATGACACGAGAAAATTAGAAAACATTCCATTCAGTGAATTGAACGTGATTTTATATAACTTTTTCATTTCCGTGAAAAAGGTAATTGGTGACGAGTATCAACCATCCAGCTTGAGAGGCATGCTGTCTAGCTTCGATAGATATTTGAGGCAGGAAAATTATGGGGGTGCCTTTGATTTTAGATTCTGTATTTGCTCAGATACGAGAAGTCTTAAAAACAACTAAAAAAAAGGTTGAAAGGGGAGCTTACCCTTTCAAGCTGAACCAGTATCCGACTACGAAGTGGAACACTTATAAAAAACAGGCCAATTGGGTGCAGCACACAACCCACAACCATTACTCAATACACTTTGGTGGAATAACACAATTCATTTTGGAATGCGATCCTCAACACCACATAGGAATATGTTATGGGCGTGATATCACATTAAAAACTTATACCGACGGATTAGAATTGTTAGAAATGTGAAAGGCAGACCAGAACACGCACAGGGACTGATCCATGAAAACACAAGAAAACATGTATGTGGGTCACGCCAGACAACCCCAATAGATGTCAAGTTGAAATGTACAAAAAAATTCAAATATGTCCGACCTTCCGACTACCATGACGTATCAACTCCATTTTATCTCGCCACTGCCTGTGAAACTATCCCACTTGAATGAATTAATGTTTAACGACACCCCATCACGAAAAATACATCGGCTATTGGGTGTCAAACTGTGGTAATGGAAAAACTATGTGATGATCAATATCAATATAAAAATTCAAACATCAAATAAAGAGTGCAACCAAAACCATAATTCATAGTATCAGGAAATTGACTGTGTTACTGGCAGTCATTCCCACAGAATTGGCTTTCAGTCACACATGACATCTTTGGATTATATACCGATATTACTACAGTAGTAATTCATTAAAATTTGATTACATTTCAAAGTGTTTTCTTAATTCTTTCCATCAGTATATAAAGACGACTGAAATTGATAATTCTGTGATGTGAGAGTTAACCTGAAACTAATTATTGTGCGATGCACATGTGAACATCCGTGCGAGTGCCGTAAACAGGTTTTAGTTGAAAAATATGTTTATTTGAAACCTGGTTTTTGAGGATGTGTAAGAAGGAGAATACTACACGTACATTCATTCCTATTGGTTATCATTTATTTTACAACAAATTGTTTTAAAATGTATCAAACTCACTTTCGTTCATTACATATGCTTTTTAAACAACTTAGACAAAATAAATGGTATTCAACGGTCACTCGTGTAGTATACTCGATATCGAGTTTGGTCGTAATATGCACCACAATTTTATTTCGCTCAAACATTCGCCAAAATAATTCCACTGTTTCTCACCAATCTACAGGTTCTCCAATATTAGTCTTACAAACTGTTGTAACACTGCTGGTCATGAATAGTAATCTTTATGTAGTAAAAACACTGGAGCTCACATGTGGAGGGTCAAAAACACCATCCATTGCATCTACTTCCTGTCTGAGAGTCATGAACTGGTCTTGTTTCTTCTTCTTCGGTGGCACAGGCTCCGGAATGGGTGATTCTGAAAACAAGCATCATATAAATGGCTAACAGGATGATAAAAAAAAAGATCATCTCTAGGGAAAAAAAGAAAATCCTTTGGTTACATGGTTGGCTTTTGGCTTTTAATACCAAAGTGACCTTTGACCCCTGAGACCGAAGGACATGTGGCGTACGCCCTGCGGATGTTAATCTCAGGGGTCAAAGGTCACTTTGGTATTAAAAGCCAAAAGCCAACCATGTAACCAAAGGATTTTCTTTTTTTCCCTAGAGATGTCGGTGGGGATCTATTACCTCCCTTTTTATTCAGTGACGTCATATGACGTCATATCAATTTATTTAACGTATTTTAACGTATATCTCTTTGAATATTGTCAGTTGCAGAAAAACCTTCAGAGAGGAAGGACATGTTCGCTGCATTGACATTTATAATAACAGAAGCAGTAGAATTAATTATTGCTGAATCAACTACAGTTGCTGCAGAAGCCGTAGTAGAATCTGTCGCACCAGCAGTTGCGGAAATAATACCAGCAGAATCTTTGTATGCTGAAGCAGCTACTACTGTAGCACAAGGACTAGTTAAATTTGCTACGAAAGGAGCTATAGTTGGTACAACGTCAGCCCTTAAAAAGGCAATAGAAGAGATTCCATATGCACTAGGAAAGAAGAAGCCAAAAAATAAGGTATATTATAAAGGTGCTAAACGTTCAGATCTTGGTCTAACATCTTAAGTGGCTAAACCTACATTATAATGTGATGCGTGGTAAAGGTAAAAGGAATCTTTCACATAAAGAAGTTACAAGACTGTGGGCAATAGCTAAAGAAAAG
The DNA here is from genome assembly GCF_016097555.1 of Gigantopelta aegis. Lineage (NCBI taxonomy): Eukaryota > Metazoa > Mollusca > Gastropoda > Neomphalida > Peltospiridae > Gigantopelta > Gigantopelta aegis. Next base: position 47,149,961 of record NC_054707.1, on the reverse strand, counting down.
GCTATAGGCAGATATAAATCACAAGGTCTGTTCCATATACAGGCTAACGATAAGTGGTTACAGATAAGAAGAAGTTTCCCGAATTTACAGATACCTAATAAGGACTTATATGAAGAAATAGATAGAATAGCTAAATATTCTCCTATTTCTACACCTACTAATAGTAACGAAGATCCGTTTGCCAGTCCACTAGACCCAGAAGAATTATTAGACGGTGAATATACACCAAAAGAAACACAACAACTAATGAAGTCTCCACCTTCAAAAAGAAGAAAAGAAAATAGACAATTAAGTACACAACTGTCTACAGACGTAATAGATGATGACAGAGGTGATGGAGTTCAAATGGAAGCGGAAGAGGATGTCATTCCAGATTCCGGTATGCAAGGAGACATTTCCGAATCAGGCGGAAGTGCTACAGCGGAAGGAACACCAATGGCTACTGCAACCGGAAATAACATTCTGTACAAAGGATTCGGTGGAACTACGAAACGACACGATCCTCAGTTCGTATATATTACGAAGACATTCAAGCGAACATTTACTAGCATAATTAATTTTACAAAAGCCCGTAAGGCTACTATGGATATATTGAACAATGATACTACTACTGGATGGCCGGATGCAATAACTGATCCTAGTATATGTAAGTTTACTTTTAATCATGGTGGTCATTTAATACCATATTGGTACAAGAGTGCTAGTACTAAGCCAGATGATTGGAATTTACCTGATGAATTTATTGGGTACAAAATTAAAAAATTCGGATTCAATATTAATAATATGGTATTACATGTGTTAAATAATAGTAAAAAAGATCCGAGTGAAGTTCCGGTAACTGCGCCTCCAAATGCAAGAGTCTGGACCTTTACCGATTTCGATAATGACTATCGTATACCAGAAACACCCAGTAAGTCATATGCTCATAATAACGAATTTATAGATGAAGAGTGTATGGACGATACTAGTCAACGTCAGTTGTCTATTCAAACTGATAGACATTTATTTTTACCAAGTGACCCTGCTATGGAAATGTTGAATAATGCATGGTCAATGGTAAGTACTACTTCTTTTAAGGCTGCTACTCCTAATTACATATATGATATGAAAAAGCATCCTGGATATAGAGAAACAGTAATTAGTAGTGGCGGATTTGCTTTAGAATACGGTTGTGAAAATTCGCCATTTGTATTATTCCCAGGTAATACAAGTTCTACATTGACAATGAACGATGTAACTGGGTGTATGAAGACCGAAAATTATCAGTGTAATAATAAAAATAGTCATAACATGGAAGTATGGCCAACACATGAAATATCAGTAACCAATACTAGTGGACAAAGCATGTCAAGTGTACGTACCGCATATTTCAATGAAAAGTATAGAGACATACATTATTCAGGTACATTCCAATCACAAGCAGGTGAAGACTTAGGTGCGCCTAGTCTTGCAGATGATAATAAAGAAAATAAGTTACAAAAGAAAGGTGTAACTACTAGTAATATTTCAAAACAAAATGTCAATGTCAAAATGGATGGCTCAAATAGACGCACATATCAGTCTAAAAGACCTCCTATATTTTTAATAGGTATATATCCGGATGTCGAACGATCTAGTAGTGGAGATAGCTTATTTTTCAACTATCACGCTAATTTACAGATTACATATTACAGTGTAGTAGAATTTAAAATAAGGACGGCAATGGCTCCATCATATATACCTATAGGTATAGGAGGTTGTACAGGTGATATGAGAGGGATGTATCTGAATGATAAGAATGAAGTAGTCGGGAGAAAAGATTATATTCACAGAACTGCTAATATGCAATTTGAGGGTGAGACAGCAGATGAATATAAGGCTAGAATTAAAAAGGAATGGACTATGACCATTCAGGCATCAATATGGAACAAATGGGATCGTAGAAAGGGTAGGAGACGAATGATTTGGAAGAATCCTGGCGTATATGGCGATCGGACAGTTCCGGTAGTTACCTTGGTAAACGATTGGCAATATCCATTGTAAAATATGTTAATTTTATTAATTATTACGTCATTTTCATATTGTTAGTTACGTCACTCATTAATATGTACATAACATACATAATAATTAGATGTGACGTCATATAATTTATATGTACATATTAAGTAGCATTACGTCATTGTATGACGTCAATTACCCATAATTCGTTGAAATATAATAAAGATTTCAAATTTCAAATTTCATTCGTTGCTTATCTGTTCACGAGTGCAGACGTATCGAATTGTTATCATGGATAAATACTTAGACCGAGAACAAGACTTTGAGTACTATTCAGTTCTTATAGGACACAAGGACTACGATTTAATTCACCCTAATTATTTAATACCAAGATGTCTGGTCACCGATAAAAATGGTGAATACGTATACGCGGCCGGAAAAAGCTACATCAAGACTTTCCAGATGGACCAGCAGGACTGCCTTGAAAAATGCGTAGACCATTGGTCGACTCCGCAATCAGAATACTTAAGCAGAGGACAGGATCGCATCATATTGGAATTAAAATCGTTTCTCCGAAACAAGAATTGGAGTGTACTTGTCGTCTATCACGAGAAGTCCTGTGCCATGGCGGAGAATATACCGACGTACGGAAACCATCTGCACCTGATTTGGAAGACAAAAATGCCTAGCCCAAGTCAGGACAAACAGTACCGGCGACTACACCGACTTATACTAGGTGAGCATGGGTATATGAAAATCAAGAAGCTTCGAACACCACAGAGAATATCGCTATCTGCTTACATGGAGTACCTCATAGAAGATGAAGAAAAGATGTATCTCGGCACGAATGACGAGTACATGCGCCAAAAGTGGTATGACTTAAAGGAGAAGGAGGATGAGTGGAATAGAGAGGTTCCTACCGAAGAAATGTTCGATGATTCCATCGTGGACGCTAATCTCAAGTATCATGAGATTGCCAAACCTAAGCCAAAGCTGTCGATAGCCGATGAAATAAAGAAAGACCAAAGAAGAAATAATGACGGAATGTCAGCTACTACTACGAAGAGTGATATGGATATGCTATCAAATCAGGATAATTCATCTGAGAGTACCAGTTGCAGTTCCTCGAATGTGCCTGAATATATGCTGAAGTCGAAGAGTGCGGACACGTTTAACTTTTTCTCTGATATGATTCGGAAACACCCGGAAGTCACAAAATTAAATGTGATGATCTCAAAGTATGAGGTAGGTAGTAATGAGTTTAAAGCCCTTTGTACCGCTGTAGCCAATGCGTCTGGTGACAAAATCTTCAATGCGGCCCGCGCGAAATAGCAGATAAGTGCGCGTATGAGCAGATCAAATGCATGAAAGATAAGATAGAGAATTATATGACACCGGAGGATTCCTTCAAAATTGTAAACTCCTGGTGCGAGGAACAAGGAATTCCAGAGAGATGGTTCTACGTCCTCATGAATTCCTTGTTAAAAGGTAAAGGTAAGAAAAAAATTGGAATGTATTTGCAAGGCGAGTCAGACAGTGGAAAGACCATGATTAGTAGTAGTGCATTCGAAACATGTCCATGTGCTGGTAAAATTGCCAAGGATAACTTTCCTTGGCAAATGCTTGGCGGAAATTTGTTTATTATTGGTGAGGAAATATTCATTACTCAGGTGAATATCGATAACTATAAAGATTTGCTTAGTGGCAGTAAAGCGTCGTGTGAGCGAAAAGGCACTACGCCTACCTACTGCAAGGCCGACATTGCGTTATTGAATAGCAATGTAAAGTTTGGCACTCAACTTACGAATTCACAGATGTCTGTGATGAAGACCAGACTTTTTTTCCTTGAGGGCTTAAAAAGGAGCAACGTATTGAAAGGTTGCTATGGTCTTCTGCACCCAAAATTGTACACTATAGGTACAGAGCCCACCGATGACGAGATCAATATCGCATTGGAAAACGATAGGGATTATTTTATTGACACTCGAAACCGTCTTAAGTCTGACACAAGTGAAAATGCACTTCACTCGTATTTTAGAGATAACTTTGACAATTGCAGCGCAATGGCTACAAGTACTCCCCTTCCAGTAACTCCTACTGGCCGTAAAGGCACAAAAAGGAGAAGAGTAGTTCTTGATGATTATTACTCTGTATCAAGTGATCCAGAGGTGTCGCCTTCTAAACGAAGATCTCCGGGTGTTTCCGAGTCTGATTCTAGTATCATACGTCACAATGTTTCAGATATCGCTGATTGCAATCCACGATCATCCGTCTCTCAGCAAAGTGTTACGGAAAGTGTCGAGAATGTTCCGACCTTCTATCAGAATGTCGAGGAAGCAATTTCGCATGAAGATGTAAATTCCGATGACTGAACTGTTGTGTGGAATTAATTACATGAACATATGAACTTATTAAATTTGTTCTTTATTGATGTATTATGATATATGATGCTTTTAGTATATAAATAAATAGTTCCATATATTAAAAGATACGATATGGAATTGAGTTTATATAATGTGTTAAAAAAAAAAAAAAAAATCTTAATAGAAAAAAAAAAAATGTCTACAGCACCCGGTGTTCCCAGGCGGTCACCCATCCAAGTACTAACCGGGCCCGACGTTGCTTAACCTTCGGTGATCGGACGAGAACCGGTGCTTTCAACGTGGTATGGCCGTAGACAACAACTGATGTAAAATAGAGGTATACGTATGTAATTTTCAGGAAGTCAACATGCAGCATTCGTTTACACTCCACCAAAATGTGTCGCACCGTCAGAAGACACTGACAGTGCTCACACTGAGGTGGAGGATCTTTCTTTAAGATAAATGAATGGGTGAAATAGGTATGACCGATGCGAGCACGACACAATACAATTTCATCCTTTCTGCACTGTCTATAGGAGGACTGCCACTCTCACAAGACTAGCTTGATAGAATGAAGCGAACAATAGTTGGCGACAAACGTCTAACAAACCACAGCACCAGAAAGTACATGATTAAAAAAATGCAGAATTCTAACATGGCTCCGACACACATTATGCAGATTTCTGGCCACAAGAATGTGCAAAGCATTAATAATTATTCGCGTCTATCAAACACAACACACCACATGATGCACTTGTTCCTTTAAGTACAAATTACATTCTGTGTTATTTACAATCTATACGAACCATAAGTTTTTTGATGTGATTGGTGTTGTTAGTTTGTTTTTTTAAGTCCCATTCCGAAACTGTATGTCAGCCTATATATAAATTTGTAATTGGTGAACTACAGTTACATCATTCTGTGGTGTTTACAATCTATACAAACTTGAAGTTGCATTTATTGATTGGTGTTGTTGGTTTGGTTTATATATATATATATATATCAAACCAACCACAACACCAATCAATATATATATATATATAAATATATATATATAAACATATATATATAAACATATGGAGTACATAATAACAAAATACATGCGTTGCACTGACTGAACATCATTGAAGAAATATTAACTGTATGTACGCACAAAATAATTAATGTTTTGTTAAAATGTATAACTTTCCAGTATATTACACAAACATTCCGAAGTTCATATTTCTCCAGACCCCTAGCTTACGCCTCCCCGCTCACCTCTTATGAAATGGTAGAGCGTACGTCCCTTCACTTAGTGTTTCACAAATCAGAACTGTCAATTTTATTTATATTTTGTTTTCATTTGTATTTAGTAATTTTATATTTCTAACGTAATAAACACTTAGTAAAAAAATACTTGTGTTGCATTAACCTTTTCATGTTTGCTCATTTTTGTTGTTTTATATATGGGATTATAGTTTACGCATGTAGGATTACGTGAGTGCGTCGCCATAAGCATGTTCACTTTTATTCAAAGTATTCATTCGCAATGGAGGTAAGTTTCGTTTGAAACGTGTTGACACGTTTTTCGTCAAGAAATAATATGGATAATAAAGAAATTATTACACTCGCTTGTGTGTCGTACTGATTTTACGAAACGTGTCAGGATTCATGTATTACCAGAATCCTGACACTCGTTTTGTAAAATTAGTACGGCACACAAGGTCGTATAATAACCTCTATTCCTTAATCCCTAAAACCCAGACATTGACTTCAAAATGTTTGTCCTGGGTGATATGTTTTGGCGGCCATATTTTAAAATCTTCAAGATTACATCCTCTGGATTTTCAATCAGTACCCTTCAAAGATGCAAAAAGCACAATGAACTGACGTGTTGGTACCAAATTGCAAGGTGTTGTGCTCTGTGGCCCCACTATTGGACTTTACATACTCGAGGTAGACCCCCTCACGTCAGATGGCTGTAGCTAATTAGTGATACCACAATTAGGTAGTACTACTGGTCCTAAAATAGACCATGCCCAAACTAAACGAACCATCAAACCTTCTGAATACTCGGGGTGCTACGTTAATCAGCTACTGGACTACTATCACCAAATCACCTCAGGCGAACGGTCTATCGACTGGGCTAAAATCAGCCCCAAAATATCTCGGAAACAACATTCCTTTCCTTTACCATGCGTCGTAACTTACGTTTCACATGGTGATTAACAAAGAACTAAAGTTTTTGAAAACATACATTACATTTCAATCAGAATACAAGACGAATAAAACAGTCAATATATTTTTATTTCAATAAAACCAACATTTGACGAAGCCGCTTTCGAATGATTCGCCATTATGTAGGACTGAAATTTCCCGTCACACCTGAAAAATATAGTAATACATTTTACACAAACATCTCGTTGTAAACGTAGTTACTACTACGACTGAATTAAAGTTATCATGTTAAAAATAATTCTTGGCCTTACAATGTAATCAAACAGAATTGTATTCTAATTATTTTATTGTATTAAGCAAGGCCACACCTATCTGAACAGTTTCCTTGATTGTTCAGTTAACCTTTAAAGAGGTCAATTTATATATATATGAAATACTACAAACTGAACCACTTCCTCCCTTAAAGAGTTCATCGTTTTGATATTCTCTTGGATGACCGCTTAATTATAAATAAAATAATGTAATATCTTATAGGCAGCTGACAAAGTTACATTTAATTCTAGTCTCACCCTATATAATACAGATACACCAATATGATATGTAGTTGGTGTTACCTGTCAACAGAACGTGTAGCAGTTTTCACTTGCCGCTACTTCCTGTCACTATGACAACATTTGCAGCACTTGCATTTACACTTGCAACACTTGCATTTGCAGCAGCACTTCTTACAGCAACACTTCTTACAACAGCAACTGTCGGCCGCCGCGGCAAACAGTGAGACTGAAACTAAGCAAAGGTACACCTTTGTTAATATTATCGTTATTGCTTTACCACATTCAGAATCTCTTCTGTTCATTTGTAGTTTATGGTAAAATTTGCTGTTTAATCGATAAACAAAATAAGCAACATAAACAACAAATAATCCCCACAAAAACAACAAAGACCTTCCCCCCGAAAACACTGGTTTTAGCAAATTAATTTCAAAATATTACCTACAAATTTCCCCAAGCCCTTCAAAATGCGTTTGATTGATTGATTTATTTTTTAAATTTTATTTTATATACTGAGGTGGACTATATTTTGTTTTCGCTTACCATTGTATTTTTCTAATTCAACCGGGTATCAAATATGATTATATATATACGACCTGACTGAATGCTTGAACTATTAAAGCACAACACATTCACATTTTACCCGAACGTCTCCAATAGCAAAAGTGAACATTTTGAATTAAAAGGTATTCATGTTGTAGAAATACTATTACTTACGCATCACAATCAGGAGGATTTTCACGAGATTCATTTTTAGTTTGCGGTTCACTTGATATTCCTAAGTAAAGTTTGTATGAGCTAGCATGAGAGACTGTGTCGACATCACTCGATTCCCGATCTTTAAATACTACCACTTTCAGGAAATGGCCGCATGAAGTAATGCTGGCAGTTTTTGCTCGTGGGGCATACCATTGGGTTTGGGATCCTGGGATGAATATTATATTTTCCTTTTATTGCATGTTGCTTTTTGTGGCTTTTATCCTGCAATTCCCGCTATGGATAGCTATTCGCATAACGCCTCGCGGTAGGTCGTGCCTATTTCGATTACTTCAAAGGTCTCACGCAGGGCCGCGGTTTCGTGGCGTACTCGGCAGGTTTTCTTATGACCACAAGTTATTCTCGGCATTTTTTGCTAGTTTTGTACACAGTTATTCGAGAAGGTATAACACAAGACCTGAAAGTCGTACTCGGTAAGTTAGAATATTTACAAAGTGAAATTTATAGAAGGAAGCGTGTGTATTTACTTATCTTTCTTTGACAGTCATAATCTTGCTTTTAATTTCTTTATACATAGTAACTAAGAAATTAACTTCTTAATACAGGCGCGTGTGCAGGGGGTGGGTTTTAGGGTTCGACTACCCTAAGAAATTAACTTCTTAATACAGGCGCGTGTGCAGGGGGTGGGTTTTAGGGTTCGACTACCCCCTTAAACATGTTTATCCAATACATTTTTCGGGGGAGCATGTCTCGACCCCCCATAAACGTAGCTCACCAAAGTCTAGACCCACCTGCTTAAAAGTCTGTAATATATATATTTTTGTAGCGTAATGTATTCATGTTTACTTATATCTTTATACACCATGTTTTATATCACATGAAATGAAGACGCTCATTCCTTAGGTACATAACTTCTGTTTTGAGTCACTACAAACAGGACTATAAGAGGCACATTATATTTGCCAAAATTCTAAATTTCAACATATAAGAAATCAAATGTTTACGATATTTATAATTATACTGTCCAACAACTAGTGTCGGAATCTTTGATTATAAAATGTGACAGGAATAAATGAAAGATTAATGGCACAAAACATGCTGCCACCTCGCATTTGGCCACTGTTACCGATAACTCAAGTCATTGGGTTTAACGTGCACATTCAGAGCAAATTGTTTTAGCGCACGCCTGTTATGGGCACAGGTGCCGTCCTCGGCCAGCTCCTCCGTCCAGGATAGGAAAGGGGGGGGGGGGGGAGAGTGAGAGGGGACTGTCCGCACTGGCAGGTGCAAGGGAGCACCAGCAGCCTGACCGAGGTCGACAACAGGCGGCGGGTTATTTTTGGTGCTATGCAATTTTGAATGTCCCGTAGCATTAAAGGGACATTCCTGAGTTTGGTGCAATTTTTAAGATGTTATCGATTAAATGGAGAGAATGAATGAATGTTTAACGACACCCCAGCACGAAAAATGCATCATGTTGCCAAGTCGAAAAGATAAATTGGTTAATACTATGTTTAAAATCGGTATATGGTACACCAACCCTGGCATGAGGCAAATCCAAAGCAGACTTGGCAGCAGAATCTGCCTTTTCATTACCCCTGATGCCAACATGGCTGGGCACCCAACAAAATACAATAACTTTATTGGCAATGGATAAAAAGACACTTTCGTATCACCATCCCAATTTAGGGATGATCCAGCTTCATATTACGTAAAGCTTGGAGACACGAAAGTGAGTCAGTAAAAATAAAAAACTTGGATGCTATTGAATCTTTGATTTCTTCTAAGGCTTTTAATGACTGCCAAAACTTCAGCACTAAAAATCGATACTGAGTCGGGCAGTCTCATGGAAAGTATTGTGTCTGATGGAAAAAAACTGTAGCACAAGCCACAGAATTCCCATCCCGTGATCCATCTGTATAAACAGGAATGTTATCACGGTATTTGTCCTGAATTTCCATGAAAAACTGTTTATATACAACAGCATCTGTACGATCTTTCTTCAGATGAGAGAAAGAGGCCTACTCAAACAAGAATGTCTGTAGAAGTGGTCCTCGACATTATAGATTCGACAGATAAATCATGGAAAGTATTCCCTGCTATTTAACAGGACGGAATGTAAACAAGGTACATACCTAAATACACTGAACCAGCAGTAGTTCAACATTCATTTACAGTTCATCTCAATATCATCGATTGATTTCGATGAAGATAGTTTCCTGGAATACAACACAGCGTCAACAAAAGTGTTACGGCCTGCTTGGGAGAGTTTGAATAACATAAGCGTCAGTGCAAAGCGTGATAGTACTGTAATGATTCCACAAATGAAGGAAGTGCACATAATTTTATATGTATGTACTTACTATGGTGTTGTCGATTTGAGAAAAAGTACATATACACCATTGTGCGTTTTATAAAAGTGCATTGTGCGTTTTATAAAAGTGCTGTGAAATATTGATATAGTTAATATTATTAAGAATCTCTATATAAAATGTGATATAGATAGTACACTATCATGTTTTTCTACTAGCCGTTTTGGTGCCGATAAAAATTGCGTCAGTTATATAGCCCTAGCCTTCAATCATTGTTTTGTGGATACAAGTGTAGCAGAAGCCACAAAATTCCCACCCCGTAATAAGTCTGTATAAACAGAAATGCAATCACGTCTTGAATGTCCATGAACGTTTATGACGCACCACGGTGATCAAAATATGAAGGAGTCTTCAAAGTGTCTGTTACATCAATCAATATTGAATCTGAATGACAAAACCGTAATACATGATCATGGCCATATATCTGCACAGTGCAGTGTAGAATGGGCACTTGGCAAAATAGTGGTCTATTTCATTAATCTCTATCTAGTGTCTCGTCTATAGCAGGACAGCTAGTCCCGAGGATGTCCTTTACTGGAGACTCCATCCTTCTTACACCGGCACTTCCAGACTAGTTTACTGAATCAAAACTAGCATAGGACAGAGCTGATTAGAATAAGTACAGCTGTGATGACATGCACTCATACCAGTTATGATATCAGGTGTTCGCAAAACGTGAACATATCCTGCCCCACCGATGAGACCCGTCATGAGACGGGACGGGATGTAGCCCAGTGGTAACGCGCGCGGTCGGTCTGGGATCGATCCCCGTCGGTGGCCCCATTGAGCTATTTCTCGTCCTAGCCAGTGCATTATGACTAGTATATCAAAGGCCGTGGTATGTGCTATCCTGTATGTGCATATAAAATATCCCTTGCTACTAATGGAAAAAATGTAGCGGGTTTTCTCTCTAATTATCAAATGTTTGACATCCAGTAACCGATGATTAATAAATCAATGTGGTCTTGTTAACAAAATAAACTTTTACTTTAAGCACCATTAGAAATATTTGACTATGATCCAACCCCCAATCTAATTAAAATTAGATCCACTATTACATGTGGATCTAACAGCAGCCAGATGTAGCTCATGTCCACCAATCAAAACCTTACTTGCAGAATCATGCCAGTGATTTGAAAATATTCCGAATTATCCTGAGGGTATACGATATGTTTTATGTGAATTACGAATGCCTTATTTAGACCAGTAGAACTAATTTTAATCAGATTGCTAACAACACTGCGTAGTCTCCAATTTCTGAAAGTAAGGTTTTGATCGGTGGACATGAGCTACAACTGGCTGATGTTAGATCCACATGTAATAGTGGAGCTAATTTTAATTAGATTGATCCAACCCCCTTGCGTGTACTGTAACCTCACCGTGTTGCATGGGTGAAACATTATCTTTGAGAATGGCTAATACAGTATAATTCATTCCCCTTTTGGGGCACCTTATTTGCAACCCGTGAAGATGGATGATGGGATCCTGGTGGTTGAGTTGGGGCATATCTGAGAGTATGACTTCTGACAAAACATCACTTTAGCCCGAAGTTCAGGAAGGCTGGCCACGCCAAACTCCAGAGCAAACAACTTTCGTTCTGTTTAGATTAGTTAATAGCAAACATTGTTCTATACACCATATGAATTTGTTGCTCTTGGGGCGGTGGCTAGGGTCAATTGCGTAATTTTGTTTTCTTAATGGCCAAGTATATCAACCATGTATCCCTAGCAATGAATTGAATGGATGTTTAACGACACCCCAGCACAAATAATACATCGGCTATTGGGTGTCATACAATGGTAAAAATAAAAGGTTAGGTTAAAAACAGTGTATAGAGCTGTGTAGTGGTACATGAAATTTGAAATGTGAAGTCAAAGACAGTGTAAAGAGCTGTACAATATAATACATATCACATTTGTTATAAAGGTAAAATTCATGTTACAAATCAAATATTACACAAAAGTAAATATAAATTTGGAATAAAATCCAGTTTCTTTTAAAAACTTTAGTACAAGTTCAGGGTGGAATCTAAAGGATTCCACCACATCCCTTGCTTCGAATATATCGTTTCTAGTCTGGATCAGATGATTACACTCCACCAAAATATGGTGCACCGTCAGTGTACACTGACAATGCTCACACCGAGGTGGAGGATCCTTCTTGAGAATAAATGAATGGGTAATGTAAGTATGTCCGATGCGAGCACGACACAAAACTATTTCATCCCTTCTGCACCGCCTATAGGAGGACTGCCACTCTCTCAGGACTGGCTTAACAGAATAAAGCTTGTTCGCGACCGCACCGTTCCAATCATCTTGCCAAGTAGAAAAGATATAATTATTTACGTGATGTTTGAGATCACTATAGGGAATACCAGCATTGGCACGTGGCAAAGTCAAAGCAGACTTGGCAGCACAATCTGCCTCTTCATTGCCTCTAATGCCAACATGGCTGGGTACCCAACAAAACACAATACTCTTATTGTTAATAGATAAGACACACTTTCGTATCAGCATCCCAATTAAGGGATGTTCCAGCTTCATATAGTGTAAAGACTGGAGACACGAAAGTGAGTCGGTATAGATTATAAATTTAGAGGAGCTAGAGTTTTTGATTTTCTCTAGGGCTTTAATAATTGCCTAAGTTTCGGCACTAAATATAGATGCCAAATCAGGCAATCTCATAGAGATTATTTTGTCTGATGGAAAAACTGTGGCACAAGCCACAGAATTCCCATCCCGTGACAATAGGGATGTAGTCACAGTATTTCTCTTTTATTTCCATAAAATATTGGTTATAAATAATTGGATCCGTGCGATCTTTCTTCAGATGCACGAGATCCAACACAATTTTAGGTGGTTTTATGCACCAAGGTGGCAAAACAAAATATGAAGGTGTTTCCAAATGTCTGAAAGATCAATGTTGGAAGCAGATAAAAGCTGCCTAATGCGAAGACCAAATGTGCAGATTGCATTTGGCTTCGCATCAAACAACTTCATAAATCGGTTGTCAAAGATAGCGTTATGGGTGGGGTGTTTTGGCATTGACTTTATCTTGGTAGCATACTGCAGAGACAGCTTTGCACGTCTAGCACCCAAACTAGGTTCGTGTGCATCGACGTACAAACTTTCCACAGGAGATGTTCTGAAAGCACCAAGACAAAGCCTAAGTCCCTGGTTGTGTATGGGATCAAGCATCTGCAAGGAAGTCTTGCGTGCCGACCCATACACAATAGAGCCGTAATCTAGTTTAGATCTAATCAAAGATCGATACAGTCGGAGCATAACCTTACGGTCTGCTCCCCCACTCTGTGATGGCAATAACTTTGAGAATATTTAGGGCCTTTAGCCCTTTCTTTTTAACATATTTTAAATGAGGTATGAAAGATAGCTTCCTGTCAAATATAATTCCCAGAAATTTGGTCTCCTCGACCACGGGAATCGGGCTTTTGTCCAGAAACAGCTGAGGGTCTAAGTGGTGACCTCTTTTCTGGCAGAAGTGCATACAGACCGTTTTTGACTTTGAGAATCGAAAGCCATTGTCAGTTGTCCATTGTTGAAGCTTATTCAAACAAAGCTGCAACTGACGCTCAATGATACTCATATTGGACGACCTGTAACAAATCTGAAAATCGTCAACGTATAGTGAGCAATCGACACCAGGTTTTAAACACTGGGCGATGCTGTTCATTTTAATTAAGAATAGGGTAACCGACAGGATGCTACCTTGGGGCACCCCCATGTCTTGTGAGTGGGAATCTGAAAACGTGGATCCCACTCGCACTTTAAAAATTCTATCTTTTAAAAAGTTAGAAATAAAATTTGGAAGAAGACCTCTTAGGCCCATGCCATGGAGGTCTTTTAAAATCCCATACTTCCATGTGGTATCGTAGGCCTTTTCCAAATCAAAGAACACTGAAACCAGGTGTTGATTATTGACGAAGGCCTCGCGACAAAACGTTTCAAATCGAACGAGATGATCAACCGTACCTCGACTGAATCTGAACCCACATTGCACGTTAGTAAGCAATTTGTGCGCCTCGAGAAACCAGACAAGTCTACGACTGATCATTCGTTCCATAGTTTTGCAGATGCAGCTTGTGAGGGCGGTAACTGGTAGGGTCAGTAGGATCCTTGCCAGGCTTTGGAATAGGAATTATAATAGCCTTCCTCCAATCAGAAGGAAAGTCACCAGAACTCCAGATTTTATTAAAGATGTTCAAAAGAACTAAAAGAGAAGATTTGGGTAAGTGTTTTAGTAGTTGGTAATGTATTTCATCTGGTCCCACCGAAGTATCATGGGCTTTTCGAAGAGCATCCTGCAACTCCTCCGAAGAGAAGGGCCTGTTGTATACTTCAGCATTCTCAGATGAAAAATTAATAGGTTGCTTTTCAGCTTTAGTACGGACAGATGTAAAAGCATCTGAGCTGAAAGCAGAAGAGGAGTTATGAGAAAAGTTGTCTGCCAGTGCATTGGCGATGTCACGTTGAGATGTGACGTTTGTGTCATTGACAGACAAATGATGGACAGTACTACTGGATTCTTTTCCCTTGATTTTACTGTATTCCTAGCATGACTGTCTGCTGGTTATCCGCAGCACCATGTCCCATTGTTGGACTCGGTGGTGGATGGGTGGGGCTGACAAACCTAATATGGGTAAAACAGATTTATCAACCTTAGATGGGACCCTTAAATGGGTCCACTCCGAAGTTTCGAACTCCTTGTCTTTGGACGAGGAGTCCATGCAATCTAAAACAAATGTGAAGAAATCCAAAGTGATTTCTTCACAAAATTGGCCACGGTTTCTCGTCATCAGTTCCACTGATGATGGAGCCTTGAATAAACTTTCACCTTTTGCCATTTAAAAGGCAATTGTTGGCTTGGTTGGTGAGCCAAAATCTGTCAAGAAAATTAAGGATAGATGCAGAGATATGGAAGGAGTATGTGAGGAATTGAAATTACGATTTCTCGTTTGCGTTGCAGATGGCTATATTATCGTACGAAGCACTCGTATCGTGTGGAGTTGCCGTAATTAAATACGACGCTAAATAATGATGACACAATTTAGTGTCATTGAGTATAAGTGTAAGAATTTAACGGCGTTCGTTTCGTTTTGTTTTTATGGGAGTTTTTGGAGGATCGCTTTGTCAGGTATGTTTGCACATCAGTATTATTAAATAAATGTTAATGTAACAGAAAAATCAACCTCCACTGTGGGTTTCGAACCACGGACTCTCAGTACGATAGTCCAGCGCTCTACCAACTGAGATAATAGGGAAATTCCCACTAGCTACTGCCAGGAGGAGCACTTTATACCAACAATAAACAAAGACAATTTTTATTCAAATTTCTATTTTAAAAGTCTATGGTCAAGTAATAAATTTTCTGGAAAAGTTCCATAGGAAGAAATATATCATGGCGTTACGTGTTTTTGATAGGACAAGCGAAAGATATTACCAAAATGCGAAAGATATTGTCAACAATTAGGAAAGATGTATATAATAAATAGACCATTTCATGGTGGGGGGTTTTCCAAATACGATTTTAATGTCAACTCGTGATGTGTGAAAACCATATTTTCACTCATTGTTTCGCAATTCGTGAAAATATGGGTTTCACACATCACTTGTTGACATAAAAATCGTATTCGAAAACCCCCATGAAATAGCCTATATATAACAGACACGAGTCAGTATCTCACGTAAAGACAGGAATGCCAGGGAAAGTGCCATCTTGTCTATCCAGGTTGCTTCCCACATAACAACACGATATTAATTAACCAGCCAGGTAAGCAAACAGCTTGGGCGTGTTTCGTTATGGCGATTACGATATTCAGGGTTGTCTTGAGGGGTGGCTTGTCTCAAAGAGGCGAAAGCAAAATAAGGATCAATGGTAGACGGTTAAATATCATATATATTATGTGTACTGACGCGTCCCGTGATTAGGTAAAAACTCTGTCTTTTGCTTATGTATTAGCAACAAGTTATAAGGGCGATCGACAAGTAACTTGTGTTATCTCGTGCAATGTTAACGCACCGACTTTATTATAATACGAGTTCACTCACACCAGGAAGTGTGCGATTACATGGTATCGTGTAGCGTCGCCTATACATGCACTTTATTTCTGGTTTTTACTACATTTATTTCAGGTATTTCAACTTAATGTAAACAAAACAGAGAGGACATTAAACTGGTGTGAAATTATGGATCAACTTTTAAACATTTGAATCGAAATAAAGTGTTATCCACATGATAGCTGTATTTAATTGCGGTCAGACGGAGGATGAAATTCGTGATTGTGGATGTTAAAGTTTGTTTTGGTTAACGACACCGCTAGAGCACATTGATTAATTAATAATTGGCTATTTGATGTCAAACAGTTGGTAATGTTAACATAGTCTTAGTGAGGAAACCCGCTACATTTTCCCATTAGTGGTAGGGACCGCACCGGAAGACTAGTGGCGCCCCAACTCGCCGCTAGTCGGTCGATTAGTTTTTTGGTCTAAAAATAGGCTTGTCTTTTAGGTCCTTTTACGATGTGTTCCTGGAATTAAACGAAGAACTCTTCAATTATAGAAGGTACGGAAATTATTAAATTGTTTGTGCTCGATTCCAAAAACCGGTTTCAGATTTGTTTTCACATCGTATTCCAGGCCAAAACCAAAAGTTGAAGAATATCACGCCATTTTCTGCAGGAAAATATTTTATTTTGTAAGTTTCCATGATTTAAGAACAACAAATTATCAAAGCACAACAACTTAATACATCACTAAAGCCATATATGACACTAGTTTACTGTTGTAAACTTTTATATAACCTATAGACCCCATAAAAACATTGCTAGGTGTACTGAGATTTTTCTTGGAATCCAAGATGGCGGACATCGTGTTGACATTGTGTTTGAAACACTTTCCCTGCTGATTTATTCTACAGGTACTGTTAATAACACTGTAAAAAATGAATAATTTTATGCATATGTTGATGGGGAACCTTCAAGCGTTGTTTGAATATTTAGAAGTGTATGAAAATTATGATAATGGCCAAATCAATGCAACAGAAGTGTATGACTTTTTTTTTATCAAATTTTTCCACAAATACTCAATGACACTGAGAAACTTGTTATTGATGAACTGCAAGCCATAAATAGATACTCTATATCTAAATTTATCAGCATGATGGAAGACATACATATCCGATATTTCATGTATTTAATATTTGCTCTTGGGCGCAAATTCAGGTACATAAGTGATGATTATGACAGAAGAGTGTTAAAGGATAGAGGATGGCACATGCTCAGTATGCCATTCCATGTTGGACATGAATGGTTGTCATACTGGTGAAACATAGTTAATCAAGTGAAACAGTTTGTTATTCCTCAAACTGTTAGTTAATAATGATTGAATGTTTGTTTAACGACACCCCAGCACAAAAATACATATCGGCTATTGGGTGTCACAAATGGTAAGTATATGAACATATTTATATACTCATGTAAAACCACAGTGTAAGGAGCTGTGGGGGGAAAGTATAATACAATATATAAAATCAAGTTAAGTATATCTTAAATTTTTGTATAGAAGTCAAAGTGTTTTAAAAACTTTACAATTAACATTGGATGGAATTTAAACGATTCCAAAACATTTCTGTTGCCAAATATATCATTTCTTGTCGGCTTGAGATGATCACACTCCACCATAATGTGCCGCACAGTCAGTGTACACTGACAGTGTTCACACTGAGGAGGAGGGTCCTTCTTTAAAATAAATGAATGCGTCAAATATGTATGGCCGATGCGGGCACGGCATAAGACTACTTCATCCTTCCTGTATCGCCTGTAGGATGACTGCCACTCTCCTAGGACTGCCTTGACAGAATGAAGCTTATTCGCAACCGCATCGTCCCAATCATCTTGCCAAGTCGAAAAGATATATTGGTTAATATGAAATTTAAAATCACTGTAGGGGACACCAACATGGACACGGGGCAAGTTCAAAGCAGACTTGGCAGCAACATCTGCCTTTTCGTTATCCCTAATGCCAACATGGCTGGGTACCCAACACAGTATAACATCTTTATTGGCAATTGATAAAAAGACACACTTTCGTATCACCATCCCAACTAAGGGGTGCTCCAATTTCATGTACTGTAGAGCTTGAAGACACGAAAGTGAGTGTAAAAATAATATACTTGGATGCATATGAATCCTTAATCTGTTCCAGGGCTTTAATGATTGCCCAAATTTCAGCAGTAAAGATTGATGCTGAATCGGGCAATCTCATGGAAATTATTGTGTCTGATGGAAACACTGTAGCACAAGCCACCGAATTCCCATCCCGTGATCCGTCTGTGTAAACAGGAATGTAATCACAGTACCTTTCTTGGATTTCCATGAAATGTTGTTTATAAATAACTGCATCTGTGCGATCTTTTTTTAGATGCACAAGATCGAATACAATTTTTGGTGGTTTGATACACCAAGGTGGCAAAATAAAATATGAAGGCGTTTCCAAAATGTCTGTTAAATCAATGTTGGAAACTGATAAAAACTGCTTAATGCGAAGACCAAATGTTCGAATCGCATTCGGTTTCGCATCAAATAACTTCATATATTTATTATCAAACACCGCATTGTGTGCAGGATGTTTTGGCATTGATTTAATCTTTGTAGCATACTGCAGAGAAAGCTTTGCACGTCTAGCACCCAAACTAGGTTCGTGTGCATCGACGTACAAGCTCTCCACAGGAGATGTTTTGAAAGCACCAAGATAAAGCCTAAGTCCCTGGTTGTGTATAGGATCTAGCATTTGCAAGTAAGACTTACGTGCTGACCCATACACAATGCACCCATAATCAAGTTTAGACCGAACTAAAGATCTATAAAGTCGGAGCATAACCTTTCGATCTGCTCCCCATTCAGTCTTACCAATAACCTTTAAGATATTGAGGGCCTTTAAGCCCTTCTTTTTTACATACTGTAAATGAGGAACAAAAGATAGCCTCCTGTCAAAAATAACCCCCAGAAATTTGGTCTCCTCCACAACTGGAACCGGAGTTTTGTCCAGAAACAGCTGTGGATCTAAATGGTGACCTCTTTTCTGGCAGATATGCATACAGACTGTTTTTGACTTTGAGAATCGAAATCCATTGTCAGTTGCCCATTGTTGAAGTTTATTCAAACAAAGCTGCAACTGACGTTCAATGATACTCATACTGGACGACCTGTAGCAAATCTGAAAATCGTCGACATATAACGAGCTATCAACGCCAGGTTTTAAACACTGGATGATGCTGTTAATTTTCACGGAAAATAAAGTTACTGACAGGATGCTACCTTGAGGCACACCCATCTCTTGGGAGTGAGAATCGGATAACGTAGATCCCACTCGTACCTTGAAAGACCTATTCTGTAAGAAATTTGAGATAAAGCCAGGCATACGGCCTCTTAGGCCCATGCCATGGAGGTCTTTCAAAATCCCATACTTCCACGTGGTATCATAAGCTTTCTCGAGGTCAAAAAAGACCGATACCAAATGCTGGTTATGGATAAAAGCATCCCTACAAAACGTTTCAAATCTAACAAGATGATCGACCGTGCTACGTCTAGGCCTGAACCCACATTGCACGTTAGTAAGCAATTTGTGGGACTCGAGATACCAGACAAGTCTACGGTTGATCATTCTTTCCATGGTTTTACAAATGCAACTTGTCAAAGCAATAGGCCGATAACTGGTTGGATTTGTTGGATCCTTACCAGGCTTAGGAATAGGAATGACAATGGCTTTTCTCCAATCAGAAGGAAAGTCACCCGAAATCCAGATTTTGTTAAAGATATTTAATAGAACCATTAAGGATGATTCAGAACCATTAAGGATGATTCAGGTAAGTGTTTTAAGAGTTGATAATGTATTTCATCTGGTCCTACCGAAGTATCATGGGCTCTACGTAGAGCGTCCTGCAACTCCTCCAAAGAGAAGTGCCTGTTGTATACTTCAACATTTTCAGATGAAAAGTTAATAGGTTGCTTTTCAGCTCTATTTCTGACAGACGTAAAAGCATCTGTACTGAAAGAAGAAGAGGAGTTATGGGAGAAACTGTCTGCCAATGCATTGGCAATGTCACGATGAGACGTAACATCCGTGTCATTGACAGACAAATGGCGAACTGTATTATTGGATTCTTTTCCCTTGATTTTACGTATCCTATTCCAGACAGATTTCACCAAGATGATTTCTTACTCTGTCTGATAGTTTTACGAGCCTTTGCCCGAGCAATGCGATAACTATTCAGGTTATCCCCGGTAGGTTCGCTCTTTGATTGCATCTTTGCATGTCTCATTGAACCATGGTTTATTGAAACGCTTCGGTACTGCCGAAGTCTTAGGAATAGTTTCCTCTGCAATATCTTTCAAGATGGAGGTGAACAAAGACATGGGATCATCGGCACCAGTCATGGCAGTTTGTTGCAGTCGAGTGCTGCATAGATGCCGAAATTGATCCCAGTTTGCCCCTGTCAACCTCCATCTCTGAACTCTTTCAAGTGATGGTAAGTACTGCGCACACTAACTATATCTATAGTCATAAACATGTGTATGCAGACAAACTTAATATTTAGCTAGTGCATTATTACATTTTACCAGATATATATTCGCTGACCTGTACAAATAGGTAATTTTTGGAACTGGAAACAAAAGTTGCTTCTCAATATCGATGTTTATTACTATGAATTTTGCATACTGGTGAAACATATAGTTAATCAAGTGAAACAGTTTTGTGTCATTCCTCAAACTATTGGATAATATGTACTGCGAACACTAACTATATCTATAGTCGTAAACATGTGTGGATATGTGTATGCAGACGAACTTGATATTACCAGATACATATTCGCTGACCTGTAGAAATAGGTAATTTTTGGAACTGGAAACAAAAGTTGCTTCTCAATATCGACGTTTATTACTGTGAATTGTGCATACATGTATTTCTCAGATATTTCAAGGACTTGAAATTTCCTCTCGTCCCAAAATGCAGATCATCAGTGATGTTTATAACAGAAAAGTATTAAAGGAGCAAGCTCGATATGCCAATCAGTGTTTTGAATGAATACTTTTCATTCTGGTACAACATGTAGTTGATCGGATGAAGTAATTTTCCATTGTTCATCAAACCATGATATTTTAACAGCTGCAAACATGTACCATGAACTCTTATGTACTGTACTTTTATTGTCATGACAATGTCCGGATACGAGTATGCAGATGAACTTGGCATTTTGCCATCACACCTCACAACATCTATGCTACCTGTTGGCAAACCAATTACAAATGGTCTAATTCTTGATTTGTGGTCAATGGTTAATAAAGCACATGATATAACAACAGAGCATCTTTGTAGATTTCTGAGATTAGAAACCGGTTACCAAAAGAACTTAAAATTAAGAATATCCAGATTGTTAAAGCAAAAGAGAACCAAACATGGAAAATATCTACATCATTTCCTCTACACACCCTTTGAACTCCCAATCACAGGAACATCTCAAGAAGCTATCACAATAATACAAGATTTAGAACAGCAAACAACCACTCTCAAAGAACAATGTAAACAGTGGGAGTCTGATAAATTCTACCTTAAACGTAAAGTTACTCGGTTAGAGGAAAGCAGAGACGCAAAGAAGACAAAATTGTAAAGCTACAAGAAACCATAAGCAAACAACAAAGGTCAACATCTCAACTCACTCTAGAGCTTAAGAAATCTACTGTTTCACAGATAAAACATGAATCTACATTAAAATCATGTAAATCTACTATTCAAAATGAAGTTAAACGATTGACGGATAAACTGTTTTCTGTAGAAGTTGAAAATTATAACTTGTCTGCTCAAAACAAATCACTTTTGGAAGAGGTAACAGATCTTATAAAGAGAGTTGAGGATAGGTCTGCTATTAATTCTTAACTGAACACTAGCGTTAATTTTTTAGAGAATACCATTGATGACTTAAACAGCAGTAAGCTACAGTTGTATAATGCAGATTTTCTTTGCTTCAGAGATAGAGAAAGAAAGAAATGTTTTATTTAACGACGCACTCAACACATTTTATTTACGGTTATATGGCGTCAGTCACTTCAGAGATGTGCATAAAGTATGAACATTCCTGCTGATGTGCCTAACATATGAATATTCCAGTTGATGTGCCTAACGTATGAATACTCCAGTTGATGTGCCTAACGTATGAACATTCCAGTTGATGTGCCTAACATATAAACATTCCAGTTGATGTGCCTAACGTATGAATACTCCAGTTGATGTGCCTAACGTATGAATATTCCAGTTGATGTGCCTAACGTATGAATATTCTAGTTGATGTGCCTAACGTATGAATATTCCAGTTGATATGCCTAACATATGAACATTCCAGTTGATATGCCTAACATATGAACATTCTTGCGCTGATGTGCCTATGTGAACATTCCTTCTGATGTGCCTATGTGAACATTATTTATGATGTGCCTTTTTGAACAGTTCTACTGATGTGCTCTTTTTCTATTTGATGGTAAGTGGACATTGAATTATTGCATTTTATTTTACACACCCAGCACTTTTTCAACACAGACTAAAATCAATATATAACTGCATATTACTCTCAGTTATACATTATCTACTCACCATTTATGTCAAACTCTCATATCCCCATGTTTATGCCATAATTTATTGGTAAGGGGCTATGAACTCAAAGCCTAATACAAATAACTGTGTAATTATCAACGTTTTTTGGTCAATTTAAAACCAATTTGGATAAAATAACACAATTGATGAAGAAATAATGATGCTTTTAATGGTTACTGGTGTATTGTAACCCAAAATAAGGCACCAAGTTAAATAATTAGCACTGTGCCAATTTGTTTAGGTCTTGTGTAACATTTTGCCAAACGGAGTTACTGCCCTTGATTACAAAAAGTTTAATTTAGGGGGGTCAAAGTAATATTTTTGATTTTTTTTTTTTACATTATCATTATTTGGGATGTGTTCCATCACTACAGCTATAAATATATGTTATTGTTACAAAATTCTGAAAGTGTCAACGGTCCCTATTAGTGGCAAGGGATCTTTTATATGCACCATCCCACAGACAGGATAGCACATACCACGGCCTTTGATATATCAGTCGTGGTGCACTGGCTGCAACAAAATTTACTATTATTTGGGCTCACCGACGGGGATCGATCCAAACCCGACCGCGCATCACTTTACCAATGAACTACGTCCATGCATGCAGATTGTTCACAGTGTTCCTCGTATCCATTTGTTTGAGTCCTTAAACCATATGTCAGGCGCAATGTATCAGTAATTAAAATAATGACGAGTGCGTCGTTAAATAAAATATTTCTTTCTTTCCATTTGAACGTTTGTAACTATAATTATTGAATTGGTTTAAAGGCATACTGTCACGGATTTAAGGACCTTATTTCTCTAAAAATGGATAATAAATAAAAATTACATTAATTGTTGGAAACCAAATCTAGCTATCGTATCACCTTAACTGAACCATGATGGAGTGAAATCCATGTCAACCCACTCGGCAATTATGGATTTTGAATTATGGACCATTGCCATAATTCAATTGTTTTTACAAAATATAATTAAGAAATGGATCAATAAAGTATATTTAGGGACAAATCAAATTATTTTTGTTCAGGTAATACTTTGTTAGACCATTAAATAGGTCAGTGATCTGTGACAATATGCCTTTAATATACTTTAATATTTAAGAATATCATCAAGCCATAAATAACATTTGTATTTGTTAACATTTCCATATACATACCTTTGTTTCACACCCAACAGACGATGTATTTTGTGAGCCGGAGCACAAGCGTGCGAGACAGGAGCAACGCATCAAATTCAGGAAAAAAGGTATACAGATAAGCGGGCAAAATGTGCTAACCTGAGAGATTTGTACTATGTATTTCCATCGTTCTACCCTCAAAATTAGTTGTAATTCATGTAATAATGTACAGTGATGTGTCTGCAACCCTATATAGCTGTGTGTTAGTAATGCTAATATGAATTATTGTTGTTATCCTGATTTGGGAATTTTCATTTAATTCGGGTAACAGCCAGCCTATGTGCTGGGATGTCATTAAACATTCATTCTTTAATATCTTAGTATGCATCTAGATATGTAAACAGTATTCACGTCGCGGCTGTTGGAGGTGCAGATCAAGTGGATTAAAAACAAATGCATATGGTTTGTGCCATGCATGAGATAATGGTCACAAGTGAAATAAGGACTGAATACCCCTCCAATATTTGTATTTATTACATACCTATTCAATCTTACTATAGTGATAAAGGCCTTTTGAAACCGTGTAATAAATTCACCCTGTATTGCACAAAAATGCAATCTGGACCGGAACTTTTAAATGGGGAATTCCCTTTTTCTTTTTACTGCAGTTTGTGTCTTTTATTTACTTACGTCATATCTGATTTACAAATGACGTCATATCGTATTTGAAACATTACACAAGGCTGCCGCATAGTATGATTCTTGACGTTAAATGAATCCATTAAAGGAGTTTTGATCATAGATTTAACAGTCTTGTTATGACGTCAAATTAAAAACCGTTTTTGTAAAACATAAAAGAAGGTATGTAATAAATACAGAACTTCACATACGTTATTTTCGCTTCCTATTTATTGCACTCGTTTATTTTGCGAAAGAACATACCACTCGACCGCTACGAGGTCTCGTGGTATATATTCTTGCGTAAAATAAACTCGTGCAATCAGTGGCGTCGGAACTGGGGCGTCAGGGGCGGCGGCCACCGCCCCAATATTTGGACAGAAAACGCCCCAAAAACCATCACCTTTAATTTTTTAAATCATCATAACACATTGCTTGTAATGAGCGGGAGGAGGGAATCAAGAAAACAAAACATATTTCCTGTCTAGACCATGCATATGTTGCAATTACAATAGTGTTACACACCCAATATAGCGTAGATTGAAATGTGACGTAAATGAATAAACTACTGTTTAACTAGCTAATTAAACGAATCACAATAACCGTTAATTAAAACAACCAACAACAATATAGTTAATCATTTATTTCAAAGTACAAAACATATAAATGTTTTTTGTTTCTTTTTTCTGATGCATTTAAGTAGGCTGATGATTTTCACTTGAGGCCTGAAACATAAAATACATGTATTTTTAAACACGATACACAAACAGCAGCAAAATTAAAATTATTTTTGGTGTATGAAAAAATTTAAATTAGAATATAGTACAAAAACGTAACTGTTCATTATTCACTTTCATCTTCTTAAGAGTTGTTATAATACAAGTGTACTGTGTCTAATAATGTGTTGCATATCTAAGTTTATTATAAGAATGTAACTATGAATATTCACTGTCCATTTCCATCTTTTCAGAGTATTGAAATTCGTAATTGTAGTGGTTCACACATAAGTATTATTCGAATCATTACTACAAAAATCGTACCATGAAAACGCCCCTTTATGGAAAATACATACATAGGGTTTACATAGTCAAATACACTATCCTGAGTTTGCTGCCATTGTAAGCTGTTTTCGACTCACGGCGACTGAAATGATGCATTACATACAATATATATATATTAGTTTTATGTATAGTTCATGTGTGCTGATATTTGTAGTAGTCACTGTTGATTTTCTTCCTAATATGAATTTTTTTTCGTACGTACGAAATTAAAATCTGGTTTGGTCTACTACAAACATCAGGACAACAAACACGTTGTTTATACAGATACTATAAAAAAAAACATATATTTATCATGTAATTTTAATCATCGAAAAGGAAATGTTAGTTGTAAACATTTTACAATATGACGTTAGTGGCCGAAAACTGAGGATAGTGTCTTTAATGATTTGTGTTTTCAATATCACCTGTTTCGAACTGACTACTTCTTTGGTCTTAGGTTACTTCTTGTCACGGTGGCAGCAGCAGGCTTTAGCTCCCGCAATCAGAGACACTGAAACTGTTAAAGAGTCGATATTTTATCTTGGCTTTAACGTTTGAATGGATGTTTAACGATAGATAGATAGAATAGATGTTTAACGACACCCCAGCACGCGCACACACACACACATACTAAAAAAACCCCAAAAAACCTATCGGCTATTGGATGTCAAACAAAGGTAAATAATCTGAATGAAGTGATAATCAAATCAATATAAAAATTCAAAAGTTACATTACACATTCTTGCCCACTGGACTGAATTAGTCACTTTTTGCACGGTGCTAGATAAAAATAACATACAATGAGAGGCTGTTGAAATTTGTTACATTTATTTAGTCAATAAAATAAAATTTAAAAGGAAAACTACTTTTCAACCAGTTACCTTTTTTCATTTTGTCTGATGACAGAATATATAAAAAATATTAATAATTAAAATATGTAAAATCCATGACTTACGATTGATAATTAAAACATGAAAAATTCATAACTTACAACTGATAATTAAAATATGTAATATCCATGATTTACGATTGATAATTAAAATATGTAAAATCCATTACTTACGATTGATAAAATATGTAAACTCCATTACTTACTGATTAGAACAGTCACAATCTTGATGAAATTCATGATGATTCTTTATCTGTGCAAAGGTACGTCTCGATGTAAAAGCAAACTAATGTTTACTTTCTTGGTCGAAAGTTATTTTCTAGTTTCAGTTCCATTACTTTTATACAAAACACAAGGAAATTCAAAACATTTAATTCATACACTATCCTGGTGTTGACCAGGTCAAGTACATGCTAACATGTAATATAAGCTTTGTAATTATTAAGTAGGTGGTGTAAATTTTAATTGTCTTTTGTTTTTTTAAAACGTTATTTCCTTTTGTATTATAATATGAAAAGAAAAACAAACTAAAAAACCTCCAAAAAGTACACATCCAGGTTAATAATCACAAAGAGATGATATGCAAGATTAATTAATATTATAAAACAGAAAGAAAGTTGTTAAAAACACGAGTTTTTCTTCCTCCAATGTTATATATAAAACAGCGGCAATCGATTATTGCTTCATCATCTCACAAGGACAGACAACTGGACATTCATAAGCCTTGACAGAACAGATAGAAGTTTAATAGTGAACAGTTTAAGAGTGGATTATGTTATACCTTTATGCATATACATGACATTTAAATCTGCGCTATATTAGGTGTGTAACATAATATTGTAATTTGGTAGGGAAAACATGACCTTTGTGTAACACAAGGATTGAACATTTCAGTGGTTCAAATAGCACATCAGGAAATATGTAACACCATATATGATGAAAAACAACAGCAATTATGGAGATATACGAACCCAAAAAAAAAAAAAAATCCAATTTCTTCATTTTTTTTTTTTTTAAAAGAGGAAAATGTTACTTCAAGAAGTTTGTGTGACAAAATGGTTAGGCAAGATTAACCATATATTTTTGGTTCTGAACAAATGACCAACATTTTGGTTTGATGATATCTCCACAAACAGCACAGTAATTAATCGCTGAAAATGTTAAAATAGTGGTATATTGTTAAAATCCTGACATATGTCAAGTTAAAATTCGTATGCCTATTTAATTGTTTTATGGTTAAATTATGATATTGTATGTCTTTAATCAGACAGTAGTATGTAAATGAAACCCATGGATAACTTTTATTATCACATAATAGCTAGCATATCCAGTGTAATCAAAGTATGTGATATTTTTATATCACATACTTTGAGAATATGATAACTGCAAATCAGATGTAAATTAATCGAGATCACGGCACTACGTTTATTGACATTTAAACAAACGTGTTAGGAGTCGCGCAATAATGCATTCATAGTGATCAAACAAAAACATTTCAATTGCAACTTTACACTGAACGCTGTCGGTATGTAAGGATATCCAAAAACTTCATTCGAGTTTGACGTCATTTCCATTCAAAATGATTCCACGTCACATATTCTTAAAAGTTAAAGTTTGTTAATTTAACGACACCACTAGAGCACAATGACTGATTAATCATCGTCTGTTGGATGTCAAACATTTGGTAATTCTGACATAGTCATCAGGGGAAACCCAGTACATGTTCCTAATTCAGCAAGGGATCTTTTTAAATGCACTTTTCCAGACAGGCGAGCACATACCACGACCTTTGACCAGTTGTGATGCACTGGTTGGAACGAGAAAAACCCCCAGTCAGTTGAATGCATTAACCGAAGTGGTTCGATCCTGTGAAGCAAGCACCTCAAGAGAACACTCGACCGACTGAGCTAAATCCCCCCCCCCCACCATTTATTCTTAAATCATTTGAATATGGAGTAATGGCTGACTGGAATTAAAGTTTACAGCTTATAAAAACACGTTGTGTTAAGCCTAAGATTATATGATACAGAGATCATTACCCTCGTGTGTTTCGGTGTCGTCAATACCATAGACTAGTATTAGGAATAAAAATAATGGCTTATGCTCGCATAAGACAATTTTTATTACTAATACATTGGCGATACCGAAACACACTTTGGTAATAAAATGTCTTAAATTAAAGGTCACAATAAGATAAAAATCAGATAATTGCTTTGGGTAAAATTTGCAAACATATATATGAAAAATCTATCCTCTTATTAAAAACAAACATCAGTGCAGTTATACTTAATTACATCATATACAGATCTTTCAATCACACGTCGAAGAAACTTAACAAAAATATCATAACCTGCACCAACATTACATATAGTACAGTAAATGTAGGCCAAAATTTAGCTGAACCTATAACACATTGCAACCGAAGTTTTGTTTTGTTTTATATTGTTAAGATTAACCCACTGAACATTATACCACAAATCCGCCAAAATCAGATACCGGGAAAAGAATGAATAAATACACAGAACTTCACATACCGTTGTTTTCGCTTCCTATTTATTGCACGAGTTTATTTTGCGCAATAATATATACCACGAGACCGCATATTCTGGAAATAGTGTTGCAAATTTGCAACATATGTCGTGACGCGCATCTTTTTTCCTTTTTGTTTTCCATCTTCCCTCTATAGCACTAAACCCAACCCTGGATCAGCTAGTAAATATATGTATCATAGTAAATATATTAACCATAGTACATATATTAAGTAATAACATTTCTTTTGATACAAAATATTTTTTAAATAATGTATTTTTTTATATTGAATGAATGAATGAATGAATGTTTAACGACACCCCAGCACAAAAATACACATCGGCTATTGGGTGTCACAAATGGTATACAATACATAAAATCAAGGTAAGTACATTTTAAAGGGACATTCCTGAGTTTACTGCAATGTTTAAGATGTTATCGACTAACAAACACTTTTTAACGATTGTAATTACACATAGTTTTTTGCATAAAATATTAGTGGTTTATATTAAACATGTTTCTGATCGTTCTAATATTTGTACTAGGTTAAATTTCATTTTATTTCCTAAAATATGTTTTTTTTCGTACGTACGAAATTATTTGAAGACAAACTCCAGTTTGGGCTTCTTACAAATATTAAGACGACCAGAAACATATTGAATATACAGACACTGACATTCTAAACAAGAAAATATATTTAATATGCAAGTTTAATCGTAGAAATATTTTATTAATCTTACAATGCAGCAAACTCAGGAATGCCCCTTTAAAACTTTGTATAGAAGTCGGTGTTTTAAAAACTTTACAATTAAATCTTGATGGAATTTAAAAGATTCCAAAACATTTCTGTTGCCAAATATATCATTTCTTGTCGGCTTGAGATGGTCACACTCCACCAAAATGCCGTGATTACATTCCTGTGTATGGATCACGGGATGGGAATTCTGTGGCTTGTGCTACAGTTTTACTTTCCATGAAACTAACTGACTCAGCATCGATCTTTAGTGCTGAAGTTTGGGCAGTCATTAAAGCCTTGGAAGAAATAAAGGATTCTAGTGCATCCAAATTTATTATTTTTACCGACTCACTTTCGTGTCTCCACGCTTTACGTAATATGAAGATGGACCATCCCTTAATTGGGATGGTGATACGAAAGTGTGTCTTTTTATCCATTGCCAAATAAAGATATTGTATTTTGTTGGGTGCCCAGCCATGTTGGCATCATGGGTAATGAAAAGGCAGATTCTGCTGCCAAGTATGAATTGGATTTGCCTCATGCCAGGGTTGGTGTACGGTATACTGATTTTAAATATAGTATCAACCAATTTATCTTTTCGACTTGGCAACGTGATTGGGACCGTGCGGTTGCGTACAAGCTTCATGCTATCAAGCCAGTCTTGGGGGTGGCAGTCCTCCTATAGACAATGCAGAAAGGATGAAATAGTCTTGTGTCGTGCTCGCATAGGTCATACTTACTCGACAGATTCATTTATTTTGAAGAAAGATCCTCCACCTCAGTGTGAGCGCTGTCAGTGTACCCTGACGGTACGCCACATATTGGTGGTGTGTCCTCATCTCAAAGAAACTAGAAAAGATATGTTTTTATGTGTTAAAATTGAAAAATTCAAATAAATATTATTTCGTTTGGAAAGGGTAAAGTTCGTGTGTGTGTGTGTGTGTGTGTTTGTTTAACGATATCAAAGATAAAGCATATTGATTTAATAATCATCCGACCCCATACAACCGTAAATAAAATGTGTTGAGTGCGTCGTTAAATAAAACATATCCTATCCTTCCTTCCATTTGCTGTTGGATGTCTAACATTTGGTAATTTTGACATATAATCTTAGAGAGGAATCCGGTGCATGTGCAGTGGGAGGGTATTGGAGGTCGAAACCCTTACTTGCCCAAGCTTAAAAAAAAAATTTAATGTATTTTTTGGGGGAGCATGGCCCCATATAAACGTCGCTTAACAGTCTATAACCCCAACCCCGCTGAAATCCCTGCACACGCGCTTTGGAAACCCGCTACATTGTTTTTTAGCAAGGGATTGTTTATATGTACCATCCCACAGACAAGATATCACATACCATGGTCTTTTTGTATACCCGCCGATGGGGGTCGATTTTAGACTAACCGCGCATTTAAAAACCCCCACCTTTTTAGGTCTTAAGTAATGAATAAAAATAACATATAGTCTTGAAAAATGTTACGTAAATCGAGCACAGTACCCTCTTCCTCTACCCCTAGAGCGTTACGTAATTAGTAACACCCCCTTACATGTAACGCGTATGCCAACAGCTGGCCACTGTCAAAATTTCAAGGCAAATCCTCCACTCACCGACCCCTGGGAAGGCGTTGTACCATACCTCTATGGATATAAATGTTTTGGAGATATGAGACGACGCCTCAATCAAGACCGTTAAATTTGTTTAAAAATCGGTACGAGCCCGTCATAAGTGTTCCACTTTCAAAATCATGGCTTTGTTTTTGACCTGGATAAGCCAGCGTATCATATGTATTCTGTGTACTGACGCGTCCCGTGATTCGGTAAAAACTCTTTATTACATACCCATTAAATCTTACTATGTAAATACAGCTCTGAATACAACTTTCCGTATTCAACTCTGCAGCCGGTACTACCTTCCGGATACAACGCTACTATAAATAGCACAACGTTACTGGGGAATTCCTTACAGATGTTATGTAAACAAAGTTGGTTATACCGGGTTTGTTTTCGTATTCAAAATAAGAACGCTAAACACAAATATATTTTAATAAAATTAAACGTTTTATGGAATATTTGTGGGGTATTCAATAATAAATAAGACAGATAGATTTTGTAATAAAGTTGTTTATTTGTTTATAAATAATGTATGCGCGTGCATGACGTCTGCTCTGTACTTCAGCCATTTATCAAAACATAAATTTGCTAGTCACAATGTCGGACGAAGAAAATTCTAATATATGGGATGATTTTGAACATTTCGACGATATTGATTTTGGACAATTTGCCTTCAATAACCTTTCACAGGTTGACGAAACTACCATTGCCACAAAGTCTATAAAAGATTTAAAAGCGTATATTGACAGTAAACGAAACTCAAACACTGTAAAAAAAAAACCCGAGAGCGTTACCAAAAAAATTATCCAATGGCTTTTAAATTCTGGCGAAGACAGAAATTTGAAAGAAATTCCGACCGACCATCTCGATAATTATATCGGTTCCTGGTTACTTCAATTGAAAAAAAACGGACGGATCAGAGTACGAGCCCGATACACTAACATCATACCAAAGAGCCCTTGATAGACATCTTTGCGAAATCGATTATCCCGTTAGCATCCTTCAGGCAAAAGAATTTCAAACCAGTCGTCAAGTTTTATGCTCGCGTAGAAAAGAATTAAAACAACAGGGGAAAGGAAACCGGCCAAATAAAGCTGACCCACTGACAAGAGAGGAAGAAGACATTTTGTGGGAAAAGGGGGAATTTGGAAAACATTCACCAGTAGCATTACTTAAGAGATGGACTGAGAGGGTCAGATGAACATAGAAAGATAAAATGGGGGGACATTGAACTAAAAAAATGTGGAAAATGGCGACCAGTATTTTGAATTTAACGAGCGCGATACTAAAATATCACCTATCCCAATCGTTGCCATATTGACATTTACAAAAGTTATATAAACAGAAGACCCCCTGCCACCACAAACGCGGACAGTCCATTCTATTTGGCAATAAATTATACAAGACACGTCGACAGTGAAATATGGTTCAAGAGGCAACCCCTCGGTGTCAACTCTTTGGAAAACATAATAAAAAATATGGCCAAAAATGCAGGATTGGTAGGGAAAAAAACTAATCACAGTGCCAGAAAATCATCGTGTACTCAACTAGTGCATGCCGGCCAAGAGCCCATAGTTATTTGTCAGCTGTCGGACACAAAAACGTCAACAGTATTAATAATAATGCTGTAGCATCTGTCCCAATGCAGAAAGAAATGTGCAATATTTTAACAGGAAATAATTCATCACAGTCACTAAGTATTTCCAAGAATTCGCGTTTCACTACACCAAGTATAAATCCAGCCAAACATCCACGGATTGATTCGTCGCACACAAGTCCCAACTTGGACGAAATGACAACTGGTCTATTCAGTGGTACATTCATTTCTGGAGGCACATTCAATATAAACTTCAACGTTTCTTCACAAACAACAAGCAACTCTATGAACATTAACAAAAGAAAACATAACGATTCCACAGAAAACTTGAATCCATAGAAATTTACGTTTAAATTCGTTTTTTTTCTCTCACAAACTTGCACACAGCGAATCGAACACGTGTCAACACTTACTCTCTTCTAATGAAACGTTGTTGTTTAAAAACATTTTTTGTGAATTGATGATACATGTATTTTATTGTGCTTAAAGGGACATTCCTGACTTTAAAGCTAATAAAATAGACAGTAATATGGATTAGTAAACTCACCTGTAATACATTTGTGTAAAAAAAATCAATGAAAAGTGCGAAATTGAAATACTTACATAGAACAATACTTTCAGGATTCCCCATGACATGATTATTTGAAATCCTCGCGGAAAGGTGAAGGTCAGTGATCGCAGTGATGACGAGAACACAAATTTCCCACAATGCAATATTCAACATGGCTTCGGTGAGTACACGTTTTTGGGATGCAGTCGATTCGTCCACTGGACAGTTTGACCACGGACGATTCGTCCACTGAAAATTCGTCCACTGAGGAACTCGGAGACGATTCGTCCACTACAAAAAATCAGTTCCGGACGATTCATCCACTGGGTTTTGATTTCCCAAGTACTTTTCCATGGGTGAAAGTTTTCCGGCATATGCCGGATTTTCCGATTTTTCTGGGTCTCTAAGGGTCGTTTTTCCAAATCGTCTAAATCCGTTGAGATTTTCATAGGGGGGTGGGTTGGGGTTATGACCCAACTTCTCCGATTGTTAATAGATGATTACTCCAAAGTTCAACAAAAAGTTCGATTCTACAACGATTCAATCCGAGAAAGTTCCCCGATCTAGCAGATGCACATTTCAGTAAGTGCGCGGTTTTTTTGTTGTTTTTTTTTTTTTGGGGGGGGGGGGGGGGGGGGTTACGGAGATCGCCGATCCTTTCGTTCGATTCCGACAAAACTGACTCAATGCGATCACCAGTCAACGGAAACACAAA
This sequence comes from Gigantopelta aegis, assembly GCF_016097555.1. NCBI lineage: Eukaryota > Metazoa > Mollusca > Gastropoda > Neomphalida > Peltospiridae > Gigantopelta > Gigantopelta aegis. Next base: position 47,115,703 of record NC_054707.1, on the reverse strand, counting down.
ATCGCAGTCCGTGAAACGAGATCCGGAAAGTTGAATCAAGTCGCGTCTAAAACAACACGCTTTGTTTGAATGACATTTGTTGTTTTGTTGAATTGTTTTTTAATGTACATTTAATTATATTGGAACTGAAGACGATGAGTTTTTATTTTATTTCGAGGTTATTAGGCATATGGGGATAACATGTGACAAGGGAGGGTACAGTGGATATAATGTACGCCATTGAAGGAGAACATGACATGGGGGGGGGGGGGTAATAAAGTCTTCCGACGCGGAGGCTTGCATTACCTATTTACCACATCGTGACATGCGAGATAATGTACGAGCGAGTGGACAAATCGTCAGTGGACGAATCGTTCGGGGCATGATAATGAATACAAACAGTTAATAAAAAATGGATATTAATGTTGAATTATAACTCTATTTTACTTTTTTGGTTATAATATACCACAAAATAATGTTAAGAAACGATTACAATGTCAAAGAAATAACTATTAATATGTATGAAAAAAAGTAAAGTTTGTTTTATTTAACGACGCCGCCAGAGCACATTGATTTTTTTATCTTATCATCGGCTATTGGACGTCAAACATATGGTCATTCTGACACTGTTTTTTAGAGGAAAACCGCTGTCGCCACATAGGCTACTCCTTTACGACAGTGTGCGATTACATGGTATCGTGTAGCGTCGCCTATACATGCACTTTATTTCTGGTTTTTACTACATTTATTTCAGGTGTTTCAACTTACTGTAAACAAAACAGAGAGGACATTAAACTGGTGTGAAATTATGGATCAACTTTTAAACATTTGAATCGAAATAAATAAAGTGTTATCCTCATGATAGCTGTATTTAATTGCGGTCAGACGGAGGATGAAATTCGTGATTGTGGATGTTAAAGTTTGTTTTAGTTAACGACACCGCTAGAGCACACTGATTAATTTATAATTGGCTATTGATGTCAAACAGTTGGTAATGTTAACATAGTCAGAGAGGAAACCCGCTATATTTTTCCCCATTAGTGGCAAGCGATCTTTTATATGTACCATCCCACAGACAGGATAGTACATACCACGGCCTTTGATATATCAGTCGTGGTGCACTGGCTGCAACAAGATTTTATATTATTTGAGCTCACCGACGGGGATCGATCCAAACCCGACCGCGCATCAGGTGAGCACTTTAGCAATGAACTACGTCCATGCATGCAGATTGTTCACAGTGTTCCTCTTATCCATTTGTTGGAGTCCTTAAACCACATGTCAGGCGGAATATATGAATAATTAAAATAATGATCGAGTGCGTCGTTAAATAAAACATTTCTTTCTTTCCATTTGAACGTTTGTAACTGTATAATTATTGAATTGGTTTAAAGGGACATTCCCGAGTTTGCTGCATTATAAGATGTTTCAGACTAATAAAATATTTCTACGAATAAACTTACATATTAAATATATTTTCTTGTTTAGAATATCATTGTCTGTATATTCAATGCGTTTCTTGTCGTCTTAATATTTGTAAGAAGCCCACACTGGATTTTGTCTTCAAATAATTTCGTATGTATGAAAAAATATATTTTAGGAAATAAAATCAAATTTAACCTAGTACAAATATTAGAACGAACAGAAACACGTTTAATATACAGCCACTTATATTTGATCAAAAATATATTTGATATGTAATTACAATCATTAAAAAGTATCTGTTAGTCGATAACATCTTTAAAATTTCAGCAAACTCAGGAATGTCCCTTTAAGAATATCATCAAGCCATAAATAACATTTGTGTTTGTAAACAGTTCCATCTACATACCTTTTTTTCACACCCAACAGACGACGTGTTTTGTGAGCCGGAGCACAAACGTGCGAAACAGGGGCAACACATCAAATTCGGGAAAAAAGGTATACAGATAAGCGGGCAAAATGTGCTAACCTGAAAGATTTGTGCCATGTATTTCCATCGTTCTACCCTAAAAATTAGTTGTAATAATGTACAGTGATGTGTCTGCAACCCTATATAGCTGTGTGTTAGTAATGCTAATATGAATTATTGTTGTTATCCTGATTTGGGAATTTTCATTTAATTCGGGTAACAGCCAGCCAGCCCCCCCCCCCCCCTACAAAAATGGGATCTCATATGCCTATGTGCTGGGGTATCATTAAACATTCATTCTTTAATTTCTTAGTATGCATCTAGATATGTAAACAGTATTCACGTCGCGGCTGTTGGAGGTGGAGATCAAGTGGATTAAAAACCAATGCATATGGTTTGTGCCTTGCATGAGATAATGGCCACAAGTGAAATAAGGACTGAATACCCCCCTCCAATATTTGCATTTATTACATACCTATTCAATCTTACTATATTGATAAAGGCCTTTTGAAACCGTGTAATAAATTCACCCTGTATTGCACAAAAATGCAATCTGGACCGGAACTTTTAAATGGGGAATTCCCTTTTTCTTTTTACTGCAGTTAGTGTCTTTTATTTACTTACGTCATATCTGATTTACAAATGATATCATATCGTATTTGAAACATTACACAAGGTTGCCGCAGAGTATGATTCATGACATTAAATGAATCCATGAAAGGAGTTTTGATCATAGATTTAACAAAGTGTTGTTATGACGTCAAATTAAAAACCCTTTTTTTTAAACATAAAATAAGGTATGTAATAAATACAGAACTTCACATGTTGTTTTCGCTTCCTATTTATTGCACTCGTTTATTTTGCGAAAGAACATACCAGTTAACCGCTACGCGGCCTCGTGATATATTCATGCGCAAAATAAACTCGTACAATAAATAGGAATGAATGAATGAATGTTTAACGACATCCCAGCACATCGGCTATTGGGTGTCAAACTGTTGCAATAAATAGGAAGCGAAAACAACGTATGTGAAGATCTGTATATATATTGGCTCAGGGTTGCACATCTCTACACGATCATCATAACACATTGCTTGTAATGAGCGGGAGGAGGGAATCAAGAAAACAAAATAAATAAATATGTCCCGTCTAGACCATGCATATGTTGCAATTACAATATTGTTAGACACCTAATATAGCGTAGATTGAAATGTGACGTAAATTAAAGGTTATTGGCAAGACTGAATGGGGAGCAGATCGAAAGGTTATGCTCCGACTTTATAGATCTTTAGTTCGGTCTAAACTTGATTATGGGTGCATTGTGTATGGGTCAGCACGTAAGTCTTACTTGCAAATGCTAGATCCTATACACAACCAGGGACTTAGGCTTTGTATTGGTGCTTTCAAAACATCTCCTGTGGAGAGCTTGTACATCGATGCACACGAACCTAGTTTGGGTGCTAGACGTGCAAAGCTTTCTCTGCAGTATGCTACAAAGATTAAATCAATGCCAAAACATCCTGCACACAATGCGGTGTTCGATAATAAATATATGAAGTTATTTGATGCGAAACCGAATGTGATTCGAACATTTGGTCTTCGCATTAAGCAGTTTTTATCAGTTTCTAACATTGATTTAACAGACATTTTGGAAACGCCTTCATATTTTATTTTGCCACCTTGGTGTATCAAACCACCAAAAATTGTGTTCGATCTTGTGCATCTAAAAAAAGATCGCACAGATGCAGTTATTTATAGACAACATTTCATGGAAATCCAAGAGCGGTACTGTGATTACATTCCTGTTTACACAGACGGATCACGGGATGGGAATTCGGTGGCTTGTGCTACAGTGTTTCCATCAGACACAATAATTTCCATGAGATTGCCCGATTCAGCATCAATCTTTACTGCTGAAATTTGGGCAATCATTAAAGCCCTGGAACAGATTAAGGATTCATATGCATCAAAGTATATTATTTTTACAGACTCACTTTCGTGTCTTCAAGCTCTACAGTACATGGAATTGGAGCACCCCTTAGTTGGGATGGTAATACGAAAGTGTGTCTTTTTATCAATTGCCAATACAGATGTTATACTGTGTTGGGTACCCAGCCATGTTGGCATTAGGGGTAACGAAAAGGCAGATGTTGCTGCCAAGTCTGCTTTGAACTTGCCCCGTGTCCATGTTGGTGTCCCCTACAGTGATTTTAAATTTCATATTAACCAATATATCTTTTCGACTTGGCAAGATGATTGGGACGGTGCGGTTGCGAATAAGCTTCATTCGGTCAAGGCAGTCATCCTACAGGCGATGCAGGAAGGATGAAGTAGTCTTATGCCGTGCCCGCATCGGCCATACATATTTGACGCATTCATTTATTTTAAAGAAGGACCCTCCTCCTCAGTGTGAACACTGACTGTGCGGCACATTTTGGTGGAGTGTGATCATCTCAAGCCGACAAGAAATGATATATTTGGCAACAGAAATGTTTTGGAATCGTTTAAATTCCATCCAATGTTAATTGTAAAGTTTTTAAAACACTTTGACTTCTATACAAAATTTTAAGATATACTTAACTTGATTTTATATATTGTATTATACCCCCCCCCCCCCCCCCCCCCCCACAGCTCCTTACACTGTGGTTTTACATGAGTCTGTATAAATATGTTCATATACTTACCATTTGTGACACCCAATAGCCGATATGTATTTTTGTGCTGGGGTGTCGTTAAACAAACGTTCAATCAATCAATGAATAAACTACTGTTTAACTAGCTAAGCAAACGAATCACAATAACCGTTAATTAAAACAACCAACAACAATATAGTTAATCATTTATTTCAAAGTACAAAACATATAAATGTTTTTTGTTTCTTTTTTCTGATGCATAGGCCTGAAACATAAAACACATGTATTTTTAAACACGATACACAAACGACAGCAAAATTAAAATTATTTTTGGTGTATGAAAACATTTAAATTAGAATATAGTACAAAAACGTAACTGTTCATTGATCACTTTCATCTTCTTAAGAGTTGTTATAATACAAGTGTACTGTGTCTAATAATGTGTTGCATATCTAGATTTATTATAAGAATGTAACTATTCACTGTCAATTTCCATTTTCCATTTTCCAGTATTGAAAGTATTATTCGAATCATTACTACAAAAATCGTACCATGAAAACGCCCCTTTATGAAAAACATACATACATAGGGTTTACATAGTCAAATACACTATCCTGAGTTTGCTGCCATTGTAAGCTGTTTTCGATTCACGGCGACTAAAATGATGCATTACACACAATATATATTAGTTTTATGTATAGTTCATGTGTGCTGATATTTGTAGTAGTCACTGTTGATTTTCTTCCTAATACATACATAGGGTTTACATAGTCAAATACACTATCCTGAGTTTGCTGCCATTGTAAGCTGTTTTCGATTCACGGCGACTAAAATGATGCATTACACACAATATATATTAGTTTTATGTATAGTTCATGTGTGCTGATATTTGTAGTAGTCACTGTTGATTTTCTTCCTAATACATACATAGGGTTTACATAGTCAAATACACTATCCTGAGTTTGCTGCCATTGTAAGCTGTTTTCGATTCACGGCGACTAAAATGATGCATTACACACAATATATATTAGTTTTATGTATAGTTCATGTGTGCTGATATTTGTAGTAGTCACTGTTGATTTTCTTCCTAATACATACATAGGGTTTACATAGTCAAATACACTATCCTGAGTTTGCTGCCATTGTAAGCTGTTTTCGATTCACGGCGACTAAAATGATGCATTACACACAATATATATATATTAGTTTTATGTATAGTTCATGTGTGCTGATATTTGTAGTAGTCACTGTTGATTTTCTTCCTAATACATACATAGGGTTTACATAGTCAAATACACTATCCTGAGTTTGCTGCCATTGTAAGCTGTTTTCGACTCACGGCGACTAAAATGATGCATTACACACAATATATATATATTAGTTTTATGTATAGTTCATGTGTGCTGATATTTGTAGGAGTCACTGTTGATTTTCTTCCTAATACATACATAGGGTTTACATAGTCAAATACACTATCCTGAGTTTGCTGCCATTGTAAGCTGTTTTCGACTCACGGCGACTAAAATGATGCATTACACACAATATATATATATTAGTTTTATGTATAGTTCATGTGTGCTGATATTTGTAGGAGTCACTGTTGATTTTCTTCCTAATACATACATAGGGTTTACATAGTCAAATACACTATCCTGAGTTTGCTGCCATTGTAAGCTGTTTTCGACTCACGGCGACTAAAATGATGCATTACACACAATATATATATATTAGTTTTATGTATAGTTCATGTGTGCTGATATTTGTAGGAGTCACTGTTGATTTTCTTCCTAATACATACATAGGGTTTACATAGTCAAATACACTATCCTGAGTTTGCTGCCATTGTAAGCTGTTTTCGACTCACGGCGACTAAAAGGATGCATTACACACAATATATATATATTAGTTTTATGTATAGTTCATGTGTGCTGATATTTGTAGGAGTCACTGTTGATTTTCTTCCTAATATGATTTTTTTTTCGTACGTACGAAATTAAAATCTGGTTTGGGCTACTACAAACATCAGGACAACAAACACCTTGTTTATACAGATACTATAAAAAACCATATATTTATCATGTAATTTTAATCATCGAAAAGGAAATGTTAGTTGTAAACATTTTACAATATGACGTTAGTGGCCGAAAACTGAGGATAGTGTCTTTAATGATTTGTGTTTTCAATACTATGTGTCAATGTTACAATATCACCTGTTTCGAACTGACTACTTCTTTGGTCTTAGGTTACTTCTTGTCACGGTGGCAGCAGCAGGCTTTAGCTCCCGCAATCAGAGACACTGAAACTGTTAAAAGAGTCGATATTTTATCTTGGCTTTAACGTTTGAATGGATGTTTAACGATATATAGATAGAATAGATGTTTAACGACACCCCAGCACGCGCGCACACACATACAAAAAACCTATCGGCTATTGGATGTCAAACAAAGGTAAATAATATGAATGAAGTGATAATCAAATCAATATAAAAATTCTAAAGTTACGTTACATATTCTTGCCCACTGGACTGAATTAGTCACTTTTTGCACGGTGCTAGATAAAAATAACATACAATGAGAGGATGTTGAAGACAGTGAAATCCCAACCCGAGAGATAAAATTTGTTATATTTATTTAGTCAATAAAATAAAATTTAAAAGGAAGCCTACTTTTCAACGAGTTACATTTTGTCTGCTGACAGAATATATAAAAAATATTAATAATTAAAATAAGTAAAATCCATGACTTACGATTGATAATTAAAATATGTAAAATCCATGATTTACGATTGATAATTAAAATATGTAAAATCCATGATTTATGATTGATAATTAAAATATGTAAAATCCATTACTTACTGATTAGAACAGTCACAATCTTGATGAAATTCATGATGATTCTTTATCTGTGCAAAGGTATCTCTCGATGTAATAGCAAACTAATGTTTACTTTCTTGGTCGAAGGTTATTTTCTAGTTTCAGTTCCATTACTTTTATACAAAACACAAGGAAATTCAAAATATTTAATTCATACATTATCCTGGTGTTGACCAGGTCAAGTACATGCTAATCTGTAATATAAGCGTTGTAATTATGAAGTAGGTGGTGTAAATTTTAATTGTCTTTTGTTTTTTTAAAACGTTATTTCCTTTTGTATTATATGAAAAGAAAAACAAACTAAAAAACCTCCAAAAAGTACACATCCAAGTTAATAATAACAAAGAGATGATATGCAAGATTAATTCATATTATAAAACAGAAAGGAAGTTGTTAAAAACATGAGTTTTTCTTCCTCCAATGTTATATATAAAACAGCGGCAATCGATTATTGCTTCATCATCTCACAAGAACAGACAACTGGACATTCAGAAGCCTTGACAGAACAGATAGAAGTTTAATAGTGAACAGTTTAAGAGTGGATTATGTTATGCCTTTATGCATATACATGGCATTGTAATTTAGTAGGGAAAACATTACTTTTGTGTGACACAAGGATTGAAAATTTCAGTGGGTCAAATACCAGGAAATATGTAACACCATATATGATGAAAAACCACAGCAATTATGGAGATATACAAATCCAAGAAAATACTTCAAGGATTGAAGGCCCGTCCAGTTTCAAAACAAAAGCTATGTTTGACTTTAAAGCTAAAATAACCAAGTAAACAACAAATGGATAAAACAGTAACACTTTTGAACCATATCAAAATTGCCAATTTAAAAATAAAATTCCAATTTCTTCAGATTTTTTTTTTAAAAAGAGGAAAATGTTACTTCAAGAAGTTTGTGTGACAAAATGGTTCGGCAAGATTAGCCATATATTTTTGGTTCTGAACAAATGACAAACATTTTGGTTTGATGATATCTCCACAAACAGCACAGTAATTAATCACTGAAAATGTTAAAATAGTGGTATATTGTTAAAATACTGACATATGTCAAGTTAAAATTCGTATGCCTATTTAATTGTCTTATGGTTAAATTATGATATTGTATGCCTTTATTCACACAGTAGTATGTAATTGAAACCCATGGATAACTTTTGTTATCACATAATAGCTAGCATATCCATTGTAATAAGTATGTGATATTTTTATATCACATACTTTAAGAATTTGATAACTGCATATTAGATGTAAATTAATCGAGATCACGGCACTACGTTTATTGACATTTAAACAAACGTGCTTAGGAGTCGCGCAATAATAGACGTATGCATTCATAGTGATCAAACAAAAACATTTCAATTGCAACTTTACACTAAACGCTGTCCAAATAAGGATATCCAAAAACTTCATTCGAGTTTTGACGGCATTTCCATTGAAAATGATTCCACGTCACATATTCTTAAAAGTTAGTTTGTTTGTGTAACTAGGGCACATTGATTGATTAATCATCGGCTATTGGATGTCAAACATTTGGTAATTCTGACACAGTCATCAGGGGAAACCCAGTACATGTTCCCAATGCAGCAAGGGATCTTTTAAATGCACTTTTCCAGACAGGCGAGCACATACCACAATCTTTGACCAGTTGTGATGCACTGGAACGAGAAAAACCCCAGTCAGATGAATGAATCAACCGAGTGGTTCGATCATGTGAAGCAAGCACCCCAAGTGAACACTCAACCGATTGAGTTAAATCCCCCCCCCCCCCCCCCCCCCCCCCCGTATTTATTCCTAAATCATATGAATCTGGAGTAATGGCTGACTGGAATTAAAGTTTACAGCTTATAAAAACACATTGTGTTAAGCTTAAGATTATATGATACAGAGATCATTACCCTCGTGTGTTTCGGTGTCGTCAATACCATAGACAATTTTTATTACTAATACATTGACGATACCGAAACACACTTTGGTAATAACATGTCTTAAATTAAAGGTCACAATAAGATAAAAAATCAGATAATTGCTTTGGGTAAAATTTGCAAACATATAATGGAAAAATCTATCCTCTTATTAAAAACAAACATCAGTGCAGTTATACTTAATTACATCATATACAGATCTTTCAATCACACGTCGAAGAAACTTAACAAAAATATCATAACCTGCACCAACATTACATATAGTACAGTAAATGTAGGCCAAAATTTAGCTGAACCTATAACACATTGCAACCGAAGTTTTGTTTTGTTTTATATTGTTAAGATTAACCCACTGAACATTATACCCCAAATCCGCCAAAATCAGATACCGGGAAAAGAATGAATAAATACACAGAACTTTACATACCGTTGTTTTCGCTTCCTATTTATTGCACAAGTTTATTTTGCGCAATAATATATACCACGAGACCGCGTAGCGATCGAGTGGTATATTCTTTTGCAAAATAAACACTGGAAATAGTGTTGCAAATTTGCAACATATGTCGTGAGGTGCATCTTGTTTCCTTTTTGTTTTGCATCTTCCCTCTATAGCACTAAACCCAATCCTGGATCAGCTAGTAAATATATTAACCATAGTACATATATTAAGTAATAACATTTGTTTTGATACAAAATATTTTTAAAATAATATCCCTAATTTGGTCAGTTTTTATACTTGTCACTCATTAAAGGGACATTCCTGAGTTTGCTACAATTTTAAAGATGTTATCGACTAACAGAGTTTTTAACGATTGTAATTACATATCAAATACATTTTTCTGCATATAATATTAGTGGCTGTATATTAAACGTGTTTGTGATCGTTTTAATATTTGTACTAGGTTAATTTCATTTTATTTTTCTAAAATATTGTTTTTTCGTACGTACGAAATTATTTGACAACAAAATCCAGTTTGGGCTTCTTACAAATATTAAGACGTTCAGAAACACATTGAATATACAGACACTGATATTCTAAACAAGAAAATATATTTAATATGTAAGTATTCGTAGAAAACATTTATTGGTCGGAAACATCTTACAATGGAGCAAAGTGAGGAATGCCCCTTTAATTTTCATTATTTCAGATAACTAGCAAAGATGCAGATCATGAACTGGACCTTTGAGATGACTCTGATTCAGACTATGAACCAATATCAGTCATTGCAGCACGCTTCCACAGAGGCACAGCAACACACCAAACATGACACTGAAAATAATTTTGATAAAAATCTCACACGGCCTCGGTGGCGTAGTGGTTAGGCCATCGGTCTACAGGTTGGTAGGTACTGGGTTCGGATCCCAGTCGAGGCATGGGATTTGTAATCCAGATACCGACTCCAAACCTCGAGTGTGTGCTCCGCAAGGCTCAATGGGTAGGTGTAAGCCACTTGCACCGACCAGTGATCCATAACTGGTTCAACAAAGGCTATGGTTTGTGCTATCCTGCCTGTAGGAAGCGCACATAAAAGATCCCTTGCTGCTAATCGGAAAGAGTAGCCCATGTAGTGGCGACAGTGGGTTTCCTCTCAAAATCTGTGTGGTCCTTAACCATATGTCTTGACGCCATATAACCGTAAATAAAATGTGTTGAGTGCGTCGTTAAATAAAACATTTCTTTCTTTCTTTCTCAAGCCGACTTCAGAGGAGTTACTCGATATCACACTACCAGAAGGCATAGTGTTTCATGAAACACCTGAATTTCAAAATGGTTTAGTCTCTAAATAGCACATAGGGGCGGGACGTAGCCCAGTGGTAAAGCGCTCACTTGATGCACGGTCGGTTTGGGATCGATTACTGTCGGTGGGCCCATTTCGGCTATTTCTCGTTCCAGCCAGTACATCACAACTGGTATATCAAAGGCCGTGGAATGGTGCATATAAAAGATTTCCTTGCCACTAACGGAAAAATGTAGCGGGTTTCATCTATGTCTAAATTACCAAAGGTTTGACATCCAATAGCCGATGATTAATATATCAATGTGCTCTAGTGGTGTCGTTAAACAAACAAACAAGTTGGAATCCCAAGCAGCCACAGTGGATCCTGAGTAATGAAGGTTCTCATGTATATGCTAAGTAGGTAAAACTGATGCTGAACCACATGTTGCTCGCGTCGGTAGAATTAAACGGTCAGATAAGATCAATGAGCAGAAAATACGAGAATTAATTGTTTTATCTGATGGTGAGACAGACAGTGATACAGATCCTGAACTACTCGGACATTGATTCTGACGATGACTCTGATTTGGAGATATATAAGCGAATGTTGGCACCTTTCCCGGTATCTGATTTTCACAGATTTTGGGTATAATGTTCAATTTTGTTCTAGGTTCATTCATATTTGTACTGGGCTAATATGGCGTGTTACACCCCTGACCGTCCAAAAACTAACTCATATCTAAGCCACAGAACATGAAACGTTATGGAATATCATTCACCACGTTTAATTAAATACATAATTACTTTTTTTTTTATCAAAACATTTGAAGCTAAATTCTACCATCACAATTGTTGTAATCGTATAAATATGCGTAGTGATTAGCAACCTTATATAGCTGTTTGGAAGTAATGCTAATATGAATAAAGGTTATCAGATTCGGACATTTTCGCTCAATTCTGGCAACAACAAAAAAATGGGAGCCGTTACACTTATGGGAGGAGGGAAATATTATTTAAGTTTCCTGTCTATACCATGCAAATGTCGCTATTACAGCAATAAACATTTCTACTAGCGTTTTGTGCGGATCAGAGGGTGGGTTCTGTAAACCTTCTGTAAGTGCTTAAAACGATACGTGACAGTAGTTTCTTCGAATACTTATCAATGGGAGGTATCACACTGTCAGTGTATATACTGGCCCGGTGGTTTGAAACGTTGCTTCTGTTAGTTTTATTAAGAATTGTTACTATGGTCGTCAGTAGGAATTTATTTGGTCTAATGAAACCTATACAGCAAATTTCACAAAAATATTCAGGTTTGTCTGTTAATTAGCATATACTGGTACCAGTCTATAAGCATTCATAATGGATGACTTTTGGTACCATTTGAAATACCTGCTTGATAAAAAAAGTGATTTAATGTTGGACATTACAAATGCACTGTATGGCAGGCTAAGGTAGTGGGAGACGGAGAATTGTGTGGCCTTCTTCCCCAAGAGCAAAAATAGAGCCCATCGGCTGGCCTACTTGGCACAAAATAAATTACTTCCCACAGACATGGCTGTGTACCATGGGATTTCTGAAATAAGCCATTTATGTCATGTTCGCTGTTGCGTAAATGCAAGTCACTTGGTTTTGGAATCCAGGCATGCTAATAATAGTAGAAAAGAATGTAAACTGCAAGGCTTTTGTAACCAACAGCATGTGCCACACTGTCTTCTGTGAGGTAAACTGCTTTTAAAATCAATGTTTTCTTTCACTATTTAATTTTTATTTGTCTGAAAATTAAAAAAAAATTTGCGTAATTATACTCAGCTTTTTTGTGTTGGTGCTTTGTTGCAACATAATGCCTTTCTGATATGTTTGTTGTTCCTGCTGAATCTCATACAGTGTACTAATGTAAAAATAGCGGGTTTCATCTCTATGTCTGAATTACCAACGGTTTGACATCCAATAGCCGATGATTAATAAATCAATGTGCTCTAGTGGTGTCGTTAAACAAAACAAATTAAGCAGCACCTAGATGATTGTGATCAACTGGGTTCAGAGTTGGAATCCCAAGCAGGCACAGTGGAACCAGTGAGTAATGAAGGTTCTCGGGTATATGCTGAAGCAGGTAAAACTGATGCTGACGTTGCTCACGTCGGTATAATGAATGATTGATTGATTGAATGTTTGTTTAACGACACCCCAGCACAAAAATACATATCGGCTATTGGGTGTCACAAATGGTAAGTATATGAACATATTTATATACACTCATGTAAAACCACAGTGTAAGGAGCTGTGGGGGGGGGGGGGGGGGGGAAAGTATAATACAATATATAAAATCAAGTTAAGTATATCTTAAAATTTTGTATAGAAGTCAAAGTGTTTTAAAAACTTTACAATTAACATTGGATGGAATTTAAATGATTCCAAAACATTTCTGTTGCCAAATATATCATTTCTTGTCGGCTTGAGATGATCACACTCCACCAAAATGTGCCGCACAGTCAGTGTTCACACTGAGGAGGAGGGTCCTTCTTTAAAATAAATGAATGCGTCAAATATGTATGGCCGATGCGGGCACGGCATAAGACTACTTCATCCTTCCTGCATCGCCTGTAGGATGACTGCCACTCTCCCAGGACTGCCTTGACAGAATGAAGCTTATTCGCAACCGCACCGTCCCAATCATCTTGCCAAGTCGAAAAGATATATTGGTTAATATGAAATTTAAAATCACTGTAGGGGACACCAACATGGACACGGGGCAAGTTCAAAGCAGACTTGGCAGCAACATCTGCCTTTTCGTTACCCCTAATGCCAACATGGCTGGGTACCCAACACAGTATAACATCTTTATTGGCAATTGATAAAAAGACACACTTTCGTATCACCATCCCAACTAAGGGGTGCTCCAATTTCATGTACTGTAGAGCTTGAAGACAGGAAAGTGAGTCTGTAAAAATAATATACTTGGATGCATATGAATCCTTAATCTGTTCCAGGGCTTTAATGATTGCCCCAAATTTCAGCAGTAAAGATTGATGCTGAATCGGGCAATCTCATGGAAATTATTGTGTCTGATGGAAACACTGTAGCACAAGCCACCGAATTCCCATCCCGTGATCCGTCTGTGTAAACAGGAATGTAATCACAGTACCGCTCTTGGATTTCCATGAAATATTGTTTATAAATAACTGCATCTGTGCGATCTTTTTTTAGATGCACAAGATCGAATACAATTTTTGGTGGTTTGATACACCAAGGTGGCAAAATAAAATATGAAGGCGTTTCCAAAATGTCTGTTAAATCAATGTTGGAAACTGATAAAAACTGCTTAATGCGAAGACCAAATGTTCGAATCGCATTCGGTTTCGCATCAAATAACTTCATATATTTATTATCAAACACCGCATTGTGTGCAGGATGTTTTGGCATTGATTTAATCTTTGTAGCATACTGCAGAGAAAGCTTTGCACGTCTAGCACCCAAACTAGGTTCGTGTGCATCGACGTACAAGCTCTCCACAGGAGATGTTTTGAAAGCACCAAGACAAAGCCCAAGTCCCTGGTTGTGTATAGGATCTAGCATTTGCAAGTAAGACTTACGTGCTGACCCATACACAATGCACCCATAATCAAGTTTAGACCGAACTAAAGATCTATAAAGTCGGAGCATAACCTTTCGATCTGCTCCCCATTCAGTCTTACCAATAACCTTTAAGATATTGAGGGCCTTTAAGCCCTTCTTTTTTACATACTGTAAATGAGGAACAAAAGATAGCCTCCTGTCAAAAAATAACCCCCAGAAATTTGGTCTCCTCCACAACTGGAACCGGAGTTTTGTCCAGAAACAGCTGTGGATCTAAATGGTGACCTCTTTTCTGGCAGATATGCATACAGACTGTTTTTGACTTTGAGAATCGAAATCCATTGTCAGTTGCCCATTGTTGAAGTTTATTCAAACAAAGCTGCAACTGACGTTCAATGATACTCATACTGGACGACCTGTAGCAAATCTGAAAATCGTCGACATATAACGAGCTATCAATGCCAGGTTTTAAACACTGGATGATGCTGTTAATTTTCACGGAAAATAAAGTTACTGACAGGATGCTACCTTGAGGCACACCCATCTCTTGGGAGTGAGAATCGGATAACGTAGATCCCACTCGTACCTTGAAAGACCTATTCTGTAAGAAATTTGAGATAAAGCCAGGCATACGGCCTCTTAGGCCCATGTCATGGAGGTCTTTCAAAATCCCATACTTCCACGTGGTATCATAAGCTTTCTCGAGGTCAAAAAAGACCGATACCAAATGCTGGTTATGGATAAAAGCATCCCTACAGAACGTTTCAAATCTAACAAGATGATCGACCGTGCTACGTCTAGGCCTGAACCCACATTGCACGTTAGTAAGCAATTTGTGGGACTCAAGATACCAGACAAGTCTACGGTTGATCATTCTTTCCATGGTTTTACAAATGCAACTTGTCAAAGCAATAGGCCGATAACTGGTAGGATTTGTTGGATCCTTACCAGGCTTAGGAATAGGAATGACAATGGCTTTTCTCCAATCAGAAGGAAAGTCACCCGAAATCCAGATTTTGTTAAAGATATTTAATAGAACCATTAAGGATGATTCAGGTAAGTGTTTTAAGAGTTGATAATGTATTTCATCTGGTCCTACCGAAGTATCATGGGCTCTACGTAGAGCGTCCTGCAACTCCTCCAAAGAGAAGTGCCTGTTGTATACTTCAACATTTTCAGATGAAAAGTTAATAGGTTGCTTTTCAGCTCTATTTCTGACAGACGTAAAAGCATCTGTACTGAAAGAAGAAGAGGAGTTATGGGAGAAACTGTCTGCCAATGCATTGGCAATGTCACGATGAGACGTAACATCCGTGTCATTGACAGACAAATGGCGAACTGTATTATTGGATTCTTTTCCCTTGATTTTACGTATCCTATAATGAATGAATGAATGATTGTTTAACGACACCCCAGCACGAAAAATACATCGGCTATTGGGTGTCAAACTATGGTAATGCAAATAAATTAAATGATGATAAACATCCATATAAAAATTCAAGACTTAAAACAAAAACAGTGTAAAGAACTGTGCAAAAACAAATATCACAGAATTTTACGGATACTGAATCTTACTCAAAACTTCAATTTTGTGCTGTATTGGCCATTCTCAAAGAGAATGTTAAACCCCTGCACCACGGTGAGGTTACAGCACACGCAGGGGCACGTCGGTATAATTAAACGGTCAGATAAAATCAATGAGCAGAAAATACTAGAATTGATTGTTTTATCCAATTGGGTGGTATCTGATGATGAGACAGACAGCGACACAGATCCTGAACTACTCCGACATGATTCTGATGACGACTCTGATTTGGAACCACTTGCAGCACGTATTGATGTAAAAATTGACAAGTCCTCATGAAAATATTGATGTAGAATCTGAATCCACTAAAAAGTCAAAGGAAACTCATCGTATTGAACGACGTACTTTCCGTTGGAGAACTAATTACCTAGTGAAATTTTAGAAACACAATCCAAAGGTTCAGCTTGTTCACCACCTCCTGAAGAACATCCTGCACCTTATGGATATTTTCTGAAATAGATGGATCATTCTCTTTTTGAAGATATTTCAAAGCAGTCAAACACGTATGATCACCACAAAGAAGGCATTAACTTGAAGACAACTGTTCATGAAATAGAACAGTTTATTGGCAGCCTTATTCTAATGTCAGTTGTGAAGATGCCAAACGAAAGATTTACATCCAACATTTTATTAAAAATGAAATTGTTTACATTTCAGTTGTTCATAAAAACTTTCACTGTGCAGGTTTTCACAAGAGACAAAAATTTCTTTCAACAGTTCCAGGTTACACCATAAATTCGGGAATATTCAAGTTCAACAATTTATTAAAAAATTAAATTTTGTACATTTCAATTGTTCATGGAAACTAACACTGTTCAGGTGTTAATTTTTTTTCTCCAAATATTAAACGTTTTTTAAAAATATACTATTGTTATACTGCTTTTGTGATTGAGCTCGTCACAAACTGTTTGAAATTTAGCAGAACACATAATTTATACTTAAGGACAGATGTTGCAAATATGCAACAACCCCATATTATATCCAATTAATGATTAGGTAACGTAATGCAACGTCAACTGCTAATTTTAATGTAATTAACCACCATCTTGTGACAAAACTCTTTGCTGTCCTGTCAGAAAAAGATAATAACTTTATTCATACTGAGTTTTTAGAACTTTAAAATTAATTTTGGGTGGAATTGTAAAGATTCCAAAACATTTCTGTTGCCAAATATACCATTTCTCTTCGGCTTGAGATGAACACACTCCACCAAAACGTGGCGCACAGTCAGTGTACACTGACAATGTTCACACTAAGGAACCCTATATAGCTGTTTGGAAGTAATGGCAATGTTTCCTGTCTAGACCATGCAAATACAGCGCAGTGTTTTAAATGTGATGTAAATGAATAATGGCATAACATAGTTCACTATTAAACTGTTTAACTAGCTAAGCAAACGAATCACAGTAACCGTTAATTAAAACAAAATATAGTTAATAATTTATTTCAAAGTACAAAACATATAAATGTTTTTCTTGTCTTTTTCAGATGCATTTAAGTAGCCCGACAGTTTTCACTTGAAGTCTGAAACATGAAATGATATATATTATAAACACGACACACAAACAGAAAAAACCCAAATCTCAATCTGTATTATTATTCTGATATGATTACTCTCTTATTATTTCATTGCGTCATTTCTCGCTCCAGCCAGGGCACCATAACTGGAACATCAAAGGCGGTGGTATGTGCTGTCCTGTCTATGGGATGTTGCTAATAAAAGATACCTTGCTGCCAATTAAAAAGAGTAGCCCGTGAAGTGGCCACAGCGGGATTCCTCCTTCAATATCTGTGTGGTCCTTAATATGTCCGACTCCATATAACCGTAAATAAAATGTATCGAGTCCGTCGTTAAATAAAACATTTCCTTCCTTCTTCTCTTATTATTTTCGGTATATAAAAGCATTTAGATTAGAAGTACAAACGTTTCGTATATTACAAAAACGTAACTATACATTAATCATTTTGTTGTTATAGAACAAGTGTACTATGTTTTATAATGTGTTGCGTAATTGGTTCATTACAGAAATGCAACTATTCACTGTTCACTTGCATCTTTTTAGACTTGTTATAGTACTAGGTTGACAGGTCTAATAATGTGTTGCGTATCTAGGTTTATTATAGGAATGTAACTATTCACTGTCCATTTCCATCTTTTTAGAGTATTGAAAATACAGGGCATACTGTAGAATGTTGAATATATTTATTGCTTAGCTAGCACCTAACTTTTTAAGATGTTATCGACTAACAGACTTTTTAACGCTTGTAATTAGATATCAAATATATTTTTCTACATAAAATATTAGTGGTTGTTTCTGATCGTTCTAATATTTGTACTAGGTCAAATTTCATTTTATTTCCTAAAATAATTTTTTCCGTACGTACGAACTTATTTGAAGACAAAATCCAGTTTGGGCTTCTTACCAATATTAAGACGACCAGAAACACATTGAATATACAGACACTGATATTCTAAACAAGAAAATATATTTAATATGTAAGTTTAATCGTAGAAATATTTTATTAGTCGGAAACATCTTACAATGGAACAAACTCAGGAATGTCCCTTTAATGGTCTGTGTTTTCAATACTATGGTATGTTTGAATGTTGCAATATCACCTGTTTCGAACTGACTACTTCTTTGGTCTTAGGTTACTTCTTGTCACGGTGGCAGCAGCAGGCTTTAGCTCCCGCAATCAGAGACACTGAAACTGTTAAAACGTCGATATTTTAGTTTGGCTTTAATATTTGAATGGATGTTTAACGACACCCCAAGAAGAACAATACATCGGTTAATGGGTGTCAATCAAAGGTAAATATATGAATGAAGTGATATCAAATCAATATAAAAATTTAAAAGTGAAATTATTAAATCTCAGTGTAAAGAGCTGTACAAAATTGTTAGTTAAAATATGTAAAACACATTACTTACTGATTAGAACAGTCACAATCTTGATGAAATTCATTTTGATTCTATGTGTGCAAAGGTACGGCTCGATGTAATAGCAAACTAATGTTTACTTTCTTGATCGAAAGTTATTTTCTAGTTTTAATTCCATTACTTTTATACAAAACACAAGGAAATTCAAAACAATTAATTCATACACTAACCTGAGTTTGTCCAGGTCAGTTAATTAATCTGTAATATATGTTTTGTAATTATGAAGTAGGCGGTGTAGATTTTAATTGTCTTTTTGTTAAACGTTATTTCCTTTTGTATTATGATATGAAAAGAAAAACAAACTAAAAAACCTGCAAAACTTACACATCCTAGTTAATAATCACAAAGAGATGATATGAAAGATTAATTCATATTATAAACGAGGAAAGAAAAAAGAAAAGAAAGGAAGTTGTTGAAATCATCAGCGATCTTCTTCCTCAAGTTGTATATATAAAATGAAATTTGCTTGGTTAGTTAAACAGTTCAATAGTGGACTATAGTATGCCTTTATTCACATACATCACATTTAAATCTGCGCTATATTAGGAGTGTAACATAATATTGTAAAATTGCATGGTCTAAACAGGAAAAGGTTTTTGTTTTGTTTTCTGATTTCCCTCCTCCCCGCAAAGACAAGTATGTATTTATACTCCGGGCCGTTGCACAACGACATGGGAGGAATATACCCATATGGGCTGTGAGATGTGGGTGAATATATTTTCTTTCTCTAGGGAAAGATAGAAGCTATCTTTTCCCACTGACGTCATCGGTTTCCACGACTGTCGAAGTCTCGTTGATGAGATTTTACAAACAACAGTGAATGTTTAGTTAAATAAATTTAAAATAAAACGAATCAATGGCATATACCAATATTGATTGATTGATTGATTGATTGATTGAATGTTTGTTTAACGACACCCCAGCACAAAAATACATATCGGCTATTGGGTGTCACAAATGGTAAGTATATGAACATATTTATATAGACTCATGTAAAACCACAGTGTAAGGAGCTGTGGGGGGGGGAGTATAATACAATATATAAAATCAAGTTAAGTATATCTTAAAATTTTGTATAGAAGTCAAAGTGTTTTAAAAACTTTACAGTTAACATTGGATGGAATTTAAACGATTCCAAAACATTTCTGTTGCCAAATATATCATTTCTTGTCGGCTTGAGATGATCACACTCCACCAAAATGTGCCGCACAGTCGGTGTACACTGACAGTGTTCACACTGAGGAGGAGGGTCCTTCTTTAAAATAAATGAATGCGTCAAATATGTATGACCGATGCGGGCACGGCAGAAGACTACTTCATCCTTCCTGCATCGCCTGTAGGATGACTGCCACTCTCCCAGGACTGCCTTGACAGAATGAAGCTTATTCGCAACCGCATCGTACCAATCATCTTGCCAAGTCGAAAAGATATATTGGTTAATATGAAATTTAAAATCACTGTAGGGGACACCAACATGGACACGGCGCAAGTTCAAAGCAGACTTGGCAGCAACATCTGCCTTTTCGTTGCCCCTAATGCCAACATGGCTGGGTACCCAACACTGTATAACATCTTTATTGGCAATTGATAAAAAGACACACTTTCGTATCACCATCCCAACTAAGGGGTGCTCCAATTTCTTGTACTGTAGAGCTTGAAGACACGAAAGTGAGTCTGTAAAAATAATATACTTGGATGCATATGAATCCTTAATCTGTTCCTGGGCTTTAATGATTGCCCAAATTTCAGCAGTAAAGATTGATGCTGAATCGGGCAATCTCATGGAAATTATTGTGTCTGATGGAAACACTGTAGCACAAGCCACCGAATTCCCATCCCGTGATCCGTCTGTGTAAACAGGAATGTAATCACAGTACCGCTCTTGTATTTCCATGAAATGTTGTTTATAAATAACTGCATCTGTGCGATCTTTTTTTAGATGCACAAGATCGAATACAATTTTTGGTGGTTTGATACACCAAGGTGGTAAAATAAAATATGAAGGCGTTTCCAAAATGTCTGTTAAATCAATGTTGGAAACTGATAAAAACTGCTTAATGCGAAGACCAAATGTTCGAATCGCATTCGGTTTCGCATCAAATAACTTCATATATTTATTATCAAACACCGCATTGTGTGCAGGATGTTTTTGGCATTGATTTAATCTTTGTAGCATACTGCAGAGAAAGCTTTGCACGTCTAGCACCCAAACTAGGTTCGTGTGCATCGACGTACAAGCTCTCCACAGGAGATGTTTTAAAAGCACCAAGACAAAGCCTAAGTCCCTGGTTTGTGTATAGGATCTAGCATTTGCAAGTAAGACTTACGTGCTGACCCATACACAATGCACCCATAATCAAGTTTAGACCGAACTAAAGATCTATAAAGTCGGAGCATAACCTTTCGATCTGCTCCCCATTCAGTCTTACCAATAACCTTTAAGATATTGAGGGCCTTTAAGCCCTTCTTTTTTACATACTGTAAATGAGGAAACAAAAGATAGCCTCCTGTCAAAAATAACCCCCAGAAATTTGGTCTCCTCCACAACTGGAACCGGAGTTTTGTCCAGAAACAGCTGTGGATCTAAATGGTGACCTCTTTTCTGGCAGATATGCATACAGACTGTTTTTGACTTTGAGAATCGAAATCCATTGTCAGTTGCCCATTGTTGAAGTTTATTCAAACAAAGCTGCAACTGACGTTCAATGATACTCATACTGGACGACCTGTAGCAAATCTGAAAATCGTCGACATATAACGAGCTATCAACGCCAGGTTTTAAACACTGGATGATGCTGTTAATTTTCACGGAAAATAAAGTTACTGACAGGATGCTACCTTGAGGCACACCCATCTCTTGGGAGTGAGAATCGGATAACGTAGATCCCACTCGTACCTTGAAAGACCTATTCTGTAAGAAATTTGAGATAAAGCCAGGCATACGGCCTCTTAGGCCCATGCCATGGAGGTCTTTCAAAATCCCATACTTCCACGTGGTATCATAAGCTTTCTCGAGGTCAAAAAAGACCGATACCAAATGCTGATTATGGATAAAAGCATCTCTACAAAACGTTTCAAATCTAACAAGATGATCGACCGTGCTACGTCTAGGCCTGAACCCACATTGCACGTTAGTAAGCAATTTGTGGGACTCAAGATACCAGACAGGTCTACGGTTGATCATTCTTTCCATGGTTTTACAAATGCAACTTGTCAAAGCAATAGGCCGATAACTGGTTGGATTTGTTGGATCCTTACCAGGCTTAGGAATAGGAATGACAATGGCTTTTCTCCAATCAGATGGAAAGTCACCCGAAATCCAGATTTTGTTAAAGATATTTAACAGAACCATTAAGGATGATTCAGGTAAGTGTTTTAAGAGTTGATAATGTATTTCATCTGGTCCTACCGAAGTATCATGGGCTCTACGTAGAGCGTCCTGCAACTCCTCCAAAGAGAAGTGCCTGTTGTATACTTCAACATTTTCAGATGAAAAGTTAATAGGTTGCTTTTCAGCTCTATTTCTGACAGACGTAAAAGCATCTGTACTGAAAGAAGAAGAGGAGTTATGGGAGAAACTGTCTGCCAATGCATTGGCAATGTCACGATGAGACGTAACATCCGTGTCATTGACAGACAAATGGCGAACTGTATTATTGGATTCTTTTCCCTTGATTTTACGTATCCTATTCCAGACAGATTTCACCAAGATGATTTCTTACTCTGTCTGATAGTTTTACGAGCCTTTGCCCGAGCAATGCGATAACTATTCAGGTTATCCCCGGTAGGTTCGCGTTTGAACCTCTCGAGGGTCCTGTTTCGCTCTTTGATTGCATCTTTGCATGTCTCATTGAACCATGGTTTATTGAAACGCTTCGGTACTGCCGAAGTCTTAGGAATAGTTTCCTCTGCAATATCTTTCAAGATGGAGGTGAACAAAGACATGGGATCATCGGCACCAGTCATGGCAGTTTGTTGCAGTCGAGTGCTGCATAGATGCCGAAATTGATCCCACTTTGCCCCTGTCAACCTCCATCTCTGAACTCTTTCAAGTGATGGAGGTCCATCATTCTCCAAAATAACTGGAAAGTGGTCACTACCACAAGGGTCTGGACAAACTTTCCATGAGAAATCAAGACAAAGTGATGGACTACAAAGGGTTAAATCAATGGATGTGAAAGAACCACTGGTAGGATGAAAGTATGTATGACTTTTATCATTAAGTAATATTAAGTCATTTTTGAGAATTAAGTCTTCTAATTGTTTACCTCTAGTGTTTATGTCATCACATCCCCACAAAGTGTGGTGTGCATTAAAATCTCCCATGATAATAAAGGGAGTAGGGAGTTGATCAAGAAGACCTTGAAAGTCCCTAGTGCTAAAATTGTAATTGTTTCGAGGGGGTAAATAAACTGAACAGAGAGTAATAGTTTTATGAGCCGTGACCTTTACGGCCACAGCTTGTAAAGTCGACTTTAATATGACTTCACTCTGGGGAATGTTTTCATTTACAATAATGGAAACGCCCCCAGACGCTCTGTTGACATTTATGGTAGAGATTAAATCCTCTGATGTTAATACTGTCAGTATCCTTCAGGAAAGTTTCCTGAAGACACACTGCAAGAGGATTATACTTTTGAATTAGAAGACTTAATTCATCAAAATTGGGCCTAAGCCCACGACAGTTCCACTGGATAATTTTATTTTCCATCGGGAGGAAGTACGGGTTTTATCTTTGGCTTTGCTGGTGGTCTTTCTGATCGGCAATGATCTGGAGATGAAATCTCCATATCATCATCACCGATATCAGCCAAAGTATCATACATATTGCTGATCGGGACCGAACGTAATTCGATCTTTTTCAGCCTACCAGACAGTACTTCTGTAGCTTTCTTTGAAGATTTCTTTGTGTCATTGCCTGTCTTAGGGAGACTAGTGCTCGACCTATTTGGTGGATTTTTAAAATCCAATGACACTTGAGTTTCAATTTCCTTTTTCTGGGGTGTGATTTTTTGTTTTTGTGCTGCTTTTTGCACCTGTTTTTGCGTCTTCTCAATATCAGACAGTTTCTTGTACTTGGCTTCATCACAATGCCAAGTGAGGTCTGTGTTGACTGCAACACTTTTAGTGGCGACTTTGGCAGCAGCTGCAGCTGCATATGACTTGTCACCGACTGTAGGTGTTGCTGTCTCCACCAACCTCCTGGCATCCGTGAAGGACAGTTTATTTTGTACCTTCACCTGTTGAACTCTTTTTTCCAGCTTCCACCGCGGACACTCTCGCGAGTATGCACAGTGGTTTCCCCTGCAGTTGATACAAAGTGTATCGTTCTTACATGTCTTGCTGTCATGGTCAAATAGACCACAACGAGCGCATGTAAGTTTTCCACGACATGTGTTCTGACCATGGCCAAACCGCTGGCATTTGAAGCAACGCAAGGGGTTTGGAATAAAGGGTTCAACAGGAATATTAAGGTAACCGGCTTTGACAGATTGAGGAAGGGTAGGGACGTTAAAGGTGAGGATACAAGTATTCGTCGGTAACAAGTCATTGTTTCGACGAACCTTTATCCTCCTCACCGCAGTAACACCCTGAGAACTTAAATTTTCGCAGATTTCTTCTTCAGTAACACCTTCCAAATCTCTGCATCTGATCACTCCCTTTGACGAGTTGAGGGAGGTATGCGGAGTTACCTTAATCGGCACGTTACAAAAAACTGTCGACTTGAGGAGGCAAGTTGAATGCTTGTCGGTTGAACATTCAACCAACAGCCCATTTTTAATTTTTTAAACTGATTTTGGCTCACCAGCCAAGCCAACAATTGCCTTTTGAATGGCAAACGGGGATAATTTGTTCAAGGCCCCATCATCAGTAGAACTGATGACAAGAAACCTTGGCCAATTTTGTGAAGAAATCACTTTGGATTTCTTCACACTTTTCTTTGATTTCATGGACTCCTCGTCCGAAGACAAGAAGTCCGAAACTTCGGTGTGGACCCTTTTCAGGGTCCCATCAGAATTTGTAATTAATTTTTTGGTTAAATCCATATTTGATGAATAAAAGGTTCATCAACCATGGCCCCCCCCCCCCCCCCCCCCCCCCCCCCGAGTCTAACAAGGGAACATGGTGCTGCGGATAACCAGCAGACAGCCATGCCAGGGATACATGGTTGATATACTTGGGCATTAAGAAAACAAAATCACCCAATTGACCCTAGCCACCGCCCCAAGAGTAACAAATACATATGGTATATAAAACAATGTTTGCTCTTGACTAAATGTAAACAAAAAGATTGTGTGCTCTCGAGCTTGGCGTGACCAGCCGATTGATCAGGTCGGGCCTACCTGACCGCCCGTCTATTTGAACTCCGGGCCAAAGTGATGTATTGCCAGAAGTCATACCCGCAGGTATGCCCCAACTCAATCACCAGGATCCCATCATCCATTTTCACGGGTCGCACCTCACGGCAAACAAGGCGCCCCAAAAGGGGAGTTGTACTGTATTAGCCATTCTCAAGGAGAATGTTTCACCTCTGCACCACGGTGAGGTTACAGTACACGCAGGGGACAGCTTTTGGCGTCATTGCTTTTATTTCGTGACGTCATCGGTTTCCTCAGACTGTCACGTCTTGTATATTATATAGTTTGTGTCATGTAAAGGCCACCGCAGACCTTTGTAACTTTATCGCATGCAATTGAAT
Organism: Gigantopelta aegis; assembly: GCF_016097555.1. NCBI lineage: Eukaryota > Metazoa > Mollusca > Gastropoda > Neomphalida > Peltospiridae > Gigantopelta > Gigantopelta aegis. The sequence continues at coordinate 47,089,874 of NC_054707.1, read as the reverse complement.
GAATGAATGTTTAACGACACCCCAGCACGAAAAATACATCGGCTATTGGGTGTCAAACTATGGTAAACGCAAATCTAAAGTGATGATCAACATCAATATAAAATTCAATACTTAAATGAAAACAGTGTAAAGAACTGTTCAAAAATACAAATATCACAGATAAATACTGACTTTTACTCAAACTTTTAATTGTATGTCGAAGAAAACCAGGGGATTTGTTCTGTATTAGCCATTCTCAAAGAGAATGTTACACCCCTGTACTACGGCGAGGTTACAGCACGCGCAGGGGCGCATGCAATTGAAATTGCATGATTGCAAGCAACGTTTTTCCCCGTTGCAATGATCCGCACTCATGTGACAAGAAGCAATTTTAGTCTAGCAGTCAAAATGGCTGCAATGCTTTTCTAGCAATAACCATTATGTTAAGGCGTCATCGTGCTTTGGTCGAGACGCAATCTAATTAAAATCAGCTCCACTGGTTAATTACTATTACCTGTGGATCTAACAGCACTCCGTTAGAGCTCATGTCCAGTCGACATTTCATTCGACCAATCAAAACGTTACTTGCAAAATCGTGCCAGTGATTTGAAAACATTCGGGATCATGCCGAGGGTTAACGAAATGATTCGGGTAAATTACGAAGTATGCTGTAAACTAATTTAAATATAGAATTCGTTTCAAGAGGAAAAACCCCCACAAACAAACAAAACAACAACAAAAAAACCAACCCGTGATAGTATTGCCATAAAATCTGTTTATACTAGTATACAATCCAGAGTTTATTACTACAGTTTTTCCCGTGTTTTAATGTTGAAATAGACTAACTAGTTCGCCTATTGCATAAATAGTCTCGCCCAATATTTTTAGAATTTGTATGCTCGCGAATAACGCTATAACAGGCGAAGTATAATTGATCGGTATTTAAATTGTTATTTATAGATGAAATGTCACCTGGACATAGGAGTCCACGCAATGCTGTTAGCTCTACTGGTAGACCAGTAGAGCTAATTTTAATCAGATTGGTCGAGAGGTTGGCTTCTAAGACGTGCAGCAATGGGAGTAGTCCAGAACTTGCAGAAAGAGTTACTACGCGAAGACAAGGAAAGTTTTTGGCGTTTCCTACGAATCACTCCAAAAACTTTTCAGATTTTGTTTGACATTGTCGGGTCAACAATTGTCAAAGAGGTCACCTCTATGCGCAAAGCAGTTATCGTTGAAGAGAGACTGAATGAATGAATGAATGTTTAATTGATTGACTGATTGAATGTTTGTTTAACGACACCCCAGCACAAAATACATATCGGCTATTGGGTGTCACAAATGGTAAGTATATGAACATATTTATATAGACTCATGTAAAACCACAGTGTAAGGAGCTGTGGGGGGGGGGGGGGGGGGGGAGAAGTATAATACAATATATAAAATCAAGTTAAGTATATCTTAAAATTTTGTATAGAAGTCAAAGTGTTTTAAAAACTTTACAATTAACATTGGATGGAATTTAAACGATTCCAAAACATTTCTGTTGCCAAATATATCATTTCGCAACAGAAATGTTTTGGAATCGTTTAACGACACCCCAGCACAAAGAGAGACAGTCAATGACTACGATTTCTGGCAACAGGTGCTGTTCAACATGCTAATTTTAATTTAATACTCATTACTAACATTGACATTAACATGTCTCTGTCCCTAACCAGGGATGCTGGGGATTGGGGCGTGTGTATTTCCCACCATCAACGGATGATTTTATTTTAGATGTTTTCGGATTAACTATGATTTAGTTACAAGTCTTTTGACATATACTAATTTAATTAATTTCGTGTGCATCCCTTCCTTTTCGCTTTGATTATATTAGGGAGATGATGTGTCAAAAAGACATGACATTAACTCTGCAATATCTTTCAAGATGGAGGTCAACAAGACATGGGATCATCGGCACCAGCCATTGCAGTTTGTTGCAGTCGAGTGCTGCATAGATGCCGAAATTGATCCCACTTTGCCCTTGTCAACCTCCATCTCTGAACCCTGTCAAGTCATGGACGCCCATCATTCTCCAACATAATTGGAAAGTGGTCACTATCCTCAACGGTCTGGACAAACTTTCCAGGAGAAATCAAGACAAAGTGATGGACTACAAAGGGTTAAATCAATGGATGTGAAAGAACCACTTGCAGGATGAAAGTATGTATGACATTTTTCATTAAGTAATTTTTGAGAATTAAGTCTTCTAATTGTTTACCTCTAGTATTTATGTCATCGCATCCCCACAGTGTGTGGTGAGCATTAAAATATCCCATAATAATAAAGGGAGTAGGGAATTGATCAAGAAGACCTTGAAAGTCCCTGGTGTTAAAATTGCAATTGTTTCGAGGGGGTAAAATAAACTGAACAGAGAGTAATAGTTTTATGAGCCAGTTTGTAAATTTGACTTTAATATGACTTCACTCTGGGGGAAAAAGAAAGAAATGTTTTATTTACCGACGCACTCAACACATTTTATTTACGGTTAAGGACCACACAGATTTTGAGAGGAAACCCGCTGTCGCTACTACATGGTCTACTCTTTCCGATTAGCAGCAAGGGTTCTTTTATTTGCGCTTCCCACAGGCAGGATAGCATAAACCATGGTCGGTGCAAGTGGTTTACACCTACCCATTGAGCCTTGCACTCACTCAGGATTTGGAGTCGGTATCTGGATTAAAAATCCCATGCCTCGACTGGGATCCGAACCCAGTACCTACCAGCGTGTAGAGCGATGGCCTAACCACCACGCCACCAAGGCCGATCACTCACTCTGGGGAATGTTTTAATTTACAATAATGGAAACGCCCCCAGACGCTCTATTTTCAGTTTCTTGACATTTATGGTAGAGATTAAATCCTCTCATACTGTCAGTATCCTTCAGGAAGGTTTCCTGAAGACACGACGCACTGCAAGAGGATTATACTTTTGAATTAGAAGACGAAAAATATGTCGGGTATTGGGTGTTACACTATGGTAAATGTAAACAGATGTGATGATCAACATCAATATAAAAAGTCAACAGTTAAATGTAAAGAACTCTGCAAAAATACAAATATCACAGTTAGATGGAATCGAAATGATTCCATCATATTTCTCTGACCAAAAATATATTTTCTGGTTTCTCTGAGATGAGGACACTCCACCAAAATGTGGCGTACCGTCAGAATGAATGAATGTTTATTTAACGACACCCCAGCACAAAAATACATATCGGCTATTGGGTGTCACAAATGGTAAGTATATGGAAATATTATTTATATATATTCATGTAAAACCACAGTGTAAGGAGCTGTGGGGAAAAAAGTATAATACAATACATAAAATCAAGGTAAGTACATTTTAAAACTTTGTATAGAAGTCAAAGTGAGTACATTTTAAAACTTTGTATAGAAGTCAAAGTGTTTTAAAAACTTTACAATTAATTCTGGGTGGAATTTAAAAGATTCCAAAACATTTCTGTTGCCAAATATATCATTTCTCGTCTGCTGGAGATGATCACACTCCACCAAAATGTGCCGCAGTCAGTGTACACTTACAGTGTTCACACTGAGGAGGAGGGTCCTTCTTTAAAATAAATGAATGCGTCAAATACGTATGGCCGATGCGGGCACGGCACAAGACTACTTCATCCTTCCTGCATCGCCAGTAGGATGACTGCCACTCCCCCAGGACTGCTTTGACAGAATGAAGCTTGTTCGCAATCGCACCGTCCCAATCGTCTTGCCAAGTCGAAAAGATATATTGCTTTATATGAAATTTAAAATCACTGTAGGGGACACCAACATGGACACGGGGCAAGTTCAAAGCAGACTTGGCAGCAACATCTGCCTTTTCGTTACCCCTAATGCCAACATGGCTGGGTACCCAACACAGTATAACATCTTTATTGGCAATTGATAAAAAGACACACTTTCGTATCACCATCCCAACTAAGGGGTGCTCCAATTTCATGTACTGTAGAGCTTGAAGACACGAAAGTGAGTCTGTAAAAATAATATATTTGGATGAATCCTTAATCTGTTCCAGGGCTTTAATGATTGCCCAAATTTCAGCAGTAAAGAGAAAAACTAGCACAAGCCACAGAATTCCCACCCCGTGATCCGTCTGTGTAAACAGGAATGTGAGCTCTGATGAGGATGAGAATGAGGGTTTCACATCTCATGATCAGGTCCCAGTACATGAAAGGACTCTTCTTCTGCATGTCGTCTCTCCATCTTTGGGGCCCTCGCTGAGCATGAAAGCCTCCCTCTGGAGACCATACAATGGCATCTCCACTGGTGAGTTCTTCTGTCTCTAGAAGTGGCAGTGCATGCTCTACCCAGCTGTGTTCCTCATCTAAGCAGCTCTCGACTGGAACTACGTCACACTCCGACACCGCAACAGCTGGGACAGAGACGTAGCTGTCAGGAAGAGTGTGCTTTTCATTTCCAGAAGGTCTGCTCTCACCAGGTTTGGTCTTGGTAGGCAACTGGAAAAGGCTGATTCCAGTCCCATGGAATGAGGTCAGGGAAGTGGTTGAGCTGGGGTTGTGGTCCAGGGCGCCAACAGTGAACAACCCTTTCCGAAGGCTAGTCGGACACCACTCCATCTTCTACAAAGCGTTCACAGGTAGAAGTGGCGATCCAGTCCTCAATCTCCATAATTCTGTCATAAGAAATGCTGATGCCTAGGTAGTATAACTGCTTGATGAGTTTCTTGCTTCTGGTCAGTGTATGCACATTGATGCCAATGTAGATGGCGAGGGGTGGCTCACGCTCCAAAGTGTGTCTGGTCTTCACAACAGTAGGAGATGTTCGTTTCTGTGTATTGTAAACGATGCCCTGGCCGATGGGAGTCATGCTTGTCTTGATCTTTCAAGTTGGGACCATTCAAGATCATGGAGACTTGAGGCTAGTGAGTCTTCTTGACATTCTTCCGGGAAGCAACCAGTGAATTTGAAGCCTTGATGGCTGAAGATGTGGCCAGAATAACGGCTTCTTCAGAGCTTCCTTCAACATATTTCTCATGCCTTCCTTGAAAATGAGAACAGTATTTCTCCCATCATACTGTTCTTGTGCCTCTGGGAAGCGTTCTATCAAATGACCCTTCAGTCTGGTCTTGTTGACTAGTTTCTTGATGCCCAGTTCCTCAAGACGATTCACATACAGATAGTGAATCTCATTCAGCTTGAAGAGGAGAGTTCCTGAATCTACAGATTTCTCAATGTAGCTGGTCAGTTCTACAAATGCCCGAGACTCGTTCATTTTCTCATCTGGTTTTTTCAGGTGTTTCGCCTGCCTTACGAGTGTGACTACGGTAGCGATTTCTCAGGTTGACCAAACATGTCAGATGGTATTTTGTATCGATTGCAATTAGATCTGCTCCAACTATTCTAGTCATAAGCAGGGTGTTGTTTAGCTCTCCGATCATGACCCGGATATTTTTGTCGGCATCAAATGTTGAAACTTCATGGAGAACATTTTCCTCTTCGCCTTTCCCACAGAAGAAACACTTTTGAACGTCTAGTGATTTGCCTTTGCCAACTTAGAATTATTGAATTTCAAATGGCAAGATTTGTGCTAGGAAGCAGAATGAGAAACAAAATTGTCAGCAGTTTCATCACTCTCAAAATAGAGTTCAGCTGGAAGAGCACCAATGGCCCGGAACTGTTCTACGTTGGTCAGAAATGATGTGTAGGCATCTGCCTTGTCATCTCTTGTTCCAGGACTCTGCAAGGGACACTTCAAGGGTTCAGCAGTGTGTTGCTGGCAAATCACACAGCAATCCCAATTTAGCTCCATGTTGAGTCACACACTGAAAAGATTCAAGCGTATTGGAATATTAAGAACCCATTTTCTGTTTATAGTTCCATAATTACTTTGCTGGAACTGCTTGTAAGTCTACTGGTAGTATTGCAATATTCAAAATCGGATTCAGTTTGTTCAGTGGCCCCAAAAACAATATTTTGCAACCACTCTGAACTTCTTATAATTCCCAGGACTCGAGAAATGTGATATTTTGTCATAGATGTCGGCCATCTTGAATTTTTTTAAAACTCCGGAGGGCTCCTAGGCTAACATTAATTAATAGGACCTACGGGAGCCTTGTGCCAATATGGTGCTTTTATCCGCCCAGTAACGGTAATTTCACTAATCTCCCTGACTACTCATCACCCTGTCGCTTTGACAAGTTGCATTTGTAAAACCATGGAACGCATGATCAATCGTAGACTTGTCTGGTATCGTGAATCCCACAAATAGCTTACTAACGTGCAATGTGGGTTCAGATCTAGACGTAGCACGGTTGATCATCTTGTTCGATTTGAAACGTTTTGTAGGGAAGCTTCCATAATCAGCACTTGGTTTCAGTGTTTTATGATTTGGAGAAAGCTTATGATACCACATGGAAGTATGGGCCTTAGAGGTCGACTTCCTATTTTTATTTCTCAATTTTTAACAGATAGATCTTTTAAAGTTCGGGTGGGGTCGACTTTGTCCGACATTCACCCACAGGAGATGAGTGTGCCTCAAGGTAGTATCCTGGTGTGGATTGCTCGTTATATGTCGATGATTTTCAGATTTTCTATAGATCGTCCAATATGAGTATCATTGAACGTAAGTTGCAGCTTTGTTTGATTAAACTTCATCAATGGGCAACTGACAATGGCTTTAGATTCTCAAAGGCAAAAACGGTTTGTATGCATATCTGCCAGAAAAGGTCTCCACTTAGATCCACAGTTGTTTTTGGACAAAAATCCAATTCCAGTTTCCACTAAATTTCTGGGGGTTATATTTGACAGGAAGCTATCTTTTGTTCCCCATCTCAAATATGTTAAAAAAAAAAGGGCTTGATAGCTCTCAATATTTTAAGAACTATTGGTAATACAGAATGGGTAGCAGACCGAAAGGTTATGCTCCGTCTGTATAGAACTCGTGTGAGGTCTAAACTAGATTATGGATGCATTGTGTATGGGTCGACACGCAAGTCTTACTTGCAGATGCTAGATCCTATACACAACCAGGGACTTAGGCTATGTCTTGGTGCATTTAGAACATCTCCTGTAGAGAGCTTGTATGCTGATGCACACAAACCTTGTTTGGGTGCTAGGCGTGCAAAGCTTTCTCTGCAGTATGCTACCAAGATTAACTCTTTACCACATCCTACACACGATGCGGTGTTTGATAACAAATATATGAAGTTGTTTGATGCAAGGCTAACTGCTATGCGTACATTTGGTCTTCGCATTAAGCGCTTTTCGTCGATTTCCAACATTGATTTAACTGACACTTTGGAAACTCCTTCATATTTTGTTTTACCACCCTAAATTGTGTTTGATCGGGCGCATCTAAAGAAAGATCGCACAGATGCTGTTGTGTATAAAAAGTTTTTCATGGAAATTGAGGACAAGTACCGTGATTACATTCCTGTGTATACAGATGGATCACGGGATAGGAATTCAGTGGTTTGTGCTAGTTTTTCCATCAGACACAATCATTTCCATGAGACTCGGGATGAATTTTTAGTGCTGAAGTTTGGGCAGTCATTAAAGCCTTACTGACTCGCTTTCGTGTCTCCAAGGTTTACGTAATATGAAGCTGGACATCCCTTAATTCGGATTGTGATACGAAAGTGTGTCTTTTTATCTACTGCGAATAAACTTGTTGTATTTTGTTGGGTGCCCAGCCATGTTGGCATCAGAGGTAATGAAAAGGCAGATTCAGCTGCCAAGTCTGCTTTGAATTTGCCTCATGCCAGGGTTGGTGTGCCTTATACTGATTTAAAAAATAATATCAACAAATTTATCTTTTTGACATGGCAACATGATTGGGATGGTGCGGTTGCAAAGCCAGTCCTCCTATAGACGGTGTAGGAAGGATGCCCGCATCGGTCACACTTACTTGACCCATTCATTTATCTTGAAGAAGGATCCTCCAGCTCAGTGTCTGGAGTGTCAGTTTCTGAAGAAACGCGAAAAGATATTTTTGGTGAGAGAAATGTTACGTGACATGGACGTTTATTCTAAATTATAATTTTATATATCTATTATATTTGTATTTGTTGCAGTTCTTAACACTGTATTAAAATACAATGTAAAGAACTGCAACAAATACATATATATATATATTGATGGTGATCATCACATTTTTTTTCCCTTTTACCATGGTTTGACACCCAATGGCCGATGTATTTTTCGTGCTGGGGTGTCGTTAAACATTCATTCATTCATTCATTCATTCATTTGTATGCTCTCGAGCTTGGCGTGACCAGCCGATTTTCGAAGACTAACAAATAAGGTTACGTAATCTACGCAATCGCTTTATCACTTCCGTTTTAACATCAATGGAATTGTTCAGGGGGAGGGTGACACCACAGTCCATTCGAAACCGGTTGCACGTTGCAGGACTTCGTGCCAGACGTCCTTACTTTGGGCCCATGTTGACGGCAAATCATCGTCTTCAGCGTTTACACTGGGCACGGAATGAATGAATGTTTAACGACACCCCAGCACGAAAAATACATCGGCTATTGGGTGTCAAACTATGGTAAAATGCAACAACAGTGTGATGATGATCATCAATATAAAAAAATTCAACACAGTGTAAAGGACTCTGTAAAAATACAAATATCACAGACAGATATAATTAAAATTTAGAATAAAACTCCAGTATCACGTAAAAATTACAATAAAAGTTCTGGATGGAATCGAAATGATTCCATCACAGTTCATGATCAAAATATATCTTTTCGAATTTCTTTCAAAAACTGACACTCCGCCAAAATGTGACGCACAGTCAGAGTACACTGACAGTGGAGGATCTTTCTTTAAGATAAATGAATGGGTCAAGTAAATATCCTGATCCTTCCTGCACCGTCTATACGAGGACTGCCACTCTCCCAAGACTGGCTTCACCGTCCCAATCACGTTGCCAAGTCGGAAAAGATAAATTTGTTGATATTGGTTTTAAAATCAGTATAAGGCACACCAACCCTGGCATGAGGCAAATCCAAAGCAGACTTGGCAGCTGAATCTACCGTTTCATTACCCCTGATGCCAACATGGCTGAACACCCAACAAAATACAATAACTTTATTGGCAATGGATAAAAAGATACTTTCGTATCACCATTCCAATTAAGGGATGGTCCAGCTTCATATTACATAAAGCTTGGAGACACGACAGTGAGTCAGTAAAAATAATAAACTTGGATGCTATTGAATCTTTGATTTCTTCTAAGGCTTTAATGACTGCCCAAACTTCAGCACTACAAAATCAATGCCGAGTCGGGCAGTCTCATGGAAAGTATTGCGTCTGATGGAAAAACTAGCACAAGCCACAGAATTCGCATCCCGTGATCCATCTGTATAAACAGGAATGTAATCACGGTACTTGTCCTGAATTTCCATGAAAAACTGTTTATACACAACAGCAGATGCGAAAGATCAAACACAATCTTAGGTGGTGTAATACACCATGGTGGTAAAACAAAATATGAAGGAGTTTCCAAAGTGTCTGATAAATCAATGTTGGAAAGCGATAAAAATCGCTTAATGCGAAGACCAAATGTACGAATATCATTTGGCCTTGCATCAAACAACCTCATATATTTGTTGTCAAACAGCGCATCATGTGTTGGTAACGAGTTAATCTTGGTGGCACACACTGCAGAGAAAGCTTTGCACGTCTAGCACCCAAACAAGGTTCGTGTGCATCAATGTACAAGCTCTCTACACGTGATGTTTTGAAAGCACCAAGACAAAGCCCAAGTCCCTGGTTGTGTATAGGATCTAGCATATGCAAGTAAGACTTGCGTGCCGACCCATACACAATGCATCACTGGGCACGGAGACATGTGAGATTCACGCAGACAGTGGAATAGGGTTGTATTCAGTGACGAGTTTCATTTCTCGCCGAGATTTACCGAGAACGATTTGCTCGATGTTGTGTACGAGAGGTGGATAGATTTGGAGGCGGAAGCGTTATGGTTTGGGGTGCTTTTACAGAAACGGTCGATCCCGACTCCTTGTCATTAATGGCAACCTAATAGGACAGCAATATCGTGACCAAGTGTTGACGCCAGAACTCCTTCTATTTCCTCGCCAAAATGGACCAGGACTAACGTTTCAGTATGACAATGCTACGCCCCACACAACAGCCGTGACACGAAACTTCTTACGCAATGCCGGTGTGAATGTCATGGAATGGCCGTCCTGCTCACCAGACCTATCGAGCACATTTAGGATGAACTTCAGAACAATCAAGAGGATGGCGCTTGTACAGCAATGGAAAGAAATATTTTTATTTATTTATTTAACGACGCCCTCAACACTTTTTATTTACGGTTATATGGCGTCAGACATATCGTTAAAGACCACGCAGATTTTGAGAGGAAACCCGCTGTCGGCACTACATGGGATACTCTTTCCGATTAACAGCAAGAAATATTTTATTTGCGCTTCCCACAGGCAGGATAGCACAAGCCATGGCCTTTGTTGAACCAGTTATAGAACACTGGTCGGTGCAAGTGGCTTACACCTACCCATTGAGACTTGCGGAGCACTCACTCAGGGTTTGGAGTCGGTATCTGATTAAAAATCCCATGCCTCGACTGGGATCCGAACCCAGTACCTACCAGCCTATAAACCGATGGTCTAATCACTACGCCGGTGTACAGCAATGGAATGAATGAATGTTTAACGACACCCCAGCACAAAAATACACATCGGCTATCACAAATTATAAGTGTGAGGAGTTATGGGGAAAGTATAATACAATACATAAAAATCAAGGTAAGTAAACCTTAATGGATACTGTCACGGATTTAAGGACCTTATTTCTCTAAAAATTACATTAATTGTTAGAAACCAAATCTAGGTATTGTATCACCCTTAACTGAACCATGATGGAGTGAAATCCATGTCGACCTTCTCGGCAATTTTAGTTTTTGAATTATGGACCATTGCTATAATTCAATTATTTTTAGAAAATATCATTAATAAATGGAGTATGGTGGTTATGAAGATGGTTGAATAAAGTACATTTAGGGACAAATCAAATTATATTTGTTCAGATAATACTTTGTTAGACCATTAAATAGGTCAGTGGTCTGTGCCAACATGCCTTTAAAACTTGTTTCAAAAACTTTACAATTAATTCTGGATGGAATTTAAAGGATTCCAAAACATTTCTGTTGCCAAATATATCATTTGTCGTCGGCTTGAAATGATCACACTCCACCAAAATGTGGCGCACAGTCAGCGTACACTGGCAATGTTCACACTAAGGAGCAGGGTCCTTTAAACTAAATAAATGTGTCAAATATGTATGGCCGATGCGGACACGGCACAAGACTACCACTCCCGGGACTGCCTTGACAGAGGTGGTCACACACGTTACTGACTGTACTCGATTAATAATCCGTCAGTTGTTATTCTGGAAATTAATACCCCCATGTCACGATGCTTACTGCTTAAATAAGTAATGGAAACTCGCACGGTTTTGTTGTTTATAGTCGAAGGATACTATAATCGACAACTCTTGTTCTTAAACTTCTATTAATTTATCCCTGTGCTATATGTATTCCAAGTCGTTTCAGTATATCTTTCTTTTGGATAGTTTGAGCGAAGCGGAACACAATCGGGACACCGCTTACGTTACATTTCATCAAACGTGTTTCCTGAACCAACTGTTCTCTAAATTATTCTTTACAGTAGACGTCGGGTTTGGATTAAGATGGTTGAAATTATTGTGTTAGGCTTGTTTTTAGATACTCTAAGCTCCTTTTAAAAGGGACATTCTTGAGTTTGCTCCATTGTAAGATGTTTCAAACTAATAAAATATTTCTAGGATTAAAGTTACATATTAAATATAGTTTCTTGTTGAGAATATCAGTGTCTGTATATTCAATATTTTCTGGTCATCTTGATATTTCTAAGAAGCCCAAACTGGATTTTGTCTTCAAATAATTTCGTACGTGTACTAAAAAACAATATTTTAAGAAATAAAATGAAATTTAACCTAGTACAAATATTGGAACGATCAGAAACACCTAATATACAGCTACTAATATTTTATATATTAGATATGTAATTATAATCGATAACATCTTAAAAATTGCAGCAAACTCAGGAATGTCCCTTTGATGGACATGTTTAACCTGATTAATAGGTCTGACATCTAAGCTAGAAAAAACCCCCAGGAGTATTAAAAAGAGGAAAGGAAAGACGACAAAGAGCTACACCCTTTCAGATCAACATACCAAAGATGGTCTAAAGGGAAAATATTTAACTCAACTAAGAATTGATGCAACAATGAATTAATTAATGTTTAACGACACCCCAGCACAAAAATACACATCGGCTATTGGGTGTTATAAAAGGTAAGTATATGGAAATATTATTTATACAATTATGTAAAACCACGGCTGTGTGGACAAGTACAATACAAACATCAAGGTAAGTATATTTTAAAATTTTGTATAGAAATCAGTGTTTTAAAATTAATTCTGAGTGGAATGTAAAAGATTCCAACACATTTCTGTTGCCAAACATACCATTTCTCGTCGGCTTCAGACGATTACACTCCACCAAAATGTGGCGCACCAGTGGACACGACAACGTTCATACTGAGAAGGAGGGTCCTTCTTAGCCGCAGGTGCGGAGCCAAATGAAGCTGAGAAATACTGGACAATGAATCAAGAGTTTGGTTGTTAAATGTCATTTCTTGATAAGATTTTTTTTTTTTTTATATGGCCAGATCAAGAACATTTCGTCTTATTGTACAGAAAGGATATCTTATTCCACGTTTTTGAGTGAATGGATGAATGTACAACGACACACCAGCACAAAAATAAAGATTGGCTATTAGGTGTCGAAGAAAATCGAAGAACATGTATGGGATTACAAGTGCTGTTTGGAAGAAAATATGGACATTTCAATTGTTGACGATTTTAGTTTGGAATGAAGTCTAAATAATATTACACCTTCAATTAGCCTTAAAAAGACTTACACAAGGATTCACCTACACAAAATATTTTATTTGTTGGGGGGGGGGGGGGGGCTATTTATCGCTCCAGGCAGTGCACCACTTCTGGTATATCAAAGGCCGTGGTAATGTACTATCTTGCCTGTGGGATATATAAAAGACCCCTTGCTATTAATGTAAACTATGTTAGAATTACCAAATGTTTACATCCAATAGCCGATGGTTAATAAATCACACCACCACAAAACGGGCGAGACGTAAGCAAGTGGTAAAGCGCTCGCTTGATGCGCGGTCAGTTTGGGATCGATCCCCGTCAGTCGGCCGATTGAGCTGTTTCTCGCTCCAGCCAGTGCATCACGACTGGTACATCAAAGGCCGTGGTATGTGCTATTCTGTCTTTGGATATGAAAATAGCCCATGAAGTGGTGACAGCGGGGTTCCTCCTTCGTTATCTGTAAATAAAATGTGTTGAGTTCATCGTTAAATAAAATATTTTAAAAAGAGACACGACAAAACAGATTCGTCAGAAGAAACGTCTGGGGCAGGTGATTCAGGAGGGGAGAAAGAGGGAGGTTAGCTCACTTTACCTGCCCCGTTTCCAGAGGATGTGGTGGTGACAGGTGGTTCAGGAGGGTAAAAAGAGGGAGGTTAAGTCACTTTACCTGTCCTGTTTGCAGAGGATATGGAATTTTGAGTAAAGTGTAAAAATGTGCAGAAATAATTTCGGTAATCAAATTCCATTTTCGAAAGAAAGTCTTGTGTTTATTTACTAACGACATGATTTTTTGTAAGTTTTTTCTTTTTCAAACCAAGCTTTCATGAAGTCTTAAAGAGAATACTCACGTCGTCGTCACGCCAACATGTAAAAAGCTATGTAATGGATGATATTGATTTTTAAAATTATCTATCAAATCCGTAGATTCATAATTATTTGACTGGCTATTTATATAGTTATTTTGGATTAAAGGCGTTACAGTATTCTTCAAAGGCAAGAAGAAGTACATCGTCCACTGGACCAAGTCCACGCCAGGACCTGCATTTACTATCCCTGTACACGATATGAAACCAATCACAAGAGGCTGTCTGATGCAACACATCTACGTCGTCTCCATCGGTTGCAGGGGAGGGAGTTAACGGATACTTTGGACCGGGTTATCAAAACCAAAGAAAGGAGGTTGAACGAGTTTCGTGGACTCTGCGAGCCCCTGCAGCAGATGGCCCCGCCTTAACGTCATCGCCTACCCTCCCCTCCTGGATGTTCTCCAGCAGTGCGGGATCCAATTGACCACCAATGGAGGTCAATCAACAAGGAGTGCAAGCGAACCTGCCGACCAACACCTTCCCGTCATTTTCTTTAGAGAGGCTCCAGAATAGCGAAGATTATTTTGTTGGAAATCATAGTCTACTGGAAGAGGAGCCAATCTTTATGAATGCTATGTGGTTTAACCAACCCCTATTTGCGAAAAGAGCGTTTGTTCCAAGGATAACAGGGTGTTGTGAAGATGTAGCAATGCATTTACCAAAACATTTAAAATGTGAAACTTCGTTTTGAACCAAACTTCCGATATTTGTACAACAGTTATTTCGTAGTGTAGTTATTGTAAACTTTCCATCAATAGAGCCATTTTACTTTGTGACAATCTACAAATGGTGATCTTCTAGGGCCGCATTTACGAAGCCTGTTTTTCTTAATACGCAGGATTGTAAATGCACAAAGTTACACGTGTGCATGTCTTAAAGGGACATTCCTGAGTTTGCTGCATTGTAAGATGTTTCCGACTAATAAAATCTTTTTACGATTAAACTTACATATTAAATATGTGTTCTTGTTTAGAATATCAATGTCTGTATATTCAATGTGTTTCTGGTCGTCTTAATATTTGTCTTCAAATAAATTCGTACGTACGAAAAAAACATATTTTAGGAAATGAAATTAAATTTAATCTAGTACAAATATTAGAACGATCAGAAAGACGTTTAATATATAGCCACTAATATAGTATGCAGAAAAATATATTTGATATGTAATACAATCGTTAAAAAGTCTCTGAAAGTCGACATCATCTTGAAAAGTGCAGCAAACTCAGGAATGTCCCTTTAAACAGGCTTTGTAAATTTGACCCATTGCATTCATAATTTTTGAGTTCGCAGATAACAAATACACACACACACACTACAGGAAGAAACCCGTCAGCACTTACGTATTTAACCGGTACATTATCGAACGGGGTGTCTGTATTGGCAGAGTACTCGGGTTAAACCTACCTTACTTCCACAGACCTCACCAGACACCCCAACACAAAAATACACATCGGCTATTGGGTGTCATAACAAGGTAAGTATTAGGGAAGTTTTATACAATTATGTAAAAAACCCCACAGTATAAATACAAATATCAAGGTAAGTATGTTTTAAAATTTGGTATAGAAATCAAAGTGTTTTAAAATTTTAAAATTGAGGGTGGTATTTAAAAGATTCCCAAACATTTCTGTTGTCAAATATATCACTTTTCAACGTCTTCAGATGATTACACTCCACCAAAATGTGGCCCAGTCAGTTTACACTGAGGGACTTTCTTTACATAAATGAATGCGTCAAATAGCTATGGTCTATACGGGCGTGGCACAAGACTACTTCATCCTTCCTGCACCGCCTGTAGTTCGACTCCCACGACAAAATGAAGCCTGTTCGGCTATACGGGCGTGGCACAAGACTACTTCATCCTTCCTGCCACGACCACGTCCCGATCATCTTTCCAAATCAAAAAGATACCCAACAAGATATAACATTTTTTATTGGCAATGGATAAAAAGAAACACTTTCGTCTCACCATCCAATATGCTTCAATTTCATGTGGTATAAAACTTTAAGACACGGAAGTGAGTCTGTAAAAAAGATTCTTAATCTGTTCCACGGCTTCAATGATTGCCCAAATTTCAGCAGTAAAGACTGATGCTGAATCAGCTATCCAATCTTATGGAAATTGTCCGAAAAACTAAAAGAATCCACAGAATTCCAATCCTGTGATCCGGCGTCTGTGTAGACTGGGATGTAATTGTGCTGACCCATACACAATGCATCCATAGTCATGTTTTCACCTCACTAGATATCTATATAAGTGGAGCATTGTATTGTATTGTATTGAATGGATGTTTAACGACACCCCAGCACAAATAATACATCGGCTATTGGGTGTCATACAATGGTAAAAATAAAAGGTTAGGTTAAAAACAGTGTATAGAGCTGTGTAGTGGTACATGAAATTTGAAATGTTAAGTCAAAGACAGTGTAAAGAGCTGTACAAAATAATACATATCACATTTGTTATAAAGGTAGAATTCATGTTACAAATCAAATATTAAATATAAATTTGGAATAAAATCCAGTTTCTTTTAAAAACTTTAGTACAAGTTCAGAGTGGAATCCACCACATCCCTTGCTTCGAATATATCGTTTCTAGTCTGGATCAGATGATTACACTCCACCAACATATGGTGCACCGTCAGTGTACACTGACAATGCTAACACTGAGGTGGAGGATCCTTCTTGAGAATAAATGAATGGGTAATGTAAGTATGTCCGCCCCTGCGCGTGCTGTAACCTCACCGTGGTGCAGGGGTGTAACATTCTCTTTGAGAATGGCCAATACAGCACAAATTGAAGTTTAGAGTAAAATTCGGTGTCCGTAAAATTCTGTGATATTTGTATTTGTATTTTTGCACAGTTCTTTACACTGTTTTTGTTTAAACCTTGAATTTTTATATTGATGTTGATCATCACTTTATTTATTTGCATTACCATAGTTTGACACCCAATAGCCGATGTATTTTTCGTGTTGGGGTGTCGTTAAATATTCATTCATTCATTCTGTAAGTATGTCCGATGCGAGCACGACACAAAACTATTTCATCCCTTCTGCACCGCCTATAGGAGGACTGGCTTAACAGAATGAAGCTTGTTCGCAACCGCACCGTTCCAATCATCTTGCCAAGTAGAAAAGATATAATTATTTATGTGATGTTTGAGATCACTATAGGGAATACCAGCATTGGCACGTGGCAAAGTCAAAGCAGACTTGGCAGCACAATCTGCCCTTTCATTGCCTCTAATGCCAACATAGCTGGGTACCCAACAAAACACAATATTCTTATTGTTAATAGATAAAAAGACACACTTTCGTATCAGCATCCCAATTAAGGGATGTTCCAGCTTCATATATTGTAAAGACTGGAGACACGAAAGTGAGTCGGTATAGATTATAAATTTAGAGGAGCTAGAGTTTTTGATTTTCTCTAGGGCTTTAATAATTGCCCAAGTTTCGGCACTAAATATAGATGCCAAATCAGGCAATCTCATAGAGATTATTTTGTCTCATGGAAAAACTGTGGCACAAGCCACAGAATTCCCATCCCGTGACCCATCCGTGTAAATAGGGATGTAGTCACAGTATTTCTCTTTTATTTCCATAAAATATTGGTTATAAATAATTGGATCTGTGCGATCTTTCTTCAGATGCACGAGATCCAACACAATTTTAGGTGGTTTTATGCACCAAGGTGGCAAAACAAAATATGAAGGTGTTTCCAAAATGTCTGAAAGATCAATGTTGGAAGCAGATAAAAGCTGCCTAATGCGAAGACCAAATGTGCAGATTGCATTTGGCTTCGCATCAAACAAGTTCATAAATCGGTTGTCAAAGATAGCGTTATGGGTGGGGTGTTTTGGCATTGACTTTATCTTGGTAGCATACTGCAGAGACAGCTTTGCACGTCTAGCACCCAAACTAGGTTCGTGTGCATCGACGTACAAACTTTCCACAGGAGATGTTCTTTCAGAACAAGTCCCTGGTTGTGTATGGGATCAAGCATCTGCAAGTAAGTCTTGCGTGCCGACCCATACACAATAGAGCCGTAATCTAGTTTAGATCTAATCAAAGGTCGGAGCATAACCTTTACGGTCTGCTACCCACTCTGTGCTGGCAATAACTTTGAGAATATTTAGGGCCTTTAGCCCTTTCTTTTTAACATATTTTAAATGAGGTATGAAAGATAGCTTCCTGTCAAATATAATTCCCAGAAATTTGGTCTCCTCGACCACGGTAATCGGGCTTTTGTCCAGAAACAGCTGAGGGTCTAGGCGGTGACCTCTTTTCTGGCAGAAGTGCATACAGACCGTTTTTGACTTTGAGAATCGAAAGCCATTGTCAGTTGTCCATTGTTGAAGCTTATTCAAACAAAGCTGCAACTGACGCTCAATGATACTCATATTGGACGACCTGTAACAAATCTGAAAATCGTCAACGTATAGTGAGCAATCGACACCAGGTTTTAAACACTGGGCGATGCTGTTAATTTTAATTAAGAATAGGGTAACCGACAGGATGCTACCTTGGGGCACCCCCATGTCTTGTGAGTGGGAATCTGAAAACGTGGATCCCACTCGCACTTTAAAAATTCTATCTTTTAAAAAGTTAGAAATAAAATTTGGAAGAAGACCTCTTAGGCCCATGCCATGGAGGTCTTTTAAAATCCCATACTTCCATGTGGTATCGTAGGCCTTTTCCAAATCAAAGAACACAGAAACCAGGTGTTGATTATTGACGAAGGCCTCGCGACAAAACGTTTCAAAACGAACGAGATGATCAACCGTACCTCGACTGGATCTGAACCCACATTGCACGTTAGTAAGCAATTTGTGGGACTCGAGAAACCAGACAAGTCTACGACTGATCATTCGTTCCATAGTTTTGCAGATGCAGCTTGTGAGGGCGGTAACTGGTAGGGTCAGTAGGATCCTTGCCAGGCTTTGGAATAGGAATTATAATAGCCTTCCTCCAATCAGAAGGAAAGTCACCAGAACTCCAGATTTTATTAAAGATGTTCAAAAGAACTACAAGAGAAGATTTGGGTAAGTGTTTTAGTAGTTGGTAATGTATTTCATCTGGTCCCACCGAAGTATCATGGGCTTTTCGAAGAGCATCCTGCAACTCCTCCGAAGAGAAGGGCCTGTTGTATACTTCAGCATTCTCAGATGAAAAATTAATAGGTTGCTTTTCAGCTTTAGTACGGACAGATGTAAAAGCATCTGAGCTGAAAGCAGAAGAGGAGTTGTGAGAAAAGTTGTCTGCCAGTGCATTGGCGATGTCACGTTGAGATGGAGCATAACTTTTCGATCTGCTCTCTATTCTGTCTTGTCAATCACTTTTAAGCCCTTCCTTTTTAACATAATATTTATTGGAAATGACGAATGGACTTTGTCCAAAAACAGCTGCATATCTAAATACGTGAACTTGCAATATATTTCGTAATCGAGTATATATTAACAACAAAAACACACTTGACAGACATTTATTTCAAAGTATAAAATTATCAAATGTATCATTACTGCTTATAAAACATTTATAATAGGATTCTTGTCGTTCATCTTCAGTTAGGCATGGCAATATTTTCGACTTGTAGCTGAAAAACAAGAGAAACAGTTCTGTACATGTGCTTAATTTGTTGTGCATCTTTCATGTTTTGGTGTCAATTCGAAAATCACAAAACTACAGAACAGACGGGTGGGTGGGAGCAGACAGCAGAAAATGGAGCTCTTTCCTATCACATTTAGTGAAATAATAACCAGTAGTAATGACTGCTATTTTCCTTTTCTGAACAAGATTTTATAAAAATCATAAAATTGCATAACAGATGGAAACGGAAGACATTAATTTCACGTGAAAGTTACGAAATCTGGGTGTTCGTGCGTGAGAAGGCTAGAAAGATTAGTTTCATGAAAATTTGGTTACCCGTTTGTAATAGACCTATGATTTCGATCGTTACTTCTTCTTGTCCCGATGGCAGCAGCAGCAGGCTTTGGCTCCCGCAATCATGGACACTGAAACTGTTTAATAATATATTCATACGTTATCATCGCCATATCTTATTTTGACTACAAGTACTTATTCCATATTCCATATATAAAACCCCAACCCAAAACAAAACAAAATGTCCCAACCAACAACAATGAACCTGTTTGAATGTTTAACACCACAGCACGAAAAATACATCGGCTATTGGGTATCAAACTATGGCAAATGCAAAAAATAATTAATGAAAGAAGGAGTGTTTAACGACACCCCAACACAAAAATACACATCGTCTACTGGTTGTCACAAATGGTAAGTATATGAAAATATTATTTATATAATTATATAAAACCACTTAAAAGTATAATACAATACACAAATCAAGGGAAGTATATGTGAAAACTTTGTATAAAAATCAGTGGTTTTTTAATTTAACTTTAAAATTAATTCTGGGTGGAATTTAAAGATTCCAAAAACATTTCTGTTGCCGAATATATTATGTCTCGTTAACTGGAGTGAATGAATGAATGTTTAATGACACCGCAGCACAACAAATACACATCGGCTATTCGATGTCACAAATGGTACTTATATGTTTATGTTAAAGGGACATTCCTGAGTTTGCTGCAATTTTTTTTTTTTTTTTAGATGTTATTGACTAACAGACGTTTCGACGAATGTAATTACATATCAAATATATTAGTGGCTGTATATTAAACGTGTTTTTGATCGTTGTACTAGTGTCCGAACCAAATTCTTAACTACGAAAAATTACTCTCCTACCTTTAATTGCCGTTGGATTTCCTCCAAAGTTTGTCCACACAGAAATCGCAAAAAAACCCACTACAAATATACAGATTCCCCACACACGAGACTGCAACGTGTCGCCGATATCGTCTTTGCTGAGATTGCATAGGGAAAAATACATGCAGTTTTCTGCCATGTTGCTTTTTTATGGAATGCTCTTCAAGAGGGGTGAAAGCCTCCAAAGTATTTGACACAATTAATGTGGTATCATTATAAAAAAAAAAAAAAAAAAAAAAAAAAATAATAATAATAATAATATGACGTCATCGCGTTTGCTTTTATATCATAACGTTGTTAGATTAAGTCCTATCCTTTCACACCTCTTGAAGAATATTCCATAAAAAGTCAAAATGGCAGCTGATACAAAATTACATGCTTTTTCCCTATGCGCTCTCGGCGAAGTCGATATAGGAGACATAGATATCATCTGATTCTGTGTCATTGTAATGGTTTTTTCAAGATTTCTGTCTGGACAGACTTTGGAGGAAACCTAACGGCAATTAAAGGTAAGAGAGTAATTTTTCGTAGTTGTTAACAATTTTGTTCGGACAATAGGTTAAATTTCATTTCATTTCCTCAAATATATTTTTTTCGTACGTACGAAATTATTTGAAAACAAAATCCATTTTGGACTTCTTACAAATATTAATACGACCATACACACACTGATATTCTAAACAAGAAAATATATTTAATATGTAAGTTTAATCAGAAATGTCCTTTTAAATATCCATTCCTTCATGAATGCCGGCACGGCACACGACTAATTCATCCTTCCAGCACCGCCTATAGGAGAATGAAGCTTGTTCGCAACCGAACCGCACCGCCCCAATCATCTTGCCCAGTCGTTAATATGAATTTAAAATCATTGTAGGGGAAAAGTTCAAAGCAGTCGGATTGAGATTACTCCACCAAAGTGTGGCGGAACAGTCCGTGCACAAACTGACCACGAGGGCCCTTTTTAAAAATAAATGAATGCGTCAAATACGTATGGCCGAATTGGACACGGCAAAAGACTACTTCATCCTTCCTGCACGGCCTGTAGGATGACTGCCATTCTTACAGGACTGGCTTGACAGGACGAAGCTTGTTCGAGACTGCACCTTCCCAGTGATCTTGCCAATTCGAAAAGATATATTGGTTAATATTTTGGTTTCCTTCAGATTGCACTCCACGAAAATATGGCATACCGTCAGAGTAACCGACAGTGCTCGCACTGGGGCGGAGGATTCTTGTTCAAGATAAATTAGTGGTTCAAATATGTATGAGAAACAATTTGAAAATTACTGAAGAATATATATGAGTTTTGCTTATTGATTTATTAATCGTCGGCTATTGGATGTCAAACATTTGATAATTTTTCAGTCTTAGAGGGGAAACCCGCTACATTTATTCCATCTATAGCAAGGGGTCTTTTATATGTACCATCCCATATACAGGATAGCACATAAACAGAGATTATTATACGAGCTTTTGTGTCGTACTGATTTTACGAAACGAGTATCCCAGGATTATGGTCTCGCTCAGGTAATGCATGAATCCTGACACGAGTTTCGTAAAATCAGTATGATTCACACACGTGTAATAATTTCTTTAGTATCTATCCACATTATCCAAAATATTACTGTTATGAATATCAAGCTTGGACCATGTCAAAACGTTTGAAACTTACTAAAAAGAGACGACGTAACGACGTCATTTTTTTTTATAAGCGTTTACATTGAAGAAGTCACATTACAGTGCTGTCCGGTGTATCGGCGCACCTAAGCTTTCAAGTGAACATTGTAAAATATTTAATAAAATGCGTCTCTCACCAATGAAGAAGTGCATAATCTGAAATACACTACAAACTGTTTTATGTCTGTAGTAAATACGCATTTTAAAATGGTGCATAAATATAGGCGCCCCCTTGTATCCAAAACGATTTGCATGTCCGGTGATTCGGCGCAGTAGATGTAGATCGTTGACCCCGCTATTTATAAACCGCCCATGACCTCACTTTTAGCCCATAAACGCTACACTATTGTCCCTGAATTATTTTAGTACTTTTTTGTTTTGTCTTGTTAAAAATATTACTATGAATTACTATGAAAATGAACGATCACATATGACCCATCTCATGATCAGTTTCGGAATCGTTTTCTTGAGTGGCACAATACTGCAGAAGCATACGTGTTCATTGTCATGCATGGCTAAGATGCCTACATTGATTTGATTTTTCTCGGGTAGATTGTGCACACACGTGGATCTTATTTCGCTTTTATGTTTTTTTATAGGAATGACTGTCAATGAAGGTGTAAAATTTTCGTTTGGTTTGCATTTGCCTGTTTTCTTTTTCGGTTTAAATAAAAAAATAACTGAACAAAAATAATTACATTTATACTGTTTACTATAATTTTTAAAATGTGGGAAAGGTGTTTTTAGACTGGTTTTAACATTCTTAATTAATATCAATAAGGATGAACTACTTCGCGTTTATAAACACGAAAACAGGTGAATGATTTATTGTGAAATTATTATATAGGCCTAATTATTGATAATTCTAAAAAATAAAAAAATTGCACCCTTAACAATAAATATGTTGATACTTGATTAACCATTGAAAAAGGAACTGAACTTTAATTCGTTAAAAACTCCGACAACATGACAACTTCCTAAGCATACTCAAGCAAAATACCAAGTGCGCCGATACACCGGACACGGTTGTAAGCTATGACGTCGCTTCACAAAGTTACGTCATTCGTGGTGCATGTGAAATCATGACACGTGGGTCATACTGGTTATATTTCCCTGAATATCTTGAACTATGTGAATAATAACTGATTATTCTCTTGTTGCTCCCACTGTAGTGAAATTAATCAAATAGATTTATTTCGAATCAATACCGCCAGCCCATAAAATCAAAATGGCGTCCATAACGCTGCAAGCGTTGCTTTCTTACTATGGAATTTTATTAATTTCTAAACCGAATATTTGTTTAATTGAACACACAATTTGTCTTTTTTTTTTTTTCAAAGCACTTAACTTTTCTTCTTACATCAAACAAAACTGAAATTATTTACAAAAAAAAAAACATTTTTATAAAATGATGGAACGGACTATAGTCCTCAATGCTTTGCACCAGCCATTTACTGTATACATGTATAGCCATCTAGATGGTATGTCTGTTATTCTAAAAGTAACAAATATATATTGTCGCTGTTTTAAAAAGCTTCTTTTTTTTAAAAGTGTATTGAATATAATATAATAGATGTTTAAAGGGACATTCCCGAGTTTGCTGCATTGTAAGATGTTTCCGACTAACATTATACTTGTACGATTAAATTTGCATATTAAATCTATTTTCTTGTTTAGAATATCAGTGTCTGTATATTCAGTGTGTTTCTGGTCGTCTTAATATTTGTAAAAAGCCCAAACAGGATTTTGTCTTCAAATATTTTCGTACGAACGAAAATATTTTTAAAAAAAATTAGGAAATAAAATTAAATTTACGCTAGTAGAAATATTAGAACGACCAGAAACACGTTTAATATATAGCCACTAATACGTTATGCAGGAAAATACATTTAATATGTAATTACAATCATTAAAAGACTGCTATATATAATGCTATTTTCAGATTACCAACTGCCAGGACAAAGTTCGCCAACTCGATTCTCGTCGTATAATCCATTATTTGGAGAGTTAGGGAAATAACAACGCAACCGCCGTGTTGGCCAACTTCGTTGTAACAGTCCGAGACTAGCATAAGACAGGTTTTACTTACTGATAAGAATTGTCACAATTTTCACGATGTCCATGATGCTTCAAACGTATTAACCGTAAACAAGATGTTATCAATGTTGTGGCAGTCAGGATGTCTTCACCACTGTGGTTTGCAGTTTTATAACAAAATACAAGGAAATTAAAATATTTCAAGTGCGGCGACTTCCTTTTCCGCTTAGTTGATAGGAAATGGTTAAATAAATCATTTTTGTTCTGTCTATAAAATGGGAGGTGTAGATTCGTGATATATATATTTTATTTATCTCTCTCACAACTATGAAAGAAACCTTCCACTTCATAAACAAAGTATTATGATGTATTTTTTAAACTGACAATCGCACTTAATGCACTAACTAAAGCGGGTTATATGTCCTTGTATTTTTGGGTATAAAAACGAGTAGCGTGACTATATAGTAGAAAGCAGTAAGAAGCTATTGTCCGAACCAAATTGTTAACAACTACAAAAAATTACTCTCCTACCTTTAATTGCCGTTACATTTCCTCCAAAGTTTGTCCAGACACAAATCGCAAAAAACCCACTACAAGTATACAGATTCCCCACACACGAGACTAACGATGTCGCTGATATCGTCTTTGCTGAGATTGCATAGGGAAAAATACATGCAGTTTTCTGCCGTCTGCCATGTTGCTTGTTTATGGAATACTCTTCAAGAGGGGTGAAAGCCTCCAAAGTATGTGACACAATTACTATGAAATCGATGATCTCTAGTGGTATCATTAAAATAATAATAATAGTAATAATAATAAAAAATAATAATAATATGACGTCATCACGTTTGCTTTTATATCATAACATGTTATGATGTTGTTATATTAAGTCCTATCCTTTCACCCCTCTTGAAGAATATTCCATAAAAAGTCAAAATGGCAGCCGATACAAAATTACATGCTTTTTTCCCTTATGCACTCTTAGCGAAGTCGATATAGGTGACATGGTTATTATCTGGTATGTGGAATCTGTGTCATTGTAATGGCTTTTTCAAGATTTGTGTCTGGACAAAGTTTGGAGGAAATTTAACGGCAATTAAAGGTAGGAGAGTAATTTTTCGTAGTTGTTAACAATTTGGTTCGTCAAAATGAATTTCGTCAAGATTGTGACTATTCTTATCGGTAAGTAATCGAATTTGTATATTGTAGCACTTAATATTTCATATGAATGTTAACTTTTTTTTAAACTACATCTTTTAATCTTTTCAATCATATGTAGGCTAGGCCCATTTTTGTAGGTAATCGCCCATCATATTTACTTGACTGTCCGTGGAAATGGAGTTAGAATGATCAAATCCACATTGAATACAGAATAGATGACGACACTGATATTTGAAACATATAATATCCAATTATAGTCATGAAAGTATAATTTAGTCGGCAACATCTTAACAAGGGGCATAAATTTGATAATAACTGGTACCGAGTTTGTTATTCTATTTATTACCTCAGCTATTTTTTCTCTAAAAGCCTTTATTTTCGACGCACATGCACGAAGGCCAACCTGTATAGAGTGTGTGCGATGACGTCACAGTTTCTGTGTACGCAAGTCCCGGCAGCCATTTTGGAGGACAAACAAAAGAAGTATTATCATTGTTAGTGTTCAGCGAAGTAGAAAATTGATGTTATTATGTCTAAACAACTAAAATCATTACCCGTGCCTAAACCAGGTTATGTTGGTACACTGGATAGTCTATCTAGAGACCGATATTTAAGCAAAATAAGTATTATTAATAATGTCGATCCATATGAAGTGACGAAACTCGAGTGGTCCAACAGTGAGAAAAACTTTCCGAGTGTTTTGTATCCAGACATTGTAAATTACTTGATATTTACAAAAAGTTTTTATACTATGGACGACATGAAGGCATGGAAAAGTTTAGATGCTTTTAACCAGCTGACCTCTGGATGGATTAGTGACGTTGCAGTCTGCATTAAGAATGGATTTCACATTGTTCGAGCGAAGGTAGGTCACGTGTTCATATAATATATATATACTATAGAGATATACCAGGGCTTTAAGTGTCACTAATTTGGGGACTTTGTTTAAGCATAAGAAGGACTTTTTGGTGCAGTAATTATTAAGTTAATATTTTAGTAGGGCTTGAGGAGCATGTTTGTACTTAATTTTGGCATACGATATGTATTTGTACTTCACTTCAGTGCAATCAAAAGCCCTGTACATACTACTACTATAAGTACGGAAAAATATCCGCCCGGTCCCCCCCTCCCCTAACCCTAACCCCAACCCCTAACCCTAACTAATAATAATAATGGAGGGGACCAGGCGGATATTATACCATTTATTGATTAAACAAACCAATACATTGTTATATATACATGTATGAACCTTGACTTAGAAGAAATGCTGTTTGCTGTAATTTATTAAGAATTTACTTATCAGATATATAACTATAACCAATATAACTTAAACATGTGGTAAATGATTGTAATATTTTTTATTGCTACTAATAACATACTTTTTATTGAAGTTATAAAGTAAAATTATCAATACAAATTATTTCAGGTGTTACATTCGCAAAGACTGAGAGAAAAGCCTTTGCAACCCTGGGTCATTGCGGAGAAGAATGGCATGGTCTGCACAGCACACTGTGATTGTATGGCAGGGTTAGGTGAGGCTTGCACACACATTGCAACACTACTGTTTGCAATTGATGCAACTGTGAAGATCAGAGATTCGAAGACTGTCACCCAAGAGCCGGCCTATTGGCTTTTACCGTCTGCACTGAAAGACATAAAGTATCGACCAGTCGGCGAGATTGACTTCACATCAGCCCAGACCAAACGCTTGAATTTGGACCATTCAATTGCAACTGGGACGCCTGTTGCATGTCGTATTCGCCAGCCTAAGGAAATACCTGCTCCAAGTGCTAACAGATTGGACAAGTTCCTGCAGGGACTTAGTATTGGTAGGGTAAAACCTGCTGTCTTATCAGTTATAGAACCGTTCAATGATCACTTCATTCCTCAACAGGCTCAAAATATTTTTCCAGATGTTCTTTCTGACATGTTCCAAGAAGAACTTTATATGCAACCGTATAACATCATTTTGCAAAAATGTACTTCAGTTAACATCAGTGCTACAAGGGAGCAGATTGAAGCCACAGAAATGGCAACTAGGGGTCAATCAAATTCCCGACTGTGGCAGCGTTATCGAGCGGGGCGCATAACTGCATCAAAATTCCGAAAGGTTTGTAAAACTGATCCTTCACAGCCATCTCCCAGCTTGATTAAGGATATTTGCTATCCCGAGAAAAAAAATGTAAATACACCAGCAACACGATGGGGTCTGTTAAAGGAAAGAAAAGCAAAGGAGCAGTACTTGGAGCTGATGAAAATGAAACATGTCAACTTCAAGATGAGAGATTCTGGTTTTGTCATTAGTGAGGAGCACCCACAGATTGGAGCATCACCCGATGGATGTGTCACCTGTGACTGTTGTGGTGATGGTTGCTTAGAAATAAAATGCCCGTATCTCATCAGAGACAGAGATCTTCAAAATGTTAAATCTGAAGAAATGTGTTTGGTTTTTAATGAGGAAGGTAAATGGATGTTGGACAGAAAACATGAATACTTTTACCAAGTTCAGTGTCAGCTGTTTGTTTGTGGACGAACGTATGGAGACTTTTATCTCTGGACAACCAAATCCTATCACTGCGAAAGGATTTACAAAGAGGAGACATTCTGGCCAGATACTACACAAGCAGTTCTATTCATTTTTCAAGTTGGAATTCTGCCAGAGTTGCTTGCGAAATATTATTCACGGATGCCTCTACTTGACCACACAAATCAGCAAAAGAAAGCAAGCCCTCAAGCTGAGATTGCCGAAGTGTGGTGTTTCTGCAAAAAGGAAGAATTTGGAGACATGGTTGCTTGCGACGGTCAGAACTGCCCCATTCATTGGTTCCACTATGGGTGTGTAGGTATATTGACAGAACCTAAAGGCAAGTGGTACTGCCCTGAATGCAGAAAAGACAGGAGGAAATCAAGAATGGTGAAGCGATAATGAACAAGGAGAAAATCATGAATGATAAAGGGATAACAGAAATAACATTATTAAACTGAAATGTTAACATTAATAACATTATATGTGGACAAAACCAAAACATGTCTGTAGTTTTCCATTAATATGGAAATCCAAGCTACACTGAAGAGTCCTGGAGGGACGAAACATGTTTTTAACTTATGTAGTGGCAAAGTATTCACTGTAGCTGTTTTGACATAGTGTTGAAATAACCATATGCTAGACACAAATTGGCCATTGAACATTTAAAAAGTTTACTTATAAGTAAGGTCAGGACACTTGGGTCACACAAACTGATGATGTGCAGTATGAACAATTAACTGATAGAAACATGTAGATAGATGACCAATGTACATACTATATGTATTAAATTCCAAACTACTAAACATTTAAATATACACATGTATTTCATTTATTGATATTCATGAATAAAGTATAACTGACCATTTGTTAATCTGGAGAAAATAAATTATACAAATTTAAACACAAAAATGCTAAATTTGTAGTAAAGTTTTATTTAGTTGACTGAGGTATGTAGTGTCCTGTCTATGGGAAAGTTCACATAAAATATTTTATTTTAACAATACCGTACATCAATGCCAGTATAATCACAAGTAAAATGTGTTGAGAGTATTGTTAAATAAAACAATCCCCCCCCCCCCCCCCCCCCCCTCCCATTGGTGTTAAAGAGAAAAAATTAGCTATATATATAGCTGAACAATGGGGAGTCATTTGGATTAGAATATCATGTTTCTTTCCCAAGTGTGCCACATTTTTTTTTTTAGTCTGTGGCTCATACATGTACTAATAGATGTTCTCACCATATTATTTCAGTTAACTCGATAGAACACTTGTGTGTCTTTAACAGAGAAACATGTTTCGTCCCTCCAGGACTCATCAGTGTAGCTTGGATTTCAATATTAATGAAAAACTACAGACATGTTTTGGTTTTGTCCACATTTAATTTCTAAATACTGTCTCACTGCTGATAACTAGAGTTATAGCCTCAATATTTGTAATATGCTTTTTTTTATAAAGATGTTCAGGATAGGTTTTGTGGAGTACAACATGTACATTTAGGTCACACATCTTGTTGCTTCACATACATGTAAACATTTGTTAACTGTTATAGCAGAAATGTACATGTACACCAAATAAGTATGGCTGCAGTTGAATAGGTTTTTGCAGGATTCCAAATTGTGGTAAAGCAAGTGTTTTTAATCAGATGGAACAATCGGCCCATTCAAATTAATTAAAGCACAGCAAACAACAGCAATTTTGTCGACAGTGGTAACATCTTTACCATCCTTGACAATCAAATAATCTATTGGAAGAGTTTCAGCAAGTAAAGTGTATTTCTGCCTCGACAATCCAATAACACGCTCTACATGAATTCGAAGATGGGCAATTTTACGTGATTTTTCCAGTTCCAATGCAGGCATCTGAGTTTTCCCTTTAGTGAATGCGGGCATTTTTATAGTTGCCATCATAAGTCCAACACTATCAGCGATGTCGAATCCTCTGTCAGCTAAAATAACATCACCAGGCAGAAGTTTATTGAGAAATCCACAGTGTTCAGTCAAGAACTTATCACTGACTCGACCACCCCAGGCTCTTGAAATGAAGGAAACTGTTCCCTGTGGTGTAATTCCAATAAGAAATTTAACAGTATTGTGGTGCTTGTATGTTGACCAAGTAAGGGCCCTTGCCTCCAGATTGGAAGGTGTGTCAATGAAAACCTCAAAACAGTCTATTATGACAACAACTTTAGATTCTAAGTAACGACGGAATTCCATAGGCATTGTCTTCTTCAATTCATCACGTCCTGGCCAATTGATAAGTGGTTGAAGCATAACATGTAAAATATCAATTGTATTTAAAAAGGTTCTTGAGACTGTTGTCTTATCAATATTAAAAATAAACCCTAAAAGTACATTTGTAACATTTAACCTAAGTTTCATCAGTGTAAGCAATAGCTGTTGAAATCCAGATAATGCTGATCTGGGTGTGACATTTTGATGTATTGAAATGTATTCCAGAAGTTGCATTAGAATGTGATGAGTTGGCAGTCCAGTCATAAAGTTAACTTTCTCATCATTGCCTTTCAACCCTTCTTCAGTTAGTTTCATGGAAGCCAACTCACATTTCAAATCAATATTTTCAACTGTGAGTCTTCTCATTTCCTCTTCCATTGACACAAGTTGATCACCAGTAGTTGATGTTTGGCTTTCCTTTGTAGTGGTGTCGTCAGATGGTTCAACTTCGGTGGACTGGTCTTCAACTATCACGTCTTGGAGAGATAGTAGGGACTGAGCTGCTTCAGTCCTTTTCCGTTTTGTGGTGCGGCCAATGATCCGTTCATGTCGAGAAGAATTTTCTTTTCCTGTGGTCAATTTAAATTTATCATGACCAAGATGTAATGTTGGTGCCCAATCTGGATTAGTCTTGTCATAAAGGGCTGAAGGTTTACCTGCATAACACAAGAGAATTATAACTTAAAATGATAAAACAAATTTAATATATTAATATCTACATCAAAAAGCAATACAAGGCCTATTACAATCACTTACTGTAAAAAAAAAAAATTAATTTATATTAAATTTTAATCAAATGTTAATAAGTATAAAACAACTAGTGTGCATGCGAGTTTATGTAGTATGAATTGTAAAATACCAGTGCAAATGATATAAATAATAAACAACTTTGTTTGGACAGGTTTAAATGTGGTTTTTGGTTTTTTATTATTATTTTTAATTATTTACTAAATGTCTTTATTTACTAGGCCTACATTTTACTACTAAATCTTGTAAATCTAAATGTCAACATTTCATACAATGTATGCACCCCAATATTATAATGCAAGCTCTCCCAGAGAGAGAGAGAGAGAGAAGATAGAGATAGATAGAGAGAGAGAGAGAAGAGGGAGAGAGAAGATAGAGAAGATAGAGAGAGGGATAGAGAGAGAGAGAGACACACAGACATATACTGACATAGTTTGGATTAGGTAGAAATTAATAAAATGTTAACTCACCATTTATAAAATGCAAAGAACAGATGCGAAAATATGGGTAACTTCATGGTTTTATATCGACCCGTCCAATGTTCGAAAGCCACACTCGTCTCCGTTCGTCTGACAATTCGTGGGTCTGTTCTCCTTGTGACAAACGAACTGTTGGAAGTCTGAAGAAGGAAAATGCACAGTCTCTGCCCGCACGGTTTCCGCAACCAAAAACCCCACAGAAGTTTACCATTTTAAGTATATTACAAAACAACAACAACGTATACAACAATGCACAAAGCTTGTGCTCAAAGCTTGTCCTCCAAAATGGCGGATCGCAAAAGTGGTGACGTCACGCGCACTGGCCCTATAGGAACGATGTAAACCACTTTACGCACTGTTCTGAGAATTACTATAACGTTGTAATTTAATCACGTTCATAGATAATTAAAAAAACCCACAAGTTCTCTTTAAATCTATAATGAATTGCATTAAAATGACATTTTGTTATTAATTTAACACCAAAAACAGAGACCCGTAAAGCCAAACTCTTTAAACTACATGACGTCAAATCGTGATGACGTCATATGTAGTACCGACAAAGTCATTGGTTTGTAAGCGTCAAATTGTCCAATAGTATTGTTAGTTAGACCAATGCAGAATATTTCTCACTGAAAAAATATGGAAAATAATTTTCCTATTATGAGTGACCGCTGGGGTAATAAATATGTTTTAAATATGATTGTTTACAGTTTCAGTGTCTATAATTGTGGGGGCCAAAGCCTGTTGCCACCGTGACAAGAAGAAGTAGACTAAAATCTACATGCGTTGTTAACAGGTAACTAAAATCTATTTAATACTTATTCTGAATGCAACGCCATACGATATTTTATGATTGGGGAATATCAAAATGACTAATTATTATTTAAAAACATTTAAACCAATAACCTGACATGAAATGAGCTACTGGATAAAATTAATTATTAAATTACGGTTACGTAAAATCTCATAGTATTTTTAGTATAGTGAAAGGAAATCTTTTATATAGTTTCTAGAATGAATGAATGAATGTTTAACGACACCCCAGCACAAAAATACACATCGGCTATTGGGTGTCACAAATGGTAAGTATATGAAAACATTATTTATGTAAAACCACAGTGTAAGGAGCTGTGGGGAAAAGTATAATACAATACATAAAATCGAGGTAAGTAAACCTTAAAACTTTTCTATAGAAGTCAGAATGTTTCAAAAACTTTACAATTATGATTGATTGATTGAATGTTTGTTTAACGACACCCCAGCACAAAAATACATATCGGCTATTGGGTGTCACAAATGGTAAGTATATGAACATATTTATATAGACTCATGTAAAACCACAGTGTAAGGAGCTGTGGGGGGAAAGTATAATACAATATATAAAATCAAGTTAAGTATATCTTAAATTTTTGTATAGAAGTCAAAGTGTTTTAAAAACTTTACAATTAACATTGGATGGAATTATTCTGGATGGAATTTAAAGGATTCCAAAACATTTCTGTTGCCAAATATATCATTTCTCGTCGGCTATAGTTTCTATAAAGACACCCTACGCTATGTATGTATGGGTATTTATATATACTAGTTATAAGTGATTGGTGGGAGATCAACACAAAACATTAAAGAGACATTCCTGAGTTTGCTGCATTGTAAGATGTTTCCGACTAGTACAATATTTCTGCGAAAAAAAACCCCACATTTTTGTAAATAAAATGAAATTTAACCCAGTACAAATATTAGAACGATCAGAAACACGTTTAATGTACAGCCACTAATATTTATGCAGAAAAATGTATGTCATATGTAATTACAATCGTTAAAAAGTATTTTAGTCGATAAGATCTTAAAAATTGCAGCAAACTCAGGAATGTCCCTTCAAGTCCGCCGAGGCGACCTCAGCACTCGTTAACAGACAAATGAGTAACAAAAACAAATTCCTCTAATTATTTCTGTGGTCCTTAGCATACGTGTTAAGTGCGTTGTTAATTAAATAACACATTTCTTTGTTTCTGTTCGAGTCGTATATGCATGGACGCCCTTGCCAAATTTGCTATATGATCAGTTCAGATGTGTCATAGGCACCCATGGATGTATACATTCTCAGGTATATTTTTAAATAGCATTGTTCCATTATATTTCAGATACAGTGAAAATGGCCACTTAACTGCAGACGACAAATCACTTTCAACACAACTTTACTTAATTTTGTACTTTTGAAATAAAATGTCTTAAGTATGTATTGCTATTTTAATTTATATTTTATTCCTGTATTATATTAATATTGAGAAGCAGTGACGTTCACGGATTTACTAGTAAAGTGTTCTACCAAAGAATAGTCATACATGTATATTTGTAAAGTTTAAAACACGAACGGAGTCCATATGGATTCACGTTAAGCCTTTACTTCTTATTCCCCTTCGGATTAAATACGTTTTTTAATTTATTTTTAAAACAAAATATTTGACTAATCCACATATGTTGATCTGTTGGTATTAATTATTGTACATGTAGCAATGTGATCAGTTAATATATATGCAATCATATGACCGAGATAACACAACGTGTATATATTATGCTTTATTGGATATTTCCGTAAACAATCGGGATATCCCAGTATTATAATAAAATAACATTAGTTTTGGCACATACGTAGTGTATAAGTAATGATGAAGAAGTTGGATAATTTTGATAAAAAGAGCTATTACTTAATTTGATAAACCTGCGGAGATGTTTAAGTCAAAAGATGTGCACTGTTTATAAACACATGCGGAAAATGTATATTGTGCTATAATGTCCTTTTCCTGTTTATTACATCTTAATTTCATAATCGCAAAAAATATTTTTAAAATAAAGTAACCAAAAGGAGTTATATTTCTATATTAGATATTTAATTTCCTCGTGTTTCTTATAAAATCGCCAACATTAGGACACTTGACACAAAATAACAAACCTTCTGAAGTTTAAAAGGTCGAGTCACTTTAATCTAGACACTCCTGCGCGTGCTGTAACCTCACCGTGGTGCAACATTCTCTTTGAGAATGGCCAATACAGCATAATTGAAATTTTGAGTAAAAGTCAGTATCTATCTGTGATATTTGTATTTGTTTTTATTTAAATCTTGAATTATTATATTGATGTTGATCATTACTTTATGTGTTTGCATTACCATAGTTTGACACCCAATAGCCGATGTATTTTTCGTGCTGGGGTGTCGTTAAACATTCATTCATTCATTCTTTAATCTAGACAATGAATTTCATCAAGATTGTCACTATTCTAATTGGCAAGTAATCCAGTTTCAAAGTTTTCGTTACATGTCCAACAAAACAAGTTATTTTTGTTTAACGACACCATTACGGAAACATCCATTAAAGGGACATTCCTGAGTTTGCTGCATTGTAAGATATTTCTACGATTAAACTTACATATTAAATATATTTTCTTGTTTAGAATCGCAGTGTCTGTATATTCAAAGTATTTCTGGTCGTTATTATTTAAAGACAAAATCCATTTTGGGCTTCTTACAAATATTAAGACGACCAGAAACACATTGAATATACAGACACTGATATTCTAAACAAAAAACTATATTTAATATGTAAGTTTAATCGTAGAACTATTTTATTAGTCGAAAACATCTTATAATGCAGCAAACTCAGGAATGCCCCTTTAAACATTCTTTCATTCATTATTTATGAAGGCGCCTTGTTTAAGAAACGCTGGCGTCATGGCAGGTCATCGGTCTACAGGCTGGTAGGTACTGGGTTCGGATCCCAGTCGAGGCATGGGATTTTTAATCCAGATACCGACTCCAAACCCTGAGTGCTCCGCAAGGCTCAATGGGTAGGTGTAAACCACTTGCACCGACCAGTGATCCATAACTGCTTCAACAAAGGCCATGGTTTGTGCTATCCTGCCTGTGGGAAGCGCAAATAAAAGATCCCTTGCTGCCACTCGGAAGAGTAGCCCATATAGTGGCGACAGTGGGTTTCCTCTCAAAATCTGTGTGGTCCTTAACCATATGTATGACGCCATATAACCGTAAATAAAATGTGTTGAGTGCGTCGTTAAATAAAACACTTCTTTCTTGTTTAAGAAACGAGCATTTACACGTTTGCGTGTCCTCTCATATGGTGTTAAATTGTTCCAGACCTTTTTCTCAACGACTTCAATATTATTATGTATGTGATGAATAAAAGTTCTAGCGCCCAAACATTTAGAATTGTTATGCTTACGTTGTTGGGTTGGGATTTTTTTTGACTAACTTTGTCAAGTGATTCCTGTCAGTCTGATTAAAATTAACTCCACTGGTGTATTACCTGTTAATCTGACAGCATTCCATTGGAGGTCATGTCCAGGTGACCTTTCATTCGACTAATCGGAATCATGCCAGCGATTAGAAAACATTCTAAATTATGCCAAATGTATACGGAATGCTTCGGATGAATTACGAATTATGCCGGAAACTAATATCTATGTAAAATAATTTTAATGTTGAACTTTTGTTTGAAGACTGAAACAAACTTGATAGTATAGCCATAAAATAAATTTCTTCTAGTACATACTCCGAAGTTTATTACTGCTTGTTTTCCGCGTTTTTTTAAACGTTAAAACAGACCAATGCGTTCGCCTATCGCTTGGGCAACAAATTGAACTGGAGAGGCTATATGAACCACGGCTGTAACAGCCGTGAATTGCGTATATGGAAATGAATTAACGTTCGGCCACAAAACCACTGAAATAAATGAACGTTCGGCAATACAGTGTCGAAATAACCACAATTATGTTGAACACCAAAATACCAGTAATTTAAAATGTACTAAGACCTCAATCATTCTTATATAATCTGGGAAAACCCCCAAAAAACATTTGTTTTCTTACTTTTAAATTTCTGGAACTGCGACTTATATCTCGAAATCTGGACTTGTTTTATCGAGTGCTTAACTTATTACCGCAAGCTCTCGACGTATTATAATGTCACTGCGGATACGTTTGTGATGATACGAGATAGATTTTGTTTAACAACACCACTAGAGCATATTCGCTCTACAAAGCGAGTAAAATACTCGCTATAGCGATTAAAAAATCCCCTTGATTCTAAAAAAATAAGCCCTTGCGCGTGCTGTAACCTCACCGTGGTGCAGGGGTGTAACATTCTCTTTGAGAATGGCCAATACAGCACACATTGAAGTTTAGAGTAAAAGTCAGTATCTCTCTGTGGTATTTGTATTTTGCACAGTTCTTTGCACTGTTTTTATTTGTATCTTGAATTTTTTTGTTGATGTTGATCATCACCTTATTTGTTTCCATTACCATAGTTTGACACCCAATAGCCGATGTATTTTTCGTGCTGGGGTGTCGTTAAACATTCATTCATTCATTCATTCATTCTAAAAAATAAAATCACATTCGCCAGTTAATCTGTAAACACAGTGGACCAGGCCCCGTGCTTATAAAACTTTTAAAGTGCAGACTTTAATAATGAATAAATGAATGAATGAATGTTTAACGACACCCCAGCACGAAAAATACATCGGCTATTGGGTGTCAAACTATGATAATGCAAACAAATAAGGTGATGATCAACATCACTATAAAAATTCAAGATTTAAATAAAAACAGTGTAAAGAACTGTGCAAAACTACAAATGTCACAGATAGATATTGACTTTTACTCAAAATTTGAATTTGTGCTGTATTGGCCATTCTCAAAGAAAATGTTACACCCCTGCACCACGGTGAGGTTACAGCACGCGCAGGGGGACTGTAATAAAGTTCAGACTTTAGTCTTTAACTTAGACTTCATAAAGTTTGTGCTTATAAAACTTCTTAAAGTTTCGACTTTATAAAGTCTCATTTGTATTTCGCACGAGCGGCCCAGTGTACACTTCCGGTTAAGAAACGTCTGCTATATTGAAATTTATTGTAAATTTTTGGAGAATTTGTGTAATGTCGAACGACGGTTCACCATTCAAAAAATTAAGAAAGGGGAGGTGGGATGAACGCGAAGAAGAACAACTGTTGAGGTTTGTGCATGTAAATCATAAAGTATTGTTCGGTATGTTTAAAAGGCTAGAAAAGAGGCGAGAGCTGCGGGAGGCGAGATGGACATCAATTGTTAATTCTCTCAATTGGTAAGTCTGCGTGGATCCAGGATTTTGTAATAGAGTGTGCACACAACCCCTTAAAGGGACATTCCCGAGTTTTCTGCATTGTAAGATGTTTCCGACAAATAAAATATTTCTACGATTAAACTTGCATATTAAATATATTTTCTGGTTTAGAATATTAGTGTCTGTATATTCAATGTGTTTCTGGTCGTCTTAATATTTGTAAGAAGCCCAAACTGGATTTTGTCTTCAAATAATTTCGTACGTACGAAAAAATCATTTTTAGGAAATAAAATAAAGTTTAATCCAGTACAAATATTAGAACGATGAAAAACACGTTTAATATACAGCCACTAATATTTTATACAGAAAAATATATTTGATATGTAATTACAATCGTTAAAAACTCTTAGTCGATAACGTCTTAAAAAGTGCAGCAAACTCAGGAATGTCTCTTTAAAGGTTTTTGACAGGTCAATTTTGGTGTATTCTGTAATATATGTTGTTTTACCAAAACTAGCTTGGGGTGGGAGGGGGGGGGGGGGGGGGGGGGGAGAGAGAGAGAGGGCTGTAAGTGGTGTGTAAAACGTTAAAAGCTATTTCGTTCCTCTGTTGTTAATTTATAATTCCATGTAAATTTTAAAACAAAAATTAAAGTCCTGTTTTCAACTGCACAAGGGAGAAGGACATTAAAGGGGTATAACATAAGTTAGTCTCTATTACAGCTGTGCCAAAGATAATAATGAACATATAATCGATGTCCCAAACTGCGTTCACAAAGCAACAAAAACATGAACGCGACTTAAGAAAATACTATTCTACATTTTTAAGCTATGGTACGTGAGACAAGATAGATTGCAATCGGTTAACGTAAAAAATCAACAATGTGGACTTAAAACAAATTGATTCTAGTAAACCAAGTGAAACACCCTCCAGTAAACAGGAAAGAGTGCAACGTTTCTAACTACGTTTACAAAAAAGTATCGTACAGTGCATGTGCTGTTCGTCATTTTCCACTTTTAAGGCCACTACATAATAGTCTGGAGGAAATTGGGTGAACCTTGTTGAAAATGGCGTACATGAGATTATGACTGATTTTCACTCCGATAATATATTGTTGGGCCGATAGGTGACCCTCAACATACACCCAGATATTGTCAGTGATGAAGCTAATCAGCTGGACTTTGTTTTCTTCGACTTTGAGAAAAACTGGAGGGGTAAATCTAGTGCGAATGTGTACTCTTCGCTAATGGTAGCATCAGCTCGTGCTGATCTCGTATCAGATGCACACCTAACACAGATGGTGTAAGCTGCCGAGACACACCATGCACCAGATCACGAACTGTCCCATCAGCAGGCCAGTACATGCCGACTCCATCAATGATAACAGTATCTGGCTTGGGTATCGTTCTGTATGACTTTATGCTAGCTAGACTATTCATGAGCTTGGACTTGTCAGTTGCTGGCCTTATTTCACCATTGGGTTGGAAGAGCTGCTGCATGGAAATAATGGATCATCTTATGAGCTGCATAAAACTCGCAGGTACCAGTCAGACTCCCTCTCAGTTCTTATGAACAACATCATTATGTTCACTGGTCGGATGAGGTTATCTACCCAAAGTTTTGAGGTTGGACTTTCAGATGAGACATTAAGAAGGACTTTATCCAAATCATCAATACTAGCAATGTCCTTCATATGTGGAGACAGTAAAACTTCAGCCACCATCCGAAGAGCCCGAACATTTTGTGGGTATCTTTCACCTGACATCATCTTCTCCACTCCACCAAAGGCACAACCCAGGATATCATAAAGACCCGTCTCTTGCATGAGTTTGCCAACACATTCCACAAAACTCACCAAGTCGTGGATACACATTTGTGAACTGCTCGTCAGGATCCATCCAGAGATTGTCAACTATGAGCTTGTATATGGCTTGGTCAGCTGTGAGGACGGTGAATGGCTGACCTGCAACAAGTGATGTTCTGATTGTTGTTTGGTCTAAAGGATTCATATTGATAAGGGGTTGATACTCAATGAACGAAGCTGGCTGAACCGACTGGCCCTGATGACGAGCAGCCATTGTTATGAAACCCGCATACTCAACTGGCTTGTCTGTGGTAGATACGCACTTGTAGAAAATCAAAGTCTAGGTCACATGCTCTAGCAACACTGACTTTAGCTGTGATGTCTAGCCGACTTGAGTCATGGCCAAATCCAAAAGAGGAGATCATGTCAGGGTTTTTAGGACCCAGATATGTGTGCACATGTATTGGCAGCTCAATCGGTAGAGTCATCTCTGGCTTTGTCATGCGACGAATGACCTGAACTCCAACCATGAGGTTATATGCATCGCTTTCATTAGGGGTCTGACAAAGTATCATGGCCAATTTATGAACCTTTGCAAGGCTATTCTGTGTTGCAACATCAGCATCAACATTATCAATGATGACTTGAATAAGGCCTTTCTGAAATATTAGCCGAGATACTTTCAAATTGGTGACTTTTGGGATGAAATGACCATTAACTTGATACTGAGCTTTTTTCTGACCTTGAAATTCACAAATGGATTCCTTGACCCTAAACATATAGAAAAAGTGGTATTATATGTTACTCTGTGACATTTAGTTGAAAAGTTACAAAATTGTCTCTTTGATGGTGGCCATCTTGGACTTCATCTTCAGTACCGGATTTTCCTCGAGGGTACTGCACCGGTACCCATCAGTTTCTCAAAGAAGGGCATTTAAGGAGTGAAAATCAGTCAAAACCTCATGTACGCCATTTTCAGCAAGGTTGGGTTGTTTTGGCCCAATTTCCTCCAGACTATAACAAACTATATGTTCTTAACTATGCACAGTCGGTGAACTCTTAGTAAAACAAATAAAAAATTAAAGGACAAATTCAGTTTGTCAAGCATTCTGGTCCGGTCCGCATTTTACCAACGTTCATCGCTAACACTTGATGTCAATACTGATTGACATTACATTCATACCAGTGAATAGTTTGTAAAATATGTTTCTTGTTTAATGAATTGATTCTTAATTAACACAATTTATACACTCAAAATTATTTACAATTGTTATGGATGGATTATGAATACTATTCACTACAGTAGAGGCACAAAAATGTAGCATACCTTTTGCAGTTGTCTGAAATTTATTGTTAATGAAAATGTTCTAAAACTGAAGAAAAAACTCACAAATGAAAGACAAGCGAATCGGATGTTGATTGCGCAAACCGTGCACGAGAAAAAACCCTGAATGAAGCATAATGCAGTTAGGAACGTTGACGATACTTCATAATTTTGGTGTGGTAACTTCTAATCACACAATGAAACCAAAACTGCTGTGTTTATTTTTCATGGTGTATTATATGTAACTTCTATGTGATGACCACACTAATGACATTGCAATTGCTCACAGTTCATAACATGCATTATATATAGTACGCGTCACGACAATCAGCACATCAAAACACCATGGTTTTGAATTAAATAATTCGAGTACATTTTTTTTAGAATAACCTGTCTTTTAAACTTAATGGACAGTGTACCGGTATATATACAAAAGTATTTAAATTCATAACATTTCTTGTGATATGGGGTGCTACAGTAAAAGAAATAGCAAATGAAAAGTGCAAGAATGAAGAATATAACTTTGTTTTGTTTAACGATACCTCTGGAGCACATTCATTATTAATCATCGGCTATTAGATGTCAAACATTTGGTAAATCTGACTCGTAGTCACTAGAGGAAACCCGCGACATTTTCTTAATGCAGCAAGGGATCTTTTATATGCACTTTCCCACAGACAGGAAAGCACAATGAAGAAAAACTGCTAAACATTATTGGGTTTTTTTGGCACATACGAAATGTATTAAATAATATTTAATCCCCAAAATTGGTAAATGAAAAGTACCCTTTAAAAGTAAAGTTATTGCTAAAAACGTAGGTGCCGATTGCCGTGACGCGAAGTATATATGTAGTTCATTTACAAAATGTTACCAATTATCCTAATGCATGTTAAGCATGTATTCTACTGTATTATGTGTAATTCAATAGTTATTCATGCGAAACAATAACATTGATTCATACATTATTCATAATTCTTCCCAGCAACAATGAGCAGTTTGGTTACTGTGATACCCCCACCGTCATACTGCTTATTTATGCAAGTGATATGAGTGGATAATACAAATAGATAAAAACATCAATTTTGTATCCTGTTTGGGGGACTGGGAGCCATATTGTTGGTATTTATGTCTAACCTGGGCTTCCATGCATATTCTTTTGCTGTATAATTTTTCATCCATTTCTTCCTCACCCCTGCGTGTACATTAACCTCACCGTGGTGCAGGGGTGAACATTCTTTTATAGAATGGCCAATAAATGCACAACTCCTCGTATGAGGCGCCTTGTTTGCCGTGAGGTGCATCCCGTGAAGATGGATGATGGGATCCTGGTGATTGAGTTGGGGCATACCTGCGGGTATGACTTCTGACAATACATCACTTTGGCCCGGAGTTCAAATAGACGGGTGGTCAGGAAGGCCCGACCTGATCAATCGGCTGGTCATGCCAAGCTCAAGAGCAAACAATCTTTTGTTGTGTTACATTACCCAAGAACAAACATTGTGTGAATTACCATTTGTATTTGTTGCTCTTGAGGCGGTGGCTAGGGTCAATCAGGTGATTTGTTTCTTATTACCCGAGTATATCAACCATGTATCCCTGGCATGATTGTCTGGTGGTTATCCGCAGCTTCATGTCCCCTTGTTGGACTCCGTGGTGGGGGGCATGGTTGACGAATTGTATGAGCTAAATTATGGCTACAAGCAATTTAATATCAATTGATGGGACCCTGAAAAGGGTCCACATCGAAGTTTCAGACTCTTCATCATCAGATGAAGAGTCTACGACATTGACTGCAAAGAAATCCAGAGTGATTTCTTCTAAAACCTGGCCACGGTTTCTTGTCATCGGGTCTACCGATGATGAGGCCTTGAAGAAATTGTCGCCTTTTGCGATTCAAAAAGGGCTCGAAGGCTTGGCCGGCGAGCCCAAAACTGTTAAGAAATTAAGGAGTGGCTCATTAACAGAGTCATTCCAGAAATCTTCTTAAATCCAAACATTTATGCAACATTTCTCCTCACACTAGCCTTAATTCTTGTAAAGGAGTAGTTCGGTCTAGGGATTTGGACGGAGTCAGTGAGGATGAGATTTGCGAAAATCTCTCCTCACAA
Organism: Gigantopelta aegis; assembly: GCF_016097555.1. Classification (NCBI taxonomy): domain Eukaryota; kingdom Metazoa; phylum Mollusca; class Gastropoda; order Neomphalida; family Peltospiridae; genus Gigantopelta; species Gigantopelta aegis. The sequence goes on along the minus strand of NC_054707.1, from coordinate 47,047,025 downwards.
GGTGTCACATCAGTCAAGCGGATTAAAGTCCGTCGGAACAATGAACTGGTTTCGACGAACACCTTAATCCTCACATTTAATTTGCCGACGCTTCCAAATTCTGTCAAAGCAGGTTATTTAAATATACCTGTTGTGCCGTATATTCCCAACCCTTTACGATGTTTCAAATGCCAAAGATTTGGACATGGACAAAATACATGCCGTAACAGACTGACATGTGCTCGTTGTGGCCAATTTGACCATGACAGCAAGGCATGTCAAAATGATATGGCATGTACCAACTGTAAAGGGAAACACTTTGCGTACTCGCGAGAGTGCCCAAGGTGGAAAGTGTAAAAAGAGGTACAACATGTGAAAGTGGAAAAACACCTCTCTTTCACAGAGGCTAGAAAGGTTGTGGAAGCATCAACACCCCCAGCAGCTGGTAAATCGTATGCCGCTGCTGTGAAGGTATCTACAACCAGTATAGCCGTTCAGACTGACCTTACATGGCCTAATGGTGAGGATAAATTTAAGAAGATTTCTGATATTGAAAAAGTTACTAAACAAAATACAAAAGCTGCTATTAACAAGTTTCAACATCTACTCAAGTGTCTTTGGATTCTAGGAATCCACCAAGAGGCTCATCGTGTGGGGAGCCAGGTCCCAGTAAGCCTCCGTCAAGAAAAGACACTAAAAAGCAGAAAAAGGATTCTTCTTCAGGACGACTGAAGAAAGCGGAAAAAACGTTGGTTTCGACCAACAATCCATTTGAAGCTTTGGCTGATGTGGATGATCAAATGGATATAGTGCCAGATGACCGTCCACACCCACAGAGATCTCATAATTCAAAAACATAATCCTCTTGCAGTGTGTCTTCAAGAAACTTTCTTGAAGGACACTGATCATATTACCATGAGGATTTAACCTCTATCATAAGTTTCAAGAAACTGAAAATAGAGCATCTGGGGGTGTTTCCATTATTGTTAATGAAAACATTCCTCAGAGTTCAGTAACATTAAATACCAATTTACAAGCTGTGGCTGTCAAAGTCACGGCTCATAAAACTGTTACTCTGTGCTCAGTTTACTTGCCACGTAATTATTTTAATTTTAATCCTAGGGATCTTCAAGGTCTTCTTGATCAGCTCCCTACTCCCTTTATTATTATGGGAGATTTTAATGGTCACCACACTTTGTGGGTATGCGAAAATGTCAATATTAGAGAAAACAATTGGAACTTAATTCTCAAAAACGACTTACTTTTATTCAATGATAAAAGTCGTACATATTTTCATTCTGCAAGTGGATCTTTCACTTCCATAGATTTAACTCTTTGTAGTCCATCACTTTTCTTAATTTCTCCTGGAAAGTTGGTTCAGACCTTTGTGGTAGTGACCACTTTCCCATTATTTTGGGGAATGATGGACCACCATCACTTGAAAGGGTTCAAAGATGGAAGTTGGCGAAGGCAAATTGGGGTCAGTTTCAGCATCTGTGCAGCACTCGTCTGCAACAATTTGCCATTACTGATGCTCCCATGTCTTTGTTCACTTCCATCTTGAAGGACATTGCAGATGAAACTATTCCTAAGACTTCGGCAGTGCCAAAGCGTTTCAATAAACCATGGTTTAATGATACGTGCAAAGATGCATTCAAAGAGCGAAACAGGTTGCTTGAGCGGTTCAAACGTGAACCTACAGCAGACAACCTGGATGCATTTCGTATTGCTAGGGCTAACGCTCGCAGAGAGATTAGACAGAGTAAGAAATCACCTTGGAGAACTTTTATCTCCAAGTTGAATTCACAAACATCAGTAAAATCTGTCTGGAATAGGATCCGTAAAATCAAAGGTAAAGAATCCAGTAATACAGTTCATCATTTGTCTGTCAATGACACGGATGTCGCGTCTCATCGTGACATTGCCAATGCATTGGCAGATAACGTTTCTCGTAATTCATCTTCTGCTTTCAGTACAGATGCTTTTACATCTGTCCGAACTAAAGCTGAAAAGCAGTCCATTAATTTTTCATCCGAAAATGCTGAAGTATACAACAGGCATTTCTCTATGGAGGAATTGCAGGATGCTCTTCGTCGAGCCCATGATACTTCAGTAGGACCGGATGAAATTCATTATCAGTTATTGAAACATTTACCTGAATCATCTTTGATGGTTCTGTTGAATACTTTTAATAACATCTGGATTTCTGGAGACTTTCCTTCTGATTGGAGGAAAGCTATTACTATTCCTATTCCCAAGCCTGGTAAGGATCCAACCAATCCTACTAGTTATCGCCCTATCGCTTTGACAAGTTGCATTTGTAAAACCATGGAACGAATGATCAATCGTAGACTTGTCTGGTATCTTGAATCCCACAAATTGCTTACTAACGTGCAGTGTGGGTTCAGATCTAGACTAAACCGTTTTGTAGGGAAGCTTTCATCCATAATCAGCACTTGGTTTCAGTGTTTTTTGATTTGGAGAAAGCTTACGATACCACGTGGAAGTATGGGATTTTAAACGACCTCCATGGCATGGGCCTGAGAGGTCGACTTCCAGTTTTTATTTCACAATTTTTAAAAGATAGATCTTTTAAAGTTCGGGTGGGGTCGACATTGTCCGACATTCACCCACAGGAGATGGGTGTGCCTCAAGGTAGTATCCTGTCTGTAACTTTATTTTCTGTGAAAATTAACAGCATCTCCCAGTGTTTAACACCTGGTGTGGATTGCTCGTTATATGTCGATGATTTTCAGATTTCTTACAGATAGTCCAATATGAGTATCATTGAACGTAAGTTGCAGCTTTGTTTGAATAAACTTCATCAATTGGCAACTGACAATGGCTTTAGATTCTGAAAGGCAAAAACGGTTTGTATGCATATCTGCCAGAAAAGAGGTTTTCACTTAGATCCACAGTTGTTTTTGGACAAAAATCCAATTCCAGTTGTGGAGGAGACTAAATTTCTGGGGGTGATATTTGACAGGAAACTATCTTTTGTGCCCCATCTTAAATATGTAAAAAAGAAGGGCTTAAAAGCTCTTAATATTTAAAAGTTATTGGGGAGCAGACCGAAAGGTTATGCTCCGTCTGTATAGATCTTTAGTCAGATCAAAACTAGATTATGGATGCATTGTGTATGGGTCGGCACGCAAGTCTTACTTGCAGATGCTAGATCCTATACACAATCAGGGACTATCTCCTGTAGAGAGCCTGTACGTTGATGCACACGAACCTTGTTTGGGTGCTAGACGTGCCAAGTTTTCTCTGCAGTATGCTGCCAAGATTAAATCATTACCAACACATCCAACACATGATGCGGTGTTTGACAACAAATATATGAAGTTGTTTGATGCAAGGCTAGATGCTATTCGTACATTTGGTCTTCGCATTAAGCGTATTTTGTTGCTTTCCAACATTGATTTAACTGACACTTTGGAAACTCCTTCATATTTTGTTTTACCACCTTGGTGTATTACTCCACCTAAAATTGTGTTTCATCATTCGCATCTAAAGAAAGATCGTACAGATGCTGTTGTGTACAAACAGTTTTTCATGGAAATTCAGGACAAGTACCGTGATTACATTCCTGTGTATACAGATGGATCACGGGATGGGAATTCTGTGGCTTGTGCTACAGTGTTTCCATCAGACACAATACTTTCCATGCGACTGCCTGACTCAGCATCGATCTTTAGTGCTGAAGTTTGGGCAGTCATTAAAGCCTTAGAAGAAATAAAGGATTCTAGTGCATCCAAATTTATTATTTTTACTGACTCACTTTCGTGTCTCCAAGCTTTACGTAATATGAAGCTGGACCATCCCTTAATTGGGATGGTGATACGAAAGTGTGTCTTTTTATCTATTGCTAATAAAGACATTGTATTTTGTTGGGTACCCAGCCATGTTGGCATCAGGGGTAATGAAAAGGCAGATTTAGCTGCCAAGTCTGCTTTGGATTTGCCTCATGCCAGGGTTGGTGTACCGTATACTGATTTTAAATATGGTATTAACAAATTTATCTTTTCGATTGGGACGGTGAGGTTGCGAACAAGCTTCATGCTATCAAGCCAGTCTTGGGAGAGTGGCAGTCCTCCTATAGACAGTGCAGGAAGGATGAAATAGTCTTGTGTCGTTCCCGCATCGGGCATATATATTTAACCCATTCATTTATCTTAAAGAAAGATCCTCCATCTCAGTGTGAGCACTGTCAGTGTCTTCTGACTGTGCGACACATTTTGGTGGAGTGTACCCATCTGAAAGAAATTCGAAAAGATTTTTACACGGTCCTTTACACTGTGTTTTTATTTAACTGTTGAATTTTTATATTGATGATGCTCATCACACTGTTGTTTCATTTTACCATAGTTTGACACCCAATAGCCGATGTATTTTTCGTGCTGGGGTGTCGTTAAACATTCATTCATTCCATTTCTTCCTCAATGTAATTTGTAAAATCTGATTCAAGAATCATACAGGTATACATTTCCTTTATATATAAATAATACAGGCAGTATTCAATTGTTTGCATTAATAATATTACATAACATTGTACATTTAAGCTTATCCTTAAATACATTGGCTGCATATTAGAAATTTTTATTTTTTATTTAATTAATGATAGTAGACATTATTACATGTCATATGTGTATTACGTACCAATATATTTTTTTGAAATGCACAAATGTATAATCGTTAAAAAACACACACACTTTAATTATTAACATGATATTCATTGATTATTATTATTGTAACAATCATCTTAATTCACAGTGAAAACCACTCAGTAATCAGAACTGTTGATGAAGCCAGTAAGAAGTTTCAGAATCTTAAAAAAGAGGTACATTTTAATAGCATATTATATCAACATTCAAGCAGGAACTGTAACTTTAGTCGGTTATAATTTTGAGTGGTATAAATACTACTATAATGGGGGGGGGGGGGGGGGGGGGGGGAATAACATTTTATGACTGGCATATCAGTTTAATATTTAAATTATATTTTGAAAACCAACAGTAAATAAGAATAATAAAAATACACTAAATATTTAAACATAAAAAACCCATAACATTAATTATATGTACAATACATTAATAAATGAATGATTACTAAACCTATGTACATATTCATTGTTGAAATATATAACTATATTCACACATTCATTTGAACATCTTACTATACTTGGTTTTATGTGAAACCTTTTAAATACACCCTGCAACAAGGTTCATATAGGTGAAGAAATAACATTGTTAAATAAAAACAACAACTATAATGTATTTCTTAAATATATAGTACACCATATATTATGGGAATGACTACATGTATTGTGCAGTAAGTGTCATAATTAGTTATTTTCTGTTGGTAGCCAAAGATCGAGTAGATGCTTATGAAGAGGCCAAAAACAGGTGGAGGTTCTCTAAAGAACCAACTTACCAAGACAGATGGTCTCTACTTAAGATTTATTTGGAGAGAAGGAGGGGATCATTGGCGTGAGTGGTGGTGTGGACACCAACGGTAAACAAATTAATAAAATTATTGATAATGATAATTAAATTCCGATGCATTAATTTTCAAACTAAATATTTTCAATAATGCTTTTAATAAAATAATTCTAATACAAGTTAAATAAAATAAAAATAAAAATTCTTCTTTAACTTATCATTCTAAATACAAGTTTTTTGGTATAAAATAATATATTTTAAAAGAAAATAGAATGCATATACTTAAAACCAAATACAATGCAGTCATACCTCAAACATATTGTACGCTTCTGATATAAATGAATTCAAATCACATATTTTTAACTAAATACTTTTTTGTATTATTTAACATGTTACATATTATACAGGGATATGGAAATTCAATTTTTCACAATTTATATTTCTTTAAAAGTTAAATTAATGTTGAAAACAACATGCTTGTAGGTTAGCCTTTTGAATTTTTATTTGTCTAAAGCATAATTTTAATGTAAATATACAGTATGTTTTTTTTTTTATATCAACCTTATTATATAGCAAAACGGAGTGTTACTTTCATGATGTCACCACTGCGCGTGCTGTAACCTCACCGTGGTGCAGGGGTGTAACATTCTCTTTGAGAATGGCCAATACAGCACAAATTGAAGTTTAGAGTAAAATTCGGTGTCCGTAAAATTCGGTGATATTTGTATTTGTATTTTTGGCACAGTTCTTTACACTGTTTTTGTTTAAACCTTGAATTTTTATATTGATGTTGATCATCACTTTATTTGCATTACCATAGTTTGACACCCAATAGCCGATGTATTTTTCGTGCTGGGGTGTCGTTAAACATTCATTCATTCATTCATTCATTCATTCATGATGTCAATGCTGGGACCGATTTCCTTTTTTTTTTTTTTTTTTAAACCCTGATGTAACAGTAATTTTTCAAATAATTATGCTATATTGAATATTGTTAATTCATTTCATTACCACTTTTACAACAACACTATTTTATTTTTAGTAATTGAAGTAACAGAAATGACACAAGATGGTGTGCCATGGCTGAATGAGGTACCAATGAAAAATTTAACACAACAGACCTGTCAGAACTAATTTGTATTGTGGAGTGAAATTTAATTTATAAATAAATTAAAATATGTTATACGTGTAATATTCAGTGAACATATTGTTTGTAGACCATTTTTGTAAAGTTTTAATTCATACATGAAAACAATTCACAAGATGTTGAGATAACATTCCCACAAATGAAATGGCTATGAAGAATATTGATGTAACTTTTTGCTTCATGTTGCTTACTCCAACAACTGTTGACACATTTTAAGTACATGAAGTATTTACATGTTTACAATTGTCAGTTATTTGGCACTTATGCATTCAAAATATAGGTTTTGGGAAGCTTTTTTTTTTTATTTACCCTTTTCACAACTAACTGTGTTATAAATTGAAACATTACTATTTTACTTCAGATGATAATGTGCAAGTGGAATTATTCCTGTACCTGAAAAGAAAGATTTTTTAATTACCCCTTTGGGCAGCAATACCTGGGATTTTTTTTTTTCTCAGTGATAAATTATGAAAAAGTTAATTACCTGTCATTTAATTGGCCCTTTCTGGTAATTGTGACCAATAAACTTGTTGCTATTATGAAAACCAAAACAAACGTATACATGTAGTTTCACATTACATCTAATGCCTAGTTTGACTCACTCATAAAGATGACGTTTGTATGTTTTATTGCATTGTAAATAATCAGGACAGAAAACCATTTTTAAAGAAATAAAACCCCCACACATTTAGTCTGGGGAAATAAATAGAATATTAAACTTGCTTACATGTCTTATCAAGTTTTAAGTTCCACGTAAAATAATTTTAATTTACTACAAATCGTGACATGAACATTATTTCCCTCGGAACTTCAACCTGATAATACATGGCAGCTCGTTTAAAGCGGCAGTATCCGGAATAATTTTTATTATTTAACCATATAGAACAGAAAATCCAACTACGTTTGGTGCATATATGACGCCGCTGCCTTGTCCAGGTCAAAAACAAAGCCAGTACTTTGAAACTGGGACACTTTTGACGGGCTCGTACCGATCTCGGTTTTCATTGGCATATCACAAGTATAGAATTCCCCAACAAGAGATCACGTGAAGTCTTTGGATATCCTTACATACAGACAGCGTTCAGTGTCAAGTTGCAATTGAAATGTTTTTGTTTGATCACTATTAATGCATACATCCATTATTGCGCGATTCCCAAGTACGTTTGTTTAAATGTCAATAAACGTAGTGCCGTGATCTCGATTAATTTACATTGCAGTTATCAAATTCTCAAAGTATGTGATATAAAATATCACATACTTATTACACTGGATATGCTAGCTATTATGTGATAATAAAGTTATCCATGGGTTTCATTTACATACTACTGTGATTAAAGGCATACAATATCATAATTTAACCCTAAAACAATTAAATGGGCATACAAATTTTAACTTGACATATGTCAGGATTTTAACAATATACCACTATTTTAACATTTTCAGCGATTAATTACTGTGCTGTTTGTGGAGATCTCATCAAACCAAAATGTTGGTCATTTGTTCACAACCAAAAATATATGGTTAATCTTGCCTAACCATTGTGTCACACAAACTTCTTGAAGTAACATTTTCCTCTCTTTAAAAAAAAATCTGAAGAAATTTAAATTTTATTTTTTAACTGGCAATTTTGATATGGTTCAAAGGTGTTACTGTTTTATCCATTTGTTGTTTACTTGGTTATTTTAGCTTTAAAGTCATAAACATAGCTTTTGTTTTGAAACAGGACGGGCCTTCAATGTTAAATTCTTGAAGTATTTTCTTGGATTTGTATATCTCCATAATTGCTGTGGTTTTTCATCATATATGGTGTTACATATTTCCTGATGTGTATTTTGAACCACTGAAATTTTCAATCGTTGTGTCACACAAAAGTCATGTTTTCCCTACCAAATTACAATATTATGTTACACACCTAATATAGCGCAGATTTAAATGTCACGTATATGCATAAAGGCATAACATAATCCACTCTTAAACTGTTCACTATTAAACTTATATCTGTTCTGTCAAGGCTTCTGAATGTCCAGTTGTCTGTCCTTGTGAGATGATGAAGGAATAATCGATTCACCGCTGTTTTATATATAACATTGGAGGAAGAAAAACTCATGTTTTTAACAACTTCCTTTCTGTTTTATAATATGAATTAATCTTGCATATCATCTCTTTGTGATTATTAACGTGGATGTGTACTTTTTGGAGGTTTTTTAGTTTGTTTTTCTTTTCATATTATAATACAAACGGAAATAACGTTTTAAAAAAATAAAAGACAATTAAAATTTACACCACCTACTTCATAATTACAAAGCTTATATTACAGATTAGCATGTACTTGACCTGGTCAACACCAGGATAGTGTATGAATTAAATGTTCTGAATTTCCTTGTGTTTTGTATAAAAGTAATGGAACTGAAACTACAAAATAACCTTCGACCAAGAAAGTAAACATTAGTTTGCTATTACATCGAGACATACCTTTGCACAGATAAAGAATCATCATGAATTTCATCAAGATTGTGACTGTTCTAATCAGTAAGTAATAAAGTTTACATATTTTATCAATCGTAAGTAATGGATTTTACATATTTTAATTATCAATCATGGATTTTACATATTTTAATTATCAATCGTAAATCATGGATTTTACATATTTTAATTATCAGTCGTAAGTTATGACTTTTTCATGTTTTAATTATCAAGTGTAAGTCATGGATTTTACATATTTTAATTATTAATATTTTTTATATATTCTGTCATCAGACAAAATGAAAAAAAGGTAACTGGTTGAAAAGTATTTTTCATTTTAAATTTTATTTTATTGACTAAATAAATGTAACACATTTTATCTCTCGGGTTGGGATTTCACTGTCTTCAACAGCCTCTCATTGTATGTTATTTTTATCTAGCACCATGCAAAAAGTACCTAATTCAGTCCAGTGGGCAAGAATGTGTAATGTAACTTTTGAATTTTTATATTGATTTGATTATCACTTCATTCATATTATTTACCTTTGTTTGACATCCAATAGCCGATGTATTTTGTGTGTGTGTGTGTGTGTGTGTGCTGGGGTGTCGTTAAACATCTATTCTATCTATTTATCGTTAAACATCAAAGTCAAGATAAAATATCGACTCTTTAACAGTTTCAGTGTCTCTGATTGCGGGAGCTAAAGCCTGCTGCTGCCACCGTGACAAGAAGTAACCTAAGACCAAAGAAGTAGTCAGTTCGAAACAGGTGATATTGTAACATTGACACATAGTATTGAAAACACAAATCATTAAAGACACTATCCTCAGTTTTCGGCCACTAACGTCATATTGTAAAATGTTTACAACTAACATTTCCTTTTCGATGATTAAAATTACATGATAAATATATGGTTTTTTATAGTATCTGTATAAACAAGGTGTTTGTTGTCCTGATGTTTGTAGTAGACCAAACCAGATTTTAATTTCGTACGTACGAAAAAAAAATCATATTAGGAAGAAAATCAACAGTGACTCCTACAAATATCAGCACACATGAACTATACATAAAACTAATATATATTGTGTGTAATGCATCATTTTAGTCGCCGTGAGTCGAAAACAGCTTACAATGGCAGCAAACTCAGGATAGTGTATTTGACTATGTAAACCCTATGTATGTATTAGGAAGAAAATCAACAGTGACTCCTACAAATATCAGCACACATGAACTATACATAAAACTAATATATATTGTGTGTAATGCATCATTTTAGTCGCCGTGAGTCGAAAACAGCTTACAATGGCAGCAAACTCAGGATAGTGTATTTGACTATGTAAACCCTATGTATGTATTAGGAAGAAAATCAACAGTGACTCCTACAAATATCAGCACACATGAACTATACATAAAACTAATATATATATATTGTGTGTAATGCATCATTTTAGTCGCCGTGAGTCGAAAACAGCTTACAATGGCAGCAAACTCAGGATAGTGTATTTGACTATGTAAACCCTATGTATGTATTAGGAAGAAAATCAACAGTGACTCCTACAAATATCAGCACACATGAACTATACATAAAACTAATATATATATATTGTGTGTAATGCATCATTTTAGTCGCCGTGAGTCGAAAACAGCTTACAATGGCAGCAAACTCAGGATAGTGTATTTGACTATGTAAACCCTATGTATGTATTAGGAAGAAAATCAACAGTGACTCCTACAAATATCAGCACACATGAACTATACATAAAACTAATATATATATATTGTGTGTAATGCATCATTTTAGTCGCCGTGAGTCGAAAACAGCTTACAATGGCAGCAAACTCAGGATAGTGTATTTGACTATGTAAACCCTATGTATGTATTAGGAAGAAAATCAACAGTGACTCCTACAAATATCAGCACACATGAACTATACATAAAACTAATATATATATATTGTGTGTAATGCATCATTTTAGTCGCCGTGAGTCGAAAACAGCTTACAATGGCAGCAAACTCAGGATAGTGTATTTGACTATGTAAACCCTATGTATGTATTAGGAAGAAAATCAACAGTGACTACTACAAATATCAGCACACATGAACTATACATAAAACTAATATATATATATTGTGTGTAATGCATCATTTTAGTCGCCGTGAGTCGAAAACAGCTTACAATGGCAGCAAACTCAGGATAGTGTATTTGACTATGTAAACCCTATGTATGTATTAGGAAGAAAATCAACAGTGACTCCTACAAATATCAGCACACATGAACTATACATAAAACTAATATATATTGTGTGTAATGCATCATTTTAGTCGCCGTGAGTCGAAAACAGCTTACAATGGCAGCAAACTCAGGATAGTGTATTTGACTATGTAAACCCTATGTATGTATTAGGAAGAAAATCAACAGTGACTCCTACAAATATCAGCACACATGAACTATACATAAAACTAATATATATATATTGTGTGTAATGCATCATTTTAGTCGCCGTGAGTCGAAAACAGCTTACAATGGCAGCAAACTCAGGATAGTGTATTTGACTATGTAAACCCTATGTATGTATTAGGAAGAAAATCAACAGTGACTCCTACAAATATCAGCACACATGAACTATACATAAAACTAATATATATATATTGTGTGTAATGCATCATTTTAGTCGCCGTGAGTCGAAAACAGCTTACAATGGCAGCAAACTCAGGATAGTGTATTTGACTATGTAAACCCTATGTATGTATTAGGAAGAAAATCAACAGTGACTCCTACAAATATCAGCACACATGAACTATACATAAAACTAATATATATATATTGTGTGTAATGCATCATTTTAGTCGCCGTGAGTCGAAAACAGCTTACAATGGCAGCAAACTCAGGATAGTGTATTTGACTATGTAAACCCTATGTATGTATTAGGAAGAAAATCAACAGTGACTCCTACAAATATCAGCACACATGAACTATACATAAAACTAATATATATATATTGTGTGTAATGCATCATTTTAGTCGCCGTGAGTCGAAAACAGCTTACAATGGCAGCAAACTCAGGATAGTGTATTTGACTATGTAAACCCTATGTATGTATTAGGAAGAAAATCAACAGTGACTCCTACAAATATCAGCACACATGAACTATACATAAAACTAATATATATATATTGTGTGTAATGCATCATTTTAGTCGCCGTGAGTCGAAAACAGCTTACAATGGCAGCAAACTCAGGATAGTGTATTTGACTATGTAAACCCTATGTATGTATTAGGAAGAAAATCAACAGTGACTCCTACAAATATCAGCACACATGAACTATACATAAAACTAATATATATATTGTGTGTAATGCATCATTTTAGTCGCCGTGAGTCGAAAACAGCTTACAATGGCAGCAAACTCAGGATAGTGTATTTGACTATGTAAACCCTATGTATGTATTAGGAAGAAAATCAACAGTGACTCCTACAAATATCAGCACACATGAACTATACATAAAACTAATATATATATATTGTGTGTAATGCATCATTTTAGTCGCCGTGAGTCGAAAACAGCTTACAATGGCAGCAAACTCAGGATAGTGTATTTGACTATGTAAACCCTATGTATGTATTAGGAAGAAAATCAACAGTGACTCCTACAAATATCAGCACACATGAACTATACATAAAACTAATATATATATATTGTGTGTAATGCATCATTTTAGTCGCCGTGAGTCGAAAACAGCTTACAATGGCAGCAAACTCAGGATAGTGTATTTGACTATGTAAACCCTATGTATGTATTAGGAAGAAAATCAACAGTGACTCCTACAAATATCAGCACACATGAACTATACATAAAACTAATATATATATATTGTGTGTAATGCATCATTTTAGTCGCCGTGAGTCGAAAACAGCTTACAATGGCAGCAAACTCAGGATAGTGTATTTGACTATGTAAACCCTATGTATGTATTAGGAAGAAAATCAACAGTGACTCCTACAAATATCAGCACACATGAACTATACATAAAACTAATATATATATATTGTGTGTAATGCATCATTTTAGTCGCCGTGAGTCGAAAACAGCTTACAATGGCAGCAAACTCAGGATAGTGTATTTGACTATGTAAACCCTATGTATGTATTAGGAAGAAAATCAACAGTGACTCCTACAAATATCAGCACACATGAACTATACATAAAACTAATATATATATATTGTGTGTAATGCATCATTTTAGTCGCCGTGAGTCGAAAACAGCTTACAATGGCAGCAAACTCAGGATAGTGTATTTGACTATGTAAACCCTATGTATGTATTAGGAAGAAAATCAACAGTGACTACTACAAATATCAGCACACATGAAAAACTATACATAAAACAGGATAGTGTATTTGACTATGTAAATATATATTGTGTGTAATGAACTATACATAAAACATCATTTTAGTCGCCGTGAGTCGAAAACAGCTTACAATGGCAGCAAACTCAGGATAGTGTATTTGACTATGTAAACCCTATGTATGTATTAGGAAGAAAATCAACAGTGACTCCTACAAATATCAGCACACATGAACTATACATAAAACTAATATATATATATTGTGTGTAATGCATCATTTTAGTCGCCGTGAGTCGAAAACAGCTTACAATGGCAGCAAACTCAGGATAGTGTATTTGACTATGTAAACCCTATGTATGTATTAGGAAGAAAATCAACAGTGACTCCTACAAATATCAGCACACATGAACTATACATAAAACTAATATATATATATTGTGTGTAATGCATCATTTTAGTCGCCGTGAGTCGAAAACAGCTTACAATGGCAGCAAACTCAGGATAGTGTATTTGACTATGTAAACCCTATGTATGTATTAGGAAGAAAATCAACAGTGACTCCTACAAATATCAGCACACATGAACTATACATAAAACTAATATATATATATTGTGTGTAATGCATCATTTTAGTCGCCGTGAGTCGAAAACAGCTTACAATGGCAGCAAACTCAGGATAGTGTATTTGACTATGTAAACCCTATGTATGTATTAGGAAGAAAATCAACAGTGACTCCTACAAATATCAGCACACATGAACTATACATAAAACTAATATATATATATTGTGTGTAATGCATCATTTTAGTCGCCGTGAGTCGAAAACAGCTTACAATGGCAGCAAACTCAGGATAGTGTATTTGACTATGTAAACCCTATGTATGTATTTTCCATAAAGGGGCGTTTTCATGGTACGATTTTTGTAGTAATGATTCGAATAATACTTACGTGTGAACCACTACAATTACGAATTTCAATACTCTGAAAAGATGGAAATGGACAGTGAATAGTTACATTCTTATAATAAACCTAGATATTCAACACATTATTAGACATAGTACACTTGTATTAGAACAACTCGTAAAGGGACATTCCCGAGTTTGCTCCATTGCAAAATGTTTCCGACTAATAAAATATTTCTACGATTAAACTTACATATTAAATATATTTTCTTGTTTAGAGCATTAGTGTCTGTATATTCAATGTGTTTCTGGTCGTCTTAAAGGGACATTCCAGAGTTTGCTGCACTTTTTAAGACGTTACCGACTAACAGAGACTTTTTAACAAATGTAATTCATTTCAAATATATTTTTCTGCATAAAATATTAGTGGCTTTTACGACGACCAGAAACACATTCAATATACAGACACTGATATTCTAAACAAGAACCTATATTTAATATGTACGTTTAATCGTAAAAATATTTTATTAGTCGGAAACATCTTACAATGCAGCAAACTCAGGAATGTCCCTTTAATATTTGTAAGAAGCCCAAACTGGATTTTGTTTTCAAATAATTTCGTATGTATGAAACAAAATTTTTTCGGACATGTAACGAAAGTTAACCTAGTACAAATATTAGAACGATCAGAAACACTTTTAATATACAGCCACTAATATTCTAAAGAAGAAAATATATTTAATATGTAAGTATCTTAAAACGCTGCAGCAAACTCAGGAATGTCCCTTTAAGAAGATCAAAGTGATCAATGAACTGTTACGTGTTTGTACTATATTCTAATTTAAATGTTTTCATACACCAAAAATAATTTTAATTTTGCTGTTGTTTGTGTATCGTGTTTAAAAATACATGTATTTTATGTTTCAGGCCTCAAGTGAAACTTATTAGCCTACTTAAATGCATCAGAAAAAAGAAACAAAAAACATTTATATGTTTTGTACTTTGAAATAAATGATTAACTATATTGTTGTTGGTTGTTTTAATTAACGGTTATTGTGATTCGTTTGCTTAGCTAGTTAAACAGTAGTTTATTCATTTACGTCACGTGACATTTCAATCTCCGCTATATTAGGTGTGTAACAATATTGTAATTGCAACATATGCATGGTCTAGACAGGAAATATGTTTTGTTTTCTTGATTCCCTCCTCCTGCTCATTACAAGCAATGTGTTATGATGATTGTGTAGAGATGTGCAACCCCTGAGCCAATATATATACAGAACTTCACATACGTTGTTTTCGCTTCCTATTTATTGCCAAGGGCGTCGGAAGCAAATTAATATTGGGGAGGCGGTTGCGGTCGGTATCTGGTTATCCGCAACAACCTATTCAATGAATTACCTCGTCTTAATGAATCCATGGATGTAGCTTAAACCACTGCGCATTGAAGGAACGCTTCTCGGGATTTTTCTGACCAAATGATCTCTTAGGAAAACTAAATTCACATGTTTCACAATTTCCCCGATGTTTGTTGTTGTTGTTGACTAGTTAAAAATTAACACCGCGCTAATTTTCGGAGCACCAAATGTCTCACCAGGAATGGCACTGTTCCCGCGTCGGATAAAGTCAATATTTGACATCTGAAATTACATCATCTAATTAAAGTGTTATTAACAAAATAATCACTACATCGCACAGGGTGCTTGTAATCTTTACCCAAATCATGTCCCGATCCCGACCTCACACCCAAAAATTAAAGGTGATGTTTTTTGGTCGAAATTTTGGGGCGGCCGCCGCCCCTGTTCTACGAGTTTATTTTGCGAAGAATATATACCACGAGACCGCGTAGCGGTCGAGTGGTATTTTCTTTCGCAAAATAAACGAGTGCAATAAATAGGAAGCGAAAATAACGTATGTGAAGGTCTGTATTTATTACATACCTTCTTTTATGTTTTACAAAAACTGTTTTTAATTTGACGTCATAAAAACACTTTGTTAAATCTATGATCAAAATTCCTTTGATGGATTCATTTAACGTCAAGAATCATACTCTGCGGAAGCCTTGTGTAATGTTTCAAATACGATATGACATCGTTTGTGACGTAAGTAAATAAAAGACACACTGCAGTAAAAAGAAAAAGGGAATTCCCCATTTAAAAGTTCCGGTCCAGATTGCATTTTTGTGCAATACAGGGTGAATTTATTACACGGTTTCAAAAGGCCTTTATCACTATAGTAAGATTGAATAGGTATGTAATAAATACAAATATTGGAGGGGGTATTCAGTCCTTATATCACTTGTGGCCATTATCTCATGCATGGCACAAACCATATGCATTTGTTTTTAATCCACTTGATTTCCACCTCCAACAGCCGCGACGTGAATACTGTTTACATATCTAGATGCATACTAAGAAATTAAAGAATTAATGTTTAATGACACCCCAGCACATAGGCATATGGGATCCCATTTTTGTAGTGGCTGGCTGTTACCCGAATTACAGCAATAATTCATATTAGCATTACTAACACACAGCCTATATAGGGTTGCAGACACATCACTGTACATTATTACATGGATTACAACTAATTTTTAGGGTAGAACGATGGAAATACATGGCAAAAATCTCTCAGGTTAGCATATTTTGCCCGCTTATCTGTATACCTTTCCCCCCGAATTTGATGTGTTGCCCCTGTCTCGCACGCTTGTGCTCCGACTCGCAAAACACATCGTCTGTTGGGTGTGAAACAAAGGTATGTAGATGGAACTGATGATATTCTTAAATATTAAAGTATATTAAACCAATTCAATAATTATACAGTTGCAAACGTTCAAATGGAAAGAAAGAAATATTTTATTTAACGACGCACTCATCATTATTTTAATTATTGATAATGTTGCGCCTAACATATGGTTTAAGGACTCAAACAAATGGATACGAGGAACACTGAACAATCTGCATGCATGGACGTAGTTCATTTGTAAAGTGATCGCCTGATGCGCGGTCGGGTTTGGATCGATCCCCGTCGGTGAGCCCAAATAATATTAAATCTTGTTGCACACAGTGCACCACGACTGATATATCAAAGGCCGTGGTATGTACTATCCTGTCTGTGGTATGATGCATATAAAAGATCCCTTGCCACTAATGGAAAAATGTAGCGGGTTTCCTCTCTAAGACTATGTTAACATTACCAACTGTTTGACATCAAATAGCCAATTATTAAATAATCAATGTGCTCTAGCGGTGTCGTTAAACAAAACAAACTTTAACATCCACAATCACGAATTTCATCCTCCGTCGGACCGCATTTAAATACAGCTATCATGAGGATAAAACTTTATTTATTTCGATTCAAATGTTTAAAAGTTGATCCACAATTTCACACCAGTTTAATGTCCTCTCTGTTTTGTTTACAGCAAGTTTAAACACCTGAAATAAATGTGGCAAAAACCAGAAATAACGTGAATGTATAGGCGACGCTACACGATACCAATGTAATCACACACTTCCTGGTGTGAGTGAAGTCGTATAATTATAAAGTCGGTGCGTTGACATTGCACGAGATGACACACGTTACTTGTCAATCGCCATTATAACTTGTTGGTTATAAATACGCAAAATACAGTTTTTACCGAATCACGGGACGCGTCAGTACACAGAATGCATATGATATTTAAAATGACATTCCATGGAATATTTTTATTATTTAAGCATATAGAACAGAAAATCCAATTACGTTTGGTTCATATATGACGCCGCACTCCGCATTGGTTTCACTACGCTGGCTTATCCAGGTCAAAAACAAAAGCCATGATTTTGAAAGTGGAACACTTCTGACGGACTCGTACCGATCTCGGTTTTCATTGGCTTATCACAAGTATAGAATTTCCCAACAAGAGATCACGTGAGATTTCGCAATTTTTGAACAAATTTAACTGTGTTGATTGAGGGGTCGTCTCATATCTCCAAAACATTTTTATATCCATAGAGGTATGGTACAACGCCTTTCCAGGGGTCGGTGAGTTGGGGATTTGCCTTAAAATGTTGACAGTAGCCAGCTGTTGGCATACGCGTTACATGTAAGGGGGTGTTACTAATTACGTAGGGGTAGAGGAAGAGGGTACTGTGTTCGATTTACGTAACATTTTTTAAGACATTTTTATTCATTACTCAGACCTAAAAAGGTGTTTTGGGGAAATGCGCGGTCAGTCTAGGATCGATCCCCATCAGTAGGCATATTATGCGATGGTATGCGATATCCTGTCTGTGGGATGGTACAATAAACGATCCCTTGCTAAAAAAAATAAAAATGGTAGCGGGGATTTCTGCGGGGTTGGGTTATAGACTGTGTTGAGCTTGGACAAGTAAGGGTTTCGACCTCCAATACCCTCCTGCACATGCACCCGATTCCTCGAAGATTATGTCAAAATTACCAAATGTTAGACATCCAATAGCAGATGGAAGGAAGGATAGGATATGTTTTATTTAACGACGCACTCATCACATTTTATTTACGGTTATATGGGGTAGGATGATTATTAAATCAATATGCTTTATCTTTGATGCCGTCAACCCCCCCCCCCCCCCAACTACCCTTTCGAAACGAAATAATATTTATTTGAATTTGTCGATTTTACCACGTAAAATTAGGAAGTGAAAACGTTCATTGTCTACTTTAGTATATTTTATTTTTAAAATATATACATTATTAATGTGTTAGTAGAATTAAATTCTACTAACACTTTATAAAAGATCAATTCTGAAATAGGAAGGTACGACTGTCGATAATACGTTGTCAAGATCAAACCGGTTTTAACTAAAGACTCGTACCGCGCAAGACTTCTGTTTTAATTTTTTGAGACGAACCCTACAATTTGAAATCGACAAACGCAAGTGTTAACTGAAACTGACAACAGGCTGTCGTTTGTACTTTGCCGAGCTATGGCGGCACAGGCGACGAATCAAGCGTATACGTTTGACGATATCCGTTCATAGCGAACACACTACTTTTTTAAAAGTGCATTCGAGCTTGTATTTCACATTTGTACATGATGTTATAATATTCCATTTATTATTCATTCAACTAAATGTTTCTATAAATGCACAGAAGCAAGTTGTCAAAATGCTTTTTATATTGTAATCATTTCATGGCGCACCAGGGTACAGTATTTTAAAATCTTATGTAGCCTGTAATCGGTTGAACACATGATTTTGCCTAGGCAACCGATTATTTGGTTGCATGGATTATATTTGTGTACTTAAATTGCAAATAATTAAAGAACAGTTTATTTGATACTTCAAGGTTCGCCTGCATTTAAATACTGACTGTGCGGCACATTTTGGTGGAGTGTGATCATCTCAAGCCGACAAGAAATGATATATTTGGCAACAGAAATGTTTTGGAATCATTTAAATTCCATCCAATGTTAATTGTAAAGTTTTTAAAACACTTTGACTTCTATACAAAATTTTAAGATATACTTAACTTGATTTTATATATTGTATTATACTCCCCCCCCCCCCCCCCAGCTCCTTACACTGTGGTTTTACATGAGTGTATATAAATATGTTCATATACTTACCATTTGTGACACCCAATAGCCGATATGTATTTTTGTGCTGGGGTGTCGTTAAACAAACATTCAATCAACCTGCATTTAAATGTGCATGTGAGTAGTACCAAGGCCTGTCCTTGACCTACTTAGACTGACCTTGACCTACTTAGACTGGCCTACTGTGCCGTGTGCAACGTCCTACTAACCCGGCCCTGACCTACTTAGAGTGGCACGAAAGAGTATAAAAAGGCTAGATACGGTTTCATTGTCATTCGCTCGCCGAAAACGATTGATATTCGATCACATCTACTACGTCATTGTTAGGAGATTCGTTTGAGATATTTCGTCATTGTTAGAAGAAGATTCATTTGGATCATTTTGAGAGATTTTGTCACTGTTAGAAATCGACTGGATCAAGACTTGAAAATAGTAAGTTAATTTTCTTATACTGATTTAGTTTGAAGATCTATGTGTTTGCAGTGGTGGACAAATATAACGTTTTAACAAATGGTACTTTTTGAAAATCGTTCTTTCTTCAAACACGGTGAAATAAATAACAATTTTACATTGAAAGTTTCCTGCCTTCTAAAAACGGAAGCAGTTGTTCTTGTATGCAACGTCATTCAAAGACTGACGTCATTCAAACATTATAAACGCGTTATACTCTCACCCCTGTTGAGTCGTTGTCTCTATTAAGTCGTGTCATTTAGGATTTCACCTCTTTTTAAAGTACCTACCGTTTGTTTACTTTCTAAGTCTGTAAGATGTGTAGACAGTCAAATAGCTAAGAAATTTTTATGTATATCCAATTATTTGTTACCTTAAAAATTAGTTTTTCTACACAGGAACCAAAATAGGTCAAAAACACACGTACCGTATGACATTTGTAGTTTTCGTAATTTATGGCGATCATGCCCAAAATATCTATCGAAGTGTCGCCTGCATGTATATTTTTACGCATTAGTGAGTGACGTCAGTAAAAATGTGAGGTCACACGTCAATCATTTTTTCATGCAAGCAAATAAGGGCGCTAAAATTTGAAAACGTAAACTAAGATGTAGATCAATACAATTAGAAATAATCAAACCTATTTAAAAAACAAAAAAGAAGTTTGTCCCACCTTATCTTGCATGCAATATTTTTTAAACACCATGTAGCAAAATGTTGACCGCTAAATCGATCATGTTTTTCATAAAAACAGTTCTTTTTTTTTTATTGATTTCTTTAAGATATAAATTCAACCAAGCAAATTGCAGCTATATACTTTGTTTTATAACGTTTTGCGCTTCTATTCTTGAACATACTAAATAACACGACTTGTGTTTTTTCGTTTAGTGGGCGAGGGTAGACCGATTGTAAGCACGTGTGTACTTTTGATTGCATCAAATATGTAGATTTTTCTGCATTGTTGGTTCAAGTAACAATTAAAAAAGTAATTTGACTAATAATTATAATAAATTTACAAAGCAGTTTTAAAATAGATTAATACAATTATTAAGTACCTCGACTTATCAGGGTCCCATGCTAAAATGGTATTCGATACTGATCAGACAACACCGTTTACATGTCGGTTGAATACTTCAACAAAATAATTTAAAGTTAACATATAAACATGGGATAATGACCGAAGCCAAAATGATAGTGCGAGCAGTGACTGTCAGCGTCATCCCACCACTCCCCCCACCCGGGATCTGCGCCTGGCTTGTAACACGGTTGTGTTATCGACATATTGTAGAACGGGACATTACAACCCAATTACAAATGCTCATCCGCTAAATATTTTAAAATCATAAATACACTTATTTCCTGAAAAAAATATTTGTTTAATCTAGAGCGTTGACCTTGCAAATAATACACCTGGCGTTGACAGGATAGCGGGCGAATCGTAGATCACGTAAAGGCTGGTTCAGTCGAATTGTTAATAACAAATATATGCGAATGTGCCTAGATTAATGTCATTGACAAGGCA